>NC_141691.1:527200827-527800827 GCF_964263255.1 Lissotriton vulgaris | reverse complement strand
TGTGACGCTCACCTCTCCCCTGGTTTAATACCATCAGCCTTTATATGGCTTCGTATAATGTCAGCGGTGACCTGTGATAAGAAAGAGACATGCCTTGAAACGATGCTTGCTTGCATCAGTCCTGTGATCATAGCACATTACAACAAGCTGAATGCATGCTCGCATCCGCCTATAACAATATCTAAACTGATGGTGCCTGGTACGCGTTGCATCGGCGGCGTCAGCTCTCATTATAACTCATTTTATTTCCATATCTGCAAATAGGTGATTAAATAAAACCCGAGGCCACCACCGCTGTGCGTCCTCTGCCCACCACGGAGCAACAAGGTGAAATGGCGCGTCGCACGCGGAAGTCGTTCCCTTATCGCGCCTGAGTAATGTGTTTGCCTGGTTTCCATAAATGGGCGCGAGGCCGCTGAAGGGGATTGTTAATGCCGCTCACATGCACAGCGCACCGGAAGCCCGCCCCCCACCGGCCGGAGGGCACCAGAGGAGCTCTGCTGGGACAAACAGGTGCCATCTGCTCAGCCGTAGGCACTCTTACTCAGCATGAGCAAGATACGGTCACATAATCACACTGGGGATCAGAACGAGAAAGCGCCCCACGAATGCTGACCCAAATCTTAGTTATCCACTGCAAAATTTGTGATCAATAGCCAAACCTTCTTTTCTCTGTTCGACCCGGCGGGTGGTTCGCCTGGCACTGGGAGCCGTTTGCTGAAACAGTCACTTAAGCTAGCAACATTTCAGGCCTTGATAATTCAGGCCATCTGGAAGGTCAAATGTTCGATCCCTCCACCATAAATCCAGTCTAGAGCAGCACACAGGCACATCAACAATTTTACTTGTATGAGCTTAGAGTAGGGGAAGGATGGATGGTAGTTGGATGCAAGAATACCAGTCACAAGGCCCAGTGTTTTCAGTCACACTTGAAAGTTGCAGATGGCAGTGTGGACCAGAGGAGCAGCCATTTCCAACAGGCCTCATTTAAGCTAAATGGTTGGGTCTGCCCAATTTGCTGGGGCTCGGTCCAGCAGTTTGGATGAAAGTACGTAGGCATGGCCAGCCCAAGTCAGCTGACCCAGCAGCAGACCAGTTTGTTTAATGGATCAAGTAAAGTCAAAGATAGCGCTGCTGCTGCGGAGCAAGGGGAGCTGTCTTTTTCAGCAGCAGGTGGGTCTTAAATTCATGGAGGCAGAAGGGTACCAGAGAGAATGGTCAAGGCAGAAGACGTCACTTCCTGGATTCTAGTGTTCGCCAGTAGCAGGTCCCCTCAGGCCACATCACGCCCATTAAAACAAAGAAAGGAGTGTGTAGTGCTCTGAGTAGCAGTTTATGGTGCTCTGAGAAGTCTACACATTGGAGATATCCTACGGTGACTTTAGGCTAGCTCCTTGAGGAGAAGTACCCTGGATTCGCAGAGTTGGTTTCTGCTCACATTCCACCTCAACAAAGCCCAGAGTTAAAGCGAGCAGACGTCACCTCATCCTAAGCATACATTTTATCAGCGACGGAAAAAGAGATGTAGGGCTCGATTTAAAAAGAAATTGCTGTGTTTTACATTTGTAGTACTCCTGGTTTATTCTTGAATTCCAGGATTCAGGAGAAGGCCAGGAGTAAATCACGCTCATACCAAAATCTTCATGAAAAAGACCCATTATGGGGGTGGGGTTAAGAAAGAAAATTGAAGGAGGGATTCGAAAGAGCCATGCTAATACAAAACATACACCCAGAAAAGAGTAATTCACAAAGTACACTGATAAAGTTACAACAACCCTAGAGATGGTACAGCCCAACCTTAGAGTAAGTCAAGCACCACATATGGCCAGCCATTGGCACTGCATACATTCCCATAGAAACAATCATTGGTACTGCCAATAGGTCTGGCTTATGAATGAAAGTGCCTTTTGTGTCACAGATGGGTGTACATACTCAATAAGTTACTATACATGCACTTTGTCAATCATCTTTGCACTCACGCATCCATTCATCAATTCACTGACTCATCCTTCCATTCACCCTCTGACACAACCACACCAGCTCAACAGCAGCAACTGCTACCGGGCGAGGGTAGGGGAGTGGGGGTCAGAGTAGTAAATAATGACTTACCTGGAAAGGCCAACCACCGCCTCTCCTCTGCCCTCTTCCATCTTCCTTCTTCCTGTCTCCAGTCCCAGCCGGCAGCAGGAAGCACCGGGGCACACATGCTCCCCTGAGCCAATCATAACGCTGTAATCCACATTGTGATTGGTCTGAGCGATCTGGTTTGGCGCTCAGAATGGGACACGGAGCCTGTGCATGTTCCTCACCAGGCTTTGGAATGCAGGCTGGTGGGAAACATGCAAAGTGTGCATGATTGTTTGGCCTGCCCAAGGTGGATATTTTTAACTCACCTAGCACCACACCCCACCCACCCGCACTCACCACTGCAGCATTCCTCGAAAAGATCTCCAACAAAGAGCCCAATCACTTGTGGGGACTGCAGCACCATTCCCACGAGGATCAACCCCGATGATGAAGCATGACACCTGCTTGGGTGTGTGATGGCACTTCATTAACAAGTAGGAATTCCCCCATTTAAGAAGTCCGCCAACCTACACTCGTCAAAAGAATTCCTGTCACCAGTCCTTCTTGCGACTGGACTTGTCCACTCTTCTTTGCGGAACAGCTACCCTCTAGTGATTGACATTATAAATAGTCTATCAAAGTTTTTAAGTTCAAGCATGGCTGCCACATTTAGAACCAAGGTGTTGGCCATCTTGGAATAGTAAAACAGTGATACACTATAAAAAACAGCCTTCCAGAATGATCTCCCGGTTGAGGAGGTGGCCATGTGGAATGGGGCACACTGCACATGAAATGAGCGGCAAGCAAACTGTTAGCACTACTTGGAAAGCTGCAGTATTCTCTTAAGAAACTTTAAAATAAAAAGATGAGTTGCAAATTTATGAAGGGGCCACTGTAAAAAAAAGAATTTCAAAATTAAAGGCCTGGTCAGCCAGTCCTGATGCTGAAGTGTCCTTATTTTAATGTGGATGCACACAAAATGGAGTAGACCTAAAGACACTCTCTGCCTGATTACGATGTTGGTCGAAAAGCATGCTAACCGACTCGGTTTCAAAATGGATTCCAGCCGACGCGGGTTCGGGGAGTCCTACCTACCGATTATGATGTTTCCGAAAACCATTCGGTCGGATTCCCATAGACTTTAAAGGGAGCCTGTGTTCTGACCGACAACACAGGCTCCCATTGAAAAAAGGGGAGGTCACGGAAATCCTGCACCCTGTGGTGGACATCCCTTGATGCCTGACACACCGTGCATGGTTGGAAAGAGGGAACCCATGGGTATCCCCATGGGTCCCAACCGGAGGCCTCTGAGTGAAGGGAGGCCTGCTGTGGGCCCTCCAAGTCAGATTCCGACAGCTGATCCGTGTCAGACAGACTGATTCGGAAAGGCTGTCCGAATCCGACATCATAATCGCTTGGTTGGACAGGCGGTCCATAGAAGTGTACAAGTCGGGTCTGACCGACTCGGAGTCTCCGAATGCTGTTCGGACTCGAGTCAGAACCGAGTCAGACAATCTGAACGGTTTCCAAACATCAGAATCAGTCGGTCGGAAATGTTTCAGAGTAAGTTGGAAACAAGGCTTCTGACACGAATTCAGATGAACCGAATGCCGTTCGGAATCTTTCTGACCGACATCGTAATTGGCCCCTCTAGGTATCTATACGGATATATATTTATATATTGAGGGATGTATTATTTAACAATTTGTTTACTCATTCCTGGCAGACATATAAAAAGAAGTTCTAGCAAGAATTATTACAGTGCAAATTGTATCCCCCTAGGGTTTGTCAGAGGTAGTAACCAACACCAAAATTATAAAACTGTGAGAAAATAGGGGTTTTTGCTCATGTCCCCCCACTTTTTTCCCTCATCTTGTATTGAAACTGGTGTTTTCTGACTCTGATTGTGCCCAGGGCACTGCAAATTAGGCCCAGGGCCAGTGCTCTGTGTAAAAGGTATATGGTAATTAGGTGTTATTACAATTGCTACTGACAACCTACCTGTAAGTCCCTAGTATCTGGTAGGGCATGTAGGTTTAGAGGCCCAGTGAATGTAATGCACTTAAGTGGGTTCCCTGACAAAATCTCGACTACCAAAATATTTACATACAAAAATATTGAGTCAAAAATATAGTTGTAAAAAATATCGACTTCCTATACTTATATTTTTTCCTGTTGTCAAAAATATCGATTTTTAAATATATATAAATTTAAATATTAAAACATTAATCAAATTAAATAATAATAGTAATATAAAAAAGAAAAACATAGTTACATTTTTCCCCGAACAATATAACTATTATTTTTTTCAAAAATTCAAACGTGTATATTAATATATATATATATATATATATATATATATATATATATATACATATATTAACTTACATATATCTAATTTGATAATATTATTAAATTAATATTTCTATTTTATATTATAATTTAAAACTTTTTAAATGTAATACTATACAAAATAAATATATATACTTACATCCAATAACATATCATTTTTTATATTTTGGCAGACGGGATATCCGTCACGGTTGTGGTGGAGTTAACCCGTCTGCCTAAATCTAAATCAGGCCTTTAGATTTTTTCCAAGTGTTCCTTTCCAAGAAATGTACTCAGTAGCTGAACACTATATCATTGGAACAGCAAATTGATTACAAATGTCTTTGTCTTACATTTGCTAGCGATTTGAAATTGGATAAACATATATCAAACCTAAGAACCTCACATCCTGCTACATTGAAATGCCCTGAAAAGGTTTGCCTCTCCTTTTGGGAAGCTTTCAGTGGACCCTCTAAAAGTGGGGATCTATTTATGATGACTTTGGGACTGTCACAGACAGCCCATCGGTGGCAGTCCCACAGCCATCGTAATGCCGATTCCCGCCCACCACATTAGGATGGCGGGCGGATGGCTGGCGGATGGCTGGCGGCCGGAGAGACTGACCACCACAAATCTGACGGGCTCAAGGACTTGCATTCCCCACAATAGTGGTGGTGCCTGACAAGCACCGCCATAGGGATTACAATGTTCCTTCCTGCTACCGTTTCATGGCTGTTTACCCACCATGAAAAGGCAGGCAGAAAGGGACAATGGGGGCCCTCAGCGCGCCCCCCACCTCCCCAGCCCTCAAACATGGCCCATGGGGGGCACTAACTTATCCATGCAACATGTGGCAGCCACCAAATGGTGCCTGCCACATAGGGCATGATTGCGATGACAGTGGGACCGCCACGACAGCCCGTCGGTGGTAGTCCCGCTGCCATCGTCGTAACCATCTTTTCTGCCCACCACATTAGGATGGCGGATAGATGGGTGGCGGTCGGAGAGACCGACTGCCACTGATCCGACGGCCACAAGGAGCCCGATGGACGTCGGAGGGAACCTGAATCCCTACAATCGTAGTGGTGCCTGCCAGGCACTGCCGTAATCAATCAATCAATCAATCAATCAATCAGAGTACTTGTAGAGCATGCTACTTACCCGTGAGGGTCTCAAGGCGCTGAAGGGAGGGGGGGTGCTACTACTGCTCGAAGAGCCAGGTCTTGAGGAGTCTTCTGAAGGCGAGTAGGCCTAGGGTCTGCCGTATGTGGGTAGGGAGGGT
Organism: Lissotriton vulgaris; assembly: GCF_964263255.1. Lineage (NCBI taxonomy): Eukaryota > Metazoa > Chordata > Amphibia > Caudata > Salamandridae > Lissotriton > Lissotriton vulgaris. The sequence goes on along the minus strand of NC_141691.1, from coordinate 527,795,147 downwards.
GTTCCAGGTCTTGGCGGCGAGGTAGGAGAAGGATCTGCCGCCGGAGGTCGTTCGTTGGATGCAGGGGGGCAGCGGCAAGGGCGAGGCTGGCACAGCGGAGCTGGCGGGTGGGGGTGTAGAAGCTGAGTCTGCTGTTGAGGTAGGCTGGTCCGGCGTTGTGGAGTGCTTTGTGTGCGTGGGTGAGGAGCTTGAAGGTGATCCTCTTCTTGACGGTGAAATGAAATGAAATGAATGAAACTTATATAGCGCACAACTTACCCTGGGGCATCTCAGCGCTTGCTTAGGGAACCCGTCCTGGTATTCCCCTGTGAGATAACCCTGGCAGGGTATCCACAAGGTGAAAGCCAGGCATCCCACCGCGAGGGGCCGTTGTGGAGATTAAGCAAGCTATTGCCCAGAGTCGCAGAGTGTGAACCCGTGAGTCGAGGAGGCACCGGAGCGAGAATTAACGAGTCCGTGGAATTTTTGAGCCCAAGACCCGCCGAGGCGGGGAATTGAACCCTGGTCCCGGGCCGAACTCAGGCTCCAGGTCTGCCGCCCCTAACCCTTGAGCCACACTTCTCAACGGCCAACGGTGAGCCAGTGTCGGTCTCTCAGGTGGAAGGTGATGTGGCTGCAGCGGGGGATGTTGACGATCAGTCGGGCGGAGGCGTTTTGGATGTGTTGTAGTCGTTGTAGGTGTTTGGCTGGGATTCCGGCGTAGAGTGCGTTGCCGTAGTCCAGTCTACTGCTGACCAGGGCTTGTGTCACCGTTCTTCTTGTTTCGGTCGGGATCCACTTGTAGATCCTGCGGAGCATGCGGAGGGTGTTGTAGCAGGAGGAGGAGACGGCGTTGACCTGCTTAGCCATGGAGAGGGAGGAGTCGAGGATGAATCCTAGGTTGCGAGCATGGTCGGTGGGTGTTGGTGCTGTTCCCAGTGTGGTCGGCCACCAGGAGTCGTCCCAGGCTGAGGGGGTGGGTCCGAGGATGAGTACCTCCGTCTTGTCTGAGTTCAGCTTCAGACGGTTGCTCCTCATCCAGTCGGCGACGTCCTTCATTCCCTCATGGAGGTTGGTTTTGGTGATGTGTGGGTCCTTGGTGAGGGAGAGGATGAGCTGGGTGTCGTCGGCGTAGGAGATGATGTTGAGGTCGTGATGGCGGGCCACTTGTGTGAGGGGGGCCATGTAGATGTTGAACAGCGTCAGGCTGAGGGATGAGCCCTGGGGGACGCCGCAAATGATGTCGGTGGCTTCGGACCGGAAGGGTGGGAGGTGGACGCTCTGTGTTCTGCCGGAGAGGAAGGACGTGGTCCAGTCAAGAGCCTTCTCTTGGATTCTGGCTTCTAGGAGGCGTGTCTTTAGAGTGCAATGGCAGACCATGTCGAAGGCGGCCGACAGGTCCAGGAGGACGAGGGCTGATGTTTTGCTGTTGTCTAGTTGGCGCCTGATGTTGTCTGTGGTGGCGATGAGGGGTGTCTCGGTGCTGTGATTTCGTCTGAATCCTGACTGGGACGGGTCCAAGATGTTGTTGTCTTCCAGGTGGCGGGCCAATTGCCTGTTGACGATTTTCTCGATGACCTTTGCCGGGAACGGGAGCAGGGAGATGGGACGGAAGTTCTTGAGGTCCTTTGGGTCCGCCTTGGGCTTCTTGAGGAGGGCTTTCATTTCGGCGTGCTTCCAGCTTTCCGGGAACGTCGCTGTTTCAAAGGAGATGTTGATGACCTTCCGTAGTTGGGGTGCGATGGCTGCGTCTGCTTTGTTGAAATCGTGGTGTGGGCACGGGTCTGACGGAGATCCTGAGTGCATGGAGTTCATGACCTTGCGTTTCTCGTCATCGTTGACGTTGGACCAGGAGGTCAGGCGGATGGCGCTGGTGGTGTTCGCAGGGGAGGTGGAGTCTGGCGTAGTCGGGGCGGTTGTGGTGTTGAAGCTGTTGTGGATGTCAGTGATCTTGCGGTGGAAGAAGATGGCTAGTGAGTCGCACAGTTCTTGTGAGGGCGGGATGCCGTTGGTGTTGGCTTTGGGGTTGGAGAGTTCCTTTATGATCCTGAAGCTCTTTGCTGTCGTGTGCGTTGTTGTCTAAGCGGTTTTTGAAGGAGGATCTCTTGGCTAATCTGATGAGGTAGTGATGTCTGCGGGTGGCGTCCTTGTGGGCTGCGTGGTTGTCTGGTGTGCGTTCGTGGAGCCACATTTTCTCCAGTTTCCGGCATGCAGGTTTGGAGGTCTGGAGCTCGTCGGGGAACCAGGTGACTCTCTTGCTGGTGTGGCTGTTGGAGGGTTTCTTGAGCGGGGCGAGGGTGTTGGCGCAGTCGTCAATCCTCTGTCTGAAGTTGCGGGCTGTGGCGTCTGGCTCGGTGGGTGGGTTCTGGGCGAGAGTGGTGATCAGCCGGTCTTCAGTGACTTTGCTCAGCAGCGGCGAAGCAGCTGTTGGGTGCGGTGGTGCGTGGTTGGTTTCTTGAAGGTGAAATGAATGCAGCAGTGGTCAGTCCAGTGGAGTTCGGTGGTGTGATTGAAGGCGACGTGGGTGCCAGCGTGTGGCCGGCGGCGTGGATAGGTGAGGTGACGAGTTGTTTGAGGCAGAGGATGGCGAGGTTGTCGATCAAGGTGGCGGAGTTGGCGTTGTTGTTGTTCTCGAGGTGGAAGTTCAGGTCCCCGAGAAGGATGTAGTCCATGGAGGCGAGTGCGTGGGTGCTGGCGAGGTCGGCGATGGAGTCGCTGAACTGAGCCTGTGGTCCGGGGGGTCTGTAGATGAGTGTTCCTCTGAGGGGGTGTTGGAGTCGGTGTGGATAAGGAAGTGCAGGTGTTCGGCGGTGTTGAGGGTGTTGTCTGCGTGGGTGGCGACCTTGAGGGTGGACTTGTGGACGATGGCTATTCCTCCTCCGGGTTCCGTTGGCACGATCACTGCGGGTGATCTTGTAGCCGTCCGGGATGGCTATAGCGATGTTGGGATCAGGTCTCGGTCAGGAAGCCCACGTCTGGGGCGGAGGTGTCGAGCAGATCCCAGAGCTCGATGGCGTGTTTGCATGCAGAACGGGTGTTGAGGATTATGCAGCGGAGGTGGTTGGGTCCAGTCCTTGGTGGTTTGGTGGTTCTGTCCCAGGTGAAGCTGCAGGTGCGGCAGGAGAAAGGTCCGTGGGTCCGTTTCGGGGTGGCCTGGAAGCAGGTGTGGTTTCGTCCGGCATTGAATGCGTGGAGGCTGCTGGCGTCATAGTGGAGTCTGGTGTCGTGGCGTTCACGGGGTCCAGGGGTTCTGGCGCTGGGCGCGGTCCAGGCGCGGACGGGCGCAGACGGGCTTGCCTTAGGGAATATGATGTCGCTACCCACTGGCTGTTTCATGGCAGTTTATCCGCCATGAAAAGGCTGGCAGAAAGGGACATTGGGGGACCCGGAGTGGGCCCCCCTTTCCCCCTGGCCTTCAGTGTTAGGTTTTGGGGGGGCACTGCATGGTGTCACATAGAAGGGTTATTAGGATGTAGGGTGGATCGCCACCACCCGCATGGCGGTGGTAATCGACCCTACATCCTTCCCCGCCCACCACCCATTTACCCCTGCCATATTAGTATGGTGGTGAAAGACCGCCTGCCGCTTTTCAGCCCGGTCGACAAGTTGACTGGGCGGAAAAGGGTTTAATATGGTCGTGGTGTCTGCTAGACACGCCATCCATATTAGTATGGGGGAGGAAACATGCCTGCCATGGAAAGGCATGCAGATCCTGCTTTTGGGGACCCGTTGTCGACCTCCATGGTAATGGGGGAGTGGGAGATGTACATGGGGTACCTATGGTACCCCCCTGCATTGTCATGGACATGGACCTTGTGCATGACAATGCATGCAGTGCATTCCCAGCATTGTGGCGGGCACTGCTGTGAGCACCGTCCACTACAATGCTTGGAATGGAGGATGCCACTGCCATGTTGGCGGTGGCATCCTAATTGCCGATGCAGGACTACCGCACCACTGGCAGCCGGTCCCAGCACCGCTAGAGTGGCGGGTGGACGGAAGTCCGCCCGCCATCCTAATGGGCCCCATGGTCCCATCCCCAATATGATGGCCATCTGACTTTTGTCGGACTGCCATCATAATGAGGCCCTTAATGCTACAGAAATTGTTTGGAGCTGAATATCTCACTTCTGATCTACAAGTTAGATCCCATTTCTCTCTTGCTGCAATTTCCTATTTCTCTCAGTGCAGATTTTTATTATTAAGATAATCAATGCATTCCCAGGATAACATAATTGACATGACGTGTAGATAGAGCACAATATTAGATATACAATTTTCTCCCCATTTCCCATAGTTCCACATTTCCAAGACAACATAATTGGCATGACGTGTACTTAGGTCACAGTAGTTAAATATATAATCCTGCACCACAGTTCACATAGTTCCATATGTGAATATCAGCCTTTCGCTCCCTTCCCTCATATACACAATCATTTTTCAACAATCTGCTTCTCTTAGTGTATTCAAACACTCGCATCCGAATTAGAGTCCTCAGGAGGTGGTGGTTCACATATATTTCCCCGATAGGAGTTCCAGCACCCCCAGACCCTTTCCCACTTTTTCGGACAGCCACAGTAAATAAAAACTGACATTTCCGCTACCATTGCCAGATCCATATCCTTGCACCACTGGGCGAGCGTGGGGCCCATCCTAGACCCCCAACGTTGGGCAATATTCCGCTTTGCTACTGTTATTCCAAGGGTCACCCATCCCTGAGCTGTCGTGTTTAAGTCTGTTGGCTCCCATATATTGATCAGGCAACAGCGCGGCTCTGGCAATACGGTGACTCCTGTGACCTGGATGAGCGTCCTCATCACTGCCCTCCAATATCCCACTATCCTGTGGCAGCTCCAAATGGTATGGAAGAATGACCCTAGCTTCCCGCACTCCCTGAGACAGTTCGGCGTGTCTGACCGCCCGATTCTATGGAGGAGCACCCTCGTATAGTATGTACGGTGGAGAATTTTAAGTTGAACAAGCCGTAGCCGTGATGGAAACGCCGCCTCTCTAGGAGAGCCTCCCTCCAGTCTGCCTCGTCGATATCCCCCACCTCCCTCTCCCATTTGGCCTTAACAGTACCTGTGGGGTCAGGTCTATTAATAATAATTTTTTTATATGTCATCGAGATTGCCTTTTTTTAAAGATGGTCCGTAAGGAGTCTGTCCTCTAATGGCAAGGATTCCTCCTGGATCGCGTCTAGTGGTAATACTGACTGTAGTGCGTGTCTGAGCTGCATATAGCGGAACCTTTCAGTCTCAGCCAGACCATAAGTGGCCTGCAGATGCGCAAATGAAACTACCTTACCCTTCTGCCACAGGTCCCCAACAGTTGATATTCCTATGGTGTCCCAGTTGTGAAACCCCTTGGTGTTACCCAGCATTCCTATCTTCTTTGTGTCCCATAGTGGCATTGCCTGTGTGATCACTCCTTCCCATCCCAGCACGCACTGAGCCACAAACCATATGTGTATTGTGTGCAGTGTGGGTCCGGTGATAGTGTACTTTCTTTTTTATTATATAGGGCATTCATGATCCCTGCTGGCACCAGAAGATGTCGATCTAGCCTAAACGCAGGCTCTTCTTGGGAACATGCAGCCACTGGTTGACCGGGACAAGCTGGGAGGCCAAATAATACGCCCTGATGTCTGGAAGAGCGATCCCGCCATCATACCAGCTTCTAGTGAGTTTTTTTTGTGCTATGCGGGGCGCCTTTCCGTCCCAGAGCAGTATATTCACCTCCGCGTCGATTGCACCAAAGTAAGTTGATGGGACCGGAAACGGAGTGTTTTGCAACGCATATAAAAATCTTGGTAGCACCATCATTTTAAAGAGCGCAGCACAGCCTGGGAGCATCAGTGGCAATACGCGCCAATGCTTATCATCTTTTTTAAAGCACGCCTGGGGTTGGGACAAAGTTGCCTCAATAAATTGTGCCCGATCATGTGTAACGAATATTCCTAAATATTTAAACCCGTTTGTAACTATTTGCAGGGTACATCCTCTCGGCAGTCGCTGCGTCGGGCCCTGTTGGACATATAGCTTTGATTTGTCCCAATTTATTGTGTACCCGGATACTCGTCCATATGCTGCACATATGTCTAGTAGGCAATTAATGGACCGCGCAGGGGATGTTAAGTTTAGCAAAATGTCGACCGCATATAGTGAAATGCGATCTTCCCAGCCGACTGCCCACCGAATACCCCGTATCGTAAGGTCCTGTCTAATCCAGGCCGCCAACCGCTCGAGCACTATTGCGAAGAGCAGGGGTGATAGTGGACACCCCTGTCTTGTCGCTCTTTCTAGTGGGAATTCGTTTGAGAGATAGCCATTAACCACCACCTGCGCCATTGGACGCGTGTATAGCAGACGGATCCACCCACTGAATTTTGGTCCAAAGCCCATGTGCTGGAGGACCGCGAAAAGGAAGGGCCACTCCACCAAGTTAAACGCCATACGTGCGTCTAGGGAGAGTATGGCCGCGCCCTCTACCAAGGTCGATTTCCGCTATATTACACCAAACAGCTGCCTGAGATTAAGCTTCGTGTTGCGGTGTGGCATAAAGCTTGATTGATCCAGGTGAATAATTTCTGACAAATGCGTTTGCAGCCTAGTGGCCAGTGTCTTGGCAAGTATCTTTGCCTCCGCGTTGAGAAGCGATATCGGCCTATATGAAGTGCATTCTTGCGCCGGCTTTCCGGCCTTATGCATAGCGACTATGGTAGCAAGGCGTTAGTCTGCATGCAGAGCACCAATCTCCAAGCTCTCCGTGTACATGTTTAACAGATGTGGTACTAATTGTGCAGCGCCAAGTTTATAGAACTCCACTGGGATCCCATTAGGTCCCAGTGCCTTCCCAGTTTGGAGTGCCCTGACCGCCTGCGAGATTTCTTCCTGTGTGATGTCTTCTCCTAAAGCCGTGACTGCGTCCTTCCCGAGGGTGGGCGTGTGTATGTCATGCAGAAAGGCCAGGTTATCCTCAACTGTTGCAGTGGCTACTGGTGTATATACTGATTCGTAATGGTGCGCAAGCGCTTCGGAAATCTGTTGCGGGGCAGTTACCATGTCTCCATCTTTGGTACGTATTTGCGTTATCCAATTGCTCGCCCTCTCTTTTTTCCCCAACCAGGCAAGAAGTCTGCCCGCCTTATCCCCATGCCCATATATTGTATGTTGAGTATTTGTCAGTCTGCTGGTGACCTCCTCTGGCACGTATGCTCTATATGCCTGCTGTGCCAGGTGTAAAGAGTGCGCTGCCTCCACTGAGTCACTCAGCGCTTGCGCCCTCTCTGCCCTCGCCATCTCTACCTCTAGATTGTCAATGTGTTTCTGGTGTTCCCTCTTTTTACCTATGATCAGTGATATCGCGTGGCCACGGAGTACCTTCTTATAAGCCTCCCATAAAACCGTTGATGAGGGGACTGAGTGTTGATTTTCCTCAAAGTAACAATTAGTGACCTGTAGCAGGGACTTTCGTAGCCTACGATCCTGGAGATATCCCAGTCTGATCGGGAAGAGCCTCCTATTTTGTGGGGTAAATGATGTATATGTAACAATGACTGGGGTGTGGTCTGATATGCCCCTAGGTAGAAGTCTAATGTCAGTCATACCCAGCATCCCAGTGGCCAACGTGAAGATGTAGTCTAGTCTAGAGAGGCTATTATGACCCCCGGAGTGAAAAGTATATTGTCTATCTGTCGGGTGTCTAGTGCGCCACACATCTAGCAACCCAATCGCCTCCACGAAGTCCTGTAGTTTGTGGGTCATCCCCCCGGCAGCTCTCAGGGGCTGTCGATCTAACCCCGGGTCCATTACTGCGTTAAAATCTCCCCCTATGATCAATTCCCCGCGGGGGAGTGTAAGTAGGAAATTCCTCAGGTCTATGAAAGCAATCTGGTGCTGCGCCGGTGGGATATATACCGACACAACATTATATAAACTACCGTCCCATTGGCCCGAGACTGCCGCAAAGCGACCCTGGTGGTCGTGTTATGTCTTTGACACTATCATAGGGAAGCGTTTATTTATGAGGACCCCAACCCCTCTAGACCCCAAGGTGAATTCTGAGTGTACTACCATGTGGAATCCCCATCTATTTAAGGCCTTGACAGTCGTTCCCTGCAAATGCGACTCTTGGATTAGAGCCACCGCCGGATTCTTCCGCTTCAAGTACTGCAACACCAGCCCTCGTTTAATTTTGTCCCCCAGTCCGTTTACATTCCAGGAGAGCACTGTCAACTATGACGATTGTCTCTGAGTGTCCGGTGTACCTGGGAGCACGTCTCTACCTTTCTGGTCTGTGGCCAGCATGGCAATTAAAGGCGGGTAAGCTGTTGAGGATTACCTCAATACAATCCAACACGTCATGTTTCATTGTTACTTATAACACAATACTATAAAGGGGGTATATCCCCAGCAAAACAACCCCCCACGAACAGATCCCGTTCCCCCACCCCCCTCCCTGCTCCCCTGCCCAGCTGATTTGAAACTACCCGCCACCCCAACTCAGCAGAGTGCTTTAGTCCCATAACTGTGTACTTGCTTAACAGGGGGGGGGGGGGGGGGGGGAGAGCTTGTCCATGCCCCACCATGGCCCCGTGTGTAGTTTCCATTCTCAGCCTGCGAAGGTGCCACGTGTGATCCACAGCCAGCCTCTCCTCACCACAGCAGCCCTCCATCATCATGCCCCATCAATCACCATCTTTACCTGAGTACTCGGCTCACTCACCGCTCTACCAGGTTTCCAGTTTCACAGCCGAGGGGGTCCCCCCCGGCCCATCAGAGGGGCAGTTCCATATGGGTCAGTATCCCTATAGTATTAGACCCAAATCTCCTCAAAGTCCAATACCCCGGCGTCATTCCACTTCACTTTAATTTCTGGACTCTCCATTCTTATCTTGCGACGTACCTTTTTTCTGAACCATGTCCGTTTGCAAGGAATGTCTCCGTTGTCGCCTCCCCTGCCTGTGGTTCCTGTTTCCCGGTCTCCAGCCCTCCAGCCACTCCTGCGCCTCGCCAGGCGATTCGAAGAACCAGGTTTTCCCTTCTGCCTCCACTCGTAGATTTGCCGGATATATCATTGCCTATTTCAATTCTCTTATTCGGAGCTCGCGCTTGACCTCTGTAAAATTGCATCGCTGGGCCGTAACTGCTGCTGTGTAGTCTGGTTAGAGGGTCACTGTGCTATTCTCTATTCGGAGGGGAGGGCCCGTCCGAGCCGCTTGCAGGATCGCATCTCTATCTAAGAAGTTGAAGATTCTAGCTAGGATAGGCCGCGGGGGAGCTCCCAGTCTTGGTCGCCCGCCCGGGACCCTGTGCACTCTTTTAACCGAGAAGAATTTGGAGAGTCCCAGAGGGCACAACTGTGTTTGCACCAATTATTCCACAAATAAGTCCAATGCTGGCCCTTTGGCGCTTTCTGGAACACCAACTAAGCGCACGTTGTTGCGCCGAGATTCTAGCTAGGATAGGCCGTGGGGGAGCTCTCGGTCTTGGTCGCCCGCCCGAGACCCTGTGCGCTCTTTCAACCGAGAATAATTTGGAGAGTCCCCGAGGGCACAACTGTGTTTGCACCGACTCTTCCACAAATAAGTCCAATGCTGCCCTTTGACGCTTTCCGGAACACCAACTAAGCACACGTTGTTGCGCCAAGAGCGCCCCTCCTGGTCATCAAGCTTTGCAGCCAATTGTTTATTCACCAGTTCCAGCTGACTCACCTGCCACTGCAGGGTTGGGGTATCAGCCGATAGGGCTTTAGTTGTGGTCTCTGCCTCCGTCACCCTGGAGCCCATCTTTGAGAAGTCCGCCCTCAGCAGCGTCACCTCACTAGAAATAGAGCCAATGGAGGTCTGCATCTGTATCAGGGTGGCCATCACATCTTGGAGCGTGACTTCTTTTGGGGGGTCTGGTCTCTGTCCATTCGCAGCAGTATCTGCAGGCTGCAGTCCGACTTGCTGGTCTTTTGTTAAAGCATACTTGTCAATGCGGTTGCTTTGCACCGGTCTGGAACCCCTGGTGCTCATGTCGCCGCCGAGAGGTGCGCCGTCTCGATTGGCCCTGATGAGCAAGTCCTGGCCAGGAAGTCTAGGGCGAGACCTTTATAGTTGTTTCTTGCCACTCCGCTGGCTGTGCTGCTTGCGCCTAGCTTCCACACCATCCAGATGCAGCCCACTTTGATGCGCCAGCAACAGCTACTCAAGTCTAACTGGCCTGCAGCTCCTGTTCAGGGTTCAGGGCCCTCCGTCCAAGTTGCCCCCTAGGCCCATATAAAGTCTTGTGCACGATGTTTATTTCTCACAGAAACATCAGTGGTCATCCGCCCTGGCGTTACTCGCCTTGCCCCCTCTCCTGTGCAGTCACGTCCTCCTCTGCTATGCTGTGGTTATCTCAGGGTCACTCTGGTACTCACATTGCTTAGAGCACCTGGGACCGTGGGGGCCTTGCACTGTAATCTAGCGTCCCGCTGCAGAAATGATCCAATCTGCCCCCAATACCTGTGGCGCTTACTGTAGGGAGGCGTCCCCTGCAGCGACGATCTTTCCAGCATTAATCCGGCCGGGGACCCGAAGACCAGCCGCACCCACGATGTCGGGCCGCACTGCGTGACTGTGCGTGCGGCCCCGATGTCCACTGTGGCTCCCGGCTTCGTTTCTGGAGGTTAGGCCGCGACTCCGCCCCCCAGCGCAGCTCATCGTCGGCGGCTCACAGCGCCGCACCGGGCATATCCGCGGATACCGGAGGCCACGCTGCAGTTGTACCGGCGCTACACCTATCTCGGGCTGCAGGATAACTGGCAGGATTCATGGAGCCTTGTGGTTGGGCGCCGGAGCTCCTCTAGGCTGTGGCCATGTTCGTCGGTCGCCGGCCACGCCCCCTCGGCAGTCCTTCTCTTGATGTTTCCAGGCATGGATCTGAGTTTGCTAGGCAGCTCTCAAATATTTATTCAGGTTTCTGGGCTGGCAAGAAGCGGGTACCACTGATCAACTGAGTGCAGAGTGCCATCCTCTGTGATGACAACTTCTTTAACAGTGTGGCATATTTTTGCCCTAGAAAGTACTATTCCACAAAAATCAAAATGGAGAAAATCTCTCCTGGAGGTGGAGTGAAGAAGTGTGGCTCAATGGTTAGAGTGGCATACCCTGATGCAGAGGTCTAGCCTGGGACCAGGGTTCAATACCCCGCCTCGGCGGGTCTTGGGCTCAAAATTCCACGGACCTGATAATTCTCGCCTCGGTGCCTATTCCAATCATGGAGTCCCACTCTGCAACTCTGGGCAATAGCTTGATTAATCTCCAAAATGGCCCCCACAACACTAAGGATGCCTGGCCTCTACCTTGGGGGTGCCCAGGAGGGGACGCCTCACAGGGAAAGCCAGGATGGGTTCCACAGCGGTATTTGTACAAGCGCCTTGAGACCATTGCGGGTGAGTAGTGCGCTATACAAGTATCAATTTACATTACATTACATTTACAAGGTCTGGCTAACCCAACCCACAGGTTTGGCTACCTTTGCCCTAAACTCCCCTTCCACATCCTCTACTAATTCGATTACAGGGGCTCCCTTCTGGCTGGGAGTCAGAAAATGGGGGCAGGATGAGTCTGGTTCATAGTCTAACTGTCTTTCACCCTATGAAGTCCAGTTTAGCTACCCAGCCCCCTTCCTATTCTGGCAACAGCAGGCAGCAGATCTCCTCCCACCAGAGGGTCAATTGTCTCAGCCCAGGCCACTTCACACCTCATTAAGGAAGCATGGCTCTGTCTGTCAAACGCTTTCCAATCAGAAGAGGCTGCTACAGGGCTGATTTTAGGTAACTTTAGTAAAGCAGTTCTAAAACTACTTTCCTGCAATAGTTATAATAAATCTAGTTGATGGATTTATTGTAACTATTATTTTAACACTTTGAAATAATGTTTGAGCTCACTCCTGTCAAACGTTAATCTTTTTAAAAAAGTTTAATAAAGCCTTCCCATGTTGGCCTATAGAGATACTACAATGAAACCTACCCTTGGGGTACCTAGGGTAGGCCATAAGTGGTGAAGTAAATGTCAAAATAAGGTAGTTTAAGACTTTAGAAGTACTTTTAATTCAAAGTCAAATTTGGACATTGTTTTATTTTAAAAACAGGCTGCAAGGCAGGGCTGCCTTTAAAATGACCGCAGGCTTCACAGCAGTGCACACTCAAGTGGTGTTCAGACAAAATATAGAGTACAAAACATAAATTTAGCAAAATATCTAGTACAAAATATCATGATATGGTAATATCTTCAGCAACAATATTGTTTTCAAGAATATTGAGTTTAAGGTAAGTAATATAGGGCGTGATTACCCGCCACCAGCAGGTTGCTGGTGGCGGGTTCACCGCCATCGTGAGGGTAATTACCGCCCACCAGATTGTGATGGCGGGCGGTGTGCTGGCGGTCGGAAAGCCAGACCTTCACGTGTCCAACAGAACCAATCATTACAATTGCCTGTTGGACCACCCGCATCCTTATAATGGTGGCGGTGCCAAGCAGGCACCATCCGCCAGATTAGGATGCTGGATCCCCACCAGCCTTTCCATTGCGCCATGGAAACACTAGCAGGGATTGACTTTGGGGGCCCACTGCGGCCCCCCCTTGGGCAGGGGCTGTTTTGATTTGCACTTAGGGGGCACCTATGGTGCCCCCTACATTTCCCTGCACCATTTGGCAGGCACTGCGTGGTGCCTGCCAAGTAGTGCAGGGAAAAGCAAAACCTGCCTTTTTAGCAGCACCCTCCGCAATGTTAAAAATGCCTATTGCAGCCACTGTGGTGGCGGCCGCATTGTAATATCATCTGTGAGACAGCTGCCTTATAGGCGGGTGGTCCCCACCACGGGGACGATGGCGTAAGGACAAACATATTCAGCCCCATTGTTTTTTAAAATATCGGTCATTAATATAATTTACAAAAATATAGTTGGTTATAATCGTGTTTTTTAAATATTGTTATGTATTTTAGAATATAGTTTGAATGTATATGAGGTAAATCTTTTGTGTAATTATTGTTTATGTTTGTTAATATAGTTGTTACATGTTTAGTAGTTATTAAATTACATTTTGTTAATTTTTGTGATTTTTAGTACCATAGCGGGTTGTGGGTTTATAGGGGTACAGGGTGGGAAGTAATTTAAATATAATAAATTAATGCTTATTTTAAAATTAATATTATTTATTTAATTGATAATTAATTATTCTAATTGTGCAATTAATTTATGAAATTTTAATGTGGGTTGTGGGGTTTATAGGAGTACAGGATGGAAAGTAATGTAATTTTAATGAATAAATAATTAGTTGATCATTATTATTAATTATGTAATGGATAATTATATTAATTCTGGAGGTTTTTTTTGGTGTGGGTTGTGGGTTTGTTTAAGTGTACAGGATGGGGAGTAAATTAATTCAAATTAATTAATAATTAGTTGTTCATTAATATTAATGGTTTAATTGATAATAATATTACATGTATAATTAATGTTTCATTTTAGTTGTGGGTTGTGGGGTTTTTAGGGGTATATCGTGGGAGGAAAACTAATTTTTAATTAGTTAATAATTAATTTTATAATTGATATTACATTGGTAATACATTTTCTTAATTGTGTAATTAATTATTTGTAAATTTTTAGAGTGTGTTATGTGTTTTGTGGGGGTATATTTTGGGAAGTAAATTATTAAGTTATTTTTTTATTAATGATAATTATTTTGTTGACTAATATTTATGTTGATAGTGTAAATAATTTGCTGTTTGAAATTACGTTGAGGAGCGGGTTGTGAGCTTCGTATGGGTATATGGTGGATAGGAATTAAATTAAAATAATTTAGGAACTATGTTATTGTTGCTAAATAATTTATAAATAAGAATATTTATTTACATGAAAAATATTAATTTTATTTATTATAATATTTGTAGTTATTTATATGTTTTTAACATTATATTATGTATTTATTTTATTTGTTTTAATATAAAATATACTTGTCGTTTTTTAACATATGTATATTTTTGTTTGTTTACTATGTTTTTGAAAGTATTTTATTGTGATGTAGAGAATTTGTTTGTTTCTAATGTTGTATTGACTGCAGTGAAAATATTCAATTTTACCCCTCCACAATCCTACTGCCTACTTTTGCCCAACTGTTGCACTCATTGGACTGGGAATAGTATATTTACCCCATCACAATCCAACACTTTCCCTACTTTTCCACTTACTGAGGTGGGAATAGTAAATGGTACTACTCCGCAATCCAACACTTCCCTACTGTTGCACTGACTGGAGTGGGAATAGTAAATGTTACCCCTCTGCAATCAACACTTTCCAGCATTAAATTCACATCCCATTAAACCTCATACCTGCCCCTAGGTGGTCTTCTTAGTCTAATACGTTTTAATGTTCTACATACTAAAGCATTCCTTCCCACTTTCTTCCCTTCTACATGAACATGTCTAGCCAAAATTGCAGAACTGTAACAATTCATAGTTCTGTAACTCAATCCTTCTCAAAGATCTCTACCAAAAAAGTCACTACCTCAACTACAAGAGCCTCCATGGGAACCAAACTCCTCCTCAAACACCAACTACTCCATAGTTTCCAAACTCCTTTGTATCTCCTCCTTCTCCTATGAGCCAAAGATTCCTCGAGCAATACTTTATTTCACACAAGTAAGGGGAGAGAGTCAATAGTAGATCTCCAACCTCGAACCCCCTAGATAATAATTATACACACATAGAGGGGTGGAGAGAAGTGAACATAAACAACCCCAACACGTCCCACAAAACAAAAAATTAATTATTTTGAAAAAACTGCCCTCACTCATGCTTCATCATCGGGTCTGCTTACAATACGTCCAGGTGTAGCCACACTCTGGACGGAGCATAGGGGTTTAAACAAAGAAGACCACAGCACAACAATACGCGACCTAACAACATATATATAACAAAAACACAAATAGTGATCAGTGAATGTCACCAAGTGACTTGAGTGGGTGCGCAACACGTGCAGTTAAAGGGAATAGTGTTTAAAACTGGTTTGGGGATACCAAACAACAACTTTATTAATAGGTTTCACATCAGGATTAAAAAGAAAGAAAGGATGGAAGCTGTTTCCAAGAGACAAGTTAAAGTTCTCAAAACAGCCCTCCTAATACCGCCTTTGCCAACATGTTTCGACCGACTTACTGTGCCAAGAAGGTCACCCCGGTCTTCTTCAGGGCTTGTGTCGCCACCCGTCCCGCTATCGGTCACACCGTAATTCGGTTAGAGAACCGATATGCTGATCACATATGATTCCAATTGAACCGATATGTGTGGAGGGGCTCCCAACAATCCAGGAAACATATACTGGAAAGATAAGGGACCCCTTTCAATGTGTTGTAAGGAACCACAGGGTGGGATAACATAAATCATACAATCCTACCCCCTTTGATTCATTAAAGGTATTATCTTATTATCTATGGTCTATGGGAATATCAAATCCTATTCCCCATCAGTATTCAATTAAAAACAATTAAAAACAATGCTGTATGCTCTCTTCAACCTACATTCTTTGTAAGCACTTTGCCCTCTGTCTCTGATGGTGCTTCCACTAATAGCCAGTTTCACCCCCTACATTATTCTTCGCAGTAAAGTGGTTAATTTACCAAATGCACGACTCACCGAGTTTATTGCGTGTGTAAACTCAACATGGCGTCTCGCAGGTCGGTGTCCCAAGAACACAACCCTTGATCGTAAAGAAAAAAAGACACAAGCACAAACAAACCCTGGAGCTACATCGTATCTCATATGTAATTACACTGAGATCATTTTAGCGCTTGCATCAGTATCATGGATAGCGTGTTAAAGCCCAAGCACTACAGGCGTTCATATGTTAACCCAAAATAACCCAGACCAGAACTTCTGCTCACCGGTATGTAAACGGCGCCTCAGACCTGACCCCCTCTCTTTCTGCCTCCTTACTGTTCCGAGGAACCCTCCTCGTGTGTTAGCCTGCTATTCAGATCGCCGCGTGGGTGATGGTGATCCGTTCAGGAGCATAGAAACAGTGAAAATGCTCTACCTGCAGCTGTTGCGTTTCTCGGGACGCACAGAAAGACGTCATACATCATTCCGTAGCGTGTGCGTGCCCCGGAAAACATGGGAAGTTGAGTCCCTATGTGTATGTTTGCCGGCATCTCAGTCTCAATAACTCTAATACGGTCACCCCTGTAAATAGCATCCGATATTGAATACAAGAGCATGATTGATCCGGGACGGGCATTAGGGGAAAAATAGGTGTACCATTACCGCACCCGTCCCCAACCCTTGCTAGGATCACTGGCAGTCCGAATCAGGTCAGGCAGTATTATGTTAGTACCAATCACTGCCCTTCCCCTGTGGTATCTATTACAGGGCACCCTTTAGGTATAATGATCTCTCCCAAAAACAATTAAAAACAATGCTGTATGCTCTCTTCAACCTACATTCTTTGTAAGCACTTTGCTCTCTGTCTCTGATGGTGCTTCCACTAATAGCCAGTTTCACCCCCTACATTATTCTTCGCAGTAAAGTGGTTAATTTACCAAATGCACGACTCACCGAGTTTATTGCGTGTGTAAACTCAACATGGCGTCTCGCAGGTCGGTGTCCCAAGAACACAACCCTTGATCGTAAAGAAAAAAAGACACAAGCACAAACAAACCCTGGAGCTACATCGTATCTCATATGTAATTACACCTAGATCATTTTAGCGCTTGCATCAGTATCATGGATAGCGTGTTAAAGTCCAAGCACTACAGGCGTTCATATGTTAACCCAAAATAGCCCAGACCAGAACTTCTGCTCACCGGTATGTAAACGGCGCCTCAGACCTGACCCCCTCGCTTTCTGCCTCCTTACTGTTCAGAGGAACCCTCCTCGTGTGTTAGCCTGCTATTCAGATCGCCGCGTGGGTGATGGTGATCCGTTCAGGAGCATAGAAATAGTGAAAATGCTCTACCTGCAGCTGTTGCGTTTCTCAGGACGCACAGAAAGACGTCATACGTCATTCCGTAGCGTGTGCGTGCCCCGGAAAACATGGGAAGTTGAGTCCCTATGTGTATGTTTGCCGGCATCTCAGCCTCAATAACTCTAATACGGTCACCCCTGTAAATAGCATCCGATATTGAATACAAGAGCATGATTGATCCGGGACGGGCATTAGGGGAAAAAATAGGTGTACCATTACCGCACCCGTCCCCAACCCTTGCTAGGATCACTAGCAGTCCGAATCAGGTCAGGCAGTATTATGTTAGTACCAATCACTGCCCTTCCCCTGTGGTATCTATTACAGGGCACCCTTTAGGTATAATGATCTCTCCCAAAAACAATTAAAAACAATGCTGTATGCTCTCTTCAACCTACATTCTTTGTAAGCACTTTGCCCTCTGTCTCTGATGGTGCTTCCACTAATAGCCAGTTTCACCCCCTACATTATTCTTCGCAGTAAAGTGGTTAATTTACCAAATGCACGACTCACCGAGTTTATTGCGTGTGTAAACTCAACATGGCGTCTCGCAGGTCGGTGTCCCAAGAACACAACCCTTGATCGTAAAGAAAAAAGACACAAGCACAAACAAACCCTGGAGCTACATCGTATATCATATGTAATTACACCGAGATCATTTTAGCGCTTGCATCAGTATCATGGATAGCGTGTTAAAGTCCAAGCACTACAGGCGTTCATATGTTAACCCAAAATAGCCCAGACCAGAACTTCTGTTCACCGGTATGTAAACGGCGCCTCAGACCTGACCCCCTCGCTTTCTGCCTCCTTACTGTTCCGGGGAACCCTCCTCGTGTGTTAGCCTGCTATTCAGATCGCCGCGTGGGTGATGGTGATCCGTTCAGGAGCATAGAAATAGTGAAAATGCTCTACCTGCAGCTGTTGCGTTTCTCAGGACGCACAGAAAGACGTCATACGTCATTCCGTAGCGTGTGCGTGCCCCGGAAAACATGGGAAGTTGAGTCCCTATGTGTATGTTTGCCGGCATCTCAGCCTCAATAACTCTAATACGGTCACCCCTGTAAATAGCATCCAATATTGAATACAAGAGCATGATTGATCCGGGACGGGCATTAGGGGAAAAAATAGGTGTACCATTACCGCACCCGTCCCCAACCCTTGCTAGGATCACTGGCAGTCCGAATCAGGTCAGGCAGTATTATGTTAGTACCAATCACTGCCCTTCCCCTGTGGTATCTATTACAGGGCACCCTTTAGGTATAATGATCTCTCCCAAAAACAATTAAAAACAATGCTGTATGCTCTCTTCAACCTACATTCTTTGTAAGCACTTTGCCCTCTGTCTCTGATGGTGCTTCCACTAATAGCCAGTTTCACCCCTACATTATTCTTCGCAGTAAAGTGGTTAATTTACCAAATGCACGACTCACCGAGTTTATTGCGTGTGTAAACTCAACATGGCGTCTCGCAGGTCGGTGTCCCAAGAACACAACCCTTGATCGTAAAGAAAAAAAGACACAAGCACAAACAAACCCTGGAGCTACATCGTATATCATATGTAATTACACCGAGATCATTTTAGCGCTTGCATCAGTATCATGGATAGCGTGTTAAAGTCCAAGCACTACAGGCGTTCATATGTTAACCCAAAATAGCCCAGACCAGAACTTCTGTTCACCGGTATGTAAACGGCGCCTCAGACCTGACCCCCTCGCTTTCTGCCTCCTTACTGTTCCGGGGAACCCTCCTCGTGTGTTAGCCTGCTATTCAGATCGCCGCGTGGGTGATGGTGATCCGTTCAGGAGCATAGAAATAGTGAAAATGCTCTACCTGCAGCTGTTGCGTTTCTCGGGACGCACAGAAAGACGTCATACGTCATTCCGTAGCGTGTGCGTGCCCCGGAAAACATGGGAAGTTGAGTCCCTATGTGTATGTTTGCCGGCATCTCAGCCTCAATAACTCTAATACGGTCACCCCTGTAAATAGCATCCGAAATTGAATACAAGAGCATGATTGATCCGGGACGGGCATTAGGGGAAAAAATAGGTGTACCATCACCGCACCCGTCCCCAACCCTTGCTAGGATCACTGGCAGTCCGAATCAGGTCAGGCAGTATTATGTTAGTACCAATCACTGCCCTTCCCCTGTGGTATCTATTACAGGGCACCCTTTAGGTATAATGATCTCTCCCAAGACCTCCCATGAAGTGATGTATACAATTTGGGTATTTGTGATTGGATAAGGATTCCTGAACTGACTCCTAGGGTCCTGACGTTTTTATTCATATGTCATGGTGGAGGGAATCTCCCACTGACAATATTAAACTTCTAGTAACCAAGGGTGGGGGCTACTCTCTCCCCAGTGCTTGCCAAGGTATTTCATCGTTCAGGCCATTGATGTGACTTCTCAGGCGGTAAACCCATTTTTGCTCACGAAGTAGCAGAATCCGATGTTCATCTGTCAAGTGTCTCCCAAGATTTTGTTTTTCAATTACAGTCCATTTCAGCTCATCAGCAGAATGTCCCATTTCCAGGAAGTGTGCTATAATTCTCGTATTTGATCTGCCACAGTGTATTGTGCTCCGATGTGCCGTAATCCTCTTGCGTACCTTCCTGCTCGTCATCCCCACATAAAATGTATTGCAGGGGCACGTGATTAAATAGATCACTCCCTGAGAATTACAGTTGGTATGGGATCTCTGTTCCCAGGGAGTGCGGAGGCCCAGGTCCAGCTGTTTTGTGTTTGATGTCAAAGCGCACACACTGTAGGAGCCACATCTCGTGTGGCCCATCAGTCTAGGGAGACCAGTCACTTGTCTGGAATCCGTGGTCGTATTTGTAATCCTTGGTCTCGTATGGACCAACAGGTCCTTAAGATTTTGACTACGCCTGAAAGAAAAAAGAGGCTTCTCAAAATGGAGACCCCTTGTGTTCAAGATTTTCCAATTCCGCCGTACCAAACGTCTGACCTGCTGGGATGCTGTGTTAAATGTTGAGACAAAGACAGGTTTGTTAGTCTCAGGTCTGATGGTAGTTGTGAGGAGGGCGTTGCAATTGGCATTCAGTGCCCGTTTCTTTGCTCTTTTAATGGTTTAGACTGGGTATCCCCTCTGTCATAATTTAGTGGTGAGGACATTAGCCTCAGTAACAAAATCTGCCCGGTCAGAGCAATTGCGGCGGATCCGGAAGAAATGGCCCACGGGTAAGTTCTCCTGTAGGGATTTAGAATGGAAGCTCTGATAAGCCAGCAACGTGTTTTTATCAGTTGGTTTATGGAAAACCCTAGTTTTCAAGATGCCCTCACTG
This sequence comes from Lissotriton vulgaris, assembly GCF_964263255.1. Lineage (NCBI taxonomy): Eukaryota > Metazoa > Chordata > Amphibia > Caudata > Salamandridae > Lissotriton > Lissotriton vulgaris. The sequence goes on along the minus strand of NC_141691.1, from coordinate 527,774,873 downwards.
GGTTCCAGTAGTAGGTCCAAAAAGGGGAGGCTGGTCTTGGTTACCATCACGGTAAAATGGAGAAGGGGGTTTCTTTCATTCAACCACACAAGAAAGTTGTTCACAGAGGTCTCATATCCCCTCTCCAAATGACCAGGACGTCATCTATATAGCGACGCCAAAGCCTCAAGTATGAGGACCACGGTCCGGTGGTGTCCAGGACAGTGAGTTGTTCAAATGCCCCCACGTATAGTCTGGCCAGGCTGGGGGCAAAAACACTGCCCATGGATGTGCCATGGGTTTGTAAATACATTCTGCCCTCAAACTCGAAAAAGTTCTTGGTCAAAGCCATTTCTGCCAGGTGTAAAATGAAGGCTCTTGGTGTGTGATATGGCCATTCCTCTTCAAACAAGATGGTTTCCAGCATTCGAAGGGTTTCTCTTTCAATCAATCAATCAATCAATGACATTTATAGAGCGCACTACCTACCCGTAGGGTCTCAAGGCGCTTAGGTGGAGGGGGGTGCCGTTACTGCTCGAACAGCCAGGTCTTGAGCTTCTTCCTGAAGGAGAGGTGGTCTTGGGTCAGGCGCAGGTCGGCCGGAAGGGAGTTCCAGGTCTTGGCGGCCAGGTAGGAGAAGGACCTTCCTCCTGTTGTGGCTCTACGGATGCGTGGAACGGCGGCGAGGGCGTGGCTGGCAGATCGGAGGTGGCGTTTGGGAGCGTAGAAGTTGATTCGGTTGTTGAGGTAGCTCGGGCCTTGATCGTGTAGGGCTTTGTGTGCGTGGGTGAGGAGCCGGAAGGTGATTCTTTTGTTGACGGGGAGCCAGTGCAGGTCTCTCAGGTGTCCGGAGATGTGGCTGTTCCGTGGGATGTCGAGGATGAGTCTGGCTGAGGTGTTCTGGATCCGCTGGAGTCTCTTCTGGAGCTTGGCGGTGGTTCCGGCGTAGAGTGCGTTGCCGTAGTCCAGTCGGCTGGTGACGAGGGCCTGGGTGACGGTCTTCCTGGTCTCCGTGGGGATCCACCAGAAGATCTTCCGAAGCATGCGCAGGATGTTGAAGCACGACGAGGAGACGGCGTTGACTTGCCTGGTCATGGAGAGGGAGGAGTCCAGGATGAAGCCCAGGTTGCGTGCGTGGTTCGTCGGTTTGGGTGCGGTGCCCAGGGCTGGGGGCCACCAGGAGTCGTCCCAGGCGGAGGGCGAGGAGCCCAGGATGAGGACCTCCGTCTTGTCTGAGTTCAGTTTCAGGCGGATCGTCGTCATCCACTCGGCTACCTCTTTCATCCCTTCGTGCAGGTTGGCTCTGGCGGCGGCGGGGTCGTTGGTCAGGGAGAGGATCAGCTGGGTGTCGTCGGCGTAGGAGATTATGTTAAGGTTGTGTTGGGTGCGATGGCCGCGAGGGGGCTCATGTAGACGTTGAAGAGGGTAGGGCTCAGCGAGGATCCTTGAGGGACGCCGCAGATGACTTTGGTGGCCTCTGACTTGTACGGTGGTAGGCGGACTCTCTGTGTTCTTCCGTCGAGGAAGGAGACGATCCATTCCAGTGCCTTCTCCTGGATTCCGACGTTGCTGAGGCGCTGCACTAGGGTGCGGTGGCAGACCGTGTCGAAAGCCGCGGAGAGGTCTAGGAGGATGAGGGCCGCTGTTTCTCCGTTGTCCATCAGGGCTCGGATGTCGTCGGTGGCGGCGATGAGGGCGGTCTCGGTGCTGTGGTTGGCACGGAAGCCGGACTGCGAGGGGTCGAGGGATCCATTCGTCTCGAGGAAGGCAGCCAGCTGTTTGTTGACGGTCTTCTCGATGACTTTGGCTGGAAACGGGAGTAGTGAAATGGGGCGGTAATTCTTGAGTTCGGTGGGGTCTGCCGTAGGTTTCTTGAGTAGAGCGCTGAGTTCGGCTTGCTTCCAGCTCTCGGGGAAGGTGGCGGTGTCGAATGAGGTGTTGATAATGTCCCGCAGGTGGGGTGCGATGACAGCGTCGGCTTTGTGGAATGTTGGTGTATAGTGCATCTATATCGAGGCCTATGAGGAATTCCGTGGTAGGATCAAAGGAGATGTCTTTCAAAAGATTCAAAATATCCATGGTGTCTCGCAGATATGCCGATAGTTTCTGAACAAGGGATTTAAAATAGAAATCACAAAACTGTGACAAGGGTTCTAGTAAGGATCCCATCCCGGAGACAATTGGTCTCCCGTGAGGGGTGGTCATTATTCCCTCAATCTAGGAAAAAGTGGTCTGTAACATGAAATCAAATGCTGTATGCAGTGGGAGGAACAGCTTAGCATCTTACTTTAACAAGGCCAAACAATGTTAATTTTTAGGTCTTGTCTGGGCCAGCGCTGATCTGGCAAGACATTTAGTATTTGGGTTTTAAAAGTGCTACCCACAGCTTTTGCCGGCCACCAGCTCGCTGTTACGCGCACAAGTGCGCGCGACATGCACAGCTATGCCTCTCCTTCTTTTCCACGCGCACAGCCACCATCTGTCTTTGTATCGCTGCACCTGTGCTTTACTTTTAACATTAAAAGTAAAGCGCTGGTGCCGCGATTATAGCAAAAGTAAAGAAATAGAAAAAAACATCTATTTCTTTACTTTTGCTATAATCGCTGCACCCGTGCTTCACTTTAAATGTTAAAAGTAAAGCGTGGGTGCCTTGATTATAGCTAAAGTAAGGAAATAGATGTTTTTTCTATTTCTTTACTTTTGCTATAATCACGGCACCCGCGCTTTACTTTTATCATTAAAAGTAAAGCGCGGGTGCCGCGATTATAGCAATTGTAAAGAAATAGAGGTTTTTTTCTATTTCTTTACTTTTGCTATAATCGCGGCACCCGCGCTTTTTGTTGAACATTAAAAGTAAAGTGCGGGTGCCGCAATTATAGCAAAAGTAAAGAAATAGAAAAAAACATTTATTTCTTTACTTTTGCAATAATCTCACCATCCGCGCTTCACTTTTAATGTTAAAAGTAAAGTGAGGGTGCCGCAATTACAGGTCCGGAGCACGCGAGGTAGGAGCCCCGGGCGGCGTGGCACATAGGGCGGCACTCAGTAAGGGGAGATCAACAGGCCCTGCAACGGGAGCTACACACGGGGAGGCCAGACGGTAACGGGATCCACAATCCCCCGATCCTGGGAGTGATAGCCACTACACTGCTAGGAGGGAGGAACTGGGGCTTCTGAAGCCCAGGACCAAGATCCGGAAACCCAGAATCTATGGGGAGCGGACCATAGCGGGCGAATAACGCTGAAGCTGGGCAGGGCGAATTTGGAACACCGCGAACCCTGGAGGGTGTACGAAGCGGGTGGGATGTAAGACGCGGCGCCGATTTTGCCTGCATGAGGGAGAATACATCCATGCTATACAGCCGGTGCAGGAAGGTACCAGAAGGGTCGGGGGAGGACCACGAGAGGATATGCCTGGCACACACTGACGGAGCTGAAACCTGTGCAGCCTACTACCCGCAGCACGACTGACGGAGTTGGGCCAGGGGCACCATACCACACCGGCAGGAGAAATACACGGATCTGGTGACGCCAATCATGGGGAAAAAAGACTCGCTACCTAAACTCCCCAAACAAGGGCCCATGGATAACTTTGCGACACCGTGCCTCAACAGGGAGAACCCCCACTCAGCCGCGGATGGGACGACAGATACGGACAGACTGCTGGCAGCTATTCAAGCGTCAAGATCGGACATCCAGGAGTCCCGAGCGGCCCTAGAAGTCAAAATTGGAGAGGTGAGATCGGAGGTTACTCTCCTGCGGCAAGATTTCAGGAATCTGTCCGACAGAGTGACAGTGACAGAAACGCGAATCGGAGAAGCTGAAGACACGATAACCGCCCTCTGGAAAGACATGATGGAACTCCAGGCCTCACACAGACAACTACTATGGAAAGTGGATGATGCCGAAAACAGAGCATGACGCAACAACCTGCGCTTTGTGGGTTTTAGAGAAGGAATTGAGGGGAATAATATGGCAGCATTTCTCCGCACATGGCTCACCGAGACCTTCACGTCGGCGCAGTTCTCGTCATGTTTTGTCATCAAAAGGGCGCACAGAGCCCTACTGGCGAAGCCTCCGGAGGGAGACAGACCCAGACAGGTGATCGCGCGCTTCTTCAACTTTGCGGACAGGGACTTGATATTGAGGGAAGCTAGGAAACTGGGGGAAATCCGAATGGAAAACACGACCATCATGATTTTCCCGGATTATAGCCAAGAGGTGCAGAAACAGAGACGCTCCTTCGACTCGGTGAAGGCGAAACTAAGAACGCTAAACATCTCCTACATGCTGCTCTTCCCGGCAAAACTCAAGGTATTATATAAAGAAAAATCACTCTTTTTCACTCACCCAGACGACGCCTGGCAGTGGCTAGAGGAGCGACCGATCCTACAGAGCAGAGAGGTGGCGGGACGTGAAGAACTGGACAGGGCGCTAAGGCAAAAGACTCAGTGGGATCTGCCGAAACCGCAAAGAAGGAAATCTCGGAGGATAAAATCACGCACGCCAGGGACACCATACCAGGCACACACATCGGCGGGGATGCGGAGAGGGCGATCGGGGGAATCCTCTACGGCTGGCTCTAGATTGTCTGGTCCAGGTAAACAGATACATTCGGAGGGTGAGGAGGAGGACGACGTAGAGTGCAGGACCTCAGGAGCCGAGGAAGATGAGCAGGGAGAGAGGCAGAGCTCGGTGCATCCACTGGTAGAGGTGATACGCATCCTGGAACAGGACTCCTCCGAAAAGAACGATGGGAGAGACACGGCTACGCAAGATTCACACTCATGAACGATGGTGGAGTGGGCTACCTGAGATGGCAGCCGGGTGACCTGAAACACGCAAGTTGACACTGCCCCTTGTTTTTTCTATCAGTTTGGGTTGGATTTGTTTTGTTCCGTCTGGGCGCAGAGTCTGGACTTGACACCGCACCCTACTCCACCTTGGTGGGGAGGGTGAGGTGTAGTTGAAGGGTGGGCGGTAGGAGTGGGTGACAGACCAACTCCCGCTGAAAGCTCCATCCGGTGTTGGGATGAGACTGGAAGGGGAGGGTGGTGGGGGGGAGGGACAAGGGAGTGCAGCGTTAACACATGTTGGGGTAGGGGGGAAAGAGTTGGGGAAAGGGGGCAGCGGCAAAGGGAATGCAGGCGTACACCTTGATACACCCTACCACACATCCATCGCAGGGACACACCATGAATGAGGGTCACTTTACACAATGGCAAGTACATTAGCCGTACCGCAACAGGGTGACAAGGGAGTCACTATCTTAACCTGGAATGTGAATCGCTTGGGGTCGAAAATTAAGAGGGGACTGGTGAATGCTTACCTCAAGAGAGTAGCACCGGATATCATTTTATTACAGGAGACACATCTTAGAGGTACTAAATGTGCGTTCATAGCGAGAGGCCGCCATACGGTCCTGGCACATGCAGGATACACGTCAGACTCCAGAGGGGTGCGATATTAATTAATAAAACATCCCCGTTTTGCATTACGCGCACATGGCTAGACCCCCAGGGGATGTATGTGGGAGTGCAAGGGACATGGAAGAGACGCAGGTACACTATAATTTTGGTCTATGCTCCACCGAAACTCCAGGCGTGCACACTTAAAGCAATCACATCCATTCTCCTGGACACAGCGGATACCATACAAGTAGTGGGTAGCGACTTTAATGACGTAATGTGTGAAGTGCAGGACCGTACAGGGACAGCGCGTAGAGGGGGGACACAGACAGCTTTGGCACAGCAGATGACTGACATAGGACTCACTGACGTTTGGAGGTGGCTCCACCCTACGCAGACAGCTTACTCTTTCTACTCAGGGGCACATAGGGTCATTTCGAGGCTTGACTATATATTCACATCGAGACAGTACCTAACAGCGGATGACGTGGCGGAATACAAAGCGAGGGGTATCTCGGACCACTCTCCCTTATATGTACAGATGGGACGGGTGCGGGGGAGGGGGGGAGCTGAATGGCGGTTAGCGGCGTGGGACCTTCAAACGCCGGAGACAATACGTGGCATCAGAGCTGACATTAAGGTGTATGTGGCTGAGAACGAAGGAACAGTCGACTCAGGGGTCACCTTCTGGGAGGCGATGAAACCGGTCTTGCGGGATAGAATACAGAGTAGGTTGGGGGAGGAACGACGAACAAAACAGGCTGAGGTTGCGGGCCTGGAAACAACAATCTTGGCCTTAGAGGAGGAGTATCAAACACGAAAAGACGCAGGGGACTCTTCGACAACTGCTAGATACCCAAAGGAGGTACGGGGAGGTGGTTTCAAACGAGGCACGGACCCAATCCCTAGCAACCCTTCACTGTCTATATGATGTTGGGGATAAGTCTGGCAAGCTCCTGGCTTGGCTCAGCAGAAAGGAACAGGCGGCAAGGTGGGTAGAACAGATCAAGTCGGCGGAGGGAAGACAGGTCCACACAGATGAGGCAATAGCAGATGTGTTTGCGTCGCACTATGAGCACTTCTATGAGGCGAAAGACCTGGGGACTAGTGAGGACGCGCTGCAATACATAGGACACACGGAGGTACCCTCACTGTCCTCCGAAGCGTGCATAGCACTGGAGGCGGAGGTAACACTAGGGGACATTTCTGACGCCATAGCCAAACTGAAAGCGGGTAAGACACCAGGGCCGAATGGATTTCCCGCGGAATTTTTTAAGCGGACGACTGATCTCTTGACACGACACCTTAAAGCCCTCTTCACGGACGCATATCAGGTGGGGAGCTTACCACCAGACACACCCTGGCTACGATCGTTCCGATCTATAAGGAGGGCAAGCCGAAAGACGAATGTGCCTCCTACCGTCCCATCTCCCTCCTCAATATGGAGGTGAAGATTATAGCGACTATTCTAGCAAATCGCTTGAGGGCGGTTATTCCAGAGCTCATACACATGGACCAGTCGCGGTTTCTGCCGGACAGGGCAACCAAGTTAAACCTCCAACGCATGCACAATTGGTTGCAAGAAGTCAAGGGAAGGAGTGAGTCTCATTGGTTCCTTCCCCTCGACGTGGAGAAGGCATTCGACATGGTACACTGGCCATTTCTGATGGCGGCGCTCCAGAGGTTTGGCCTCGGCCCGAAATTCCAGAAGTGGGTTCAGCTTTTTTACACGGCACCGAGAGCGCGGGTTCGGGTAAATGGGAGGTTATCCCGCGAATTCCGAATCGAAAGGGGTACGCGCCAGGGTTGCCCTCTGTCCCCCCTTCTATTCACACTAACCATCGAAATCCTGGCGGCAAAGATAAGACAGAATCCAGAGATTCGTGGCTTCTCCCGGGAAATCTCAGCCTCCGCACAAGAAAAAATATCACTCTACGCTGATGATGTGTTACTGTTCATTACTAAACCTGAAACTACGGTCCCGGAACTGTTCAGGGAGTTAGGCGGTTATGGCGCAAGGGCGGGTCATACCATAAACTGGCACAAGTCGGTCCTTATGATCCACAGGGAATGGACCGAGGGGGGAACCTACGGGAGCAACTGGTCAACACCTCGGAAGGATTTCAGTACCTGTGTATTTACATTACCCTAGATGGGAAACTTTCATTCAGTAAGAATATAGAGCGGATAATGGATAGGGCGGATATGGCCAGGTGGAGGCAAATGCCGCTCACCCTATTGGGTCGGGCAGCAATGTACAAAATGATTGTCCTCCCTAAGTTCCTATATGAGCTCCAAAACGAATATTACCCACTCCCGGCCAAGACGATACCCAAAATTGACGCGGACCTTCGTACTTTTCTATGGCTGGGGAAGCAGCCGCGAGTAGCCCTGTCGACGCTCCAACACCACCAATATAGTGGGGGGATCTCGCTCCCCAACCTAGAGGCCTACTACTGGGCAGAACACCTAACACCAATAAATGATTGGATGCACGCCCCGGCGGACCACCCGACCTATGCGTTGGAAAGGTTCAAAATGTCCACCAAAAATCTATTGTACTATCTCTACGGAGGTGTGGTGCGGGTACTGCTTTTACCGGCAACGGTAATCACACTAAACGCCTGGACCAAGGCCACAAGGCGAATGGGGTGGGAAAGGAGACCTACCCGACAGACGCCGCTATGGCACTGTCAATGGTTAAAAGAACTCAGTAAGCTGCGCGGCTTCCGAAGGTGGGATGACATAGGCATATCAACTATCGGGGATGTGATTGCTAAGGGGGATCTGAAGTCCTTCCAGGTACTTAAGACTGAATTTGGGTTGCACGACACACAACTCTTCAAATACACACAGTTGAGACATGCGTGGGGGGCCCAAAATATCACGCTCACGGAGATACCAGAATATGCACCATTGGAGGGTAGGCTGCTTCAGGAACAAATCATGGGTCAGGTGGTATCCCTCACATATAAAACTTTGACAAATAATATGCTAGGCGACTTGGCAAGGCTGAGGAGTGTATGGGAAGCGGAAGTAGGAGAAATGGAAGATCTGGACTGGGAGATTGTCCTAATGCACCCCCGGGAGGTGGCGATCAAATCAAGACTACGCCTCATCCAGCTGAATGTGCTCCACAGAACCTATTTTGATAGGGTACGACTCCTTTAAATGGGAAAAATAGAGGATCCGACCTGCCTTAGATGCCGTCACCAGCAAGGGGACTTCTATCACGCTATCTGGGCGTGCGACAGAATACAAACATATTGGTCGCAAATATTCACGGAGCTAGGGGAGATCCTAGGGGTGACTCTGTCGCAAGACCCTAAATTGGCACTATTAGGCATGACAAACGAGGTGGACATGCCATGTCCACTGCTTATCTTCTTGGTACTCGCATTGGTGGTGGCTAAAAGGGACATTGCAAAGTACTGGGGGGCAACGGAAACGCCGAACATAGAGGAATGGAGGAGAGGCTTGGACTTATATATGGCTGCAGAAAGAGTGACTTATAAAGCAAGAGGCTGTCCCAAAACGTTCCGGAGAGTGTGGGCAAAATGGAGGCAATACCATGGATTGGAGGGTGGGCAGTAAGGGGGGGGGGGGCCCGGGGGTGGGGGGATCGCGACCATTACGGAACTACCAAAAGTAACATTGCTGACTGTGAGAGCCCCGAATAGGCACACTACAGGGACAAGGCGGTGGGCACGAGACCATGAATAGGATGATGTAATGTTTGTGCTTTGTGGTGGGAGGGGGGGAGTAGAGGGGTGTATGCTGCATTTTATCATGCCTGTATTATTAAAGTTATGAACACAAAATGCAAAATAGGAGTTTAGAAACAAAAAGTTGCGCAAATGGCTGACAGTGGCTGAATGTTGACTCTACGTCAGCAGATGATTCTCTCTATACATATACTTCTTGATGTAACAATAAAAACAAATTTAAAAAAAAAAAAAAAGAAGTTTTAATGCAGGGGCAATCTTGTTAGAAGTACAAACAAATGGTGGCTGTGTTGCAAACAATGATCCAGTACAGCTCAAAGAGCAGGGAAAAAATAGGTCAACATGTTTCTTGCCATAGATGGTCGCTGCTGATCTTGGCAATTCATCAGGACCATGAACCTAATCTACTAATGATTGGGGATGTAGGTGTAATAATTAACAAATTGCCCAGTCACAAAAAGCCACTATCAAAATGTAGGTTATACCTTAAAATATCTAAAGTCCGACCTAAAGGGAAACAAAAATATACAGAGTATGAGAGGTAATACAGGTGTGGATATTCAGGCAGCCATACCCCAGAGCAAATTGACAATGCATTACACAATTGTAAAGAAATTAATGTCTAACGCGGAATCACGCCTGTCAGTGAGCATGCAAAACATATAAACAAACACACAAACGGGCGGGCGATACATATGTAACGTTTAACAAACACAAACCCCATCTCCACACATATATGAGTGTGGTTAGGCACTTTTATAGTGAGTAGAGGGTAATATGCAGTAGAAGAAAGCAAAGGTGGAAAATCTTACCCATTTGAGTAAGCAAATGACCCCTTAGTTGATGGCAGAGACTGTGCTAGCTGCGGAATAAAACTAATCAAAAAAGCATTTATCAGCACTAGAATAGTGAAGGCAGGTTTGCAAAGTAAGGTTTTCTCAAAGATACTGATGCCGTCCAGCACGTGAGGAAAGCCGCAACCTACCCCTCTCAGCTAGCTGCGGAATAAAACTAATCAAAAAAGCATTTATCAGCACTAGAATAGTGAAGGCAGGTTTGCAAAGTAAGGTTTTCTCAAAGATACTGATGCCGTCCAGCACGTGAGGAAAGCCGCAACCTACCCCTCTCAGCCACCGAGGAAGTAATGAGGAAGCATAGGAGGCGGTTTAAATACTGAACTAAGTGGTAGTAATCAGTCGCAGGTGTAGCTATAGTGTGCAGGTTTGATTACTCGTGAAACGTCAAGATGAGGTTGATGTCACTGCCATCTTGGGGCGAGATGAAGTGCAATACAGATATGCCAACATTTTTGTAGAATCGCAAAGAGATTGGCAACCCCCGCTTGAGAGAGGCGGGTGCAACGTGTACAGAAACCCAGCTCCTGGTCAGCTACCTACAGAGAGTACTAGTAGGGGCAGGGCATCTCATGAGGCATTGTCTTAAAAGGGGGCAGGGGAGCCACCCTTTCCTTGGGATAGTAGACCGAATTGGCCGCCATCTTGGGGAGGTTGTGTGATATTGAATATCCTCACTCCGTAATGGGGCAATACGCAAACAGAATATATTATTTAAGAAACAAGGTTTATAATGAGAAACCTAGTGTATAGCGCTCATGTACATTGAGGGAGCTTGTATGCTGGACCTAGAAGCTGATAGAGCATTAGATTAACCTTACACAAATGTTAAAATGTGCCTTGACAAAGAACGTAGAGAATACATAACCAAAAACAAACCGTAGGAAAATGTGCATTTCTCAAATGTGTAAGAACAAATGTGAAGCCTGTAAGTCGACAGAAAGCTCCCATTTTCATTGTGCTTACATGACTAGACCTCATTTTATTTTCTTTTTCCCCTTTCCCTTTAATAAAATAATGCCTTTTAGAACTGCTGATTTAGTTCAATATTTTACTGTAATACGTGTCTTTGTCAGGAAATGTGCTGTTCTTTCTTTCCTCACACCATATAATTTAACGTATTAGATCAAGTCACCCGCTATGTATATTAATCAATAGAAGGTTTAGTACAATTAAGGCTTGTTGAAGAAAACTTTCTCATGATCTAACGAGGACATTGTAAATAGAAAATGTTTCATTTATCCCAAGACAGGAACCCCTCTAGGGTCGAGAGTTGACCACACTAAGTTCCCCGCCATAAAGGGGTCATTCCGCTTAAACCGGCGGTTCCAACCATTAAGGTGAAGGGTCGCCATCTAACAAATGAGGGACACCCTCGTGGAGGAAGGCAGGGTATTTGGCAGACGTGCCTCATATAGGAGATCAAGCAGGCCATCTATCCCCAATGAATAGATTTCCAATCGATATGCTGGATCATCACACCCCGTGAACAAGTCATTAACCGGCACCATCTTAAAAGTCAAACAGGACTCCAGAGATGCTGTGGAGACAGTCAGTCAAATTCACATTATTCTGTTAATTAAAAACATTAAAGCATACTACATAAAATCAATTAAAACACTAGATTAGCACAAGCACCAACTATATACAGTAAACATACATCTTAATCATCGATATACAAAAGAAACCATATTAAAATTGATTAAAACTGTTTACAAATGATTAAAAGTGTTCTAATTCATAACTATCCTTCTCTTTTTCTTTATTCTAACCACTGCAGTCAAAAAGCTGGCTACACTAAAAATTTCCCAGACATTAGTCAACATTTGTAGATATATCAAAGCAGGTCTAGCCTGTAAAAATCCTTTGTCCCTTAAACTAGGTAAAATGAACCGGTTCCGAATGTGCAAAACATGCTCGCAGAATAAAACAAAGTGCAATGAGTTCTGGGTAGAAAAATGATCACGTGTGCAAGCACCCAGGTCCTCAATCTTTTTCCAACCCTTGGGTTCAGCCAGAAGTAGGCGCAATTGATTAAATCTAAATCTCACTAAAAGGAGACGATGATGCTGATTGGTTACTATGTTTAAATAGGGTTCAATTGTGCACGAAGTGGATAACAATTGATGTGCCCGTACTGATCGTTTTATAAGTTACCTGGCCTCTCTTTCCGTCTGTATCAACTGCTGGTAAGTATTTTTAGCCCAGAGCATATCTGCCTTTAAAAGTTTCTCTGGGGAGTTAAATAACTCTGACCTTTCTAATTGAATTGTAAGCCTTTTCACGTAGCTCAACCAGGGGATGCTACTAGCTCGATCAAGTGCTAGGCAATCGCGAATAATTTCGCGATTCATTCCTAGCTCCGGGTTTATCCAAATTCCTATCCATTTAAGTAAAGGTGCCATTCAAATTAGATCAGACCTGAAACCTATACAGGTTTCTTTGTGGAGTACATAGGAAGATGTTGATTGTGGCACAGATAGCAAATTTCTTAGGAATTTATTTTCCACTATTTGGATATCCCTGGCTTCTCTGTATCCCCATATGTCAGAGCCATAATTTGATATGGCAATGCATTTGACCCTACATATATTTAACATTGCATGCACTGGTTTTGCCCCTAATCTACGTACAAAGTCAAGGACCGCCAGGGTAGATCTGCCCATTACATTTCGTTTTGCTTTCATTTGCAGTACCCACGTACCCCTTTCATCAAATAAAACACCTAGGTATGTGAATGATGTCACCAGTGATATCACATTTCCTTCACAATAGTGCATTTTAAGTTTTCTGGGCTTTAGACCCACAATCATTGTATGAGATTTAGAAATATTCATGTCTAGGTCCAAAGATTTTATAAAATTGTCGAAGGTAGTTAAAAGACGCTGTAGGCCAATTGCTGTTCTAGCTAATAGGGTGGCATCCTCCATATATAGGAGAGCCAGAATTAACCGCCCCCCCTCTTCCCCCCACACGTGGGATGTCCCTACTAGCTCCCACTAAAACTTATTCAAGATTATTGATATATAAAGTGAATAAAAGTGGGGCTAAGATGCATCCCTGTCTGACTCCTTTTATAATATTGATGCCCTACGTAAGGTTTCCCTTTTGATCAAATCTCACTGTGGCTGTTAGGTCTCAATGTAAATCAGCCAGAAAGTTTACAATATTCTTGTCCAGACATAATTTTAATAACAGTTGCCATATTTTGGATCTATTTATCTGGCCAAAACTGAGATGTCCATAAATTCCAAATGAAGCGTCCTTTTCTTCGCAATCGTATACTTCTCGGCCAGTAAAATTAAATTTAAACACTGGTCCATGGTGCCTCTTCCTTTCCTAAACCCATACTGTAAATTTGAGAGAATATTAGTATCATTTAGCCAGTCAGTGAGTTCACCTAGGACCACTCTTCCTAAGATCTTCACTGCAGAATCTATCAGTGATATTAACCTATAGCATCGTGGGTCTCCTCTATTCCCCTTTTAAAAACCAGGGACTATAACTGACTGGGACAATGATTAATGATATTAATCAATGATAAAAACATTGGCTAATAATTTGGACCACCATATTACGTTGGTTTTAAAAAGATCAGCCGGGACACCATCCGATCCCGGAGCTTTATTACATGACATATGATCAATAGCCACGGCTACTTATTTATCAGTAAAGGCCAAAATATAATCCTCCCATACATATGACGTACCTGAGGGTCCATGGTCCTCCTGATCACCATATATATGTTTGAAATGGTTTAAACCACTCCTCTTCCAGAGTATTACATTACAGTGGGCTACTATTATTATCTGATTTATTTATTTATTTATATAATTCCAAAATGTAGCACTATTCCTGATTACATCGATGGACAGTAAGCCGTTCCATGCCTCATGTTTAATTTCCAATTTACGTGTGTGTATCACCAGTTTACAGTTTTTCCTGAGGAAAGCTTTAGAAAATTTAGCTTGTGGTTTATTTTTTAACACAACCATCAGCTTCTGATGAGCGACTGTACAATTGTGGTCAACCCACCTCGCTCTCCTATTGGGGAATTCCTTACACATATATGTAAGGGCTCTAGCCACCTGATTACATATTTACACACAAGCAGTGAAAATCTTGTTATCCCTTAACCTATCATCAAGACAGAGATCCATCTCCACTCTCACTTTGGTGACTAGATCATTAAAAAACTCCTCCCGAATGACATTACACCACTTAAGCCTACGGCCCTGATCTTTTGCTTTAACCCCTTGGACGCTCATGACAAGCTCAGCTCGTCATGAGCCACGGTGCTCGTGTGCTCATGACAAGCTGAGCTCGTCATGACCGTTGGAACGCTCGCACGCTGCGCTAATTCCCCTGCTGTGCGAGCGTTCAAACGAAACGGGTGTGGTCATGACGAGCTGAGCTCGTCATGAGCACACGACCACCGTGGCTCATGACGAGCTGAGCTCGTCATGAGCACCGGGGCGCTGTGCGCGCCCCCCGAGCACAGCGGGGGAATGAGCCCCACATGCAAGGGGTTAATGGCTAAAGTAGAGGCATGTCTGGTGGTCTCAGGGTTAAACCGAATTCCCCCTGCCAATATCAGATGTATAGGGTTGTGATCGCTAAATTGTGACCACATGGATGTATATGCTTCTACATAGGGTTCCAGAGCAGTATTAATAACAATATAATCAACGGTGGAGTTCATTCCCCTTCCTTTAAAAGATGGGATGTCCTCCTTCCCACATACATCATTGGGATACAGAAGACCAAATTCCTCTAGGGTGTCCTCTAAGAACTCCCCTTGTTGTGAGTGTTCGGAATGTGTCTCTGAATACTTGCCAGGCCCTAAGCTATCAGTAACTTAATAGTTCTTTAAACATAAATGTATATTAAAATCTCCTAAAATAATAACTGAATAAGGTGTGACTTGTTTCTCCTTATAAGACTCCAAAAAACAATTAAGATTATATAGATGCTCGGTGGCAGAGATTCTGTCAAATGAATTATACAAATTAACAATTAGTAGCTTGGCTGAGTTAATTGGCATAATTTTAATTGCTGAACAATTTACTGACCGAGAATCCAGTTTGCAATGGTTACCTGAGACCTTTAATGAAATAAGGGTTATTAAACCACCTTTTGGTATACCACTTATAGATGGCCTTGCAGGTTCAAAATAAGTTGTATAACCATTCAGGCCAAAAATATGATTGATTTCCCATGATTCTTGAAGCCCAATCACATTGTGCTCCCTTAATAAACCATTTCACATGGAATCATCCATTTTATTTCTTAGCCCTGCGATATTACAACTAAGTATTTTGGCTTACCCTTGCTTACTTGACTCATCTCCCCAGGTCGGGTTATTTGTATGCTCCCTGTGACTACCTACTTACTGCCTTTGTATGGGGGAACAGATGGTTAGTCAGTCATTACTATCCAACTGACTCAACAGGGTGAATCTATTTGCTAATTCCAACCTACTCTCTACAGCGCCTTCTCTAGCGACATCCCCCAAAGGTGAGTGGGCTATGGGATGCCCACTCATCCTCATCTGAGAAAGATGACCACCATTGGGCTTGGTTCTAACACCCAACTCATGGCTTCCTTTTATCGATGTTTGTCTTAAGAGGGAAACTGGGTTATTTGCCTGCACAGCCATTTCTGGCGGGTAAAAGAACCCCAGAGGTAATGCAGTGATTCCACCTTGACCACAGTGTTGGTTCCCCTGAAAAAAACAGCCCGCCACATCCCTCCGATCCAAATTAATAACAACACAATCTCCCTCTTTTTTTTGGGGATGGTGACCAACCCATCCTACTTGTCTAGCTATTAAGATATGTAGGGATGCTTTAAACCCTCCCTCAGAGTGTGTTTTACACCAAAATTTGACTTAACGAATAAGCTCTTCGGTTGATTCCATTATATTTTCCTTGAGAGGGGGTACCCCTATTAAAACTGTCACCAATGGCGTAGCCTCAGGAGGTAGATGAAGCCTTACTTGGTTAGCACACCCTTGTAAGTTGCCAGATCCCGCAATAAGCCTGGTGTCAGGCCTCCATTGTGTTCCTTTACTATCCAGCTGACTGGCATCTATTTTAATTCTTGAGGTAAGCTCATTGGACTTCCGGGCCCTGAATAAGAAATACTAGGACAATCTTCCCCCAAAGGTGTCACTTTATCTGAGTGTTGTATATTATTGATACTGGATGATTTACTACACAATACATTTCCACCCTTCTCCCCGGGGTAGCATTAAAACTCTTTCCACCATCCAATTTTCTCTCTAAACAAGACAGCTTCTTCATTAAACCATCAACCCTAAATTTCACGCAACTGATTAATTCTTCCCTAAGCGTCCCAAAGAGAGTGTCAATGTGAGTTAAGATTAAGTCCGCCGCTGTGGTATTAGGGTAGCTGAGCATCTGTTCCTCCATAATAGTACGACTTCCCAACTCCTCCTGAGTTGCCGGTTCTTTTTTGTTTGTTCCTGCCTTTACACCTTTCTTCCTTCTTTTCTTTATAGGGGCTGTGATTGATTCCATAGGTGTATTCATCTACGGGATTCCACCTACTTCAGGTTGCTGGTCCTGGCATGAGTTCAACATAATTTCATTTGCCTACATAGAGTCACAAGCCCCCGTTACAGGATCATCAGCAGCATCTATCCCTGAGGCTGTGCTAAACGGAGCTGCCAATGGCAGGGTATTGCTAGAGACTGTCTCAATTACCATACCCAACTGTGCTTCTACATTATGAATCTCAGTTGTTATAGCACTCACAGCTGTTGTTAGGTAGGACATAATGGAGGCACAGTTGCGAGGTATCTTTGCTTTTATTCTTTAACAAGTCATTCGAACAAGGGAGCTTGAGCTTACCCATGTTGGCTTGAACACCAAAGAGGGATTGACCAGCCCGGCCTCTGTTGGCTGCTGACGGGCACAGACGGGCCCGCCCTTGGCCTTGCCGGGGCGGTGGCCTGGGCACGCCTGCGTGCTTTCCACACTGCGGGAGCCCACACCTGATTTATAGCGCCTCCAGGTGCTTGGCGATGATGCAAGCGGCTCTGGCCGCGAAGACTCCTGGTCGCTGTGTGCCCCCAAAGTACCAGGCTGCCAAGATGCTGCGGAGTCCAAAGTGAATGGTCTCTGAGTGGCTCTCTCCCTGCTGAATATGAGATAATATAAGTAAATGTCATATAGCCCCAAGCCTCCATCAAAGGGAGACTTAGAAAATGACTGAAACGCCACACTGTGTCAGCCCCCACCCTGCACAAAATCGGTAACCTTCGCAGTCAGGGAGTGGAAACTCTTACGGGGGATGGGATAGGGATATTTACTCAACACATACAAATATCACGGTAGACACACCATTTTAAAAAGTGCTGTACCATAGGATTCAACAATAGTATGTTCCAGTGGCCTTTGTCCCAGGAGGAGGCCTCAGGATCAGGGAGCACTGTGCCTTGTCGATAACAAAGAAAGTGTTTTCGGGTACCCATGATTTGAACCTGTCCTCCAGAACATCTGCCAGGCCTCTCTGCTCCAACGTCTCCGGTAAGCCAATGAGTCAAAGACTTTTACGCCAAGGCCTATTTTCGGTGTGCTTCACCCTCTCTGTTAAGGTGGACACCAAAGAGGACAGCTGAGTATGGAAATTTCGTCCTTGGCAGAGGAAACACAGGTCTCAACCTCAGTGTTCCTCTGCACCACATTTTGCAGGTCTGGGCACAGCAGGGAGAGATCCACTTGGAAGCCATATACTTTTGACTCTACGGCCTCCCTGGAATCCTATATGGCTTTAAGGACCACATCCTGTGCTTAGTCAGGTTCTCTTTCTGTCAAGTCTTCACTATGTTCCTGTGAGGTCATTGGTGGGAATGTGTACTGATCCATTTTCGTCTGAGCCGGAGTTTGTGGAGAAACCTTCCCTCGCCCCATCCTCCAGGGGCGAGGGTCCGAAGACCAGGCAGGGACGGAGCAAAAACACCAAAAGGTCGGGGCTCAGAGCACCCCAAAATGGGGAGGAAATAAGTCATTGACCAGCCAGACCCCCAGGCAGCAACCCCAGCAGCCGATGTCGAAGATGAAGATGTGTCCAGCACAGTCCACAGTAATGCACATCTCTCTCGCTCAAACCACTGTCCTGGGTCTGGTCCAGAGAAACACTCCACCGCTTCCCCAGCTCCAGGGGATTTGTCAGCCAACAGTTCTCCATTGACACCCATGTTTTCACTCAAGGCCCAACTCAGCCTCCACACATGGTAAGTCCACTTCTCCAGCCACACAAATACACCAGAGGCCCACTACAGGATGTCACTATACCACAGTGCTGGGGGATGTGCCAGAGTCCAAAAGCCTCACCCCTATCACGCCCGATACAGTACAGTCATGGTCAGTCTGCTCTGTTAACCACTTGAGATGGCACCCCGCAGTTCAGCGCCATAGCTGCCTGCCGCACTCTCCACAGCACAACCAGGCACAGTCTGGCCTCCAGCCTCCAGCTGGCGAAAAGATAGATATGCTGCAGGGATCCAATTCAGCAGGCCACAGCTGCAGCCTCCATGCCTGACCCCCCTGCGCCGCCGTGGTTCCCACAGAGGCACCACTGGTGGACTGTGACCCCACGCATACAGTGCAGCCAGAGACGGGAAGAGGGCCCAGGGATGAGAGAAGAAGATGGACCTATTTTAGGCCTTGCCGTTCTCCACCACACATTTGCGGGCGGCGGTTCAGCTACACCGGCCTTGACTAGGAGGGCCCAACATCCAATTGGGCCCACGCTGTGTGATGGCGCTCCCCTGCCCAGAGCGTGCAGTCAGCGTTCACTCGGCTGCCGTCAGACCTCATCCCAACCCACCAGGACAGGGCACATCACCCGACAGGAGCCACGTGCCGCAGGCCAGCTCCGCAGCTGCCGTGGGGATCCCTTTGTTCTCAGGCAAATCCATGGAGTGAGCCGCTCCCACTAAGTGAAGCAACTCCGCTCCTCTGTGAAGCCCTGGCACAGGATCTGCAACACGTTAGGCCTCCCTGCTCCTGCGTCGGTCCGGCGGCCCTGGGATGTTCAAATGAGGGCAGGGGCGGATTGGCACTGCGGGCATTCGGGAATCGGCCGAAGGGCCGCTGTTTCAGTGCCCTCTGTGGGCCGTTTTTTTCTCCCCTTTCCCAGTCCACAGAGAGTGCAATCTGCTGTCTGCTCTCTGTCGACTGGGAAATGGGAGAAAAAAAAACGGCCCACAGCAGGGAGACAGAGACAGAAATGAAAGCGCTTCACTGTGCGGCCATACAGCGATTATCAGCTGTGGCCTCTACTGCACCCCCTGCCCTGCAAAGCAATCACGCTGAGGGAGCCTGGGGAGGGGGTGATTGTTTACAAGAATCGGCCTCCCTGGGGGCCAGGTGTTTCTCAGGCCTTTTGAGCCATTTTCACCATGGCCCCCCTGGGGCCCACGCCGCTGGGGAAACAGTGATAGTCTTAACACCTCGCCCACAGCCCCTCACATTCAGGGCACAGTGGGCAAGGAAGAATGGGTTTGGCTGTGGGGGCCAGGTGATGTTTTGAAAGCGCACAATGTTCACCTTAGCCCCCCCCCCCGTGCAAGAAGTTTAAAAAAAAGGGTTATAGTTCTTTCTCAGTGTCATCATTTTAGAACTGATGCATTTTTCAATATTACATTCAAGGAAGTCATGGTTGCAGCTTTTATATTTTATGCAACTAACAACCATTGACAAAACCTATAGTTCTGGCTTGTTGTAGGTGTAACATTACTTGCTGTATTATATATCTGAACGCAATGACAGAAGCAGCAAAATACCAGTCGGGCGGCACACTATGCTAAGCACAGATTTGTAGCTTAGGTGTTTTAAGCTACGCCCATAATTACATTGAACACCCCCTTTGGAGAGACCCCTCAGTTTTGTCATCCCACTTAAAGCCCTGGAAACAACACCATGTCACAGACACCTCAGGGCCTGGCACTGTGCATCATGCTTGACTCATGAATTCCAATGTTTCAGATTGACTATGTGCAGGGGCATCTTGAACGCCTCCCTTTGCTTTAGGAACTACAGCGAGGGGTGAGTTCCTGATGAGTCTCTTCTGTCTGCAACTCAGCGTACAAAGGCTCAGCTTGTGGTAAATAAATATTTACCGTCGGAATTTCTATGCAGTAAAGTTCAATAAAATAACTCAGTCAGAAATAAGAGGCAGAATCCGTGGTATCTGAGGTTATAAGGGGGTTTATTCCATAAAATGGAATGGTTCGAACCAGGTATCATGTTCCTTTCACCACAAAGGATCAGGAAGGGATAGACAATACTTTATTGACAGTATACAATATTTATAGTAAACGCATATAATGGTGATGGATACAGAAGGCGTAACAGCTGAGAGAAACGAGATAAGAACACATGTGCGTAACAGAAAGGCGTGCACGAGGGCGTACACAGAGGTGTGTGCTAGAAACGTCACATGAAAAGTGTCACAAGTGGGTGGATACATAGAGGAATCTTGCAGTGTCAGCAGAAATCTGTAGCAAAGATGCGCGCGCAGCAGCATGACGTGTGACTGACGTAAGGCTGGAGGGTGCAGGGGACTTGACATTTAGCACTAGAGGAAAAAGACAGAAGTCTGGCATGTCAGATTGACTCGTTCCTAAATCATATCTGATATCTTGTGTTTAGGGAACTATATTATCTAGAAGGAAAGGTCTCTTGGGCAAAAGCTACTCTATACTGACTATTAATGCGTGCATATGTGACTACGTGTCTGCGTGTAATGCGAGGGGCCATGGGCCTACCATGGTAACGGGAGCAATGAATTACTTGCATGGAGACAGAGAGGCCGGGCCCTTTGCTCTGCAGCCGGGGAAATGTTTATCTATTCTGCTAGACTGGAATGTGTTTTCGAGGAGCTGAACTCGGCTATACTGATAACTTGAAGGCAAAATACTGTCTTTGGCAGGCAAGCAGGCCGAGCCGGGCACCGCTCGCCGCGCAGGGAGTAGGACAGAGGTCAGGGATGCATCCCACGTTGCAGCTTTCAGGAGGCAGAGAACAGAAAAGGACTCAATGGCAGAAATCAGGGCCTAGCTCTGCAGGGCTAGAAAAAACGTGAAAGTGCACCATGAAAAGACGTTGGCTAGGCATACTTAGGAACTGAATTATCGATCCATTCATGGTGGATCTGAAAGGGGACATGTTAACGTTGGACGCAAATGTATTTGCGTCTTCATAGCAGGTCGAGGAGGGAAGTTACATGCACTTTAAGCTCGTACATGGAGACGGTGGGGTTCGCGTTAGGGGACACAATTGACCATAAACATTTATATTACCTCATTCCCTCCTTGTCCCCTACGGACCCTTCATGATATATCAATCTTCATTAGTCCATCTATTTGTTCATATAACATCATTTGCTCTTCCTTTTTCAGGCGGGACTTAGAACGTGGACTGGGATGAGGAAAACATGATGTGGCGCACAAGCCGCAAATCGCTGGCCCACATTGTATACATAGGCAACAACTGAATACTAGGAGAAGAGCTATTCCGAGGAAGGATAGGACTTTCCAACCCCAGGCTGATAACACGCTCCAGAACCAACCGGACCAAGTCCAGGTACCTGGATTCTGGTGTATCTGACTCGCAATCTTATGAAGACGCGTTATGGCTTTATATACTGACGGTGCGTTTTCTGGAATGAAAACACAGCAACTCGATCCGATGACTCTACAGGCTCCGCCCCTATCGGCCAGGATGACGTCAAGAAATAGACGATTTTGAAGGACAACAAGTCTCATAGCAGACTGTTCCTCTGTTAGGTTGCCTAGGGCGGAAGTAGTTTCATTTACCACTGCTTCAAGGGTTCTGGTCAAATGACGTATTGCTTTGCTATTGAAGATAGCTCCTAAATAGGGAAAGAAACCTTTATTGAAATCTGTATATTGTTCCAATGCTGTTTCAGTATAGTCGACAATCGGGAGATCTCTCTTGTGTCTATTAGGTACTAGCCGGGAGTTCTTATGATAATCAGGTGGAGCTAGAAAAACAGGTGGCAGAAGGAATGCAATATAACATGTCCCATCCCAATCTAGTGGCAAACGTATATAGGCTGTATGACCACAAATGAAATAGGAATGACGAGTAGCTTTGAATGTAGACTTGCCTTTATCACTGAATTCGATCACAGTAGTACATTTACTATGACCTAGGGGTACTGAACCATTCTTTCTGACACATAACTCGCCTTTGACTGGTAATACTGACATAGAGGGTAAGTCTGGTCCTGTATCAGACTGGACATTCAGAATCATGAGGTTGAGTGTATAATTACCTAATCCATATACTTCATTTTCTAGATCGGTCCCTGTCCTTTGTGGAAGGCCCTCCTTGTTAGGGTAACATGCTTTATGCAGGACTGTGTTCAGATTTCCCCATATCCAATTGCCTTTGTAGACTATGGACTCAGAGTCTAAAGAATTTATTAAACTAAACCATGCACCACAGGAACCATTATGTGTGAACGGATACGGGAAGAGGGGCAAGACTCCCTTGTATTTCTGATAGGGAGGAAGTCGGCCACATATCCAACAATTGGTAGCATTGCTGGTCTGATGAGAATGATGTAACATACTGATAAAAGTATTGTTGCGCAGCGCAAGCCGGTAAGATAACTCATGCGGGGGTAGTTCGCTGAAAGTATGCTCGATAGTGCTATTTGGAAAGAAATGTGCATGTATGGAAATAGGGAAATACATGTGTAGCAGAAAACTTGCAGCAATAATCGTAAGACTCAGAAAAAACATAATCAATAATGTCACAATACAATGACTACGAAGAGATTTACAATATTCTTGTTTCTTGAGCTGTTTCTGTCTATCTCTCTCTCTATTGGGGTCTGGCTTGTACATGTCAGGAACCTGTCTAACCGCTTCACCTAGGAGAGGACTTAAACAATTAAACTGTCTGACTTGCTAGACCTCAACTTTAAACGGTACTCCTGTTGGGGAGTTTTCTCTACCAGTGGGAGTTTAGATTCCGTCTCTGGGACGGGGCCAGGCTGAGAGTCTGTCTTTGGCTGAAGTCCATTATATTTTTTTATATGACTTGAGTGGAGCCAGCCCTTGCGGCCCTCCACTTTCACCGCTGTCCTTGTAGTTAATAAAACAAGCTTCGGCTCCTGCCAGCGGGGCTCCAGCGGACTCCTCCTGTCGAAGTTCCTCACAAAGACGAGGTCCCCCGGAGTAATCTCGTGCGGCTTCACCTCGGTGTTGTCGGGAAAGGCTGCAGCTACCTGTGAACGACAAGATTGTAGTGCAGACATCAAGGAGGCAAGGTAATCTGTCAACATGTTACAGTCAACATCGGTTATTTTACGAGGCAGAGGCGTCCCCCACATATTCGGTGGCCTACCAAAGACCACCTCGTACGGGGATAGCCCTGTTCTAGAGTGTGCAACCATTCTCATGTAAAACAATGCAACTGGCAAGGCGACTATCCAGTCTACCCCTTTCTCGGCACAAATCTTAGCAAGACGTGTTTTCAGTGTCTGATTGTGGCGTTCCACGAGACCTGCTGCCTCGGGATGTCGAACGCAGTGGAACTTCCACTGATATCCTAGCAGGAGTGATACCTGCTTCATTAGCTCGGACGAGAATGGTTGGCCATTATCTGAGTACACGATACGAGGCAAACCGTACTGTGGGAAGAATTCACGAACCAACTGTTTGGCAGTGGTCGGAGCAGTGTAATCTGGGACTGGATATGCTTCTGTCCAACGGGAAAGTGCACATACAACTACGAGGACATATTTGAATCCTCGACATCGTTCCATCTGGATATAATCCATCTGGAGGACTTCAAAAGGGTAATCGGGAGGATTGAATCCACCTTGCTCAACGGGAATGCTTTTACCTGGGTTGAACTGACAACAGATCATGCAAGTACGTACTTTCTGTTTTGCTGCTGCTCGTAAATGTTTATTGTACCAGAGATTCTGTAAACTGTCTAACATGGCTTTTTCTCCTAGGTGTGCTGGACTGTGTGCGGTGTTAATCATAACTTGAACCATAGAGTCGGGGAGAAACCATGTGGCTTTTCCCTTCGTCATCCATCCCTGGTCTGTCTGGATCCCTCCTAGTTCAGTCCATTTCTTAATTTCGTCTGGAGTAGCATGTGTCTGTATGTCAATTACATCTAGTGCGGGATCCTTAACTGTCATGCAATGTGTCGGTGTCGGAACTATTGTCTTTGTCATGTCAGCTGCATGTGTGTAAGTCAGAGCTGTGTGTTTCGCGGTTCGATCGGCCAGGTCGTTACCCTGGGAAATGGTATCTGTAACTTTAGTATGTGCCTTGCACTTCATGATAGCTATGGCTGATGGCAAATGTATTGCTTCCAATAATTCTTGAATGAGGGGACCATGTTGGATTTTGGCTCCGTGGGAGGTCAAGAAACCTCTTTCCTGCCAGAGTACACCGAAGTCGTGTACGACTCCAAATGCGTAACGTGAATCTGTGTATATGTTGACATTCCTGTTTTTGGCTACCATACAAGCTCGGGTCAGAGCAATGAGCTCTGCAGCTTGAGCAGACAGTGTATCAATACGGTGTGTTTCCTTAACTTCAGTTTCAGTGGTCACTGCATATGCGGCCACTAATTCTCCTGTGCTTGTTCTCATACATGAACCATCCACGTAAAGTGTCAGGTCTGGGTTAGTCAGTGCAACGTCTGTCAAGTCTCGTCGGGGCTTTGTTACTGCATTAATGATCTCTATACAGTCATGTGGAGCTGAATCTGTAATGTTCGAAGGTAACAATGTGGCAGGATTGAGTATATTACAGCGTCTGATTTCTATGTGTGGCTGGAACAATGTCAATTCATAACCTGTCAATCGTGCTATAGTCAAGTGTTGAGTCTGTGTTCTATTTAAAAGAACTTCCACAGAGTGTGGAACTTGTACTGTCAGGGGATGTCCTAACACTATGGAATCACTTTGTCGGATCGCTAAGGCTGTTGCTGCAACTGATTTTAAGCACGCAGGCAGAGCCTGGGCTACTGGGTCTAATGTACTTGAAAAATAAGCACACAGCTTATGTGAACCTGCTTGGTCTTGTATGAGGACAGATAATGCTGTGCCATCACGTTCTGTAACAAAAAGTGTAAAAGGTTTGCTGTAACAAGGTGTTGCTAAAACTGGTGCTTTACATAATGCTTTCTTTATTTCGTCAAAAGCCTGTGTGTGTTCTTGAGTCCAAGGGAGGACAGTCGAAGTCGCTGCCTCCTGTGTTGTCAACTGTATAAGTGGCTTGGCTAGAAATGCGTACTGAGGAATCCATTGCCTGCAGTAAGAGGTGAGGCCAATGAAGGCCCGCACTTCCTTTTGTGTCTTGGGTTGCGGTAAGTGTGCAATTAACTCGATGCGGTCAGGTGTCAGCTGTCTCCCCCTCTTGGACAGCAAGTGCCCAAGGTACACCACTTGCTGAACACAGAATTGTAACTTTGAAGGGGACACCTTGTGTCCTTTGTCAGCTAGGAAATGCAAAACCGTCAGTGATGCATGTTCACATTCGGGCTCGCTCCGAGCGGTGATCAGCAGATCATCGACGTACTGTAGTAGGGCAGTGTTAACTGGCATGAGAATACTGTCAAGTTGTCTTTTTAATGCTTGGCTGTAGATGCTGGGGCTTTCTGTGAATCCTTGAGGTGCGCATGCAAATTTGAAGCTACGGCCATTTAAACAGAATCCGAAAAGGTATTGGCTCTCCGGATCAATGGGGTCACTGAAGAAGGCGTTCTTGAGGTCAATTACAGTAAAGAACGTCGCTTCTGAATCAATAGCAGTCAATAAGGATGAGATGTCGGGGACCACAGGGTACTGTGGCACAATGCATTTATTTAATTCTCGCAGATCAATCACCAACCGATAAACTGGTGGTGCATTTGGATCTGTACGTTTAAGAATCGGAATGATAGGGGAATTACATAGATTGGAGTCAGTTTCTACAACCACTCCCTGTGCAATGAGCTCTTCAATGATTTCCAGTAAAGCCACTACAGCATCGGGTGGTAACTTGTATTGTCGGATTCGGGGCAGTACAATTCCTGGCTTGAGTGTAACTCGGTATGGTGTAATGTGCATACAACCTACATCAGTTGGGCCTTTCGCCCACAAATGTTCTGGTACATTTTTCAATCTCACATCAAAATCTCGTAATACATAGTGACCTTTATAGTTACGTAAAAACAGTCTAACTCCTTCCGGAGAACAACATATTACAGCTCCTAGAGCTTTCAGTGTCTTGATACCTAACAAGTTTTCTGGACACGACTTCGTGAGTAATAGGTCTGTAGTACGTGACAATGGACCAACTGCTAGGGGAACAGGTTTCGATACTTCATTAACAATGGGCTGACCTGAAAAACCAAGGGAAACATTCTGTGAGCCTGAGAGGGGTGCCCCTGGAACCTCGTCGTGACTTATTGTTGTTCGACTTGCCCCTGTGTCAATCAAAAACTTTCTATCTTTTCCTAATACTTGACTATGTACATAAGGACCTTCTTGATCTACAGGAACTTCAATGAGAGGCAAGCCAACCTCCCTCTCTAGGCTGTTTCATGAATAACGCTGATAATCGGGGTAATCAGATTGTGCATACTGGTACATCTGCTGTGAAACTTGCTGTGTCGCGGCAATGGGCTGTGGATGTGGTACCGCTACTGTCTGTCCTGTCTGTTGAGGAGCAGGCATTGGCTGGGTGCTCTGTGGAATATGTTGCTGAACTTGGTGTTGGACCTGGTCCTGTCTAGGCTGACGTGGTCTCTCTTTAGTTTTTCCTGTTGCTATATTGTATTTCAGAACCGTACATTCATTCACATAGTGACCTGGTTGTTTACAATAGTTGCATGTCCCTTTAACGGGAGCCGCCGTATTATTTGACTGTGTCACACCCTTTTTCTAACCGTCAGCTGGAACTGACTGAGCAACCAACATTTTCATTTTCGTATCTTTCATACGTCTTTGTCCGTGGTCTTGTTCTTCCCTAATTCTGTTCTGGTGGTACTGTAACATTTGTAACATTTGGGACGGCGTATTTGCTTGCCATGTACTTTCTACTTTCAAGACACGGTTCTTAACTTGAGGCAGGGAATTCTCGACTAATTTTGATACAAAGAGGTGTGGGTATGACTCACTACTTGTTTTCAGGCCACTGTTAATAATAAAACATTTCTCGAATCTAGAATAAAAATCGCTAGTGTCTTCATCGTGTTTCTGTTTACAGGCTGAGATTGCGTCCCAGTCTTCCTTTTTAGTTGCTAACAGTCTAGGTAAAACCTGAACTAATAAACCTGGTAATGCTTTAGCTTTATCCCCAAGGCCTAAACCTGCAGTACGACCATTTTCTTCAACTTCTAATGCAGCCCAATCAATCTTTGTGTCTCCCACCTCCCATTCTTTCTCCTTCAGTTTCTCGGAAATTCCAGCAGGCAACAGTACTTTTAACATTTTCATAATATCTGTATACGTGTAATCGCCCATGAGTAACATATCTTTAATCTCTCGGTGGAAACCTGTGGGGTCTTTATCATGACTGGGCACTATTTTCTACATTTCCAATAATTCCATTTTAGTGATGGGTGTATATACAAATACACGTTCTAGCGTGTTATCGTCTTTTCTGACCGGATGTACTTCCCGTAAGGGATTCTGTCTGTCAAAGTAATAAATTTTTCTTTCTAAGGGTGGTGGAGCTGACATAAACTGGGGTTTCAGAAAAGCACTATACTTGTGTCTATGTTCTAGAATTTCTTTAATTAAATCAGTACCTAGGCCTCTCCATCTATTAGAGAGCAGTTCTACTAATATATCCGGTAAGGGACCTGGATCAGAATGTTGGCTTTTAAACAATGTAATGAGATGCTGGATCATGTATACACCAGCTAATTTTTGTTCATCAGGGGAAAGGTTCAAAAACGTCTGAGCTATTGCATCATCATTATATGTACTAGAATCATTAGCCCATTGTACTGCGGACCGGGCTAGTTCTTGCTCATCCATGGAATTGAGTACATGGTACCCCATTCGATCTTGAAGTATTTTATCGGTAGCCTGAAACATATGTTCAGGAGAACTCGGATTTGATATAGCAGAGAGAAAAATTATTTTGCTTTCTGGACGTATTGTTTTCTTAAGGTATTTTCCCTTACCTACATATGCTATTATCTCTTTGTCTGACTGCTGTGATGTTTCTGCTACATTCTCTGTTTCCTCCTCCTCTTGCGAGGAAAGTGGATCGTCTAGTTCAAAATCTTCGTTAGGTGCTCCCTGGGCATGTATGTCTATTATTTCTTTACGGATCTTTTTAACCATAATATGTATACTGTTCTCATTATCATGTTTACCCTCCGCCATATTCTGGCTCCATCTAATCAGTCTTTTCATCTCAGTTTGCGGACAACCTGCCTGATCTTGTTCTCTTATTAAACTATTAACCAAAAATCGCATTATAAAACCTTTAGTCTCAACTTTCTGACGTGACATGGCGTCGGCAACAGACTCCGGTCCTTCTCCTGTTCTGATAAAGAAATACAATTTGTCTAGATGTTCTGGCATTTCGGGTAGTAGCATCAAATAATCTGTAACGCGTCTCAAACGTATGGACGCTAACAACATGGGTCCTGACGTACCAGGCACTGTGTCATATCTGCAGTCTGTAAGTTCTCTTCTAAGTTGTTCGGTCGAAGCGGTTTTCGGTGTTCGAGCCTTTGCTAAATCTCTCATTGTAACTCGGTGTATCTGTGGGGGTGTTCGATAACCTCCTGTAGCACCTCCTGAACCGGAGGCTTGAGCATAACCTGGCTGTACTTGCTGTAGCTGTGTTGGATCCTGGACCACGCCAGTCCCAAAAGGATTTAATGGATGCAGTTGTTGGATACCAGGGGGGACAACGGGAAGGGGTGCGGGTAGTGGGGCTGGAAGGATCTGCTGTTGCGGAACTGGGGGCGGATGATCTTGGGGTAGGAGACCGTCAGCAGGTGCGGGTGGTACGGGTACATGGGCAGGTGCAGTAGTATATGTGGAAGCTACATCGTCTAAATAGGAAGAAATAATAATGTCTGCTGCGGTCTTGTGACGTAGTTTAGTCGGAACCAATGGAGGGGGCAGATCTTTTGGTATTTCCGAAGTGGCCTTAGGTAAACCCTCGGCCAAAAGAGGATACATACCATTCACAAGGGTCGGTCTACTTGCTCTGCTTTAACTCGTATTCCTTCTTCAACTAGCACGTTTTCTCGGACTGTATCTGAATCTTCTCTATGTTTCTCTGCTTTTCTGAGTTCTTTCTCTGTACGTCTATGCGATTCTTTACGCCACAATTCTATAGCGTCCTTCTGAGATTGTCTGGCCTTCTTTTTCCATAGCGCTTCTTCTACTCTAATGATGCAATCTGCATCCCATGTCCCTGTAACGGGCCATCTATATTTCTCGTCTAGGTTCTTAGTATAATCGGCCCATAAATCTAGATATAAGATGGCATCTAAGCCATGCTTATGGTACTTAAAATTTCCGGGAGTATCCCTAGGTGGGACAGGAATCGCTTCCTCTAGTATCCCTTTCCTAGTTCCTATCTGTCTTAATTTGGAAAACAATGGCATCTTGATATTCGGTACTTGATACTTACTTGAACCTGAACACACTTTTGACACAGAAACACGGTAATGTATATCAAACAGTCACTCACACCACGACATTAATCACATAGAAACATTTTGAACACATATTAACTAAGCTTGAATTCTATAACGAAAACAAAAATCGAACTGTTGTAGACACTATAACTTGATATACTGCTAAACAGTACAGATACACTGCTAAAACAGTGCAGACCGGGTCTGTGTACCCAAACCCGTCTTGACCGGATGCATAGTAATGCACCCGTCTAGATGCGTCCCCAGCAACGGTACTCACCGGGAAGCACGGAACGGAAGGCCTCGGAAAACTCGTCTGGACTGGACCGGACTGGACTCGACTCGTGACGTCACTGGCACGTCGGGACTGGTGGGCCTCTAAACACCTCGGATTTTGCTCTCTTGGCTGGGCTCTGGTCGGGATCCTCCGCACTCCTCACCGCCTCGTCTGGGTGTCGATCGCAGTCTCAGTCACCTCCGTTGGCCAGAGGGAGATACAGGAAATCCTGCGGGTACGCGTAATTGTCCGTCTCGGCTGTGGCAGGGGGCTAGGCTTGCAACGCACCGCCGGCGCGTAAGGTGGGGGAGGGGTCCCTATTCGGGCGCCAAATTAATGTGGTAAATAAATATTTACCGTCGGAATTTCTATGCAGTAAAGTTCAATAAAATAACTCAGTCAGAAATAAGAGGCAGAATCCGTGGTATCTGAGGTTATAAGGGGTTTTATTCCATAAAATGGAATGGTTCGAACCAGGTATCATGTTCCTTTCACCATAAAGGATCAGGAAGGGATAGACAATACTTTATTGACAGTATACAATATTTATAGTAAACGCATATAATGGTGATGGATACAGAAGGCGTAACAGCTGAGAGAAACGAGATAAGAACACATGTGCGTAACAGAAAGGCGTGCACGAGGGCGTACACAGAGGTGTGTGCTAGAAACGTCACATGAAAAGTGTCACAAGTGG
Source organism: Lissotriton vulgaris (assembly GCF_964263255.1). Lineage (NCBI taxonomy): Eukaryota > Metazoa > Chordata > Amphibia > Caudata > Salamandridae > Lissotriton > Lissotriton vulgaris. The sequence goes on along the minus strand of NC_141691.1, from coordinate 527,744,251 downwards.
GTGGATACATAATAATAATAATAATAATAATATGAAATTTATAATGCGCTCAGCTTACCCAGGGGCGTCCCGGCGCAACAGACCAGAAGGGGAGACTCAGCTAATCACTACTGTGGAAACAAGTAGGTCTTAAGAAGTTTCCTAAATGGTAGGATCTTGGGCTCTGAGCGAATCCTGAGGGGCAGAGAGTTCCAAAGAGACGCCACCTGCACCGAGAAACGCCTACCCCCAGAACGAGCTTTTCTTACTCTGGCTGACTGCAGAAGGTGTTTTTGGTCCGAGCGCAGCAGACGTGGGGGTTTATAGGGACGGGCCATATTAGCAAGAATAGGAGGGCCTTTGCCATGTAGAATTTTATGCGCAGTACATAGCGCCTTAAATTTCACCCGCTCCTTCACGGGGAGCCAGTGAAGCGCTCTGAGGGCAGGAGCAGCATAGAGGAATCTTGCAGTGTCAGCAGAAATCTGTAGCAAAGATGCACGCGCAGCAGCATGACGTGTGACTGACGTAAGGCTGGAGGGTGCAGGGGACTTGACATTTAGCACTAGAGGAAAAAGACAGAAGTCTGGCATGTCAGATTGACTCGTTCCTAAATCATATCTGATATCTTGTGTTTAGGGAACTATATTATCTAGAAGGAAAGGTCTCTCGGGCAAAAGCTACTCTATACTGACTATTAATGCGTGCATATGTGACTACGTGTCTGCGTGTAATGCGAGGGGCCATGGGCCTACCATGGTAACGGGAGCAATGAATTACTTGCATGGAGACAGAGAGGCCGGGACCTTTGCTCTGCAGCCGGGGAAATGTTTATCTATTCTGCTAGACTGGAATGTGTTTTCGAGGAGCTGAACTCGGCTATACTGATAACTTGAAGGCAAAATACTGTCTTTGGCAGGCAAGCAGGCCGAGCCGGGCACCGCTCGCCGCGCAGGGAGTAGGACAGAGGTCAGGGATGCATCCCACGTTGCAGCTTTCAGGAGGCAGAGAACAGAAAAGGACTCGATGGCAGAAATCAGGGCCTAGCTCTGCAGGGCTAGAAAAAACGTGAAAGTGCACCATGAAAAGACGTTGGCAAGGCATACTTAGGAACTGAATTATCGATCCATTCATGGTGGATCTGAAAGGGGACATGTTAACGTTGGACGCAAATGTATTTGCGTCTTCATAGCAGGTCGAGGAGGGAAGTTACATGCACTTTAAGCTCGTACATGGAGACGGTGGGGTTCGCGTTAGGGGACACAATTGACCATAAAAATTTATATTACCTCAAGCTCACAATTATATTGAAAAGGTGGGTGAGAGAGTAAGTGAAGGTATGGCTGGATGGATCAGTGAAAGGGTGAATGGATGAATGAAAGGGTGAATGGATGGATGATGAGAGAGAATGGGTGGATGGATGAGTGAAATGATGGATGGATTGATTAATTAATAAGTGAAAGTGTGAATGGATGAACATATGTGTGAAAGGGTGGCCGTAAGGATGGATGAGTGAGTGAAAGGGAGGGTACATGGGCAAAAGATTGGATAGATGAGTGATGGAGTGAAAGGATGGATGAGAGAAAAGATGGATGGATGATTGAAAGGATGGATGAGTGATAGGGTCAATGGATGGATGCATGAGTGGATGAGTAGATGGATAGTTGGGTGGATGGAAGGAAGGATGGATGGCTAAGTGAAAGGGTCGATGGAGAGAGAAAGGGAGAATGGATGGCTGAAAGGGTGAATAGGTGGAAGGATGAGTGACTGGGTGGATGGATAAAAAAGTGAAAGGATGGCTGGATGGGTGAGAGGGCAAATGGCTAGATGGATGAGTGGAGAGATGGATTGGGTGAAAGGGTGGATGGAGAGAAAAAGTGAGGATGGATGTGTGGATGACTGAAAGGGTGAATGTGTCTAAGGGTGAGTGACTGGGTGGATGGATCAGTAAGTGAAAGGGTGGATGGATGGGTGAAAGGGTAAATGGATGGATGAGTGAATGGATGGATGGGTGGAAGAGTGGATGAATGGGTGGATAATGGGTGGATGAGTAAAAGGGTGGATGGAGGGATGGATGAGTGAAATGATGGATGGAAGAATACATGATGGATAGGTTTGCAAATGGTTGAATATGTTTGGATCTGGATTAGCGGCATCTTATGTTTGCCACTTTACATCTCACAATGACTATCCAAGCAGATCTTCCCGACCATTTCTCTCACCAAACATGCCTGCTCAGAATCATGAATTGTAAACAAAATATCAGACTGGACAACCCAGTGCTGTAACCATATATATAGATTATTATCATATGAAATATCACAAAAAGACCTGCACAGTTGATCAAAGCTGCGTGCATACTGAAAAACCGTGAAGTACACGATTGGTTCAACCTGATATAAACTTATGTTGACTAGTGCTTAAAGGGTTGTCTATTTACTTACTTACATAATAATGCGCAACCTCCTCTGATGGGTCTGTAAAACGTACCTTTTGTCCAGAAGGTTTTTTTCTGAATTTTAACCCTTTGTCCTGAATTTTTACACTCCCCATCCTGAATTTGCACCCATGCCAGTTGGTCACCCTAGTTCTGACACTCCCATACAGAACTACAGAGTGTTCGCCCTGCCTTTTCTATTTGGTTACTCGAGTAACCAGATGCACCACACTGCCAAGCTCTAACTCAAGAGGGGCCATCTAATCCCCTTGGCATCCCACTCTCCACAGGGCTGACCAAAGTAGGCTGAGTAAAGCAGTACTCAAAGCTACATCTAGTGTGCCTCAATTGTCATCCCACCGAATCCAGAAAATACTGCACTAGACTCAGTGCAGTAGGTCTTCCTCAAAGGTTTACTTGACTTGCCACATCCAGCACCCAGAAATGCAATGTGTTGCTAGCCGATCCCTTCCTCTGAAGCAAGAAGGAACCGGTAGGAACCATTTTGTTTACCATTTCTTTGCATAATTTACTGATTCATTTGTGTGGCAGTTAATAATGTAACTTTATTTTAAAGCCCTCATCCAAAATGCAGACAAGGGGCATATTTCTCTATACGCCAAAAATATTAATTAGTAAGTTTTGGCTAGTTTTTGTTTGTAGTGTGTAGGTCTGACTGCACTCTATTTTAGGTCCTAGGCCAGAATGTGGCAACATGTTTGTGTGTTGATTTCAGGACATGTCTAAGACTTTGTGTAATGTGATTTCTCAAAAGAGAAATGTTTAGCCTCATTCTAAGCTAGGCCTTGTTTGAGGCCTAAGCAAAATTTGCAAACTTGGCACTTCTTTCTCTGTGCAGAAGAATTAACTTTTCTAGCATGTTCAGGTTAGAATTCCTTTTTGCAGATTTTATATCATTTTCATGGTTAATTGAGTAATCCTCAGTCTCCTCATGGCCCAGACTTGAAGGCAGCAACAGATGTGAATAAAACTGTGTTTTTTGTATATAGACATCACTTGCTGGCTGTGAAATACATTTATGACTAGGTTGTACAGATACATTTTTTCAGCAATCTTTACACCCCAGACTGCCTTTTCCTCATTTGTGAATTCTTACTTTTGTTATTACATGTTCTGTTCCCAGAAATTCCAGTCTTACCCTTTCTCCTTGACTTTGTACTAGATTTCTGATTTATGTGATGATTAGCTGGTTGGGAAAGAGTATCTAACGACATTGTGCAGGGCGTTAAGACTGCATGTAAGTATTCAGTTATCAGACCTGCAGTGCTCCTAGTCTTTACCAATGTTACTTGCTCTGTAAGCTTTAAAAGGCTTAATTTACTAAATATTTCTCTACGAATTAGACCTCAAAGAGTAACCAAATAGTGTTTCATGAAAGGGCACGCCCCTTGAATGTGGACCACGCCCCTTAACTGTAGGCCATGTCCCTTAAATGTATGCCACGCCCCTTGAACGTGGGCCACTTTTTTCGTCAGTGCCCGGGCCAAATTGTGATCCCAATCCGACCCTGAATGAGGGGCCCGTACAGCACCTCAGAGCCCGGCAAAGGAGCCCGGGAGTCGAGGAGGCCGACATTTCCAGGCTAGATAACGGCGAATTTCCTTCGGACGTTGGGAGCTTCTCTAGTGCTCAACCGCCATCTTGACTACCTCGGCCATCGAGCAGATTCCAGTTTTGCTTGTTCGTCATGGTAGAGCTCCTATAAATACAGCCTCCAAATCTCTGCATGAATGTTGTTATACAGGATCATCTTGCTCTAGTGCTCGAATTAGCCCCAGGAATGTACCTGTGTTATGCAATGCTGGACAATTCTTTATATTGTGCCAACGTTTGCTTTAAAAAAAAATTCCTCTTCATTCCATCATTTTGCTTTATAATCTGCACTGAAGCTCTTCATATCTTCTTGTTGAGAAGAGGGGTTCCACATCTGATGTGGCACCTGGAGGGGCAATTAAGCTGACTTTTCATGGCCCTCAGATCGTATGTATGTTTTATGGGCTTTATTTGTTTACCCTACCTTGATGTCTCCCATTGCTGGAGGGTTTTATTGCATGCTCTTACATAGAAATCAACTAATGATGAAAGGATGTTATCCAAATAACAATTATAATCACATTCAGCCGCAGACTGGAATTATTTCTCTATTAGTTTACTTCTGGGTAACTATCACCAGCATTCACAACCCCCTGTGGAGTGTTCCTGACTAGGATTGTTTTCGTCCTCTACTGTGGTCATTAATTGTTTAATGCACTTAATATACCATCTAAATTATGTTACTGGAGGCCAATGACGGGTCTCTCTTCTGGGCACTATGTAAAATCCTGCAATAGGGAGGAAGTTACTAGGGTGAAACCGCACAAATTGCCCTTTGTACCCACAAAATGCAAAGGCCTAGCAGTTATATCCAATGATATTAGTCCATTTAGATTAATGACCTGAGTGCTGAATATTGGTAACCTAAAACTGGAATTGATTCTGGTGGAAGGCCTTAGCTTGATCTCCTAGAAGAATAGCAGGTCTTTTACTGGGTTGTGACTATGCCAAATTGGATTCAGAGGCTCGTTTAAATTCTCTGTAAGGATAAACTACATGATTGTATTTCCCGTTTGCTGACTGAGGATATGATCAAACAGGGTGGACTGCCTAGATATTTTACGTAATGCATCCTGTGTGATGTAGATGTTATACGGCACTAAAACTGGATGGTTAATAACCCAGCAACATTTTATTTCTGTAACTAGAATATAATCTGAGTCGCTTGGAATTATTCTTTTTGGTATTCTCAAGACAAGATGTAATTAAGGTGTCCTGTTTAATCCAGGAGGTTGAATTCTGAGGCACAGGATCATCCTTCAACTACGTTTCGTGTAAACATTCAGGGCCTGATTCACATAGGGTCTCCACACTCATTGCGGAGGTCCAGTAGTCACGGGTGATCCTCCGCATTCGGGGCGGAAGCTTGGCAATGAGGATTCTCATTGCAGAGATTCCGCTCCGAGTGCGGAGACTCCCCCACGACTGTGTTAAAGATATAGTGTACATTTTTGCTCCGTTGATTTTTGTTTTTCGTTAGCTTTTTTAGCTTTTATGATTCCTTCTTGACATCTCCAACATTGGCTGCTCCCTAGTTACATTTGAAACGGGCTCAGTGTAAGTAGATTATCTAATTGTTTATCCTCCTCCGGCTCAATGGTAGCCAATATTGATGTTCATTCAGAAGTAGGCATGCCTGGAATGGAATTGTCAAGCAACTCTGAATTTGCAGACATAATTGATTATTTTCCTCTACTCTATATTTGTAGACGGATTATGATTACAATTATGTATATTGATTAGTTTTCTCTACTCTATATTTGGGATGGATTATGATTGCATTAATGTATATTGATTAGTTTACTCTACTCTATATTTGTGGATGGATTATGATTGCATCAATGTATGTTGATTAGTTTTCTCTACTCTATATTTGTGGATGGATTATGATTGCATTAATGTATATTGATTAGTTTTCTCTACTCTATATTTCTGGATGGGTTGTGATTGCATTAATGTATTATTCCTGATTTCCTGGTTTGATGGTCTACTCCTCATTGGATCCATTCAGCCTACTGCATGCTCCAATTTGCCAGGCACTAATCAGTGAATGAAAAACGATAGGTAGTGACCTTAGCTTATTGATGATCTCACCACAAAAGCAATGTGAAACGTCTTCGGATTGAGTATTCTCATGCTTCCAGCTGACCTCGGAGGAAATTAATTTGGAAATGCAATCTTTAGTAGGCTATTGATCTGAGTATCCATTGTTTTGTAATGGAAGATTGAGGGTATCCACTGCGATTGCCAACAAGGCTGCCAATCCAATGTTTGATTGATTCCATTGTTCCATTCTACATTGTTAAATAAAGCCAGCTCGTTTAGAGCCTTGTTTACCCCATTCTGTTCCATCTCTGATAGGCGCAGCTAAAACATTATGATGGTATTAAATACTGTGATCAATCCATTATACAGAAGGTCATCCACATAGAGCAAACAGTAGCAGCTCACAAATAATTGCAGCTGGTATCCCAGGTCTAGATTTATTAACTACGCACCAGGAGTCTCAGTAATATTAGAAAGTGTGTGTTTGGGGACCATAGATGAGCTCATTGTTTGTGTATATATACACATTTCACTCCTAATTTTACTCATGTTCTATTGTTGCTCTTGATGCTCTTGTCATAGACAAGGTGTAGTGAACTAAATATGCACTCACTCGGCTGATCCCCAGAGCACTAGTAGCAATAGTCACAGACTTTGTGCAAAATAAAAAGTTTTGTAGGTTTGCAACATGCAATTGTTTTACAATATCCCAATTGTGTGGTACTTTTCGATGGTTCAATAGTTCTGTTATCAATATGCCATAGCAGTGCCTCTGCTTTAACACCTGTGGCCGCCAACCACCCAGAGATTTGTTGCCAGCAGTATTGTGAACCTTGTTGAAAGCTTTTGCAGGGTACACCACTACTCCCCTTCAGCAAGCCACAATGAAGTCTCCACTTCCCACTGGTCGACACCTCTACTCCCGCCCTAGGCACGAACACAAGATCCACGCAATGTGGAACACCCAGAGAAAGATTTGCCCTCCCCCAAAGCTCTGGCTTTCCACCGTAAAGGAGAGGTTGGGCAGCACCCGAAGTGGCCCCACGGTACCTGGTGAGTAGGCCGTCATAAAAAGGGCACGGGCACTTTGAACGCTTCTGCCAGGGACATCCTTAGGATTTTGGGGACCCAATGCCAAACATATTTTGAGGGCCCCTGTTCAGAAAATCTTTCAATTTGATTTCCAATTCCAGCTCCTTCATACCCTCTTAGACCAGTTGACTGGCAGTGCACAGATAGGAGCATTTGGCGCAAACAGAAATTATGAACTATGTTTCGACGATTTAGACTTATTAAGTGATACAAATTACACACCTCCACAATACAATTTTTCTTAAAATTTCTGGCTAATGATCAAGGACTACAATTTACAAGGACACATTGAATTACAAGAACTACAACCAGAGTGTGTCCAAAAGAGGAGACAGATTTGAACATCAATAAACTTTGAAAGATTTTTTATTTAAAAAATGCAACCTGTTTGAATAAATTGTGAAATGTATTGCAGCATTCTCAGGATCTTTTCATGCTACCTGTAGGCATTTATTTAAACATTTGAATGCTCTACACATTTTAGGTAGAGCTGCTTGACATCAGCACAGATGTCACAGGACGTGAGTTTAGAAAACGGAGTTTTGTTACTTTAACACAAATCAGACTAGTTTTGAATAGGAAAATATCGTCTCAGGTTGCATATATCTTAACATAGGCTCAGGTATCACACAAGAAAGCTGTCTCACCCAAACCTCATGAATTCTTTGCAGGCTCCGGTATCAGATTCATGAGCAGTAGAGATCTAAGGTTTTTGAGCTGTCCCTCTTGTTACACAGTTTGCTTAAGTTCAGACCTGAGACACATCTAATTTACATATTACAAAGATCTCACAGACAACACAACAGCTTTAAAAAGCAGTTCTATCACTTAGACATGTGACAGTAACACTATCCCCATCCCTGTAATTACACAGATCTTACAGACTCAGTCCTAGCTGTTCTCAGGTTTCACCAATTTTATATGCTCAAGCATCTGAAATCAAAACTATGGGGTCCATTAGGATGGCGGGCGGGCTTTGGCCGCCCGCCACCCTAACCGAGAAGTGGACCGCCCGCTAACAGTGCGGGGGCCCCGACATAGGCATTAGGATGTGCCCGCCATGCAGGCGGGAGCATCCTGTATGTTTACCATTGCAGCGGGCGGAGCAGAATTCTCCGCCCGCCGCAATGGTAAAAGTACATGTTGTGCTTTTCAAAGGGCAACATGACAGGCACCGCGCGGTGCCTGCCATGTTGCACTTTGAAATGCGGGGGGGGGGTACCATAGGTACCCCCCATGTGCAGCCCCCCAAGCCACGGACTCCCAGGGGGCCCGCAACGGGCCCCCGCGGGGAGTCTCCGCATGCCTTTCCATGGCGACATTGCCGCCACGGAAATGCATTGTCCACAGCCCATTGTAATATGGCGGCCGGTGTCTAACAGACACCGCCACCATGTTACTGGTTTTCCGCCCCGGCCGCAAGGCGACCGGGGCGGAAAACATGCGGGCGGTGTTTGTCTGGCGGAGGAAATCCGCCCGACATCATAATGGACCCCTATGCCTTTATTTACCCATAAAGTACAGACTTAGGTCTCCAACAGCAAAGCTAACCTTGATGTTAAAGAAATCTTTGTCGCTCAGACGTCAGACGCAGTATGGGAAGCAGCACTGCAACCTGCCTTCACACACACAGGTATAGCTGATACCACACATTATCAGAACCAAGCAAGCTTCCCTCTCACAAGTGACAGAGTCTGAGTAAAATAGTGCAGAACAACTGAGTACTTCTCTTGAAAGTGGAATATGGACCCTGCACAGGACCAAATGTCTTTGTTTGCCTTGTAAGAATATATTATTGAGAAAGTGACCTTGAAGAGATAGATGCTCTCAGAAAAGACCCTTGTTTGTGCCGCTCTTCTGAGTGTAACGATTATATATGCCTGCATTATTAATGTTAAGATGTGCTGAAACATACAGTAGGTGAGATGTAATATGCTAAAAAATAAACACATAAATATGTCACGCATCAGATGTAAATGCAAGTTCTACATGCGTGTACATCTAATATTCAGAATAAACGCACCAGACTGCAAAATAGTACTGTATTTCCAATACTGTGATGCAGCAGCCACTAATGTTTTTGAAACTAATCTGTGGGACCCCCTTCCATTTAGCATAAGTGAGGGACTGTTTCATACATAAGCACATTTCCTCGCAACATTTCTGTATACACATCACTCTGCTAAAAATAAATGAAAAGGACATGGTAAAACAATCACATTTAAAAATCATTCAAGGTCATCATCATAGTTTGTCTGCAGAACACTGCCGGGTTCAGGCACACAATTGAGAAGACTATCAGGACCCCCCCCCCGTGGAAGACTGGGCTGGGGCCCTGGGCCAGCGCCCACCTTGCACATGCCTTAAACATCTCTGGCTTCCGCGGGTTTGGGCAAAAATCCACAGAGACAGCCAGGTCCGCCGCAACAAGCACTGCCCGCACTGGTGAACAGCCTTTACAACGCGGGTATTACCACGTGCTGCCATTACTACGCTGCTTTTACAACGCAAGTCGTTACAACGACTTGTGCTGGAGGGCGCTGTTGGATAGGGAATAGTTTAATTTTCTATTCCAACACCTTCCCTACTGTAACGTGGGCTGGAGTTGGAATAGAAAATTAAACTATTCCACTATCCAGCGCGTACAGCGTTGTAATGGCACGCGTGGTAATAGCCCGCGTTGTAGTGACATACAACCGCCCGCACTGCTCGATGGATTCATCTCTGCCAGCACCCACTTCAGCACAACTGACTTGAAATCTTGTCTAACACACCTTCTTTTACATTGCTGTTTTTCTTGAGTGCAAAAAAAAGATTTCATAGCCGCTTTTTGAGAAGTATGGTATTGGAGAAAGTCACTTTATGCTCAATGAAGACCTTAAACGTTGAAATTGCCTATTGCAGAGTGTATTATACTAATTCAGAAGAAATCATTTTCATTGTAATTTCTACTCATATTTAGGCCTTGATTCCGAGTTTGGCGGTCCGACGCGGGATCGCCATTGCTGTGGTCAGGGGTACAACAGCAAGCAGGCGGCATCCTAACCGCTGCATTATGAATAAACTGGCAGTGTTGCGGCAGCGATGCAACGGTGGCAGCAGCCTTCGGCTCATAGTGAGCCTGCAGCACGTGCAGCCACACTGGCAACGCCTCTTGCACGTAATAATGCCCTTAGTATTTTATAAGAAGTTGTTATATTTATGGTCACAGAGGATGTATTGGGGTATTGTGTATTATTATAATGTTTTTTTAATTTGGGTATTTTAATTGAATCCAAGTCCAAATGGAGAACTATTTTGATTGGTAAGACTGAAATTATATGATGGGGTTTTTGGATTATATAAGCTAATGTGCTCAATCATTTTGGAAATTGGTTATTATCTATCTGCAAATCTGTATTTTGTACTGCAATGTTGGTACTAATTTAAAGTTTTGTATTTCTATATTAATTAATAAAGCGTGTGGAACTTTCAAGAGCCTCTCCTTATGTTCGGACCACCTTGTGAGGAAGGTTGCGGAATTGGAAGACAGAAACAGAAGGGGGAACCTAAGAATTGTTGGTATGCCGGAAAAATCAGAGGAATCCCATGACTCATGCATACCCTTCCTCGAAGAGTGGTTCACACAGGCCACTAATCTAACCTTCGCTCAGTCACTGGAGTTTGATAGAGCACATAGGGTACCGGGACGAGTTTCTAAGGATCAGAAAGGCCCAAGGGCGATTGTCTGCAAACCACGTAGGTACCAGCACGCAGAGCAGATACTTACTTTCGCTCGCAAACATAACCATGTGCTATGGAAAGGCCACAAAATCTTCATCTCACAGGACTTCAGTAAGGAAACAATGGAAATTAGGAAAGCCTTCCTTGCATTGAGACCCCAACTGAAATCACTTGGTCACATGTATGGCTTTATTGGTCCGACAAAATTTAGGGTAACTATAAAAGGTGTGACTCATGTGTTCTCGGATCCGCGAAAACTGAGGCAGCTCCTGTTCGACCACGGAGATGGCTCAATGGAAGTCTCAGCAAGGGGCCTCTGCATCTGGCCTAGGATAAGCTCTGTTCTGGGGCTTTCGTGCTATTTCTCTCATGTTCCTACTACTCTAATGTTCCTGAATCCTCGTAGAGCCCACTCAACTGGGGCTGGTGTTGGTCGGTTTGGCCTGTTCTGCTGATTGAAATGGTGCCCTTCTATGTACCTTTGGACTCTCTGCCACCGATCCTCTGGCTTCTTGAACCCTTAACTTAAAAGCTGTACCATAAAAGTTATGTCTATGCTACCATGATATTGCTCGTATCCCTCTTGGGCCTCACCTAGGCACTATGTTGTGGTGTTGTTTTGTAGCAATCCTATTTGCTGTTACGTGCACTCACGATTATTCCTCGATAATTACTGTTGTGTTTGGTTCACGACACTGAAGTTAATGCAGCGACTTTCCTGTGCTCACTGTTACGACGTCACTGTTGTTTATTGTTGCCTACATACTTGGCTTATTTTTTCCTTAGATAGGGGTTGCAGCCCCAAAGATCAATAGCTATGAGTAAGCTGCTTGGAGGCGGCCTCGTGGTCGTCCTTCCCGAGTCGCCATGTTCTGTTGTTTCTTCTATTGGGGAGGGAGGGGTGGGCTGTGGGTGAGGGAGGGGGGCGGAGGGAGGTTGGTAGGGAGGATGGGGGAGATTGTTTTCGCATTTTGCATATTGTTTTGTGTAGTTTTTTCCATCTTGCATTCTAGCTTGCATCCATTGTACCACATTACGTTCCGAAGCTTATACTCTGTCCCTCTATTTCCTGCATATTGTGCTAGCCCTACACCTTACGTGAAAAATGGTACTGCTGGTTCTTTCAGGGGTATGAGACTGCTTTCACAACCCAATCCTTATGCGCACACATGTGTTATGAGACGAAATCACTGGTTGTATAACTGATGGCTCCTGTTATAGATACTCCAATAGGGACGACAACTATAGCTAACCTTAGAATATTATCGTTGAACGTGAAAGGACTTAACCAGCCAGTTAAACGCCAGAAGACACTTGACTATCTACGAAGGCAGCGTGGAGATATAGCCTTGCTGCAGGAAACAAAACTAGAAGCAAAGCAATTTCACACACTGCGCAATAAATACTATACCGAAGTGATAGGCTCTGAGGCGATCTCAAAAAAGAATGGGGTGGTGATGCTAGTGGCCAAGAATGCAAATGTCGAAATAGTCTCTAGTGCAACAGATACAAAAGGTAGATGGGTTTCGGCGAAACTACTCAAAGATGATACTGAATTCTTTATCACGACTATCTATGCCCCAAATACACACGATCCATCCTTTTGGGTAGGCCTAACGAAGCAGATAAATTCCATCCCTGACACGGCAGTCCATATTTTGGCGGGCGACTTCAATCTCCCATACGACCCTATACTAGATAGAGACTCTAAATGCGTCTTTCGCCCGGGCAGAGCCCATAAGGCGTTCATGAAACTATGCAATAGATTTCATATGGTGGACACGTGTCGCTTGATGCATCCTGATGGTAGAGACTACTCCTTCTACTCCCCACCACATGACTCGTTTTCGAGAATCGACTACATACTCATATCTAAAAACGCGGTGGCAAGAGTTGAGGACGCGGACATTGCTCCCAGATTAGTCTCTGATCATTCCTGCATCTCACTCACATTATCTAATATTAAACCAACTACCCGTCAATCTATGTGGCGATTCAATGACACTATTATTAATGACACGAAACACAAAGAAACCCTTGACACTGCCATTAAAGATTTCTTACTGTTAAACAAGAGGGGGGACACCTCAGATACCATCAGATGGGAGGCACTGAAATCCACTATAAGGGGACTTATCATAAAAATATCGTCTGCAATTAATAAGAACCGCACTGCAGCCTTGCTGAAATTAGAGGAGGACATTTCAAAACTCCAGCACACATACTTGAGGAGTAGAAACCCTGAGGTTCTAACTGAACTGTCCAATCAGAAATACACCTATAACAAACTTATTAGTGAAAAGGCAGGAATTTGGCTGGATAGGAGGAAGTGCTTCAAAATTTGTGACTCAAACAAAGCGGGGAAGGGGCTAGCAGCTTATCTCAAATTTAAAATTCAGAAGAATACCATTGCCTCCTTACTTGATGGAAATGGTACCCCTAATTCCGATCCCACTAAAATTGCGAATATCTTCAAAGACTTTTATGAGAAACTCTATGCTAGGAACATGCACGTGGACAGTGAGAAAATGAAGAAATACCTCTCCAATTGCACACTCTCAACGCCTACGACAGCAGAAAGAGACTCCTTGAATGAACCAATCTCTGAGTCGGAGGTTATTAGCGCGATCAAATCCCTCAAAAAGGGGAAAGCCCCTGGCCCTGACGGCTATACAGCACAATTTTATAAGACCTTTGCCCATATTCTTACAACTCCTCTTCTAGAGGTTTTTCATGAAATTAGCAGTACAGGAGAAGTTAAGGGGACTATGGCAGAGGCTGTAATTGCGGTAATACCCAAAGAAGGCAAAGACCACAATTTCCCCAAAAACTACAGGCCCATCTCACTGATAAATTTAGATTGTAAGCTCCTGGCATCGATTTTGGCGAGTCGCATTCAAAAGGTCCTGCCGTCCCTGATACATCCCTCGCAAGCGGGCTTCCTGAAGAACAGGCTCTCGAGCGATAACACGAGAATCCTGGCTCATGTTATTGAAAAAGCGAAATTCTTATCCACACCTACCATTGCAATTACACTAGACGCTGAGAAAGCGTTTGACAAAGTAGACTGGACTTACTTAAATGCTGTACTACACAAATTCGATCTGGGTCCCCTATTCACTAAATTAGTCATGTCCCTCTATGCCTGTCCCTCTGCTAGAGTACGAGCTGGCAGCGCTTTTTCCTCCCCCTTTAATCTAGGGCAGGGCACTAGGCAGGGTTGCCCATTGTCCCCGTCCTTATTCCTCCTGGCAATTGAGCCCTTTCTGTACTACATAAGGGAAAATCCTGACATTGCTGGAATTCGGTTCGCTGACTGTACAATTAAACTCACGGTCTATGCAGATGACGTGTTGATCATGAGTGAACAAGCTGATAAGGCTATCCCGGCGCTACTGTCCACAATAGAAGAATTCTCAAGTGTATCTGGATACTCCTTGAACAAGGATAAAACTGAGGTGAAATCATTAAATAACCTATGTGATAAAAACATCCTGGGTGACTCCGGGCTTACCTGGCAGCCGAAGAGTTTTAAATATTTAGGACTGGAATTTGAAAAGGATTTGATATCCACCTTAAAAATTAATGAAGAGATGCTCTATAAAAAAATACAAAAACTATTAGACGGCTGGTCTCCAAAATTCCTCTCGTGGTAGGGTAGGGCGGAAACACTAAAAATGATGATCAGTCCCTTGGTAAATTACATGGCATGTATGCTCCCCATGACCTTCACAGAGGACTTTCTACATAAAGTTGAGAAATTGCTCTCGGATTTCCTGTGGAAGGGGAAGAAACCGAGAATTGCCATGAAAAAACTCCAACTTCCAAAGCTTAAAGGGGGGTTAGGATTACCAAATTTCAGAAACTACCAGACCGCCTTTCTCTGTAAGCAGGGAGCCTCTTGGTTTATAGAAGACCCCATTTATACGCCCTTATGGGTCAATATTGAGAAATCCATTATAGGCAAGGCCCCGCTCTCTGCAGTCCTAACAATGGACCTCTCACACCTTACGAACTCTAAATACATCATGCTCAATACCAAGAGAGCACTTCTGCGGATAGATCGCGCTCACGTCACTGGTCAACGAATCCACAATTCCTCCTCTGCATCCTTATGGCGTAACCCATCCATTAAAATTGGCGGATCACACATCATATGGGACCACTGGGCTGATAAAGGTATTAACGTGGTTGCTGATCTATACGAACATAATATGCCACTGCCATTCTCGACTCTGCAGGCTAGACACTCCCTGTTACCAATTGACTTCTATGCTTTCCTAAAGCTAAAATCAGCCCTATCCACTAGAACATTCAAGCTAGTAATGCCTTGGCTAAAGTCTATGCTACCCCACTTTCTATCCTCTGGACATTTTGTCTCCAAAATATATAAACTACTCGCGCCATCGGCCAACAAATCGATGAGGCACAATGAGATCAAATGGGAATCAAGCCAAACAACACTGGTATAAGTATAGACTGGGTCAGGATACACGCATCAGCTCTCACACACAAGGTATCGCCGATACTATCACAGACCAAGTATATGATTATTAACAGGGCATTCTGGACCCCACAGCGACTATTTAAGGTTGGCCTGCGTGATACACCAAATTGCTGGAACTGCTCCTCTGACATTGGTGACCTTCCACACATGTTGTTTGATTGCCCCATGCTTCACTCCTTTTGGGCAAAAATCTTTGACTACATTGGGCACACGTTTGACATACACCCTACAAGGGAATTCATCTACATTCTCCTAGGAGCCTTAGATCCATTAATAAAGGGGGACCATGACCGCCAACTCCTGGATCTCTTGCTAACATTAGCATGCAAGGTGATCCTATGCAACTGGAAATCATCGGGTGAGGTCTCCTTCAACGCATGGAGGGAATGGCTGTCCTGCATTAGGGGCACTGACAATCCCGCTCTACATCCATCACCATGGCAGGTTACCAACAAAAAATTATGGTCCTCCTTAGATCAGGCCTCCTTCACCTTCGACCCACCCTGAAGAACTAACTGATGAGGTCTACACTCAGTAAACTGTGAACTGAAGTGGCTATACCCTGTGCTCAGGGACCTGACAACCTTAGACACACAATGCAGGAACGACAAAGTATAAATGGTATTATATGATTAGATTTGGACGGAGGGCTCTATGGAACTATATACAACTGTGAAGAATGCAATGTTGGTATTTTATTTTCCTTTACTGTATGTATGTATTGTTTTCTTTTTATGTAATAATACATGTTTGATTGCGGTATCCTTGTAATGCGACTGTAATTCCACTGATGCCTTTTGCCGCTATCATTTTTGTTATTGCTTAATAAAAAATGATTTGAACTTAAAAAAATTTTTGGGGGGGGGAAATATAGTATTTTTGCACAAAAATCTGTAACGCCTGGACGGCTTTAATTCAGAGTCCCTACTAAATACTGTGGCTATTTTATTTCTTATTCCGCGGAAAAGTGGCTTCATGCTTTAGTTTGAATTTGAAATAGTACGTTGCATAATTTAAACCTGTGGTGTGGCTAATAATAAACACATAAATTCTGTGCACCCAAAAACTGAATGTTTTTTCTTATTTTTGTATTTTTCAGTTATACAGTCTGTGAGTTACCCTTGATTAGCCTTGAAAAAACAACAGATAATTTGGAGGACATAAGGCCAGTCATGCGCGCACAATAAGTTCAACACTTGTATTGCAAGGTTCTCTTTGTGTCATCAGCCGCGGCCCGTGCAGGTAAGCACAGAAGGTCTGGGGGAGGGGGGCGGGGAAGGGGGGGTTTCAACAGACAACAGCGAGGGAAAATTAATTATTTATTTTATTTTCCCTCGTGTTCGCCTGTCGAATCCCCCTCCCCAACCTGGCCCCACCACTCCTACATGCAGGGGCAGGGGCTGTGTGTCATCAGTTTCACTGTCTAAAAATAACTCTGATTACTAACCTTCACTTTAATAAGAGTTGAACCACTGCCCTTTTATATGCTGTTTGTGAAAAAGTGGGGGTGCCCTAGGACATATGCCTTGGTTTATCATTCTTTGTGGCCCGATGGATTGCTGAGGGTTTCATGTGTCATGGGTTAAGCACAAAATGCCTGCAAAGCCTCTTTGGGTGGTAATATGGGGTAGTCTTTTGGAGGGCTGAACATTCATTGTCTTTGAGTGGTGTAATAAAGGTTAGAATTTAATTGTAAACCTGAACTGGCTAAGTGAATTACACTTAACCTGCCTGCCTACTGTCTTCAGTGATGGACTGAAGTCATCAATGATTATAAGCGCCTCTCCTGTTTAATTTAAACACCATCGCATGATGGCAAAGCACCTCGTGGCAGATTGCAGAGTGCTAAACAAACTGTGAGGCAAAAGAAGCATAACATTCTCATCAGTCCAATAGGCATAGGTTGTTATCTACATTAATGTAAATCATCAACCCATAAACAATGCAGCAAATTTGCTTCCTTTCTGTCCTCTGAGAAACCTCAGTGGCCCCGGAGATTCCAATAAATACACTTTGATGAAGTCCTAGTATTTCTTCAATGGAATGGCTGGCAAGCAAAGGACAGGCACACATTCTTGAGCTGTACCAAGGATCTGCAGACGTGTAGGCATGGTGCCACTTACAACTTCTGTGAGTCGAGGTTCCCTCCAAAGAACACAGAGTTGTACTCCATTGTCTAGCGAATTTGACATCTTGGTGACATGCAGACTTAGCTGTCATTCCTAAAAAATCCTACACTCTTAACAGAATGGGGAGGAGTACACCCTCTCTAATAACGCATGATGTGTGAGTTGATATTGATACATTGGGTTGTTCTCATACCTAGGTCTTTTCAACAAGGAAGACTAAGGGGCAGATTTATGAGGCCCTTGCGTCACGTTTACGCCGCTGTTGCGTCACGCAAGGCGGCGTAAACGTGGCGCATCCCTACGAACGATTTACTACGTGACGCATCTAGGCAGATGCGTCACGTTGTAAAGCCCTGCGCCGCTTGTTGGCGTTCCGGCGCAGGGTGGGCGTTCCGGGGCAGGTGCGCCTCGCAAAAGTGGCTGAGTGAAATCTATGAGATTTTACTCAGTCACTTTTAAGCCAATGCTGCGTCAAAAGCCTGCGCCTGCTTGAAGCAGGCGTAGGTCTTGACGCAGCATTGTTAAAATGGGGCACCCCGAGCCTTGCTGGAGCTGCGTCGCGCTTGCGACGCGACTCCAGAAATGCGCCACATTTCCGGCACAGATGCGTCACGCATCTGTGCCGTTTTTGCACCATGGTGCGCCGCATTATAAATGCGGCGCACCATGGCTGGCGGAGCTGTGGCGCACTGTGGCGCATGTTAACTGCCGCATCCCTGGGGATGCGCCAGTTAACATAAATCTGCCCCATAGAACCTAAGCAACTAGCAGTGAGCACCGCCAGAATATCATGACTGAACAGTCCAGCCCACCTATTACCTGAGAAATGCCCATATTCTGTACAGTCCCCTGTAACCAGGCTTTTCATAGTGACCAGCATAAAGAAACAAGTAGACATTGGTTCTAGTGGAACAAGTGAGACAGTGAAAGTTAATGATATGCCCCTTTCTTCCCTTCCCCTTCTTTCAGGTGATCTTGCACAGAAGAACCAATCCTGTGAAAGCCGAGACATGTTATAGTTTTCCTCCACTCGTATCAGGTTAACAAATACATCAACAATGCAGAGGCAGTCTTGGAAACTTTATTGCATGACAGGGAAAGATGTTCTAGAACAAACAGTGCAACAACAGGCACTCATAAAATCTCCACAGTGTATACAACTCTGAGGGAACCCACCTGACATCTCACACATGCCTGCATCACAACAGCAAGCTTGCTTGCTGCCAATGACACTAAAATCTGCAAAACAACTAAAATAGAGGAATGACTGGCATATAATGAGTGTGGAGAGACAGGGGAATTGCTGTTTTTAAAGTGGGAGATTTAATACCACAAATGTGTGCTTTGTGGCCACTGTATGCTTCTTGAGTATGATGATTTGAGACAATCCAGAGGGAAGGTACCAAGATGGTGCAAGGGCAAGCTGCTGGTTGTGTTGACAATGCTTAGGCTAGAGCTGCCTCTAATACCATTAAAGGTGATGGTAAATTAGGTAGGTGCTTGTAGCTGTGCAGGGAGTGACCAACCAGCCCACTATTCCTTTGGGCATTCCAAGTAGAAGGGGCTGACATCACTCACTTTAGGAAGGGTAAAAGATCTCCAGTGTGTGGTTTGAAGATCCACAATCACCACATTTGGCAAATAAGTGCTTTGAGATAGTCATTCCTATTGAAGTGTGGGTTATAGTATAGTGTTTGGATTCACAATTCTTGTGTTGGATGGTCTTTGTCACGTAGAAAAAAGTGTTTTTATTCTCTCTGTGAAGAAGGGGAATGTGTCCTTTTTGTGTGTTTCTTACTGTATCTGTTTATATGGCATGAAGATGTTATGAGGCTTATAATGCACACAGCTGCCCCAACAACTGGGCTTCCTAGCGCGCTGGACCCACAGGACAAACAAACTTCAGTTGCCAGCACCCCAAGAGAAGGGGGGGGGGGTAGATGGAGAAAACCTATGACTTGAGGTATAGTCTGAAAAGCAAGTGGTTCTGGATGTTCCTAATGAAGAGAGAAAGTGAGTACCAGCGAGATGGGGCCAGGGCACAGAAAGATCAGCCCCCCGCTTTTGAACTTCAAACTCTACGATGTGGTGTCAGTGCCATGCCTAGAGCTTTTATCAAAGAAGACTCTACACCCTGGGCTGTATTCAGGACAACCTGATGCATAACGAAACGAAACACCACATTTAACAAATAAACGACTTTTAGATCTTCAAAGCATGTGCCTGAAATGTTCTACACTTATTAGGGAGAGGTCTATCAGCTCCTCCTACCGTCAAAACAATGCTAGATTTGTATATTAAATACTATGAAGATACAAGCAAAGGCAACTCTGTATACGTCAGCCCTGTCTCGCATGAAAATGCAGCCTGCCTGTGGTCATTTGTGCAGGAAACTTGCCTTGTGATGGTGTTCATTTTAACAACTCAGCTCACTGTGTATCCGCCTTTATGTGTGTATTGAATAAACATCTTACACGAGCACTCACTCAGAATTGAATTACTGCTGCCATAACCGTCAACCCAGCCCTTTCCAGGTGGCCCAGCAAATACTCTTCAGCAAGGTTTGCCACAAGCCTTTAACCTGGGCATACTAGGGGCAGAGACCTTGTTTTACTGTCATGATAAGTAGAGTGCCTCTTGTAAATATTTGTAATCAAAGCCAGTGCTTACTATTTCAAAAAGATGAGTAAGCCTTAATCTGTTTTGCTTTTGTTTCTTAGGTATAATTCCTCTGGAGAGGACTTCATTCCTGGGACCGCAGAGACCACCACCATGACTGTCACAGGACTGGATTACCAGCGACGATTACCTGCCTTTAGAAAGCCCACGGCCGTCGGGCCACACAGGTGAAAAACGTGTTGGCTGTCCTTTGTTTCATGTGTGAAAATGTGTACTAAACAACCCATATTTGGAAACGATCCTTGAATTATGGAAATTATTCCATTTACGAAAAACTCATTAAGAAGGCACAGTCCTCTATCAACACTTAAACTTGTACTTCGCAATGGCTTTTGAGTGTAGCCATTTATGAGGCATGTGCCATTATCAACATTGGGCCCTGACCACAGTAGCACTAAAGCCCAGAGTCTGCCATCCATCTCAGTAACCTGCAAAGCCAGTGCTTACTATTTTAAAAAGATATGTGAGCCGTAATCTGTTTTGCTTTTGCTTCTGAGGTGTAATTCCTCTGGAGAGGACTATTGCTTTTAGCATTTTAAAGTGATCTTGGTTCCTGCAAGTGCAGGCAGAGTGCAACCACCCAAAATGCACCATAGGCATCTAGCTGTGCCACTGTCCAACCTTACTCCTCAGTGTCACTGGGCAGTTTATTAGTGTAGAATGATGATTCTTGTAAGCAGTGGAAACAGTGACAGCTTTTGAGATCAAAGGTGAACCTATTGTATCGTGGGCACTGTTAGACCTGGCACCTTGGCGTGGGCCTCCCTTCCATTTTTTGCTGTTGCCTCATGTGTTTTTGCTGGTTATAGATGCTTTGGGCACTGTGCCACTGCCGTCGAGTGCCACAGTGCAAGTGCTCCCTATGGTAAATTGATGTATGGATTAGTGACTCCATGATTGGCTGGTTGGGGTTAACTTGTCAGACCCGAGTACAGTGCACTGAGTGTGCCCAGGGCTTGTAAACCAAATGCTGCTGGTGAGCTTGAAGCACTCGTTGTGCCACCCACAGAAGCCGCCTGTAAAAGTGTGTCTCAGGTCTGCCATTGCAGAGCCTGTGTGCAGTCTGGTACTGCCATGTTGACTGGGCAAGTGCACCCACTTGCCAGTCCCTAAACCTTCCCTTTTCTGCATATTAGTCACCCCTACGGTAGGCCCAATGGCAGGGTACATTGTAGGTAAAAGGTAGGACATGCCCTGATGTGTGTGTCATGTCCTAGTAGTGAATTACAGACATTTTCGTTTTTCACTATTGCAAGGCTATCTGTCCGATAGGCCAGAATGGGCAGTTTGATTATTACATTTTATAATCCTAACTGACTCAGGGAACTAGGTAGACATTCAAGTTTAGTATGCTTGAACTCAGAAAGATAAAATACATCTTTTAGTGAAGTTGGTTTTAACATTCTGTGTTTGAATATAGCACTTTTAGAAAGTAGGTATGTTCTTGTCTAGCCACCCAAGCCTGCCTCTGCTAGGTTGTGTATTCCTTGTCTGGATTTTGAGTGACAGGGGCTGGAGGATTCCAGGAGACAGGGCGAGTCAGCACAGGCTGAATAGAGAGATCTGCATGTAGATGGGAGGGAGGAATTGCACCTGGGACCTGAATAGGGTTGTGCTTTCCTTCCACAATGCTGACTCCACCCCCTGCAGTGCGTCTGATGTCCCTACCCTGCACTGTTAAAGGAAAGAAGGAGTCAAGTAAACAGAGTGCTTTAGGACTGACCAGAACTGGTTTGGACTAGCCAAAGGTCTCTCAGCCTTCAGAGAACAAAGAGAAACTGTGTATAAAAAGGGGGACCCAGACCCCAGAACTTTAGATCACTTTTGGGAAACAAGAACAAACCTTTGCTGAGGAGAGGAACCAGAGAACCTGAGGAGAGACTGTCCTTAAGCTGAAGTGCTGCTTGGGGGATTGGCCTGCAGTGGTTGCCTGACTGCCAAAGAAAGGAGAGATGAACTTTGTGTGTACTTTCATCAACTTGTGAAGGATCTCCAAGGTCTTGAGATAGAGCTTGGCTCTTGCTGAGGTCTCAGGGACAACAGACTTCACCCACCAACTCCCCAAGAGTTCTTTGGAAGTGCCTGCAGTTGTGTGGAGCTGTCTGAGGAACTGCGTGTCACAAGGAGCTGGAACCGTGACTCATAAAAAAGAAGAGCGTCACCACCGCAGCCGCTGCCGTCGCATCGCCGGAGAAGCGGATTGACGCCGCATTAGACGCCGCCGCATCAACGGAGAAGCGTGTCGCCACAGCTGCAGCTGTCACATCATCGCCAAAGCGCCTTGCATCGCCAGAGAAGTGGATCAACGTCGCTCCGTACGCCACCGCATCACGGAGAAGCGTGTCACAGGGCCTGTCACATCTCAGAAGAATCGTTGAGTCACCACATGGCCGTCGGCCGTGCACGCATCGTGTCGCATCAAGAAGAAGATGACATCTTTGTTCATTGCACCGGATCTTCATCGCATCACGGTGCTGCTGGCCGCATCGCCACGGAAGCGCAGTAAGAAATCAATGCATCACCTCCCCTCGCAGAGAAGGACGGACGCATCTCCTACGCATCAGTAGGGACCCGACGCATCACTGTTCTTGTGTGTAAGGCACAGACGCATCACCTTCCCTACACCACTTTAGTTGTATCCCATTACGCATCCTAAGGTACATTGAACTCAAAGTGTCACATTTTACATCCTAAGAGAACTGAGCTAATTCTACCATTTTTGAAGTACAGTATTGTGGATTTTTGTAATTTGTGGCCTTGTGTTAAGTCTATATAAAGATACTTATTTTTATACTACAACTTGTGTGGTGTCCATCTGTAGTGTTGTCACTGGGTTACTGTATGTGTTCACAAATGCTTTACACACTGCCTCTGAGATAAGCCTGTCTGCTCGTGCCAAGCTACTAAGGGGATGAGCAGGGGTTATTTTAGGAGTGTACCCCCTTACCCTGACTAGACGCAAGGGTCCCTATTTGGTCAAAGGTACCTACCTCTACCAACAAGAGACCCCCAAATCTAACAGGCACGATGGACAAAACCACAGCCAGGACATCATCAAACTGCAGAATAAGAAATGTCAAAATAGAAAAACAAGACAAGGGGGTTTTCCATCTATGCGTCCAGAATCTGGAACAACGCCCCTCTATACATCAGGACTGCACTAATGCTTCTCCAATATAAGGAAGAGTTGAAGACTCATTCATATCTTTATGAAAACTTCATCACAATGCACTAACAGTCCACAACTCAGCTTTCTCTCCTATTACTCGCCGACTTTAGGCTTGCCTTTCACCATGTACAGTTTTCCACAGCCTTTTGCTTAGGTTCGAGGTATTGAAATACCATATGCATACATAATCTTTGGCAAGAGTAGCGGGGGCTAGATTCAGGTGGCAGATTGAAGGTAATCCCAAATGTGGCCTTGGAGTGGTTCAGTGATCCAGGAAGCACACTCTGAGCACATTTGGAGTGATATTGTAGAAATTGCCCGGGGACGAGATGGGCATGTGCATTTGCGTTTTTACATCCCTGGAGCAATTTAGTATTGCTGAATGGGCCACAGACATTTCCACAGCCCCTTCTGTAATACATAACGTGCTAAATGTCACTCTCTCAAACACAGACTGGGTTGCTGCCTGCAAGGTGAAAGGCAGACCAGCTGCTTCAAACAGCCAATACACCTTTAACTAGTGTGTTGTTGAGGTGTGGGCTTGTGCCTGCACTCGAAAAAAACTAATTTGCTGTGATAGGATGCACTGTTCCACTCTGCACCGGTGTACACACTTAAGTGTGAGGCAAAGCATGGAGTGAGGTAGCCGCTCTATCTGTGAAATGACCCATGACATTTATTCCTGCCAGCTGGGAATGGGTTTCCCTTTTTTTTCTAGAATCTAATTTCCACTTGGTTACTCAGATACTGACTTGTCATCTCGTCGACATGTTTTTGAGATTGGTAGGCGGGGCATAATGGTTCAGTACCAAGTACCAAGATACCCTTTGGCTGAATGTGGGCTTTACAGAAGACTATTCTATGTTATAAATACCCTCTGTTGGTGGAGGCTGCCACCATTTACAGGGAAATGGCCTGTTGGAATCTAATGCGTTTGAATGGTTGGAATCCTGTGTTCCATTTACTGAAGGCAATGTTATACTTGTGAAGGAAAGTTTGATTTACAGTTGCTAGGGAAGAGTTTCTCTGCAGCTTTTTCAGCCCCACGCCTAGTATGTGCCACCTGATCACCACAGGACAGTGACCCCATGTTAGATGTTGTGCTGACTCTGATGAAGTTTGATATGTTGTCATCTGTAATGTGATACTAAAGTAGCAGAGAGACTATGAGGTGATTGATATTGTTGAAGGGAGCTCTTCAAATATGATGCTCATAGCAGACAAATAATGTAGTCCTAAGTGCCCATATTTAAGCCTTCTCTATTTAATATGGGATTGGACTTAATAGGTTTTCTCATGTATGTGTTTTAGCTTTGGATCATTAGAAAGTCAATGGATGTGTTTGTTTATTACATTTCATAAAGTGCCATTGCAGCCACATTTTTGCCTCAGAGACACTCCCTGGGAAACTGGATAATAGAAAATATATAACCCAAAGTATATGCAAACAAAAGGAAAGAGGACAGGCAGGGGAGATAAACAATTAAATCAAACACATAAAAGTAGTTCAAGCAAAGCAGCCCCTTTAATAAGTAAGTCTTTACTGGATTCCAAATCCCTATCAAGGTTCTGAATCTTCCGAGGAAGGTGATTTCAAGGCAGCATCTCTCTGGCCATCACTCTTCTTACTCTGTTCTAGAGCTGGGACCACCTACTGGTATTAACTTGCAGCAGCCCAAAGTGTCGGCTTGGGGACACGAGGATGCCTGAAAGGTAATGGTAGTAAAAGCTTCCTCTTTCATAGGAGCTGGTCAAGTCTTTTCCATGTGCACAATGGGTCCAGTCCTCCTCCGCCTAGCAGTCAGCCCTCCGATTTTCTTTAAGGCACACATGAGGTCTGGGGTTCTCTGTAAAATACAAGGAAGACAGAATCATACAGATGCACTCGGACTCATCACTAGGTTACAATTTTCATTCTTTAGCACAGGGATCTATTTTTCTTTTGGTTGTGGGACTTCTGCAAACCATTGTGTCCCATCCCTTCCTTGTTCACTGAATCCTCAGCGCTTCCACTCTCCCTGCAATTCGCTCTGATTGGCCCTGCTTACTTCTAAGGCAGCTGATATCTTTAAAACAGTGGTCACCTTATATTTTATAGTATGGCAACCCCACTCTAAAGCAAGGACCTACTTTTGTACCAACATGCCCTGATGGTGGTACCTTCATCATTCAATTTTGTTACTTAGAAATTGTATCAGTTCATGTTTAACAATTCTTGCATCACTTCGAATTCATAGGGGGCTCCATTGAAAATAATTAAATACAGTTTTACTGTGGAAAGTAACACTTTGTTTTCCTTATTTTGAAGAGATAGACTTAAGTCAACTGTAGCAATCCTCATCACACCTTCAATTAAAACTAAACAAATGTAATCATAAGGGTTAACCTGTAACTAAAATCCCTTAACCCTATAGCCCCAGACCCATAAACCTTTTTTTTTAACTATCAAAAACCTTTATTGACAACTTCAAAGTGATCACATTACACTGTTGCCTCAAATCAGAGCATCTTACACATCAGGCAATTTTAAAAAAACAATATACATGAAAACTTCAGTCCGACAGTAGCGTTATCCTGTAAGGCACGGCAGAAATATCATAAATAGCAGAAAGCTACAGGAGAGGATATTAACCCTGCGGAGAGAAAGACAGACCAGGTCGGGGGGAACACGAACAGGGAGGGAGGCAGTCACTGTCCAACACCGGCAGCCGCCGCAGAGCTCTGCTCGAATGTGGTCGTGAGTGGAGGTATGTCACTAGGGGCCCCCCAGATGTCAGGTGGGCGTGACCTTGCCGGCATCAGATCCTAGAACTCAGATAATAGGGTCTAGCATCTCGAAACGTCTTCAAGCCAATGGGGGAACCTGGGCATCGGTCTGCAACCCCAGCACATAGCCACCCTACGCTTGCGAGGACAAGCAGCATTGCAGTCAGTCGGCGAGAGGAGTCGGGACAACATTTGACAAAGCCCAGCAGGCACAGAGGTGGGTCGGGGATAACCCGGGTGGAGGTAATTTCAGAGACAGCGGCACAGACCTCCCACCAGAAGTCCGACACCTTGGGGCACAGCCAAGCGAGATGCGTGAAGTCAGCAGCAGGGGCAGAGCAGCGCATACAGTTATCGTTAGATATGAGTCCCAATTTGTGTAGCTGGGCATGGGTGCGATATAGTCTGCAGATATTTTAAATGTATGAGACGAAGACGATAGTTGGGGGACAGTTTCTTGGTCTGGTTACAGCAATAAAGACAATCCGCTTGGGAGATGTCCACACCTAATTCAGCACACGTGCGCGCTCAGTAGAGATAGAGGTAGACGATAGTGTAAGGGCACATAATTTTGTTACCAGCTTGCGGGGGTAGGAGATGTATATATAAAATCAAGAGCAAGCATCGAAGATGGAGGTTGGGGGAATGTAGGGTGAAGTTCCTGACAAATTGCTCGGAGCTGATAAAAGAGCATCGGACCGGAGGAATCAGGAAGAGAATAAAACGTATTTCCAGGGTAAAGATCCACCAATGTCATCAATTCCAGGTGAGTGGCATGTTTGGACATGCCAGTTGTTTGCAGAGGAGGGAAGGCAGGATGATATACAATCGGCATAATATTAGCCGAAAGCATGGAAGCGTTGGAGAAATGACACAGTCTCAACCAAGCCCAGCGCAGAGTCTCGACTGTGTCCACCTCCCCCAAGGGCGGCTAGTTGGCGCAAACAAGGCAGTATTCAGTGGCCAAGGGGTAGCAAGGTTGGCTTCGACAGCGACGTGCGGCTGATAAGGGGCGGGGTGAACCCAGAAGTATAAGAAACTGGCCTGGGCGCTTAAGGCATATCATTTGAAATTTTGAACGCCCATACTACCAACTGACATGGGGAGGGTGAGAATATTATATGCAATCCTGGGCTGTTTGCCAGCCCAAACGAGTGAGATGATCAAAGAGTGTTTTTTTGCAAAAGAAATGGGCCGTTAGAGTTATGGGGATATTTGTGAAAAGATAAAGGAATTTCAGGTGAACAACCATCTTAGCAATGGCTATACGACCCGCCCGGTTTCAGTGGGGTATTTTGGATTCGAGCCAGTCTATAGTTCGTCCAAAATTGGCCCTCCAAAGGTCATCTAAGTCCCTGTTCAGCCAAATTCCCAGGTAGGGGATGAGTCCAGAAGCCCATACAAAGGGGAAATCAGGTGTGAATGGTTTAGTGGCATCTGTGAGGGGGAACGATATTGACTTACTCCAGTTCACCTGTATACCAGCAGATCCGCCAAATCTTATTATCTCGCGCACAAGGGGGTTTAGTTTATCTTGGGGATGGCGGACATATAACGTAATGTCATCTGCATACATGGAGACAAGGAGAGAATGGGCCGAAAAGTTAATGCCATTCTGAGTCTGGTGTTGTCGAAGTCTGGCAGTGAGTGGCTCCATCGCGATAGCGAAGAGCATAGTTTAAAGCGGACAGCCCTGCCAAGTGCCGTGCTCAATTGAAATGGGATCCGACACCTGGCCGTTAATCCAAAGACGTGCGGTGGACGTGTATAGAGGAGTGATATCTTACGGATAAAAATGTTACTGAAACCAAGGCAAAGCGAAAGAAAGAATAGAAATTGCCGCTCAAGTGTATCGAAAGCCTTTGTGGCAACGAGTAAGAATGCTACAGCGGGGGGACCAGAGTTGATTTGGTGGAGAACTGAAAAAATTGTCCTGAGGTTAGAGAAGCACGCCAGCACGGCCAGGGAAGAAGCCGTACTGATCTGGGAGGGCGATGAGGGGCATAAGGAGGAGCAGACGGGAGGCCAGTAATTTAGCAAAAATCTTGTTACCAATGTAACTAAAGATAGGGGGTGATAGGAGTCGCAACTGTCAGCTGGTTTGTCTGGCTTAAGTAGCAGCGTGAGCATTGCCTCCCGGAGGGACTAAGGAAAAAGGCCATTATCAAAGGAATCCTTATACATGGTGGCCAGGTGTGGCACAAGAAGCTGGGCAAACATCTTAAAGAATGAGGCGGGGAGGTCGTCAAGACAAGGGGCCTTATCACTGGGCAGGCTAATTATGGCAGCGAGTATCTCCTCCTTGGAGAAGGGCTCATCAAGGAATTTGTGGTGGTAGTCCTCCAGCCAAATCAACCCGATGGTATCGAAATATTGTTCAAAAGCCTCACGGGAAGGGGAGGGGCCGGCAGCGTAGAGCTGCGCGTAATAGTCCATGAAACAAACCTTGATTTCTTCTGGGGAGATGGTTCTGGTGGGACCACCGTCCCAAAGAGCCGTGATATACGATGCGGTGTGGGGAGGGCGTAAAAGGTTTGCCAGGGTCTTACCTGGCCTATAGCCTTCGCCGAAGCAACACGCTCGGGCCTCCCTGCCAAGAAAGGAGAGTTCTCTATCCGCCTCCTCAGTGAATTTGGTATGTTTTACAAGCAAGTTCGCGAGGGTTTCTGGCCTGGGGAGGGCCGCATGTTCAGCATTGAGGGCCTTAATCTCTGATTCTAACTTGTCCAGAGAGGTGCGGATGGAGCGAAGAACACCAGCTTGTTTGGAGATACACTTGCCGCGTATCACTGTCTTGAAGCCTTACCAGAGGGTAGACGCGGAGTACACGGAGCCGACGTTTAGGTCATAGCAGTTGGTAATCGCTGTTTGGATCTCATCACAGAAAAAGGCATCCGGTAGGCTGTTCGGAGTGAGCCGCCACGTGAAGGCGCGCTGCGGAGAGTCAGGGAGACAAAGGCAGAGCTGGACTGTCACGTGAAGGTGCTTGCCATATGGTCAGCATAGGTCAGCCATGTGACAACGTCAGGGGAGGTAATCCAAAAATCAATACGGGACCAGCAGCCACGGGCACCAGTGACGCAAGTGCCCTCACAGGCCTCGGGTCGGAATTGAGCAAGGAGCAGAGGGGAGGAGAAGGGACCAAGAAAGGCTGCAGCAAAGGGTGCGGTGGGCAGACCCACCCCCCCAGCAAGTGGAGACACACTAGGAGAAATAGGCAAAACACCGGTACTGGGGGACAGTCGCAGCCGGCCTCCAAAAAACAATGGGCGCGGGGATGGCGTTGGAGAGATGTGGTCAACAGCAAAGGCAGCAGGATGTCAGCACAGCCAGGAGATTGCGGAGCGGCGCCCAGCAGGAGCCAAAGGTGAAAAAGGAAGCAGGGGGGCACAACAAACTCCCCACGAAGGCCAGGCAAGCACTAAGCGCTCGGCCCGCCCTAGGGTGTGATAGAGCGCAATTGTGCCCTTTTCATTTGGAGAGGTGCATCATAAATCATTTTGACTTAACAGAACACAACCTACACACCGGATATTGTACAAACATATGATCTCGAAGCATACCAAGAAGTAAACCATCTATTTTTAAATTCTTTTGTAGAGTAAGGGTTGTAGGAACAGGTCCCCTCAGTTAGACATGTAGGTAATGTGGTCTTCTGGTTTGCATTTAGTTACAAATTGCACCAGTGCGCTTTTCGGTGCAAGAGCAAATGTTGTACACCCTTCTTCAGGGTGCTAAGTAACAGAATATGAATAAAAGAAAGAGGGGGGGACACAGAACAGCTGGGAGAAGACTAAACACATCGAGGGCTGCACACTGATAGCCTGATAAACTGAGTCTCAAATTGCACAGCCGAGCTATGGCAGAAGCAGCAGAAAGACCATAGGGTCTCTGCTAGCGGAGACCCACTCTATGCGAAGACAAAGTAGTTCCTCCTAGAGGGTTTAATTAAAGACCAGTCTTCAAAGACAGTAAGTCCTTATGAATTAGGTTCATTGCTGGTTATATGGAAATCCTGATTAAAGGTGTCTGACAATCTGTCTATACATCCGTGCTTTCAAGGTGACTGAAATTTAAGATCAGGAATATGCAAATTCAACGAACACTCCGGGTCCAGCAACCACAAAGCTGGAACAAACATGACAAGAGACTGCCCAATTTAGAAGAACATGTCCATCCCCTGGATCCTGTGCCTTGTCCTGAAAGAGAGGGAAGAGCCCAACAGCGACTCATGATCTACTTGAGGTCGCCTTGAATCAATACACTCTCTGAGCGATGTCCTCTGGCTAGTTGCCATAGAGCTGTGACACACGTGAAGTAAAATACATCTTAACATGATAAGCTTACTCTCAAACCCCAGAAGTTTGAAAATTGGTGAAGTGATCAGAGTCAACCGGCCACTGTATTGGATATAAGCTGACCGCTTCTGGCTCAGTCGGTATTCACTGTTTACTTCAAGGAGCTCTGCACACCACTGTAGAGAAAGGCTGGAACTTTTGGCAGACTTCATGGCTTTGAAAAATACAGACCACAGCCCAGGACTGAGAACACCCTGAAGGAAGACAGAGGGGATTGACTGCCCTGCGTGAACAGAAGCTGCCTTGCCTTTGGACAGAACTTGTGTTTTGTGATCCTTAGCTTGACTATGCCTGTAGAGACTGGAGTGGGGCACTCCTCTCAGTAGTTGCTGTGATAGAGTAGAATGGTAGTAAGTCATGTGAAAAATGTTACTGGTGTAATCCATCTATGTCATGGCATTCCTTGGGGAGATTTGTAGGTAAACCAGATCAGTACTCTGGTGATCTCCTGGCTGCCTGCTTGCTTATGGATTGGATTCTGCAAGGAAGAAAACTTCTAAGAAATAACATTCCTGTGTCCAGTCATCTTTACAGGAATGCTTCAGTGGCATAGTCAGCAGGATGTCCTATGAGAATCCCAACAAGGAACTTTTGGTGAGAGATGTCTTTATTTTAAATATTGAACTTTCATCAATCAAGCAATTTTATTATTAAAAATAAAAAAAGGGGCCACTTATTCAAAGGAAAGGAATTGACTTTTTCCCATCTATGTCACTCTAAGAATTTTAGAACATGGGAAGGCTATATTCAATTACTGAAATCGTACATACTGTCTTCTTTGTGAATGTTTAAGGATTGGGAGCTTCGCCACATAATACACATGGTGGGCGTGTTAATTCTGGCATGTGTTTCAATTTGGGCTCATCCTTTCTTAATGTGATTGGTGGAAACTGAACTTTACTTGCCATGGAGAATTGTTGACCCTTAAAGTTAAATAGCATTACCAATGAATTTCATAGAGTAATGTTTGTGGTATATTCTCCTCATCCTAATTTGTTGATTGCACTTCATCGGTTTCTTTACACAATCGTGTTTTGTGCATTTGTCTGATTTGACAGCTGGGAGCATTGTAAACGAAGTCAGACATCTAAAAGTGAACAACAACGTTACCTCTCCTTGTTGTTCTTTGAAATAAGCCCGTCACAGTTGTGATGGAACTTACAGCCTGATTCAGGAAAACCGGAATCTGCGATTCTCAAATAGCGATTAACTGCGAATCGCAATTGAGAAATCGCAGAACGGTATTCATGATGTTTAGCGACAAAAATAAGCGATTCGCAAGCGGCCGCAAAAACCATTTGCGATTATCGTAAATCGCAGAAAAATCGCAAGTTACGGCAACATCCGTGTCAGATTTGCGATATCGCAAATAGCGATATCGCTAATTGCGAGATCGCAAAAAGAGAGATCTCAAAATCGCGAGATCGGGAAAACGGGAAGTCGCATTTCGAGCACAGTGATGACATCACAACCAGGAAGCAGCCAGTTCCCACCCCCATTCACCACAGTGAGGCAGACCTCGAGGCAGCAACAGAGACAGCTCCTGCAAGGACACCTTGGACTACCACTTCCAACTCCACTGCAGCAATGGCTGAGGAGGCAGTACCTGGGCCCAGCAACACCACCGGGCGCAAGAGAAAACGTAAGTTCTCCGAGCAGGAGTTGGAGCACCTAATTTAAGGGGTGGTGGAGAACCACTCCAAACTGTTCGGGAGAGAGTCGAGGAGGGTGCCCGAGCAGGAGAAGCGCAGGATCTGGGTCGGGATAGCGGCCGCACTGAACTCTGTGGGTGTGGCCGACAAGTTACTTGATGAACTAAAGAAAAGGTGGTACGACCTCCGAGGTCGTGCCAAGGAGAAGGTCGCTGAGAGGCTGGGAGAGTCCCTGGCCACTGGAGAGGGAGGACCTACAGTACCTCCAAACACCCCCATGGAGGATCGTGTTGAAGACACGCTGGAGGCTGAGGCGTGCATTGGAGTCACCCGATTGGACTCATCCCGCCCCACCCAAGAGATCCAAGGTAAGTGGCATGCGACTGAGACCCTGTCCCCTATGAATGGCATTGACCCTATAGCCTCCCATAATGTTCCAAAGTCATGCCATCGGTGCACATCAGGTAATGCCCTAAAGCATTGTGGGATATGTAGTGTGGCCACAATGTACAAGTACCCCAATGCAGCCAGACAGGTTCAAAAGTACGCAATGCCATAGCCAGTCAGAGAATGTCACCCAGCATGCATGTAGCAACTGCACGTGTGACAGATACATGCAACTAATGAACGTCCACTTCCCCTCACAGGTGGCGCAGACAGCAGCGACAGTGAGAGGCTGCTCATAGATGAGCAAGCACAGGATGACGAGGAGGTGCCGTTACCAACACAGCCTCCAGCGTCTGCCGCAGCACCAACCCCTGCAGCCCGGCCCACTACAACTGTGTGTCCAGCGTCTGCTGCAGCACCAACCCCTGCAGCCCGGCCCACTACAACTGTGCCTCCAGCGGCTGCTGCAGCACCAAACCCCTGCAGCCCGGCCCACTACAACTGTGCCTCCAGCGTCTGCCGCACCATCTATGCCTAGCTCGACTCCACCAGCAGCTGCCGCATTCACATCAGGTCCCGCGACAGCGGTGACACAGCGGCCACCCACTGTGGCCAGCCAGCAGAGCAGGCGTGGCAGGGCTCGCCTGCAGACCAATGCTCCCAGCGCCAGGAGGGGGAATGAACAGCGCCTGCCGAGCATGAGTATCGAACGTCGAATGCTACGGATTCACCAGCTGCAGGCACGCCGGCAAGGGGCCATACAGTTGCAGCTGTATAACATTGGCCGCAATGTGGCAGGTGTGGGGGACCGGATGGACCGCATGACGGCAGCCATGGCAGGTGTGGGGGAGGGGATGGCCCGTATGACTGCAGCCATGGCAGGTGTGGGGAAGGGGATGGCCCGTATGACTGCAGCCATGGAGGCCAACACAGCTGCTATGATTTCACAGCGCAACACGGCCCGCCGCCGCGACCGTCAGCTACTGATGCGGCTGACGGCTTACACTCGGTCAAACTATGTGATTGGCAATGCCACGTCGCAGCTATCGCACCGGTCCCTGGCGCCGCAGCAGCAGCTCATTCAATGCTGCGAGGATGTGGCCAGGGTACTAGAGCACCTCACCACTGCCGTGATGGCACTTCATCCCGCTCTACCTGCCACTGTCGGGGGGGACGATGCCAGCGAGGGCACCTCAAGTGTGAGCAGCCACTCTGCCTCACACGTAGTGGCGTTGAGACGCAGCACCAGGCCCACTGCAGGGTCACGTGCGGTGGCTGAGGAGGAGCCGGAGAGGCGCTTGGGTGCTTCGCGCCGGAGGCGCACCTGACTGAAATGTACTTGTACAGGCACAGGCTGAACATAAGCCTGCCCTGTGTATTGGACGCAGCAGTATGGGGCAATACTGTTTGCAATGGAAGGATGGCAACTGGAACCCTTATTGTGATTCAAACAATAATATTTAATTTAGCATCACACATTGGCGTTGTGTCATTATTAAATTTTGCATGCAATTGTGATTTGTTGGGTGAGGGGAGAGGGTGCACTAGAAACTGTTCATTGTGATGTGGTTGCGGCGTCTGTGGCCTTCAGCTGGGTTCTCCCCGCGTGCATGGCGCGCATGTGCAGGTGGCCGGTCATCCCCTTCCGATTCACTGCCAGAGATGTTGACAGGTATCCTGCGCTTGGTAGCAATGTTGTGTAGTATAGCACACACAGCCACAATGCTGCAGCACACATCAGGACTGTAGTACAAGCCCCACCTGTCTTGTGAAGTATGCGTAATCTGCTCTTCTGTAGCCCAAAAGTTCTCTCAATGCAATTCCTTGTGCGTATGTGTGATACGTTGTAACGCCGTTGCTGTGGTGTAGCAGGGTTGAGGTATGGGGTGAGGAGGTATTCACGCAGGGCGTAGCCACTGTCACCTGAATGAGAGGAGCAGAGGGTGAGTGCCTGTGCAGCGCAGCTACTTCATCGCATTGTGACATGGTGGGCAAAGTATACTTACCAAGTAGGTGTCCTTCACCAAAGTCTCCCCTGGCCAGTCGTGTGTGGAGGCCGCTGTGCCGGAATATGAATGAGTCATGTGTACTCCCCGGGTACTGTGCCACTAAGTCCGTGATGTATGTCTTTGCATTGCAGACCATCTGGATGTTGAGGGAGTGGTAGGACTTGCGATTGCCGTACATGTACTCCATTGCAGCTGGTGGGCAGATGTGGATGTGGGTACAGTCAATGCATCCTATCACGTGTGGGAAATGCGCAACATTGTAGAATTGAAGCTTGGTCTCATCCAATTCCTGTTGGCTTGTTGGAAATTTGATGTGGTGGTGTAGCTGGGTCAGCATTGCATCAAGGAAACTCCCTAGGCAGCGGGACATGGTGGGCTGGGATATCCCCCCAGCAGCCGCAACTATCCCCTGGAAGCTCCCGGAGGCCAGGAGGTGCAGGCTACACAATACCTGGACATGTGTTGGCACGGCATTGGTCCGCCTTGTTGGGTGCTGCATCAGGGGGTCAAGGTCCTGAATTAGCTTGATGATCATTGCCCCATTAAGGTGGTACTTTGCGTAAATTTGCTCTCTGGTTTGGCCCAGCAGGGTGGCCCGCTGGCGGAATATCCTGGCCTGGATTCTGCGTCTCCTCCGTGCTGCTCGCTGTAGCCTTCACCGCCTGACCACCATGTACATTCCTGGCATTGTGACGCTCCTTATGCTGATGCTGCTTCTCCTTAAGTGTGTTTGGGCAGGCCAGCACCAGTTGCTGATTGGCTAACGGTTTTCCAAATTTTTTTTTACTATGGGTTTGATGGTTACCACCTGCTTTGGGTTGTCCTTAAATTGCGCCTCGCAAAATGCGATTTTGGAGTTTTTCGCTAATTGCGATTTGTCATGAATCCCGATTGCGAGGAATTTGCGATTTCGCTATTATTTTCGCAGAATCCGTGATTTCTCGCTATTTCCGATTCGCAAATGGTCTACTGCTGGGATTCTGCGAATCTTTTAGCGATTTCGCAATTCTGTGTTTGCGAATTCGCAATTTTCGTGGTGAATTCCGATTATGGGAATTGCGCCCGCTATAGCATTTTTGCAGCTATTGCGAGCGCAATTTAGCTTCATGAATCAGGTTGATAGATGCTAAAGTTCTTCTGCTTGCGTCAGCCTCCATTGAGTCTCTTCCAAGAGAGTTCTGAGGAGGAAGTTGTCATTGCGTCAACTTGTCATCGCCTCACAGCATAATGCACATCATTACGCTGCCTAGCGCCGTTCTTTAAGAGAAGAAATTCCCACTAGTGTGTAGTCAGCTTTCTTTAGTTGCTACATTGCTTCCTGGATAAAGTTTATTTAAAAAAAAAAGAAGAAGAATAAAACCCGATCAACGGTCTAGCTGTTTTTATTATTACTTCAACATTGGTTTCAACGATGCACACGTTGCATGCACAATTACGCAGACACACACAGCTTATGAAGCAATTTGAGAGTGCCTCATTGACTGTCGTGCGTGCATAATAACGCTGACACACACAGCTTCAGAAGTGATTTGAGAGTGCTTCATTGATCGTCATGTGTCCAATGTTCATTCACCGATGCACACGGTTGTGTGTATATTTTCGCTGACAGGTACAGCATCTGAAGGAGTTTAGAAGTGCCTCCTTTTTTCATATTCTGCGTGCTTTCAGCTGTATATATTTCTCCACTGATACGCACAGCATCTATGGCACAGTGAGGTGTATTGGGCTTCCATTTTATCAACATTCACATTTCATTAACATTGATATTGATACATTGAGATCAAGATCATTAAGCTAACATTGTGAAATAACAAAGACAACCTCATTTGCGAGATTTACATAGAGGTGCCATGTGTTAAACAGCGTAGTTGTGTGCAACATTTATCAAATGTGGGATCTTTGCAGAGTACTGTTATAAAATCTTTAGGCATCCTATAAGTTTATGAATGAAATGTAATAGCACAAGCATATGCTGAATTTTACCTTTAATTTTATAATTAAGTGTTATGTATCATAGAAATTCAATTTTTTTTCTGTTGAGTTATAGAGCTTTGGGATGCAGAACGTTACTGCTGCTCCGTTCTTTCTCTCTATTCCAGGAAATCCTCCTATTCAATGGAAGAAGTGGAAAGTAGTATTTGAAAGGTATGCTAGGGTGTGTGGACCTTCCTTGAGTGCTGAGAGGAAATCTTTGTTATTATTGCACTGTTTAGGTTCGGAAGGTCAGGATGTATTTAACCATTTACCGGAATTATCTGTGGAAGAGGCAAATGGTCTCAATGATTATGAAATTTGCATCAAGAAAACTTGATAAGCATTACTTACCTAAAGTTAGCACCATCTTAGAAAGGTACAATCTTGCAAAAAGAATGCAAGGTGAAGATGAAACAGTAGAAAGTTATGTAACTTATTTAAGAAAGCTTGCATCATCGTGTAAATTTGGCACTTTAACGGATGAACGAATTCGAGACCAATTCATGTTTGGATGTAACATGGAAATGGTAAGGGAAGAATTGTGGCTACCTGATGATCCAACATTAGACGAAGTTCTTAATGTAGCCAAAAGGATTGAACAATCGTTAACATGTGTAGCAATTTTAAAGAAAGACTCTGATAAAGAGTGTAAAGTGCAGGAAGTCAAAAGTAGGAGTAAAGTGCATGCTAAAGATAAAAACTTTGAGGGTGCTACACACAACAAGGAAAAATTTAATGGAAAACGGGTCGACTCTAAAAGCTTTAGATGTGGAAGAACAGGTCATTTAGCCAATAATAAGAAATGTCCGCCCTGGGTCAGACATGTACTGAATGTAAGAAGAAGGGACATTTGACTTTGTTGTGCAACAGTAAATCTACAGTTAAAGAGGTTGAAATATATGA
Organism: Lissotriton vulgaris; assembly: GCF_964263255.1. Lineage (NCBI taxonomy): Eukaryota > Metazoa > Chordata > Amphibia > Caudata > Salamandridae > Lissotriton > Lissotriton vulgaris. The sequence continues at coordinate 527,706,827 of NC_141691.1, read as the reverse complement.
TGGTGCAAGTGATGAGTCAAGTACAGATGACTATGAATGTGGGCAAAATTTAGTACAGGCCGTGAGTGGAGATAAAAAGAACAATTGTCCTTGTGATAATATTCTTGTTGAAGGAGCCAAAACTAAAGTTTTATTTGATTCAGGTGCAAAAATCACGATTGTACCTTGTGGATTTTATATGGAAAATTTGAAAGGGAAGGTAAAACACTTGAAACCTGGCATAAGACCAATAGGATATGGTGGTGAACCAATAAAGCTGCATGGATATTTCTTGGGTCTTGTGGAGTATAAAGGAAGGTTCATTTCAGGGAAGATATTTGTTTCCAAGAAGGGAGATAGCATTATCAGTTGGATCCATCAAGGTGAACTGGGGGGTTTTCTTGATCCAAATGCTGATCCTCCCATCCAACTAAAAAGCTCAGTGAATTCTGTTGTTATTAATAACAGTGATCACTTTGTCTCTGACCTGAAGAGGAGTTACCCTAATGTCTTTTAAAAAAATGGATTGTTTAAAGAGTTACAAACATAAAATTGTTTAAAAAAAAGATTCAATACCAGTTTGTTGCAAGGTAAGGAATGTTCCCCTTTCTGTGAGGGAGGACATGAAAAAGGAAATTGATAAATTGAGTGATGGGGCATCCTAGAAAAAGTTGGAGGCACTGAATGGTTAGTTCCAGTTGTAGCAGCACACAAGTCCAATGGGGATCTCAGACTTTGCATTGACTTGAGCCAGTTGAACATTTGTGTTGTGATTGATAAATACCCTTTGCCAAACATAAATGAATTATTGGTTTTATTGAGCGGGGCTAAGATTTTCGTACAATTGATCTTACCTCAGCATACCATCCAATTGACTTGGAGGAATCTTGTAGAGATGTAACCTTGTTCATCACTCCTTTTGGAACTTATAGATTCATACGTGTGCCTTTTGGATTGGTTGCAGCATCGTCTGATTTTCAAAGAGTAATGGAAAATGTTCTTCATGGTCCCACAGGCGTTTATGTCTACCAGGACGACATACTAGTTTTTGGAAATTATGAGTGCCAACATGATGTTATGTTATGTTAATAACTATTTATAGAGCGCACGTACACCCGCAGGTTTCAAGGCACTATTATAGAGAGATAGAATACAATCCCTAAGCGTAGGACTGCTTGAAAAGCCACGTTTTCAGGGACTTCCTGAAGACCAGAAGATTGTCACAATTCCTGAGTGATAAGGGGAGGGAGTTCCAGAGAGTGGCCGCCAGATAGGAGAAGCAGCTTCCTCCTTGCCTTTTTCTATTGAACGAGGGGATGGTAACTAGACTAAGATGGGCGGAACGTAAGTTGCACTGGGGTTTATAATTGGTTATCATGTTTCTTATAAATTTAGGGCCGTTTCCGTGCAGTGCTTTAAAAGCAGTACAACCCGTCTTAAAGGCGATCCTTTGTGCCATCGGTAACCAATGTAGTTTTTCCATGCCAGGTCTGGCTGACTGCCATTTAGCTTGTTTCCATATAAGTCTGGCCGCCTGATTTTGGACCATCTGGATTCGTTTTAGCAGTCCCGCTGGAAGGCCAAGATATAGGACATTCGAGAAATCCAAGCGAGAGAGTACCAGGGCTATTACTACCTGTACGAGTGCCGAATGGGTCAGCAGGTGTGCGATTTTCCGTAATTGGAAACAGCTAGAGGATACAACGGCTCCCACCTGTCCTTTAAGTGACAAGTCGGCGCTAAGAATAACCCCTAAGCTTTTGACCGAGTGGGAAGCCGTGGGCGGGGAGCCCATATCGGTCAGCCAGAAATGTCGACCCCAGCTGAGCTAACTCTTCCCGGGCAATACTAATTCTGTCTTGCCCAGGTTGAGTTTGAGATGGTTTGAATCCATCCACCTCTGTATGTTTGACATTGTTGCCTGGAACTCATCAGCAGAGTCCGGGGAGTTCAAGGGAATTATCAGCTGCAGGTCATCAGCAGAGTTGAAGATAGTAATTTTACGTTTTTTTAAGGAATGTAGCAGAGGTCCAAGGTACAGATTAAATAGAAGTGGTGAGAGTGATGAGCCTTGAGGCACCCCACAAGAAGAAGGTAGCCTCGGGGCTGTAAATGTTCCAAGTCTCACGGACTGCGTCCGGTTGATGATGAAGGAGGCTATCCATCTGAGAGCGGGGTTTGCTGGACACGGTTCAACAGTATGTTGTAGTCGACCTTGTCGAACGCGGCCGACAAATCCAGGAGCACCAAGGCCTGATGGATGCCCTTGTCCGCATTGACTCTTAGGGTGTCCTGAACTGCGAGGATCACAGTTTCTGTGGAGTGTGACGGACGTAAGCCGGCTTGATTCGGTTCTAGATAGCCAGAGTGTTCGATGAAGTTTGAAAGACATCTAGACACGTGAGCCTCAAGTAGTTTTAGACAGGAAGGGGAGAAGGGAGATTGGCCTGTAATTGGCCGGATCCAAAGGGTCTGCACCAGGTTTTTTTATGAGTGGAACAACCGTGGCATTTTTGAAAGTGCAGGGGACGTTGCCGTGTGAAATAGATTTGTTCAGGAATGGAAGAATGCTCAGGGGTAGAGCCGAGCAGACCTGCTTCAAGATGTGTGGTGGGCATCTGTCGTTGGGTGACCCGGAGTTGACCCGGGAGAGGATCTCCGAGAGTGTTTTTGGGTCGATAAGGGGGAGGGCATCAAGAGTGTGGGGGTTATTATAGATGTCATCCATAGGTTCCAGGCTAAGCGGGTTATGGATGCTCCTCTTTATAGCAGAGATTTTGTCTATGAAGAACTCATTGAGTGAGTTGCAGAGCTCCTGGGTGTGGGCCTGAGTGGGAGCTGTTCTCTCGCTGTTGCATAGGTCGTTTACTATTTTAAAAATATCCTTTGATTTGTTTTGGGAATTTAATATTTTCATCGAGAAATAGTCAGCTGTACTTTTTAAAATAGTTTTTTGATATTTTCTACGAGCTGTGACGAACTCCTCCTTTCTTTCTTTCTGGCGTAATTCAAGTTTTAATTTCTTTAGGTCAGAGGTGAACCATTTATGGGCGTCCATGCCACGTGTGCGGGAGAATTTAACCGGGGGAGCATGGGTATCGGTGGCCGCTGATAACCAATCTGCAATTTTTCCTTCCATGATATCTACATCCTTGCAGATTGTGGGTAACGTAGATTTCAAAGTGTCTATAAAGGCCGGTGTGCTTACGGAGTTCCATTTTCTAGTTACACCTCCCGCCTGGGTAATGATTTGATGCAACCATTAATGGTAGTTGTGAACTGAATTAAATAATGGTCAGGCCAAATGCAGGGCGTGATGGAGGGAAGCGAGAGTGAAAGATTGTGAGACCATATTTGGTCCAGGATGTGACCCTTGATGGTGGGAGAGTGTATATGCTGGGCCAGGTTAAGGTTCAAAAGCAGTTCCTGGAGTTCGGCTGCCTGGGGGCCACCTGCGTCGTTATTGAACCAGTAGTTCAAGTCCCCGACTAGGAGAACTTTCAGAAAGTTCACCACAAGGGAGGCCATCTCTTCTCCCAGAGATATCGAAAATGTGGCCATCACTTGAGGGGGACGGTAGATCAGTACAAGTACTAGAGCGCCGCTGTCCGTGTCGAATTCTCAGCCTCGGTTAGGACAAGGGGGGGAGAGCCACAAACTTATGGTTTTTGTGAATGATGGCTGCAACCCCACCACCACCCATTTTACCAGAAGGGCGGTTTGCTGCTATGATGTAATAATCTGAAGGGAGTGCTACTAGAATATCAGGCAGTGAGTCCTGGGTTAGCCAGGTTTCCGTAATAAGTAATATATCAGGTTTTTCAGTGGCAAGTAGTAAAAAAATATCAAGTTGGTGTTTTACCAAGGAGAGGGTATTAAGATATACACAGCGAAGATCCAGTTGGGATTTAGTGGAGGGGTAGGTGACAGTGGGTGAGACGTTACTAGGTTCTGCACATAGGTGAGGTAATGAAGGCCGAGAGATGCCGTTGATAGAAATAAGGCGGAGTGTATTGGGGGCCAAGGAAGGGCGGAGGTGTGTGGGGGGTCTTAGTGAATTTAGATCACTAGCCGACTAGGTCACATATTTGCCATAATCCGTGGCCCCTGGCTCCGGCCGGACGCGGATGGGCTTGCCTTTGGCGCGCCCCCTGCGCACGTCCGCTGCGCGTTAGCGTCATAGTGTAATTTATAGGCACGTAACTGGTTAACCACTAGAGCGCCACCCTGCCACTATGGCCGCTCTGAGGTGCTCAACCAGGAAGTGAAGCTGAAGTGCCTCCCTCCACACAAACAGCAAGAGATTGCTGTGGTGGACCGGGGAAAGCGACAGAGTAAGCCTGAGCAAAGGTAAAACAATAGGATTTTAGATTGACAATTTTAAAATAAACACACAGGTATTTTCAATTCAGCAGAGCTAGTGCGAGGAGATTGTGCTTACTATACTCGAGCGCGTCGGGCCCCGACTGAGCTTTAATACCCTTCAGCTGCTTAACCACTAGAGCGCCACCCTGCCACTATGGCCGCTCTGCGGTGCTCAACCAGGAAGTGAAGCTGAAGTGCCTCCCTCCACACAAACAGCACAAGATTGCTGCGGTGGACCGGGGAAAGTGACAGAGCAAGCACAAGCAAAGGTAAAACAATAGGATTTTAGAGTGACAATTTTAAAATAAACACACAGGTATTTTCAATTCAGCAGAGCTAGCGCGAGAAGATTGTGCTTACTAACCTCGAGCGCGTCGGCCCCGACTGAGCTTTAATACCCTGCAGCTGGTTTACCACTAGAGCGCCACCCTGCCACGATGGCCGCTCTGAGTTGCTCAACCAGGAAGTGAAGCTGAAGTGCCACCCTCCACACAAACAGCACGAGATTGCTGCGGTGGACCGGGGAAAGCGACAGAGCAAGCGCGAGCAAAGGTAAAACAATAGGATTTCGGAGGGACAATTTTAATATAAACACACAGGTATTTTCAATTCAGCAGAGCTAGCGCGAGGAGATTCTGCTTACTATGATGGCCGTTTAAGATTAGCTTTAGAGAAACTGTCCAAGCATAATTTAACCATTAAGGCTGAAAAGTGGAAATTCAGGACCAACTCCATAGATTACCTAGGTCACAATACCACTTGTGGTGGAGTAAAACCAAAAGCAGATTTAATTAATACCATTCAAGAAATGAGTTCTCCTTCAAACAAGTCTGAATTGATGAAATTTTGGGGGGTAGTTGAATACTATGCCAAATTTGTAAAGTGTTTTGCTGAATGTGCTGTTAACATGAGGTATTTATTGGAGAAAGGTGTAGATTTTGAGTGGTCTGATTCAGTGAAAAAGAATTCATTGGTATCAAGGAAAAACTCAAAACTGCACCTTCTCTCACAAGTTTCAACCCAAAGATCAAGCCTGTACTTATTACTGATGCAAGTGAAAAAGGCTTGGGTGCAGTGTTACAACAGCAAGGTCCAGTGGGTCTGCACACTGTAATGTTCTTGTCACTATGTCTCTGGGGAGTAGATTTTGAGGTAAGGACTGACCACAAGCCATTGGTTGAAATTGACAGAAAAAAGGGTCTTGACTCCATTTCTAGCAGGATAACCAAATGGGTGATAGGGTTACAGGAATACAATTTCGCAATAAAATACATTCCTTGTGTAGAGAATAGTGTTGCGGGTGTATTGTCACGTCTCATTCCGAAAATATCAACTGAAGAGGAAGACCTTGAAGATATTGATGAATGGGTTTGTGTGGTTGATCAGGACATTATCTCTGAAAAACAGTGGAGTGTTGGAATGGCTCAAGATAGTATCTTGAATGAAATTCTTAATCTGATAAAAAAAGGGGTGGATTGGCCATAAAATGGGATCTGAGGATACGAGAAAGTATTGGACAGTACGTAATGAACTGTCTGTTGACAAGGGTCTATAATTCGTGCCACGAGATTGTTTCCTCCTACAAGTCTTAGAAAAGTATTCATAGATTTAAATTTAGTTCATTCTTCCCATTCTGGCCTTACCAAATGCAAAGAATGGTTACGTTTATCTTATTGGTGGCCAGGGATGGATAAAGAGATTGAGCGTGCCATATGAGATTGTATTCCATGTAATTTAAGTGATAAATCTAAGTGTACTCGCGTTCAACTTATGGTTTTGAGAAAGCGTCCTTCTAATCCTTGGCAGGACATAGCTCTAGACATTCTTGGTCCTATACATAACAATGGTTCGCAAACGTTTAGTGTTAGTAGTGATTGATATGTTTTCGAGATGGCCAGAGGTTTTCTTTCTTACAATAATTGATTCTGGCCACATAATTGAGTGTTTGAAGAAATTATTCTCAAGAGAAGGGATTCCTGAGTCTGCATTAACAGATAATGGGGTCCAACTAGTTTCAGTGGAGATGAAAAACTTTCTTTCTTCTAAAGGAATTGTGTACAGAACCTGTTCTCTCTATCATCCCGAGGCCAATGGAATGGTAGAGAGATTTAACAGAGTCATCAAAGAAACAATTTCTTTAGCTAAGTCTCAATCATTAGATTGGAAAGGTGAAGTTTTAAAGAAAATCTAGGAATACAGATTATCACCTCATTCTACAACTGGGAAGACACCTTTCTTATTGTTCAGAGGTAGAATACCAAATACAAGTTTGGAACCTGCATGGGTGAATAAATGTGAGTTAGATAAAGGAAAGGCGGGAAAATGTGGCAATGAGTTCATCAAAAAGAGAGATGAAGAGAAGGCTGAGCAAAGGAAGTTCTTTTGAAAGCTGTAAGGATGACAAAAGTTGAGGTAGGTGATGTGGTAATGATTAAACGTCCAGGTTTAATGGGTAATACTGTTGCTAAATTCATGAAACCCATCAAAGTGTTTAATAATGCTATAAAGACGCAGGATCATCGCGCCTGGAACCTCAATAGAGTGGTTGTAGTAAAAGGACAGACATCAGAAGAAAACTTTAAGGGTGCACCTTTGCATCCAGAGTGTGTAAACGTCTATCTTATCTTGCTTATTATGTTTAACTTATATTATTTTTATTTTTTAGATAAAGAGGGGAGGTGTGTGGTATTCCTTTCAGTGGTTACTGTGATAGAGTAGAATGTTAGTATGTCATGTGCAGAATGTTACTGGTGTAATCCATCTATGTCATGGCATTCTTTAGGGAGATTTGTATATAAACCAGATCAGTACTCTGGTGATCTCCTGGCTGCCTGCTTGCTTATGGATGGGATTCTTCAAGGAATGAAACTTCTAAGAAATAACATTCCTGTGTCCAGTCATCTTTACAGGAATGCTTCATGAAGGCTAGAAATCACTGCCAGCCTGACTGCAACTCCCTGTGAGAGGGCCTGAGCCTCTGTGTTAGTGACTGCATACAAATTCTGTTGTAACTAAAAATGGCTCCCTGCAAGATTTCCATATGCTGTGATGTTCGTTGTTGGGTAAAACAGAAGCTGTGGGTGACTGCAACTTCCTGCAAGAGGCATTTGCACCTCTGTGTTCAGCATTAGTCCCAGGACCAAAGTGATATAGGACAACTTCCTGTGAGAGGCCACATGCCCTGAGTTCATTGAGAGCCACTGTGACTGACCGTGACTCACTACGGGGGGCCATGCATCTCTGGGTCTGTCTGTTTTACAGGAAGCCTGGTGCAAACGTCTTTGGCTTGACATGGTGGTCTTTGAGCTGTCAATTTCTTCATTACCTTTGTGCACCCCTCTGAGTGGCATTGACCCTTATCTCCCTTTAACGTGAGGACTCTTCAATCACCATTTGGCTGTATCTATCTCATCTTTTTCTCGTTAGCGTCACAAGCCTGGGTAAAGGCCCATACGCCTTCACCTTCAGAATTGCCCCAACTATGGTAGAGGAAGTACTCGTACACCAAGGTTTACAGAACTTGGTTGTTTACTTCTCCCTTCTCAATGTGAGGATAACCCAGCCTGCTTCATCCATCAACCATCTCTAACGCGTCCTTATGAGCCACCTGGAACACTGAGAGCATTCCATGTATCCCATGATACCCTCAAGACTGCCGTGGTTACAAAAGGGCAAGCATTCTAATACATAAATCATAACATATCACCTTACTTCACAAACAAAACACAAAAAAATCCATGAAGGAGAGATGAAGTTGGAACAGGTAAAATTTAATAACCCAAACAACTTATTACTCCATTGCATAGTCAGCAAATTTGGGCACACAGCGCAAACAGAATGCCTCCCTGTTTTACTAACACTACTCAACGATTTAACATTCTTACTCATACCATCAATGATCAATCTCCCTGTATACAACTTCCTTTCTGTTTCACCTTCACCTTCAATTGACACCCCTCCCTCAAGATCCTGTGTAGAAATCCTGCTACCCACACTCAGCCATTTCCAAATATAATTGTTTTTTCAGTACAAACCTACTCTTCTTTTGTTCCATTTCTGTCCATTCTCCAAGACCACATGCCACCCGTGCGCTTCCTTTTCTTCCAGTGGTACAAGAAATCTGTTCACCCCCATCCTCCTTTTTTCCCAACTTGATTTTAACCAAAACACCTGTTTCTATTCTTTCAAAATTCACAAAAAATGTTTTGCCTCGGCTCGCTTTGGTTTCAATCAACCACTGAGGTGTCAATTTCGTATTGTGTTCCCCGCCTCTCATCCTTTTGAAACCCATGTAACACCATTCACAGCAGTATTGTTACCCAAACCACATCCTCTACACATTTCGGAACAACCTGTTTGCCTTGTATAACCGTTTGAAGGATACCCTTAACGACTCTGTTCATGCATTCCACCCTTCCATTTCCTTGTCGATTATAGAGAGAAGTGCGCACATTTTTTCCCCTGTTCCCTCGTAAGACATTTTGCATGACATAGGATGTCAGTTGCGCACCATTATCTGTCTTCAAGATACCTGGACAACCTTCTCTCCTAAAAATGACTTTTACATTTTTTATTACATTGTCAGTAGTAATATTCCTTAAAAATTCCACGAGTAAACATCTTCCAGCGCCATAGCAAACCTTCTATTTTTAGAATACAAAATACATGGGACCAATAAAGTCAAGACAAACTTTATCCCAAGGAGCTCCACCACCACTTCCTCCAAAGGAACCCATACCTTGTGTACTGACTTTTAGCCTTTTTTCGCTGTCTCTGCATAACCTACAATGTTCCACCCAAATCTTAACATCCTCATCAATTTCAGGCCACCAAAACCTAGCCTTGAGACGTTTCTTAATAATGGTCTATCCTAAATGGCCTTGCATTACTGTGAACCATAGTGTTCTGTTAAAAAACTCAATGAATGAGTGAGTTTGATAACATTCCTTCCTATACAATCGGACGGGATCAGGACTCTCTTCAACATGCAATGCATGTTCCACCAAGATCGCCTCTCTTACAGTTACTGTTCAACATCTACATGCTTCAACTAACACACGTATTTGGGATCCACCAAATCCATTCTAAATGGTCTTGATCAGAAACATAATTGGATCACAGATAGCTTCTGCCTTAATGGAACTAAAACTGAAATCCTAACAGTAGGTGTACACGTCCCAGAACATGTTCATATCAGTGCCAGATATGTGCCTTGGAGAACCTTACAGACCTCACAGGAGGTAATATACTTAGGATTTATTTTTGGCTAGGAGTTCTCTTTTGCTCTCAAGATAAATGCAGCTATGAATGCTGAAGAGAAGCCTACCACTGGTTGAAACCCAACATAGAGTGCTACTTAGTGAGCCTTAATAATGTGCATTGTGATTACTGTAACACCATAAATATTGCTCTTCCAAAGAAACCTGTAGGCAGAAGGCCCTGCTGTGATCGGAGTGTGGTTTGTTTCCGGGCTGCCGTGCAACGTGAAGAGATGCAAGGCGAAGTGTGTCACTTCCGGGTTAGCGGACCCGCGGTGGTGGAGAGAGTTGGAGCCGGAATCGAATATTGGGGCTGAATACGGAATACCGCAGCCGTACGGAGACCATTGAGGCCATTGAGCCAGAAATTAAGCTCGGCAATACGCTCAGTGGAGCTGATACGGTGATTCAAAGGAAATTTTTAAAAAGGCGCATAAGAGCTCACAAAGTGGGGAGCAGAGCTTGTATTAATGATAGACCAGCACAAGACCAGCGCAGCCCCAGAAGGGGCAGAGACCAAAAAGGGGGGATCAACCTGATGCTCCCAGCCTCAGTTAAAGAAAGGTTACCCCAGCAGGAGTAAAAAGGTATTTACCACGGCAAGCCTGAAGTACCACTACTCATCACAGCAGAGGTAAGTGAAAAAGACTTTGGTAAAATGGTTTTCATTTTATTGCGATGTGGATATGAACGTAGTACTGGTTTTTTAATTGTTGGACTCACGCTGGCCTAATCTGGGTCCTTCCATAAACCGTATTCTACAGTTTAGCTGTTGCACTGGTCACATTCTTTTGAAATCCAGAGCTTAAAAAAACTATATCGGACCTGATCCTTTTCCTTTTCCATTGTAAAGATGGCCCCAAAAAAGCAAAGAATCAACAAAAAAACGAAAAAACAATCAGGCTACAATTAATGAAACAAACGAGTCAATTAGAACCCCTTTGGAGTCTATAGAAGAAGTGAATGATATGAGGGGACAAAATAAAGTTACAATGACAATGAAGAAAGATACGTCAAATATGCCAAATACATTGCATGTGAACATGTGAACATGAAAGGAAGCAACACAGTTTCTAGATCAATAAAAGATTTTGTGGGAAAGCACTTTACCAAGAAACCTACTCCAACACCTAAAAAAACTCAAGATCTAAAGAAGGACTTAATTTTAATCCAAGAAACAAACGATCAATGTGCTGAAGGTATAGAAGACTCATTCTCTAATCATTGTAATTTAAGCTAAATAAACATCAAGACTTTCATCATCGCCCAGGATCTTCTTCGAGCAGGACACCAGAGATGGAGAGTAGTAGGAGAAGACTTCAAAAGAGCAGCAAGCTCAGAATGATGGCAATACTCATGAGGAGGAAGGAGCAAATGCAGATAAAGGTCTGGGCCAATGGGTAAATGGTGTCTTCAAGTCTATGGAAGATATACTATGTAATAGCACTGAGAACTTACAGCTACATTCATCAAGCATTTTTGCGAGTGCAAACGGTGCGAATCGCAAAATTCAGCTGTTTGCGCCCGCAAAAATGGCATTTGGAATTCATCAATAGGTCATGAACTCGCAATTTGAAAAATCGCAAATAATTTCGATTTCTCAAATTGCGATCGCATTTAAGGAATCTCAATTAGAGATTCCTTAAATGCTATTCATGAACCTTTGAAAAATTGAGAATTTGCTATTTTTTACCGCTATTTACCGCGAAGTCTGACTTCGTGGTAAATAGCGAAAACTTAGAAAAAAGCACATTAGTGCATTTTCCTAAGTGGTATGTTACACACACACATGTCCTTTGGACATGTGTGTGCGCAACATCAGTCTACATTGACCTTTTAGGGGTGCTACAGGGTGTCCTTTGGACACCCAAAAAGTATAGGAAAAGGGGGTGCTAATATAAATGGCCCAAATAGAAAAAGAGACATAAGTGAAGAAAAGTTTAGAGATTTGGGAGCTAGAGTCAAGAGATAAAAAGTGGTTATACTTTGAACCCCAGGAAGCATAGAAGGGCAGGAAAAAGCTAAAGAAAATTACACCGTTAAATCGCTCACAACTTTTATTTTCCTTCTCAAAATGTCCAAGCCTACGTAAAATTGAATCAAAGGATTTAAGGTAGGTTGGATTTTTACCAAGTAGCAAGGGCATAGAATTGACAAAAGTTGAAGTATATTCAGGGATGATTAAATCTGCAATAGTAAATGCTGAAAGAGAGATACTAAAGGAAGGAATAAGATTAATAACAGAGGTGGAAATAGAAAAGGTAAATCAGCCAGATAGTAGTTTTTTGAATTGCCATGCAGGTTTGGGAAAAAGACAAGGTAGACTAATAACAGGGTCATGTGGAGCAAGAGAGAAAATTAAAATTGTTGTTGAAAACAACAAGCTGGATAAGAACTGGGGAAATTGGAGCATTGAGGATAGAGACTTAAATGCATCTTGGTGGGCAGTAAATGAGTCCGGTCATTTTAGCGAAATAGATTAGGGAAATGGGTCGTCGCATAGACTAAGAATAATCTCGTGGAACATTAATGGTCTACAAGAGCAAATAAAGATGGATTGTGTAAAAAATGTTTCACCTCAGGCAGACGTAATTTGTTTGCAAGAGTCTTGGCTATGCGACAGTACCCTGGTAGTTGAAGGCTTTACTCAGATTTATAAAACGGCTACGAAAGCCAAAGTTGGTCGCCCATCAGGTGGGATTGTGACTCTAATTTCCACAAAAACAATAAATAAGGTGTCCTTGATAAATACCTCTTGTAAATGGATGTTGGTCAGTGAGGTACGTCTACAGGATCAGGGAAGGCAAAAGGAATATGTGATTGTGATTAACATATATGTGCAGTGGTCTTCCCAAGAAGAATATGTAAAAGAAATGGGGCTCTTCAAAGAAGATCTGATATCTATAAATGATAAATATGGTAAAGATTTTCTAATTATTACAGGAGATTTTAATCATATACTAGCTCCCGAAAAGTTGGACCCTTGGATGAAGGAAATTCTAGACGCATTCGAGATAATGCCAGCCCTTTTTCCCATTGGTAAAATGAATAAGCAAGATGAAGAGCTGGGGACATTTTTAGGGTCACATGGATTAGGTAGTTTAAATGGTAGACCGATTTTGATAGACCAACAGAACAAACATTTAGAAGAGGCAAACAATTGTGCCCCATAGATTATCTCTTTGTACACGCCTGGAACTTTGTTTCAGTAAAAGATTTTAAGGAAATTAAACGTAAAGAAAGTGACCATTATCCATTGTATTCTGAAATAGTGAGAGCACCTCCAAGAGTCTGTGAAAAAGTCCTACCACAATCTATGGATTACCCAAAAAAACTGTCTACTAAATTGACTGAGGAATATATTGCAAAATTATCTAGTCTCCAACAAAATTTAGACTCTGAGATAGCATGGAGCACTAGTGTTGCATGATTTGAAGAGAAAATCAAGCAGGCAGCACCATGCTTATCTGACAATTTAAAGAAGGCGAAAAAAGGGGGCAAAACCCAGCAAAGGGTTGTCAGACTGCAAATGGGTTGGTTTGACTCCATATGTAGAGAGAAAAAAGGCTATTAAGGAGAGAAGAAAGAAAGCTAAAGTTAAGATACGATCTGGAGGACTATAATAATTTAATAAAATCAAGAAAGGAATACAAAATGTTAGTGAGATCTAAGAAAATAAGTTTTAAAGAAAAATATTGGGTCTCCCTACTAGTAACCATAGAAAGCAAAAATATTAAAGGTTTCTGGAGGTTGATCCAAGATACAGCGGATCGATCTCCGGTAACTATGAGTTGTGAAGTTGATGAGGCTTCCTGGGAGGAGCACCTAAATCAATTATATAAATCTAGCAATGGGCCAGAAATTAGTGGGGAGAAAACATGGAGGCAACATGTAGTAAAAAATCTAATTCCTTTATATTCACTTGAAAATGTAAAGAACACCATTAATAGGTTAAACCTAACTCTTGCGGCAGGGCCTGATAATTTGCCCGCAGTAATAATTAAAACCGAGTTAAATTGGTGGGTCTAATTCTTCTCAAAGATGTTTACAGCAGTATTAACATCGGGTATAATTCCAAAATCATGGAGGGGAGCCGTAATTAGGCCATTGCATAAAAAAGGGGACAGGAAGGACTCAAAGAATTATAGATTAATTAATCTATTAGATATCAGAGTGAAAGTGTTCTCCAAAATAATTCTGGGAAATTGAAGGAAAGGGTTGAATTAAATGCAATTGCCCCGGTAGAACAAGGAGGGTTCAAAGAGGGGCACTCAACACTCGATCATTGCTTTGCCTTGTGGGCTGTGGCTCGGAAGTCATTGGAACAGCAGGGAAGATTATACTGCTGCTTTGTTGACTTCCGGGCAGCATTTGATCTAGTTAATAGAGAATGTTTATGGGAGACATTAAAAAGATATAATATCCCTGAGGACCTCTTAGAAGATAATCAAGGGCTGCACTGTGAAAATTGGGCGCAATTATTAAAGCCACAGTAGAAGGTTTAACTCAAGAGATAGAAACTAATAATGGGTTAAGACAAGGCTGCTTATTGGCCCCACTCCTATTTACTATTTTCCTTGCTGATTTACCAAATGTATTAAATATTGTAAGTCGAGCAAGTCCAAAGGTAAATGGAAAGCATCTGTTTTGCCTATTATATGGAGATGACCTAGTTATTTTTGATCAAACGGAACTAGGACTGCAAAGAAAGCTAAATGCATTGAGAAATATTGTTTATCCAAACACTTGGGGCCTGATTCTGATGCGGGTTGGAAAGCTTTCCCACCTAGGGCCTGATTCTGATGCGGTTAGGAAGGCCTCCTAATGGCATTTGCTCCTTCCATATCAGATCGGGAACGACCCAGGGCCCAATTATGAAGCGGTTAGGAACATATGCTCCCATTGAAGTAAATGGGAGTCCAACCAAATCGTGGAAGCATCCGGATGCACTGTACTCCGTCGGTCGGACCGTCCCGATCCGAGTGGGTTGGAAACCATTTCCAAACCGATTCTGTCAGGAAGCATTTCCAACCCGCATCAGAATCAGCCTCATAATAGTAAATATGGAAAAAACTAAAATATTGTGCTTTGGAAAGAAAAATCATAAATATAGCTGGTTCCTGGGTCAGACAAAATTGAAAGTTGTTAATGAATATAAATATCTGGAAATATGGTTTGATAGAGCGTTGAACTGTGGCATGCACTTACAGGCCCAGAAAACAAAAAGCCTTGCAGGAATTTGTGGTTTGAAAAAATGTAATAATAATTACGGAGAAATGTCACACAGAACAGTGTTGAAAGCATTTTTTAATAATTGTACTTGTAGCTGTGTTATGATGGTATGTGTAGTTTAAAGACCACTTGGTCATAATAAACTTATTTTTGAACTGAATTGAACTGTAGACAGAATGCTAGGAGTTCAAAATCGATCAAGCTCAGGAAGCAAGACTACCTTTAACCGACTTGAATGAATCCATTGGCCCCAGGTGAAATTAATAATTTAATGTAGGGTCTTGTGCACCACTCATAAGGCCAACTGGGGCAAACGTTTTGAACGTCTACAAAAGCAGTCACCACATTACATTAAAACTAGAGACCTTTGATCAACCATCTCAACAAAGATTCAACAAAAGGGTTGAGCTATGTAAATATGGTGAAAGATCTTTGGGGGTTTGGGTCCTAAACTTTGGAACAATCTAATTCCCCTTCTAAGGCCTGCACCACCCATCTACAGTTCAGAATACACTTGAAAATGGCATCTAGAACACTGTGTTTAACTATGCTGATTCTTGAGGGTAACTTACTGCTGGAAATACTGAACAGGGACACCCTCACATTCATCTGGATTCTACCTAGCCTGCAATTCTCAAATTATCTGTGTTTTACATCCCACCATGTCCAATGCTCTGATTTTACTGTAAGATGATACTGCAACACTCAACAAAGCTTAACAAATATATAAGTAAATTAATTGTATTCTTCTCTTGTAACTTGTATGTATGTTCCTCATGTGTGGCGACTCTGACCCAGGAAATGAAGAGTGACGGGAATAATGCTGATCACAACACATTCATAGCTTTTATATCCTGGGGCAGGATATGCTTATTCATCGTTTAGTGGGCTAAAGAACGGTGATGGATTAAACCCAGATCTTTTGACTGGGTGTGAGTGTTTGATTGATTCAGATGCTCCGTCCATCACCACCCCCTTTTGTACCGCTTTTGGCCGCCATAAGTGTGGCAGGGTATGCTCAGACGTGAGTCCCTTGCTCACTTTGCCACTGGATTCAAGCAAGCCGGGATGAAGACGGCTGGAATGCCAGAAACCGGTCCTCGGAAGCTTGTTTTCAGTCCAGGGAAGACATGGCTTGGCAGTTCGGGCTGGACTGTTCCCATGAGGCACAGGGTCAGACTGATTTGCATATAGCCATGTCTGAACTGGGGTGGCAGAGTGGGCTAAAGAACTGTGATGGATTAAACCCAGATCTTTTGACTGGGTGTGAGTGTTTGATTGATTCAGATGCTCCGTCCATCACCACCCCCTTTTGTACCGCTTTTGGCCGCCATAAGTGTGGCAGGGTATGCTCAGACGTGAGTCCCTTGCTCACTTTGCCACTGGATTCAAGCAAGCCGGGCTGAAGATGGCTGGAATGCCAGAATCCGGTCCTCGGAAGCTTGTTTCCGGTCCAGGGAAGACATGGCTTGGCAGTTCGGGCTGGACTGTTCCCATGAGGCACAGGGTCAGACTGATTTGCATATAGCCATGTCTGAACTGGGGTGGCAGAGTGGGCTAAAGAACGGTGATGGATTAAACCCAGATCTTTTGACTCGGTGTGAGTGTTTGATTGATTCAGATGCTACGTCCATCACCACCCCCTTTTGTACTGCGTATTCATCGTTTATGACCATTAAGGGTGAGATATGACCATGACCAAGTTAACCTTAAAACCTTTCTAAGTGACCATGAACACCTGATTAATACAACCATATAACTGGAAAAGTTGATTGATGGAATGAGGCACGGTTTCATTATGAATATCATAGGGTGTTGCTGCAACTTTTGCAGGGATACTGTTTACAGTGAATGTCCTTTTTTGTTCAGGAGACCATGGAAAGAGGGTACTACCCCTTATGACATTAATGTAACACCAGACTCCTGCTGCGCTGCAGGGAAGGCTATCACTGAAGCAGGCATTTATGAGATGTCAACATTGGACTGGTTCAGTGACAAAATATCGAAACTGAAAATATTATCCTACAAAAATATTGTGACAGAAATATCGATGTCAAAAACATCGTCAACTTATCTCTATAATGTAAATTACAGAAATATAGGGTTGAATATATCGTTGTCTCTAATATTGTTGTCAAGAATATTGTTTTTTAAAGTATATAAAAATATTAAACATTAAATATATTAAAAAGTAACAGCAAAATAATACAAATTAAATATATGTAATTAAGTAAAAAATATATAACTATTATTCTTATTTTAGAAAATAATACACCTATATATTAATATATATTTATTCATATATATCTAGCTAAAAATATTATGAAACTAATATTTTCAATTTCTATTATAGTTTAATACTTTATTTGAAATATAATATAATAAATGAATATACATATATACACACATATATATATTCACACACACCCAATAACATACATTTAAACAAAAATGTAATTACAATTTAAAAAGGAAACAACATATAAAATTACAATTTACTAATATATATATCACATATTAAAATCATTAATAATTATAATTATTATAAGTTTAAATACATTATTCCCACTCCATTTTATACAATAGTAGGGAAAGTGTTGGGCTCAGGAGGGGTCAAATTTACTATTCCCATTCCACCCAGTGCAACAGTAGGGAATTTGTTGGATTGCAGAGGGGTAATTTACTATTACCACTCCAGCCAGTGGAACAGTAGGTAAATTATTGGATTGCAGAGGCGTAAAATTAACTATTCCCACTCCAGTCAGTAGAACAGTAGGGAAAGTTTTGGATTGCGGAGGGGTAAAATTTACCATTCTCATCCCAGTCAGTGCAACAGTAGGAAAAGTGTTGGATTGCGGAGGTGTAAAATGCACTATTAAGACCCCAATAAATGCAACAGTAGGGAAAGTGTTGGGTTGTGGAGGGGTAAAATGAATATTTCCAACCCAGTCACTGCAACAGTAGGGAAAGTCTTAGATTGCGGGAGGGTAAAATGTACAATTCCCACCCCAGTCAGTGCAACAGTAGAGAAAGTGTTGGATTGCGGAGGAGTAAAATGTACTACTCCCACTGCTACATTTAGGCATGTGCTTTCCAGGTGCACCACAGGAGTATCAGAAATATTTGTATCCAGGTGAAAGGAGATATATCCCAAAATTGTTAACTGAATGTGCCTCATGCTAATTTACAAAACGAAATGCATTCTGGAACCACCCAGGTGTACACTAACAGTTAGTACCAAAAAGGTTAAATTCAGTAGAGGACATTTATACAGGCCTTGGCGCAGGGCACATGCCATTAATTTTAGCTTACATCTCACTGCTCCTCACTACATGGTGGCAGGAGTTAAGAGAAAGAAAGATGGCGTTACACCCCACAGCATTCATTCTCTCAACTGTCCCTTCTGCAAGGGACACAGGTACAAGCAGTCTGATGACTGACAAGGGCTCCTAAGTTAATGCCTTGATGTTGACGAGGTGGACAGTGGAAGAGGTGTGGTGCAGCGGCCAGGGTGCCTGACTCCGGACCACGGGGTTCGCGGTTCGATCACTGGCGGCAGGTTAGCCCAGCACCATGTGACTATGGGCAATAACTCGCTTAATCTTCCCGACGGCCCCCAGTGCCAGGACACGTCTCCGGAGGTATCTGTGCGCTTTACAAATGCTGTTATTTCATTTCTTTTGACTAAGCACACATAACATCACAACACAAGTCTGTTCCCTGATCCCTAAAATATTGACGAGATGAGATTTGGCCTCTCAAATTGAAAGTGCTGATTTCATAAAGAAGCATGGCATCTCCAACACTCTTATTTTGTTTGATTGTGTGCAGAGAACATGTTTGTTTGATAGACTTGCCATTTTGTCTGTGTTGTTGCTTTGAATTCTCTTTTTATGCCCACATAATGTTAACCTTTTTCCATCTTCTCAAAGATTCCAATTAAGGAGGACCTGAATAATGCAGTGAACAATTCCATCATGGGTTTGTTGAGTGCGACTACTCACCCGTAAGGGTCTCAAGGTGCTGGGGGGTGGGGGATGCGCAGGGTCCTGTCCCTCAAGGAGGAAGTATATTGAAGAGCCATGTCTTAAGGTCCCTCGTGAAGATGGGGAGTGATGTGGTCTGTCTGAGGTGGAGCGAAGGGTGTTCCAGGCTCTGGCCACGAGGAAGGAGAAGGAGCATCCTCCTGATCTGGGCTTCCTGGTGTGAGGCACCACAGCATGGGAGAGCTGGGCTGAACATAGGGTCCTTTGGGGTGCGTGGAATGTGAGTTGGCTATTCAGATATGCTGGCCTGGTGTTGTGGAGGGCTTTGTGTGCGTGGGTGAGAATTTTGAAAGTGATTCTTGCCTCGATGGGGAGCCTGTGTAGTGTGCCCAGTTGCTGGGTGATGTGGCAGTGTCATGGCAGGTTGAGGATTAGTCTGGTGGCGGTGTTTTGGATGTTTTGTGGGTGAGGTTTTTGTTGATTCCAGCATAGAGTGCGTTGCTGTAGTCAGGTCTGCTGGTAACGAGGACGTGTGTGACGGACTTTCTGTATTCAAGGGGGATCCATTTGAAGGTCTTGCGTAGGAGGCAGAGGGTGTGGTAGCAGGAGGATGCGACGGAGTTGATCTGGCAGTCCATTTTGAGTTCGGAATCCAGGATAATTACGAGCTTGCGTGTGTGGTCCGCGGGGGTGGGTGGACTGCCAAGGGCGGGGGGCCACCAAGTGTCATTCCAGGAGTCGGGGTGTGGGCCCATGATGAGTACTTCTGTTCTGTCCGTTATCCATTTGGCGACTGCTTCCATGCCTTCTTGAAAGTTGTGTTTGGCTGTGTTGGGTTCGTTTTATAGGGAGAGGATGAGTTGGGTGTCCTCTGCATATGAAACAATGTTGAGTCCGTGGGTTCTGTTGATGGGGGTGAGCAGAGCCATGTAGATGTTGAACAACATGGGCCTGAGGGAGGATCCTTGGGGGACTCCGCAGGTGGTCGGTGTGGGGTCTGTGAGGATGGGAGGGAGTCTCCGCTGCGCTCTGCCGGAGAGGAATGAGCGGATCCAGTCGAGGGCCTTGTCTCGGATCTCTACGTTGTGAAGTCTGCGTCTTAGTGACTGTGTCGAAGGTCGCTGAAAGGTCGAGGAGGATGAGGGCTACTGTCTCTCCTCTGTCCAGGAGGGAGCGGATGTCATCTGTTGCAGCGAAGAAGGCGGTTTCCATGCTGTGGTTCTTTCTGAAGCCGGATTGGGAGGAGTCAAGGATGTTGTGCTCTTTGATGAAGGTGGCGAGTTGGTTGTTGGTGGCTTTCTCAATGACTTTTGCTGGGAACGGGAGCAGGGAGATAGGTCTGTAGTTCTTGAGGTCGATGAAGTTCACCGAGAGTTTCTTCAGGAGGGGGTTGATCTCAGCATGCTTCCAGTCGTAGGGGAAGGAGGCGTTTACGAGGGAGCGGTTGATGGTGTGGCGAAGCATGGGGGCGATGGTGTTGGCGGCTCTGTTGAAGATGTGGTGGGGGCAGGGATCCATGGGGGCCCCGGAGGGGATTGACTTCATTGTCGTCAGTGGATCTTCAGTGGTGAGGGCTGTCCAGCTGTCAATCGTTGGCTTCAAGGGTGGTTGGTGAGGGTTCTGTGTATTGGCTGTCTTCGTCAAAATTGTCGTAAATGTTCTTGATTTTGTGGTGGAAGAAGGTGCTGAGTTTGTCGCAGAGGTCTTGTGAGGGAGGAATGTCTGTAAACTCGCTGATGAATTGAGTGAACTCCTTGATGATGCTGAAGAGTTCTTTGCTCTTGGGCGCGTGTGTGGAGATTCTGTCTTGGATTGCTTTCTTTCTTGTACTTCTGATGAGTTGTTGGTGGGCGTCGGTGGTGGCTCTGAAGTTGTTGTAGGCTTCTGTAGATTTGGAATTCCTCCAGGCCTTTTCGAGGTGGTGGCATGTGTGTCTGGACTCTAGGAGTTCAGTGGTGAACCAGCTAGCTTTCCTGGCGTGTGTGTTGTTGTTCTTCTTAAGGGGGGCTATGGTGTTGGCGCTGTTGGAGATCCATCTGTGCAAGGTTCGGGTTGCGGTGTTGGGGTTGTCTGTGAAGGTTGGGGTGGAGTTGCTGAGTGAGGTGGTGAGTTGCTCATCAGTGATTTTAGATCAATCTCTGCGTGGGAGCATGTGCTGGGTTCTGTGGATGGTGGGTGTACTGAAGGTTAAATGGATGCAGCAATGTCAAGTCAAGTCAAGTCAAGAAAACTTTATTTGGTTGTTTAAGATGACAACCATAAAAGCATTACACATTATACACATATTAGCTTATATTAGCGTAAAAAACAGTTAAAAATGACTTAACGAAGAAACACTCACAAAAAGTTGCAGGCATATTAAACATTCGGATTAATAAATAAAAGTGTTCCGAGGGCATAGAATATATCTTTTCAGTTAACAATGCTATTATCCTTCCATACTTTTCCTAAATTTAATTGCCAGTTTTAAGAAACTACATACAAACAGGGTACAGTCACAACTTAGCAGCTGAAGATAATAAAGTGCTGGTCTGAATTGAAAGAAGTTCAGTTTTTTTAGGCAAGGTTTTAAATATAGCCTCCTTGGTATATTATAAAAGGGACAAAAAAATAAAAAGTGTGCCAGGTCTTGCAGAGACTTTTCGTCGCAGCCGCAAGCCGGCAACACTTGTCCACAATGTGATCCTTTGGGCACAGCCAGAAGTAAATGAAATAAATCCAGCCTAAACCTTGTCAACAAAAAACGATCATAACTTGACATAGACCATGTTAGGTACAGTTCCATGTGCAGAGTTGTTTTTATTAATACATGATTTCGTACACTGTCTTTCCTCATTTCACCAGTCTCCCTGTCTAGGTATCTGGAAGAAATAAAAGCCTTCTTCACAAAGGTAACATCTAATTTCGTAATGGATTTAGGGGTTAGAAAAAGTTCAGGTCGCCCTATATCAGTAAAACAATTACTCAGATACTTTATCCAAGGAACCTTCAGCCTATTTTCCCATGTTAACGCTTCTTTCAGTATGAGCTGGGTAAGTGGTATGTCGTCATTTAACCAACAGTTTAGCCAACATACTAAAGGATATACTGCCATTTTATCACATAAAAATTGAATACCCAGCTCTTCATGTACAGAAAAATTTGCTGTTCCCCTGGGAACTCTTAGTAACTGCTTGAGGAAGTTGTTTTCAACTATCTCTAGGGCTCCTAGTGGGACATATCCCCATATCTCACTACCATAACATGCAGTAGTAACACTCTTTGCCTGATAAAGTTGGAGTAATGCAGCAACTGGGCTATTTCCCATTTTTCTTGAGAAATCAAATATTGCCGCATTTGCCCTGATTACCTCTCCCTTTTTTTTTGTATTACGGGTCCCCAGTTCAATTGATGGTCAAACAGGACTCCAAGATAGGAGAATGTATTTGTTACAGGGATTGGTACTCCATTAACATTTAAACGATTTGGCTTTTTGTTTCCCTGGCCAGCCTTCATTACAAAAGATTTAGAGTTGTTTATACCTAGGTCTCTGGATTTCATAAAAGTGAAGAAAGAATTTAATAAGGCTTGAAGTCCATTTGCAGTTCTGGATAAAAGGACTGCGTCATCCGCATAAAGCAGAACCGGCAGTCCCTTTCGTCCAATATATGGATAGTCTGCATTTGTACTTAAAAGGTGCTCCTCCAATTCATTTATATATAAATTAAAAAGGAACGGGGCCAGAATGCATCCTTGACGGACTCCCCGATACACTCCAAAGTCTTTTGTCATGTTTAAATCTTGTGTATACCTAACGTTTGCTTTCGTATCGGAGGGCATATCTTCTAACAGATTAATTAAATTCTGCTCCACGCCCATTTTCGCCATGGCGTCCCAGAGCTTTCAACGGCTTACACAGTCGAAAGCCGACAATAGATCCATGAACGCCATGTGAATTGTTCCTTGTCGGGCCTTGGTATACTTCCCTATAATTAAATATAAATTTAGGCATTGGGTAATCGTAGAATGGCCGGGCCTGAATCCGTATTGAATTGGGGATATTATATTATTTTCTTCTGACCATGTGACCAGTCTATTCAAAATTACTCCCCCCACTACTTTGGCAACAGAGTTAATTAAAGATATTGGTCTATAGCAGAGGGGGCTGTTACGGTCACCTTTTTTTAACACGGGCACAATGGTAGATACCCCCCATGACTTTGGGCAACCACAAGTCACAGCCGCATTAAGTACGGCTGTGAGAACTGGTGCCCATAGTGTTATACAGGGTTTAAAAAGGTCCGGTGGAAGACCATCCGGTCCTGGGGCCTTGTTATTTGTCAGCCCTTCGATTCCCTTTGCAACCTCGTTTATTGAGAAGAGCAACAAGTTTTCTTTAGATTTAACCGGAATGTGTTCGGCCTGCAACTCATTATTTTTAAAAATAGAACTAAAATGATTGACCCACTCTTCCTCTGGGATATTAGTACCCACAGTGGAATTTCCGGGGTGATCAAATAGGGTTTTATTTATGATATCCCAAAACTTGGAACTGTTTCTCAATGTTTCGGGATCTAGCAGAGACTCCCAAACGCTTTTCTTTACCTCTCTCCTGCGATTAGCGAGGGACTTTTTGTACCTTATCCTCATAGCCTTGATAAGCACCGGATCTCTAGGTTTTGTTTTCAGTGCTATCTTGAGCTCGCAGCTAGCCTTGGAGCAATCTTTATCAAACCACTTTGGATTACTGTTTACATTCCCTTTGACTGGCACCGTTAACAATGACCCTACTTTTAAGGCAACATCCTCAAATGATGCTAAGATTTGTTGCAGTACTGATACAGGTGATATACATATTGAAAGTTCAGGGCTACACATATTATTTATAGAAGTATACAAGTTTTCACAATTCACCAATGACCATTTTAAGCGACGCTTTCCATTTATACATTTTGTGGATCCACGATCCACACGTGGATTTCGTTTTTCAAAAATATTCCCACCCGTTTTAATACATATAGGGTTATGATCGCTATAAATTCTCATTTGAATGCAGTAGTCCAGAACAACATTAGCAAGGTCAGCAGACAATAGAATGTGGTCTATATATGATCCTGTTGCATGGCCTTTAAATGTGGGAATAGGAAAGAGAGTTTGATCCACCGCTGTGGACATTGCTGTAATGATGCTGTGGACATTGCTTGATGATGCTGAAGAGTTCTTTGCTCTTGGGCGCGTGTGTGGAGATTCTGTCTTGGATTGCTTTCTTTCTTGTACTTCTGATGAGTTGTTGGTGGGCGTCGGTGGTGGCTCTGAAGTTGTTGTAGGCTTCTGTAGATTTGGAATTCCTCCAGGCCTTTTCGAGGTGGTGGCATGTGTGTCTGGACTCTAGGAATTCAGTGGTGAACCAGCTAGCTTTCCTGGCGTGTGTGTTGTTGTTCTTCTTAAGGGGGGCTATGGTGTTGGCGCTGTCGGAGATCCATCTGTGCAAGGTTCGGGTTGCGGTGTTGGGGTTGTCTGTGAAGGTTGGGGTGGAGTTGCTGAGTGAGGTGGTGAGTTGCTCATCAGTAATTTTAGATCAATCTCTGCGTGGGAGCAGGTGCTGGGTTCTGTGGATGGTGGGTGTACTGAAGGTTAAATGGATGCAGCAATGGTGTGTCCACAGGAGTTCGGTGGTGTGGCTGAAAGTGATGGGGTTTCCTGTGGTGAAGCTGGGGTCGAAGGTGTGTCCTGCTGAGTGTGTGCGCGCAGTCAAGAGGTTGTCGAGGAGGGATGTGGTTTGGGGTCTTGTTGGTTGTTGAGGTAGAAGTTGAGGTCTCCCAGCAAGGTGTAGTTGGTGGACGTGATGGCCTGCGGCGTGATGCTGTCCGTGATGGAGTTGGTGATTGGCCCATGTGGTCTGGGGGGTTGGTAGATGATGGTTCCCGGAGGGTGATGGTAGGGCTAGCCTGTATCTTGAGGTGTAGGTGTTCCATCAGGTGAGTGGGCTCGTCGGAAAGTGTGTTCAGTCAGAGAGTGGATTTGTGGACGATGTCAATTCCCCCCCAGGGCGGGTGGGCCTGTCCTTCCAGGAGATCTTGTATCCTTGGGGTAATGGCGATGGCGATGTCAGGTCCCGAGGTGGTGTTAGTCCAGGTTTCAGTGAGGAATGCGATGTCCGGGTGGTGCTGTCGAGATGGTCCCAGATTTCGGTGGCGTGTTTGTGGAGGGATCAGATGTTGAGGATGCACTGCAGGGACTTTGGTGCGGTTGCGTTTTTGTGGGCAGTTTGTGCTGGATCCGTGGTCTTGGCGGTGCTGCAGGAGTGGCGGCAACGGTGACAGATGAAGGGTCCGTGGGTGTCGGCTGGTGATGCTAGCTTGCAGTTGTTGTTGCGACCTGGATTGAGTGTGAAGAGTGCCCCTGGGTTGTGGCTTTGGCAGTTTGGAGGTTCAGGGTTCCTGGCGCTTGTCGTGTTCGGTTCGCAGACGGACTTGCCTTTGATGCGCCTTCGACACACCATGGGCACGCCTGCGCAGCGGCTGCCATTAAGTAGGGGTAAGGGAGGGCTGGACAGCTGGGAGCGGGGAGGGAAAACTGACTTAGGCTGGTAGTGCTGGGAGGAAGGGGCTGCAGAGGCTGCAGAGGCAGCAGCGGCGGGGAAAAGCGGGAGAGAGGTGCACAGGATATAGAGTAGAGTGAAAACAGAGTAAAAGTGAAAAGGAGGATGGAAAGTGATAGAAAGAGAGTGACAGATAAAAGGTGAAAAACTAAGGTGAAAGGAAAGAGGTGAAAGGAAAAGGCAAGCAGAAAAACAGAGCGAGAGAATGTGTGAGAGGTCCACTGGACCACCAGGGAAGAGGCGCAGGTATAGGCTGTGGGTGGAGGAGGGCCTCAAACACCAACACTCGAGAGTGCAGGGGCTCAGGAGGGCCTCGCTTGATGGTGGAGCTGCGAGGGTGGGAGAGCAATTTCACTGACAATAAGGCAGTGGTCTTTGCGACTTGCTTGTTTTTAGGTTGAGCTACAGTGCGCATGCACTGCCTGCAAGACCTGCTGGAATTGATAATCCGCCTTTTTTCCCACCTGCTGCTTAACACTGGTTGACCCTTGTGATTGATTCTTTGGTGCTTCCTTAATGGTTTCATTTGCCGATACGTCACTTCTTTTGAAGGCTAAGGAGCACCAGTAAAGTACTGTTTTCTTATGCATTCAGTGTTCTTCTGCTCTTTTCCTTCTGCTGTATTGACCTCTATTTTGTTAGCTTGTGACCTCTCTTGTCTTCAGGCGGAGGATGGTGTTGCTAGTCTGCACTAACGTAAGCGCGGGAAATGCTGCAATACAATGCACCATAACAAAGCATTATTTGTCGATCCCCTCTGTTAAATCAGTCTCATGAGGGTCGGGCTCAGGGTGAGGATAAAGGTGTGAGTACACATCTGCCTGTTTGCCGATGGGTACCTGTGGGTGTGCATTTCTTTGCGCGCATCAATTCTAATAAGCCTGCCTTAAATGGGCTGATGCAAAATGACACTGGAACATACAAATGCTGTTTCCTTGCATTAGCACATTAAACCCAGATACGCTGGCTTTGCTTGTGCTTTTTTTTACTTTGTGAGCTGCCTGCTGGGATACATGAGGTTTTTCTTTTACTTTACATGTCAGATCTCCCTGATTGGACAAAGCAGAAGAACAAATACACAAAAGACGGTGCCCGTCTTCTATCTTTACCACTTCCCACGCCTCTGTTGGTGTGCATCATCGGTGAGCCGGGTGAAGAGACCACCGCCTCCCACTATGAGATCCGGCCTCTTATGTGACAGGTGTCACTTGCATGTGAGTGTTGAGCTTACTATTTTATATGTGGCCTATTCCTCCGGTGCCCATTTGTTTCCCTTTTCTTTCGTTTTATGTATTCCTTCTGCAGCATAACTAGGAGAAAGTCAGTTACTTGGACGAAGAATTATTCCAAATACAGGTTGTCAATTCTTCACCTTAAGTATTCACTGAAATAAAACTTGACCCCAGAGGATATTCGCACATGCACAAGTATTCTTTGTTTTGAATGCATCTTCCAGGGAGCGAGTTAGGGTTTTGCAACACTGACCCACAAGTTGCATAGCAACAAGACAGTGTTTATAGTTGCTCACAAGGACTCTTTTAAGCTGCAACCACTGCAGGCTTCTGCCGAGGAACCAATTAAGCACAAAATCAAATTCGCAATCCTCAAAATCTGCGAATTTGTGCGAATTTGCAGATTTTTGTTTTTTGCGTGTTCGCTGGGTTTTTTGCGTGTTCGTGGGGCTTCTTGCATGTTCGCAGGCCGCTTGCATGGCGAAGTTACCCATGCGGTCGTGTATGGGCACAGCACCCTCTGGTTCAGCACTGCCACCCTCTGGTTCATCACTGCCACCCTCTGGTTCACCACTGCCACCCTCTCCCAGCAAGGTGTAGTTGGTGGACGTGATGGCCTGCGGCGTGATGCTGTCCGTGATGGAGTTGGTGATTGGCCCGTGTGGTCTGGAGGGTTGGTAGATGAGGGTTCCCGGAGGGTGATGGTAGGGCTAGCCTGTATCTTGAGGTGTAGGTGTTCCATCAGGTGAGTGGGCTCGTCGGAAAGTGTGTTCAGTCAGAGAGTGGATTTGTGGACGATGTCAATTCCCCCCCAGGGCGGGTGGGCCTGTCCTTCCAGGAGATCTTGTATCCTTGGGGAATGCCGATGGCGATGTCAGGTCCCGAGGTGGTGTTAGTCCAGGTTTCAGTAAGGAATGCGATGTCCGGGTGGTGCTGTCGAGATGGTCCCAGATTTCGGTGGCGTGTTTGTGGAGGGATCAGACATTGAGGATGCACTGCAGGGACTTTGGTGCGGTTGCGTTTTTGTGGGCAGTTTGTGCTGGATCCGTGGTCTTGGCGGTGCTGCAGGAGTGGCGGCAACGGTGACAGATGAAGGGTCCGTGGGTGTCAGCTGGTGATGCTAGCTTGCAGTTGTTGTTGCGACCTGGATTGAGTGTGAAGAGTGCCCCTGGGTTGTGGCTTTGGCAGTTTGGAGGTCCAGGGTTCCTGGCGCTTGTCGCGTTCGGTTCGCAGACGGACTTGCCTTTGACGCGCCTTCGACACACCATGGGCACGCCTGCGCAGCGGCTGCCATTAAGTAGGGGTAAGGCAGGGCTGGACAGCTGGGAGCGGGGAGGGAAAACTGACTTAGGCTGGTAGTGCTGGGAGGAAGGGGCTGCAGAGGCTGCAGAGGCAGCAGCGGCGGGGAAAAGCGGGAGAGAGGTGCACAGGATATAGAGTAGAGTGAAAACAGAGTAAAAGTGAAAAGGAGGATGGAAAGTGATAGAAAGAGAGTGACAGATAAAAGGTGAAAAACTAAGGTGAAAGGAAAGAGGTGAAAGGAAAAGGCAAGCAGAAAAACAGAGCGAGAGAATGGGTGAGAGGTCCACTGGACCACCAGGGAAGAGGCGCAGGTATAGGCTGTGGGTGGAGGAGGGCCTCAAACACCAACACTCGATAGTGCAGGGGCTCAGGAGGGCCTCGCTTGATGGTGGAGCTGCGAGGGTGGGAGAGCAATTTCACTGACAATAAGGCAGTGGTCTTTGCGATTTGCTTGTTTTTAGGTTGAGCTACAGTGCGCATGCACTGCCTGCAAGACCTGCTTGAATTGATAATCCGCCTTTTTTCCCACCTGCTGCTTAACACTGGTTGACCCTTGTGATGCTCTTCTTTGGTGCTTCCTTAATTGTTTCATTTGCCGATACGTCACTTCTTTTGAAGGCTAAGGAGCACCAGTAAAGTACTGTTTTCTTATGCATTCAGTGTTCTTCTGCTCTTTTCCTTATGCTGTATTGACGTCTATTTTGTTAGCTTGTGACCTCTCTTGTCTTCAGGCGGATGATGGTGTTGTTAGTCTGCACTAACGTAAGCGCGGGAAATGCTGCAATACAATGCACCATAACAAAGCATTATTTGTCGATCCCCTCTGTTAAATCAGTCTCATGAGGGTCGGGCTCAGGGTGAGGATAAAGGTGTGAGTACACATCTGCCTGTTTGCCGATGGGTACCTGTGGGTGTGCATTTCTTTGCGCGCATCAATTCTAATAAGCCTGCCTTAAATGGGCTGATGCAAAATGACACTGGAACATACAAAAGCTGTTTCCTTGCATTAGCACATTAAACCCAGATACGCTGGCTTTGCTTGTGCTTTTTTTTACTTTGTGAACTGCCTGCTGGGATACATGAGGTTTTTCTTTTACTTTACATGTCAGATCTCCCTGATTGGACAAAGCAGAAGAACAAATACACAAAAGACGGTGCCCGTCTTCTATCTTTACCACTTCCCACGCCTCTGTTGGTGTGCATCATCAGTGAGCCGGGTGAAGAGACCACCGCCTCCCACTATGAGATCCGGCCTCTTATGTGACAGGTGTCACTTGCATGTGAGTGTTGAGCTTACTATTTTATATGTGGCCTATTCCTCCGGTGCCCATTTGTTTCCCTTTTCTTTCGTTTTATATATTCCTTTTGCAGCATAACTAGGAGAAAGTCAGTTACTTGGACGAAGAATTATTCCAAATACAGGTTGGCAATTCTTCACCTTAAGTATTCACTGAAATAAAACTTGACCCCAGAGGATATTCGCACATGCACAAGTATTCTTTGTTTTGAATGCATCTTCCAGGGAGCGAGTTAGGGTTTTGCAACACTGACCCACAAGTTGCATAGCAACAAGACAGTGTTTATAGTTGCTCACAAGGATTCTTTTAAGCTGCAACCACTGCAGGCTTCTGCCGAGGAACCAATTAAGCACGAAATCAAATTCGCAATCCTCAAAATCTGCAAATTTGTGCGAATTTGCGGATTTTTGTTTTTTGCGTGTTCGCTGGGTTTTTTGCGTGTTCGCGGGGCTTTTTGCATGTTCGCAGGCCGCTTGCATGGCGAAGTTACCCATGCGGTCGTGTATGGGCACAGCACCCTCTGGTTCACCACTGCAACCCTCTGGTTCATCACTGCCACCCTCTGGTTCACCACTGCCACCCTCTGGTTCAGCACTGCCACTCTCTGCTTCACCCCTGCCACCCTCTGGTTCAGCACTGTCACCCTCTGGTTCACCACTGCCACCCTCTGGTTCACGACTGCCACCCTCTGGTTCATCACAGCACCTCTGGTTCACCACTGCCACCCTCTGGTTAACCACTGTCACCCTCTGGTTCAGCACTGCCACCCTCTGGTTCACCACTGCCACCCTCTGGTTCACCCCTGCCACCCTCTGATTCACCACTGCCACCCTCTGGTTCATCACAGCACCCTCTGGTTCACCCCTGCCACCCTCTGGTTCAGCACTGTCACCCTCTGGTTCACCACTGCCGCCCTCTGGTTCACGACTGCCACCCTCTGGTTCATCACAGCACCTCTGGTTCACCACTGCCACCCTCTGGTTAACCACTGTCACCCTCTGGTTCAGCACTGCCACCCTCTGGTTCACCACTGCCACTCTCTGGTTCACCACTGCCACCCTCTGGTTCACCCATGCCACCCTCTGGTTCACCCCTGCCACCATCTGGTTCACCCCTGTCACCATCTGGTTCATTACTTGCACCCTCTGGTTTACCCCTGCCATCCTCTGATTCACCCCTGCTACCCTCTGGTTCAGCACTGTCACCCTCTGGTTCAGCACTGTCACCCTCTGGTTCACCCCTGCCACCCTCTGGTTCATCACTGCCACCCTCTACCGAGACCTTTTGTGATGCAGCGGCAGCACAAAAGATGCACCATAGTGCTGGGTATTAACAACGTGACGATTCCGAGAGATGCATCACGTTGTAAAGCCCTGCGCCATCAGGAGGCGTTCTGGCGCAGGGGAGGGCGTTCCTGCACTGTAACGCCTCCTAAAAGTGGCTGAGTGAAATCTACAAGATTTCACTCAGTCACTTTTAGGCCAATGCTGCGTCAAAACCCTGCGCCTGCTTGAAGCAGGCGCAAGGCTTCATGCAGCATTGGGGAGATAGAGCTCCCCAGAGCATTGCTGGAGCTGCGTCGCAAGGGCGACGCAGCTCCAGCAATGCGCTGGTTTTACGGCACAGATGTGTGATGCATCTGTGCCGTTTTTGCCACATGGTGCGCCGCATTGTAAATGCGGCTCACCATGGGTGGCGGAGCTGCGGCTCACAATAACTAGCGCATCCCTGGGGATGCACCAGTTATTGTAAATCTGCCCCTATACATTTAGCCAACGAGGGAGCACTTACTGATTAGACAGTAGAAAGTACTCCAGTTGAGTAGAGGTATTGCACAAAAAGGTGGCATCTTCGTGGACAAACACTCAGGGTTGGATTCATTCTGCCCCCTTTTAGACTCGTTTTTTGTGCCCTTCTGCCCTCTGTTAGACTCGTTTTCCCCTTGTTTTTCTGCCCTTCTGCCCTCTGTTAGACTCTTTTTCCCTTGTTTTTCTGACCTTCTGCCCCCGTTAGACTTGTTTTTTGTGCCCTTCTGCCCTCTGTTAGACTCGTTTTTGTGCCTTTCTGCCCCGTTAGACTTGTTTTTTGTGCCCTTCTGCCCTCTGTTAGACTCGTTTTCCCCTTGTTTTTCTGCCCTTCTGCCCTCTGTTAGACTCTTTTTCCCTTGTTTTTCTGACCTTCTGCCCCCGTTAGACTTGTTTTTTGTGCCCTTCTGCCCTCTGTTAGACTCGTTTTTGTGCCTTTCTGCCCCGTTAGACTTGTTTTTTGTGCCCTTCTGCCCTCTGTTAGACTCGTTTCTCCCTTGTTTTTCTGCCCTTCTGCCCTTTGTTAGACTGCTTTTTGTGCCTTTCTGCCCTCTGCATCACCACATCATCACTCAGCGCTACCCCAGCATCACTCAGCACCACCACATTATCACTCAGCACCACCACATTATCACTCAGCACCACCACAGCACCACTCAGCCCCACCACAGCACCACTCAGCACCACCACAGCATCACTCAGCACCAGCACGGCATCACTCAGCACCACCACAGCACCACTCAGAACCACCACAGCACCACTCAGTGCCACCACAGCATCACTCAGTGCCACCACAGCATCACTCAGCACCACCACAGCATCACTCAGCACTGCCACATTATCACTCAGCACCACCACAGCACCACTCAGCATCACCACAGCATCACTCAGCACCACCACAGCACCACTCAGCACCACCACAGCACCACTCAGCACCACCACAGCACCACTCAGCACCACCACAGCACCACTCAGCGCCACCACAGCATCCCTCAGCGCCACCACAGCATCACTCAGCGCCACCACATTATCACTCAGCACTACCACAGCACCACTAAGCACTACCACAGCATCACTCAGCACCACCACAGCATCACTCAGGACCAGCACAGCACCACTCAGCGCCACTACAGCATCACTCAGCACCACCACAGCATCACTCAGCACCGCCACATTATCCCTCAGCACCACCACAGCACCACTCAGCACCACAACAGCATCACTCAGCACTACCACAGCATCACTCAGCACCACCACAGCACCACTCAGCACCACCCCAGCATCACTCAGCACCATCCCAGTATCACTCAGCACCACCACAGCACCACTCAGCATCACCCCAGCACCACTCAGCACAACCACATCACCACTCAGCGCCACTCCAGCATCAATCTGCACAACCATTCAACAACAACTGGTTCAAATATGTTCTCTCAATGTTTCAAACTTTATTACAAATCTCACAAAAAGATGTTAATATTTCACTTCTGTTCTTGGATTTTCGTCACAATAAAATACACTGAACATAATCTTCACAAAAGTTATTTACAAAAGTTTAAGCTATTGCCATTATAAATGAAAATCACTTTTATTTAAGTATTAATTATTTTAAAAAATTAAAAGCCATTGTAATTTGTAATATCAATACAGCTAAGTCACGTAAATACAAAACATGTTGCATTACAAATGCTATAGGCGTCACATTTGCGAAAGTTATAACTATTGGCATTGTAAATGACAAAGCTATTAATTTAGCTATTTTAAAAACCAACACATAAATAAAAAAAATTGTCATTTACAAGACCAATAGCTCAAACTTTCCTAATACGAGACCTATTGCATTGCAAATGCTTGTTTTTATATCTGTCAGTGCTTCCTGTTGAGGTTTAATTTTCGTGACAGGCGCCTCATTGCCTACTTGTAACTATTCTCTGACCCTGCTTCAAGGGTCAGAGCAGGGTCAGAGAATAGTTGTAAGTAGGCAACGAGGCGCCAGGAAGCACTTACAGGCTTACAGCAGCAGCAGGTGCCCAAGTTGAAGTTAATTTCTTTGTAACCGTTTTGTAAAAGGTTACAAAAAATTAGCTTCAACTTTTGCACCTGCTGCTGTAACCCTGTAAGTGCTTGGCTGAAAATTCTTCCCCGCTGATTCGCGGATTTTACCGCGATTTCACGAGATTCGCGGATCGCGAAATCGCGGAAAATCCGCAAATTCTGCGAGCGGAACTAATTTTCAGCCCATGCTTAGAACCAATGCGAATGATTTATTTGCTCCTCCTTTACCTGAGTGGTTTATCACTCCCACCAGCACCCCAAGGTGGCATAATTAGCCATAATATAAACCAGGATTGAGGGGAGTGTTGAACATCCACTGATAAACAGCATAGCACAGGTCCACAGACAACCTCATATAAACCATACACATCTGTCGACTGATGGGCAGGTATGGATGCAATTTTCCATCTTCCTTAGAGTAACTGTGTTGCATCGTGCGACTCCCTCTTGCACTGATGTGCCTCCTTGCACCATCAGGCCTCCCTCTTGCGCCGCTGTGCCTCCCTCTTGAGTCACTGTGCCTCCCTCTTGAGTTGCCATTAAATATAAACCCCTCAGCTGTCGGTGTCTATGTGAAGGAAAAGGGGGAAGAACGTGCACTTCTGTTTTTCCAATTCAAGGACTGGGAACAATGAGAGGTTTCACCTCTAGAATGAAATGCATTGTATTATGTTTTTTTATTGTCCTTTCAGTTTTTGAAGCTCAACTCTGTGCTGCCTGGACTGTGGGTGGGTGCATGCACACACCAATAAAATGAGGATCAGTGTGCTAGGGTTATAGCAGTGCAGTTGTGCCCGTTGAATGTGTGCTTTCGTGTGCATTTGTTCTTCAATAATTGCTTTTTTGGTAGGCCATCTTGCGTGATTGTTGAACTTGGTTACTTCTGCGATGTGCTGTTTTTGATAAATTAGTGTTCATTATCCAAACAGTTCCACCACACACAATTCAACTCCACACATTTCCAATCCACACCACATAATTCGACACCAATACACATAATTCCACTGAAAAACACCATTACACAACACACCACATACATCCAATCCACAACATGCTGTTCCATTTCATTTTTTTTTTTTTTTTAACATTGTTTTTATTGCATCACCAATATAAATGTACAGACATTAAAGTCAAAGTGCAATCAGAAACATAGCAAGAAAACACAGTGATTGTCGACCCCCGTACTGAGTGGCACGTCCCCATACCGAGGACAGTTCAGCCTCCATCCATATAACAGTCCTTGCTGTATCTTACATTGTCTGACGTCATTACTGCAAAAGAAAAAGTGGGTTGCTTTTGTGGTTTTCGCCCCTCCCCCACCCCAACAAACATCGATCCCCAACAACCCAACAATTTCAACAACCCCCCCCCCCCGTGGTCGCGCTGTACAAAATCAGTATTGGAAAGAGAGTCTGGTGTGGCGTAGGAAGTTCATACATTCACTAAGGTGTGTCCCCCGGTAAGGTGACGGGGTTGGCTGTACCCAATTCCTCCAATTCCTCACGCTCCTCGTCGGCGGCCTCTCGGAGCGCCTGTACCATCAATTCCCATGCAGTCGCCCTCTCCATAGCCTTCTCATCATTCGTTCTCCAAGCCACCTGGTACCTCAAGGTGCTTTCACACGCCGCCCACCGCAAACATACACCATACCATCTTTTAAATGTGGGTCCCGTCCTTGATTTCCAATTTCTCGTTATCTCCCGCTTAGCAAGGATTAGTCCCAAATCTATGAATTTGCTGGTATTTTTATTCTTAGGCGTGTGTGGAAACCAGTGGAGGACCCCCACTGCTTTGGTGTACTGAATGTCTCTATCCGTTGCATTGTTGAGGGCCCTTCCAATCTCCTGCCAGTAATCTCCCAAGGCAGGGCAATCCCATAACATGTGACCCAAGTCTGCTCCAACTGTGTTGCATCTGGGGCAGGCAGCCTGTTCCACCCCAAAGTATTGTCGTACTTTCCCCGGTGTGAGGTACGCCCTATGAATGACATAGAAATGGATTAGCTGAAACCTGGCATTTCTCGAACTTTTCCACGCCCGTCGCAGCAGCTGGCCCCAGGTCGTATCAGGGGTTTCCAGTTGAAGGTCCAACTCCCACTTGGCCTTCAGAGCCGCGAGAGGCTGCAGAGCCTCCCGCAACATTCTGGAGTATAAACAGGTGACAGCCTTAAAGGTCCCGGCTGCCATCATCGTGTACTGACATGCCATAGAGGTGCCCGGTTCCTGCACACCTTCCCCCCAATGAGCCTGCATGGCGCCCGTGACCGCCGCATGCAACAGGTAGTCGCCCCGCAGTAGGTCGAACCGCTCTTGCAGTTCCTGAAAAGGAAGCAGCACCCCATCCTCGTATAAGTCGCCCAGCATCTGGATCCCAGCCTCTTCCCACCCTAATAGCCGCGACC
The DNA here is from genome assembly GCF_964263255.1 of Lissotriton vulgaris. Lineage (NCBI taxonomy): Eukaryota > Metazoa > Chordata > Amphibia > Caudata > Salamandridae > Lissotriton > Lissotriton vulgaris. Next base: position 527,671,334 of record NC_141691.1, on the reverse strand, counting down.
AGTTCCCTCCATGAGGGAGGGCCGTAACCATCCCCAACGGGATTTCAGGAGCATACATAAGGTGGACCCCCGCTCGTTTGCGCGCCCGATTCCAGCAGAGTCGGAATGTCTGTTCCTCCACCGTCAGGTCCCTGACTAAGAGCTTCTGGTGCAGTGTAATGTACGCCAGCACATGCCGCGGAGTACCTTATTCTCTAGCAGGCTCCGGGCCTCTATATACCCTCGCAACCTCCTGGGTGAAAACCTGCAACTGTGCCGCTAGATAATACCCTTCAAAATCAGGCACCGCTAAGCCTCCCTCATCCTTGGGACGCAGTAGGGTGTCCAGCGCTATGCGCCTCCTCCCTGTGCCCCATAGGAACGCTATGACCAGAGACCTTAGGCGCCGAAAAACAGAGCTTGGGATCCATACCGGGAGCGTCCTGAAGTAATACAGCAGCCTGGGCAGAGCCACCATCTTAAGTAGGGAGATCCGACCAGCCAGGGACAGCGGAAGAGTGGACCAGAAATCCATACTCCCTCTCAGGGCAGTGATACAACGGGTGATGTTGCCATCCAGCATATCCGCCGGGGTGTGGTAGACGTAGACTCCCAGATAATGCAAACAATGTGGTTCCCACCGGAGTTCCTGCGCCGTGAGAGGGCACGGTTCTCCCAATCTTAAGGGGAATAAACAGGATTTAGGCCAATTGACCCTCAGGCCCGATAGTTGCCCAAACCGCCCTAGCAGCCGTCTCGCCCCTAGAAGCTCTGTGCCCGCGTCTGCCAAGAACATCAGCAGGTCATCCGCGTACAATGAGATGAGATGCGGCCTGTCCCTATATAGCAATCCGGCGTAGTGGCGGCCCGATCTGGCCTCTACAGCAAAGGGTTCCATCGCCAGGGCAAACAGAAGGGGGGGAGAGGGAGCACCCCTGCCTAGTGCCTCGCCGGACGGGGTACTGCTTCGAGATCAATGTGCCAACCCGGACTCTAGCTACTGCATCGGTATACAGGACTTTGGTCCAGTTTATGTATCCATCCCCCAGCCCGAAGCGCCGCATCACCTCATATAAGTATCCCCATTCAAGACTGTCGAAGGCCTTCTCGATGTCAATAGAGAGTACAAATGGAGAGATGGCGTCTGGCCAGTGGGCCCCCATCAATCTTGTAAGCCTGCGGATATTATGAGTGGTGTTACGTGTAGGGATAAAGCCGCACTGGTCCTTATGAACAAGGCCAGTCATGTGGACCAGTAGCCTGTTCGCTAGGATTTTACTTAGGATCTTATAGTCCGTCGTGAGCATGGACAACGGACGGTAGGAGGATAAAGCCGCCCCCTCCCTGCCCGGTTTTAACAGCGGGATCATGAGGGCTTCACACATGGAGCCCGGGAGCCGACCTCGCGATTGCGCTTCATTGTAAACTGATCGCAGCTGAGGGGCGAGGTACTCCAGATATTTACTATAGAACTCGATCGGGAGACCGTCAAGGCCCGGAGTTTTATTTCTGGCCATCTGCTTTACTGCACACCCTATCTCCCCGACCGTAATGGGCCGACCCAACTCCTCAGCCTCCGATTCCTCCAATCTCGGTAGCTGTAACCCGTCCAGGAAGACGTCCAGCTCGTCCGCCCCGCCCGTCTCCCCGCTCTCGTATAGATCTTCATAGTACGCCCGGAACCTGTCCAGTATCCCGGCTTGGGTATGGCAAGGCTCCTCCCCCACTTCCTGGATCATCATGATCGGCATGCCCCGCCTGACTGGGTTGGCAAGCCACGCCAGCATTGACCCCGCCTTGTCACCTTCCGCATGCGCCTTCGTCATGTACGTTTTATGGTCAAAGCTACGCAGCCGTTCCAGTTCCACCGCTAGCGCCTCCCTGGCACCACTAAGCTCCTCCTGTAGCTCAGGGTGATTCGGGCGACCCCTCTCCATCTCCCTCAACCGTTTTTCTGCCTTCTCCAGATCATCCATCAATGTCTTGCGGGCCCCGGCCACGTTCCCAATACAGTGCCCCCGTACCACCACTTTAAACGCATCCCATTCCACCGCCCTAGTGGAGGCGGAGCCACTGTTCTCCTCAAAGTAACGCTCTATACGTTCCCCAAGGGCCTCCCTAAAATGCAAGTCATCCAAGGTGTCAGGCTGCAATCGCCATGTTGGCACGCAGTTAACTTCCACCATCCAGTTCAGGGACAACAACAAAGGATTGTGGTCCGACATCGTCCGAGCCAAATATTCCGCCCCACCCACCGTGGAAAGCACATGCGATGAGCACAGAAACGCGTCCAACCTAACATGCAGATCATGCAAATGCGAGTGAAAGGAGTAATCCCTAGTGGTGGGGTGCAGTGTCCTCCAAGCATCTTTAAGAGCCCAACTCTCCTGCCACTCCAGCCTGCGCTTGGCCAACCTATGTGCTGGGGACGCGCGCAGCGGGGGATGGGACCTGTCCAAAACCACATCTGCCACCGAATTAAAATCCCCCCCTAGGAGCATCGGCCCTGCCAAATAACTCGCCAGTTTGCCCGAAAGTGTGGACAAAAATGCGGGTAAATCCACATTGGGAGCGTACACGCTACAGAGGGATACTACCCTGCAACTCAGCCTCCCCTCCACCGCTACATATCTACCCTCAGGGTCCACCAATGTTTTAGTGACTTGGAAGGGGACCCCCGCACGTATCCAAATCAGCGTCTCCCTTGCAAAGGCTGAATACGTTGTGTTGAACAACTGCCCCCTCCACCGCCTCTGCAGCGCTATCCCTTCTTGCCTGTTAAGATGTGTCTCTTGCAAGAACGCTATGTGCACCCCCCTACGCTTGAGGTACGCCTGAACCTTGTGCCTACGTGTCATGGTCTGCATACCCCGCACGTTCCAGGTCACACATTTCAAAGCCCCAGTACTAGCCATTCCCCTTCGCACACACAGACAGAACAATAGAAATCATTGACCACGCACGCTTACCGACCACGGACTGTCCCCCCCTCCCTCTCCAAACAGAAAAATTCCCCCCCCCATCTAGAAACAACATCCAGAGCAACCCCAACTACTCTCGATTCCCACCCCCCCAGGACAGGCCCCCCCACAATTGGAAGTACCCCCATCCAAACTGTCACGCCCAACCACCCCTCAAAGAAAGGCACTAGTGTTCGCAGTCTCCACTGCGATGACCGTAAGGGCCAGTAGGGCGCGGATCGATGCGAAAGGTTCGTGAAAGCCAATCAATCCCGCACATTCCGCCCCACAATCCCCACATTACAGCATCTCGAAACCCCAAATAACAGTGTTCCGCACCCACGGGCTCAGCGCCCCAGTGTCTAACCAGCAGGTCGCTCCTTCTGTCCAGCGTATCACGCCTCAAGGATCTCCTCCGAAGTTTGAGGCGTCACTATAGGGCCCTTGGCTCCACCAAATTCCGAGAGACCCGTCTCCGACCCCGTGCCTAGTTCCTCCGACTCTGTGCCCTTCCCGGACTGGCTCCTGGTTGCGCTAGATAAGTTCACCACTGCCTGCAGGGCCGCCTGCCTCTCCGTCTCCGTTTGTGATATTGAAGGTCTGCCAGTCCTCCGACGATTCCTCCGGATCCGTTGGGATTTCCTGATCGGCTGTGCCACTCTAGCCTCCTCCGCCCTGGCCTTGGCGCCATCCGTCCCCGCTTTGTAAGTGTCCCACCAGGCCCAGGCGTCCGCCGAGGTTGTAAAGAAGAGTGCCTTTTCATCCACCACCACTCTCAACTTCGCTGGGAAGAGCAGGGAATATTTAATGCCCTCATCACGGAGCTCCCGCTTAAGGGACAGGAAATTGGCCCTGAGCTTCTGAGTCTCAAACGTGTAATCTGGGAACATGGTGACCCTGTTGTTATCCACCTGAAAAGGTCCTGCTTCCCTCGCCCTCTGCAACAGCCAGTCTCTGTCTCTGTAGTGGAGCAACTTGAACACCACCGGGCGAGGTGGGAGGCCCGGGGCCGGCGGCCTGGCTGGCACCCTATGGGCCCGTTCGAGGGAGAAGAAAGGGGACAATCCCTCCGGTGCCACCTCAGTCCGTAACCAGTTGTCGAGATAGCCCACCATATCGTCGCCTTCAATTTTTTCCGGCAGGCCTACGAGGCGCACGTTATTGCGTCTATTTCGGTTTTCCGCATCCTCAGCCCTCCGCTCCAGCACCTTCAACCGATCCATCACATCCGCCATCTGTGCTTTTACCGCTGCATGGTCCGGGGCCAACTCTTGAACTGTGATTTCCACAGACTTCACTCTGTCCTTGAGTTTATCGTGATCTGCCTTCAGGAGGCCCAGGCCCGTCGCCACCTGAGCTATGTCCTGCTGCAGGGCGTCCTTTGTGGTGGAGATGGCCTCCAATATACGGTCTTGCATACGTTGAAGAGCAGACTGGTCCCGATCCGCTCCTTCTGCAGCCTCAGTGTCGGTCGCACCATCCCCCTTCCCTTTCGTCTTCCCCATCTGGGCTGTAGACGGCCTCCGGTGCCACCTCTTCACCCTCTCTCCACTCTGCAGGGCGTCGCATATAGGAAAGTCCCCGTTCAGTAGTAGCAGATAGGCCCTCTGTGTTCCGTACCTTAAGCTCCGCTCCAAACACTCAGGCCAAAGCCGCCTCCTGGGGCTGGGGTCCCCGATGAGCCGTCGAGCCGTCCGGCGCCAGTTGTGCTCAAAGGGCCGGGGCCAACGTCACAGGGCTGTCGCCATGTTGTCGCCTCCACCGCTCACACTTCCAAAGGCTCGACTCCCAGCCACTCGCGTTAGTGCGAGAAAGGTCCGCTCGAGACCCCCGAAGTAGTCGAGGAGTACCCGCCAACTCCCTCAACACCAATAGCAGTAGTCCAGTAAGGGAGTCCGGTCTCGTGTCCCAGTCGTTCCTTTGTCTCAGGCCACAGCCGCCATCTTGGCTCGATGCCTTCACGCCTGATACGAACTTTCAAATCCAAAATTCTGGGCCGGGAACAGCCTTGGGTCGACCGCTGTAGGCGCCGCACCCTCCGTGATGTCTTTAGAGACCGGATTTTATCCGTTTTGCTGGGGTCCGATCAGGTATTCAGGATAATTTTCAGGATCGGGCGCGGAGCTCCGGGCTCACGCTGCCTACCTCCTCGGCATCCAAGCCACGCCCCCCCATGCTGTTCCATTTCATGCCACAAAATTCAACAGCACACCATATAATAAAATTCCACAACATACCACTCCACAACACAAAATCCTATTCCACATTATTACACGCCATAACACACAATCCCACTCCACACAACTCCAGTACACTCAATACCATATAACTACTACTCACATAATTCCACTACACAAAGCCACTCCACACCACACAATTCCACAACTAACAATTCCAATCCAACACACATAATTCCACTACACACCACATACATACACTACATAACACAGGGACATTGTCATTTACAACGCCAATAGCTCTAACTCAAATTAGAGACCTATAGCATTTCCAATGCTTGTTACTATTGTATCACCTCCGAAAAGCACTTGCTCTCAGTACTCAGCACAGCTCTATGCCCCCACTAAAAATCAAGTACAGTGCAAACGTGGCCTGGTTATTGTCAATTTGTTTAGATGTTCTGTCAGTGGTGGCAGGCACAAGGTTTATTTCCTAACCCTGAACACATCTTTTAATTCGGCTAAATGTGTCTGTTCGTTTGATTTTCAGAAGGTTTATGCTGCCTGTGGTAGATTTCTTGTGCAGAATTGCAATTTTTACAAGTTCGGGAAAGCTAGCTGTTTAAATCTCCCTCCGGATGTCATCTGCGCGGCGCATCTACGTGTTCGCAATAGTTTTCTTGCGCGGTGCGTGATCGCGGGCCCTTATGACGTATTCGCGTTCAGCAACTCTCGCAGTGCAAGATGGCGGGCCGCTATGACGTACTCGCGGTCGAAAAGTCTCGTTTGATCACGCATCCAGATCCAAAATGGCGCAGTGCTTGCAAACCGGGAGGAAAAACAACTCAGCGAACTCAGAATCAAGGTAAGCCAACGCCGCGCGTGCGAGATTGCATTTTTGAAGCGCGACCAAGCAAAAAAATCCACCAGCTTGCGAACTGCAAATTTTTTGAGAAGTTTGCGTGATTCGCGGACCGCGAAATTGGCAAAAATTTGCAAATTCCGTGAGCGGAACGGATTTTCAGCCCACACTTAATCTTGAGAACGCAATAAATGTCCATAACGTTTTAAAAACAGGAGATGGTATAGTCACAAAGTCTATATAAGTAGCAATGTCATTGATAAAGTACGAGAGCAATAAGTCCCTTTTCTTTAGGCTTCTTTTCTACTTGTGGCATACATTGTGTAAGTCTTATGTTTGAGTATTCTCTCTGTTTAAACATTGAATCAGAGCATGGCAACAAGTAGGAGTTCCCAGATAGGTCGAATTGGAAGAAACAATTTTGCATTGTTTTAATTAGATTTTCATGATAGAGGAAATCTTTCTATATTATAAAAGTGTATTCTGCTTCACAACACTTGCATACCTTTCACCTACTCTAAGACACCGCTCACCCACCATTTTGTCTGCACAGTCATCCTGACATTGCGCTGGCAGTCACATACTGCTCACCCACCCCTCACTCAGTGCTGGCTTTACACACACACACACACACACACACACACCATTGACATACCTCTCACACAACACTACATTCTTTTCACCCACACCTCTCACCCTGATCTCAAACTGCTCATCCTGCACTTATACTATTGACATACCGCTCACCCTATATTGGCACTCCTCTTAACTTGCACAGGATAGGAATATCTTGCCCTGTACACTCACACAATTCTCAGTCTGCACTGAACACTACTTTTCATAGGTCCTACCCACTGTGGCAGACCCAGCTTTAGCGAGAGGAACACCTGGCATGTACGAAGTATAACAGGCTGTTGATATTGATTATGGGTTATCAGTCTTGAGCTCCCAAAAACCTGAATCACATCCACAGGAGAAAGAATACCATATCACCCAACAGCTACAAAATGGATGACAAAGCAAACAGTGAGAAATACAAATTTGAGTTGTGGGTGTTTTGAAGCAGTGCCCCCCCGCTCCCTAAAATCCTGAAACTGCCTGCGCCAACTTTATATGAATTTAAAAACACAAGAGAGGGGACCTCCTAACTGAGTGGGCGAGCTGAGGGTCGAGCGGGTAAAATTATCAAAGTAAAGAAATACATAATACAGCCTAACTGGATACTCAGACACGGCGATAGGTCCCCTAGGATAGTGCGCCTCCTGCAGATTGTGGGCAACTAGGAAGTCTCAGAGGTCAACGGCAAGAGGACCAGTTTCGGTGCACTCTTCGTTCCCATCTGTCAGTTTAGCTCCAGAACAACAGCAAGAACCACAGTTCATGATTTTATTACACTAGCCCGGCAGCTGCTGGGACACCCAGCAGCAGTGGGCAAACTCATGTCCATCCGGTAGCTGAAGATAATGGTGACAAGCTGCTGTTTCATGCATTACCAACTGTGACAAGCACAACCACTGCCTGGAGAGACAGGGCGTGGTCACCACGGGCTTGGCTTGGGGCAGACCACTCTGTCTCACAATGCTGGGCCCTTCCTACGCAGGCTCAAAGAAAAGATGCAAATGCAAACTGCCATCAGTCATAAAGAATGACAGGTCCCAACTACAAATGGATGTCCTGTGAGCTGATTCAAAATGTGGGTGACAAAATGTTAATGGCAGAAGGGACACCCGTCTATCTGCCTCCCTACATGTGCTATCCTTTCTTCTGATTCAAAATGTAAATCTGAACTTCTGCAAGTTCAAGTCTTTGACATCTGTGTCAAGTATTTACTGGGACTACAACACAACTTGTTAGTAGATGTTTTGGAGCGGAACTCATTTCTACACAAGAGCCCTCGTGCCCACCCATTTGCATCCATGTGAGTTCTCAGAGGCCACCAGCTTGGTGGGTAGCAACTCGTAACAACAACTCTAAAATAAAATAAAATAAATCACACTTCATTTAAGCAAGAATGAATGGGACTAACCCAATGCCTCGCTTGGGTGTCATTTTTATCTTCTTTGCATATTCCCTGGTAGACAGCTAAAGCAGTCTTTTTAATCCATGCCATAATAAATCCTAATGACAAGAAAGTCTGAGGTTCTTTAGGAATCTTTGGAAGTCTTAAAGGGTAGATCTTGAGCATTTTCAGGGGGTAGGGGACACAGGTTCCCTAGAAGTATAATAAGCACTGGCAAATGCATTAGGTTTCGCCTATGGGAATAGTAATATGTTAAAAGGTGTGGGAGCAGTGTATGAGTGCAGGGAGAATTGTGTGAGTGCTCTCTGTTCTGGGTGAGTGGTGCCTGAATTAAGGTTGTTAGGCGTCTGAGTGCGAGGTGAAAGTGCCTCAATGCATGGTGATTGATGTGTGTTCAGAGCAGAATAAGAATTGTGTGAGTGTACAGAGTGAAAGATATTGCCCTGTACAAGGAAAGAGGTGTGCGAGTATAGGGTGAGCGGTATGTCAATAGTATAAGTGCAGGATGAGCGGTTTGCGTTCAGGGTGAGAGGTGTGAGTGGAGGGTGAGAGGAATGTGAGTGCTGGGTGAGAGGTATTTTAATGGTTTGTGAGTGCAGAGGCAGCACTGTGTGAGTGGTGGGTGAGCAGTATCTGACTGATAACGCAATATCAGGGTGAGTGGGCAGAGTAAATGGTGGGTCAGTGTACAGGGAGAGAGGTGTCTAAAAGTAGGAGAAAGGAATGTAAGTGTTGTAAAGACATGTCAGCAGCGCAACCAAAAAACGTTATAGTATATAATCTATATGATTAATAATAAGCTCTTTGTTGTTGTCGCACTGCACAGAGACATAGGTTATGTCATCACAGACTCACATTGGGTCCAAAACAAAGACCCAGTGTCCTCTTGGTACACAGTGAAACGGTAAAGGAAAAATGGTATACACTTGCGCTTTGCTGCACTTATTATTCTAACTGTGCCACTAAAGCAGTATTCTACTTTATTGCACAGAACAAAGGAAGTCACAATGACGACTGCCGCCTCTATGTGACTGCACTAGCAGAGCGTGCTAATCTCAAAAGCGATCTGCGTAATAAGTTCGAAAACAAGTGCAATGAAGTAACAGCTGGTTGGTGAGGCCTGTACAAGTCACACAAAACCGACCAATATGGCAGAGGTAAGCAAAAGTGGGTCAATGCAGCACCTAAAACACTGGGGTGGCAACTTAAACTTTACTAACTTCCCATGGTCAAACTATATTGGGGAGTGGTCACACTCCATCTCTTTCATAGAGAATACAAATATCGTATTTTGCCCTTCCTGTATGAGTTAATTGGGCGAACCCACACCTAATAAGGCTGCAAATAAAATGCACATTTGCTTTCCAGCATTTAAGTATTAGTCCTCTTCGGGGTTTTCAACAGAAAATAAAATACTGCAGAAACCTCAGATCTTGTGGTACCGTAGGCTACAGATGAGTACCACCCGTGCATCAAGGCTCTGCTGCTGCTCATGCGCACTCTGGCTTGCACCTGGTTCAACCAGTAGGCCCGTAAAAAGCGCTACCTGAAACAGCACGAGCGGTGCATGTCACACGAGGAGAAGTGCGCAGCCAAAGAAGAGTTTCTTACTCAGAGAGCCGAACAGAAGCAGGCATGGGCCATCCAGCTGCTGGCCAAGCTAAGCTGTGGCCTGAGCCCGCAGAGCTGCCAGGACTTGGTGCTGACCATAAGTGGTCGTAAGCCACCCTGCTGCCTCCTCTCTAAACCTGACTAGTGCAGTAAGATGCGCTGCATAGACTGCCAGCCCCAGGGCGATGAGGAGTGGGGGTAATGATTACAGAAAAACAAGGGGGGGGATAAAAAAACAACACACAAGGGAGATGAGGGTTGGGGAAAAACAGACAGTGCACAAGGAGGGTGGGGGTGAGGAACTGCAGACACAAGCACCAAAAGTGGAACCAGCAACGAGAAATACAAACAAGATAAGGACATGATTTACAGTCATCAGCATAGCGCCTTAGGAAAGCCAAAAAAGTTCTGTGGATGAAAACAGTACTTGGGCCTTGTCATGTCATGTCATGTCAAAGGTTTTTGTATAGCGCAACTTATCACCGTAAGGTCTCAAGGCGCTTGCAGCACAAAAACGGTTGACCACAAGTGAGGCTAGATACAGTATGGTAGAACTACTTGGGAAAGAGCCAGGTTTTTAGGGTTTTACGGAAAAGTTTGTGTTCAGTGATGGATAAGAGGTGGGGGGGCAGTTTGTTCCTGAGCATAGGGGCAAGGTAGGAAAAAGAACGGTGACCGTATCTGGAGGTCCGGACACACGGTTGGGTCAAGAATGATTTGTTGCTGGACCTTAAGGATCTTTTGGGGACATACCAATTAATTTTTTTGGGAGGTATTTGGGCCCGTTGTTGTACAAAGAGTTATGCGTTATGCTCAAGATCCTAAAGTGGCTTCTCTGACAAATGGGGAGCCAATGGAGCTTTTTCAGACAGGGTGCTGATGCTGTTCTAGGAGGCAAGTCCAGGACTAATCTGGCCGCTGCATTCTGGAGGGTCTGCAGTTTTGCCAGCAGGTCCTCATTAAGTGCAGCGTACAGGGCATTGCCATAATCAAGATGGCTGACGATCAGGCCCTGTACCAAAGGTTTCCTGGTTTCTATAGGAAGCCACCTGAAGATCTTCCGGAGACTGCGCTTTATTCCATAGCAAGTCCCTGTCACTTTGGTGATGTGATTTTTCATGGACAAGGCACAGTCTATTGTTATTCCTAAGTTACGTACTGCAGATTTAGGGGAGGGACATACTCCCAGTTCCAATGGCCAACACTCTTGTGTCCAGCATTTCTCTGCTTTACCTAACAAAATAATTTCGGTTTTATTAACCTTCAATTGGAGTTTGTTGTTCCTCATCCAACTGCTTATCTCAACCATGCAGTTTTTAAAACGGGAACGGGTGCCGATGTGATCTGCACCACAAGTGATGAGCAGCTGGGTGTCATCGGCGTACGATACGGTTTCAAAGCCGTATGAGTTAATGATTTTCGCCAATGGGATTAAGTACAGATTAAATAATAGAGGGTTTAAGATTGACCCCTGTGGTACCCCCACCGTTAAAGGGCGACTACTGGAGACCAGAGTGTCGACTCGAATGGTGGTGAGGCGGTCAGTAAGATAGTTTTCAATCCAACCAAGGGCCCTTCCTCTGATACCTATCTCCCACAGACGATGTTCCAAAATGCTGTGGGAGATGGTATCAAATGCCGCGGATAGGTCCAGGAGGATGAGGATAGCTGATTCGCCTCTATCCACCGAGAGCCTGATGATATCCACAATCTCGATGACCGCTGTCTCCGTGCTATGGGCAGCACGGAAACCGGATTGGGAAGGATCCAGGACCCCATGTGACTCTGTAAAAGCAGTAAGCCGTTTGTTTACTAGATGTTCCAACACTTTCCCAAAAAAGGGTAGCAAAGAAATAGGCCGGTAATGAGATGGTAGTGTTGGGTCATCTGATAAGAGCAAACACACACGGAAGAGCAGGAAATAGAATGCTGCAGCCAAAGGAAACAGAGGAAAAGTAAGTAGCAAGCACAGGAACCACTGAAAAGCAAGGGTGTGTAATGTAAGCCCCTTTTAAGATATATATTAACAATAGATTTCACAAGCACAGTGCACAAACTGGGCAGGCGAAATCTAAAAAGGGAGATTACATAAAATAAGTCTACCTGCTTGACTTCCTTTCCAGGCTTCTTTTAATGTCCGCAAATATTATAGTAATATACAGAAGAAAGGATTTCAAGAGAAAATACAGAATGAGAAGGTACAGGATAAACAAGCATTGTTAAATGCAATAGCGTTCGCCTATGGGATTAATAATATGTTTTCTGGTGTAAGTTTTAGCTTGGTGAGCAGTTGTGCAATATAAGCCTTCTTGACCAGTAGAGTTATCAAGGAAACCATGTAAACACAGACAAGTACCTCCTACTTCTTGCCTCTATGACCCAGTGCTTAAGTGGCAGACGGAGCTCTGGGTCGAAGGTTACTGTTGGCGGAGCTAGCAGAGATTCCGCTAAAAGTAACTAAGAAGTTCCTGTACCCCTACATAACCTCTATGTATCTTAATAGCTGAGAGAGCACTGGTTTTAAAAGGGTCAGCAAACCCAGGGCAGTTAGGAAGTTTTAGCCATGCTCCCCTCGTACCACAGATATAACATGTTAACATAGCAGTGCACAAGCAGCGGGTTTTGCTCTTGGGTTATTGGGTACCTGGAGAGGTTTCTTCTCCAGTTAATGACTGAGGAACACAGGGTGCAACTACTCACTCAAAATGTTGTCCATTGATACATCCTTCCCCAACTGCTGACAGGCCATTCACCCCACCTCACTCCATCCTCACCCACACTACAGAAAAGCAATCTTACCTCTATCACCTAAAGCATAGCAGCAATCCTATCACCTAATCACTAAAACAGCCTGGTAACAGTACATTACATATCAGATCTCCACAACACGTGCTTATTTTGAAGAAAGTTATTATATTTGGTTGAAGCAATGGTTTGGGGGACTGCCTCAGAGACTCACCAAACACTAGTAGTGAATAGCAGTTTAATAAAAAGAAAAGAAAGTGATATGAATCGGTCAGCGTTGACCGTGTCATAGATTTTTTTAAGCCATGTTACACAGCAGCCCGCTGCTGTGCAATATGTTACAAAAAGCAGCTGGGGAGCAACATAAGGGAGGCAAAGGGAGGAGGGAGGGAGCAGCAACAATGGGACATGGGAAAAGCAACACAAAGGAGGTACAGGTGTGGGGAGGCAGCAACAGATGGGCCAGCAACACTAGAAGGGAGGGGAAAGAAAAAATAGTATGAGAATCACAGTGGGAACAGCGGACAAGCACTAATTGGGCTGATTCAATCTGTGCTTTGTCCATGCTGCACAGAAAGGAACGTAAGTGATGCTTGCCCTGTGCTGGCCACATAGGAGGCAGCAAAGACTACTAGTGACTTTGAAGCTAACAAATGATAAACAGTGTGCGAGCTCCAAGCCCTTTATTGCAAACAATACGTCTCACAAGAGCGCATGCATGCAAAACACATGCTGTTGCAGGGTTAATTTTTTTAATTCTTTTTATTAAAGGGTAGTGAAGGGTTCAGGGGGTTTCGTGTTGTTTTGGTTTCTTTAGTCATTTATAGCATATACAAGGCTTCCTTGCAGTGGCACAAGCCCATGCTAGTACTGATGGACTTAGTTTGTTTTTCCGAGTCCTGGTTTTAGCTATGTTAAAGGATACAATGGCTACATCTGCATGTATATTTGTCGTATATGCTGTACAATTTTTCAATAAATAGATTTAATACTAAATATATACACATGCATACAACTTGGTTGAGTTAATAACAAGACTACATCTTGGGAAGGGTTATACCCTCATAATTATCACAAGAATAATCGTAAGGTTGGATTAGTCTTTCTACCTAAAAGCAGGGGAGTGAACTATAGCAAGCTCAATATCATTCATTGCAGAGCAGGTGTGTCGATGCTGTCGCACGGTTGACCTAAAAATGGGAAGAGGATAATGCAGAAAATGGAGAGGAGACGACTACAAAAGACTTAAAAGTAGACAGCAGTAAAGAGCAGAAGAGGGCATCAGAGTAGGATCCAGGAGCGAGATGGAAGTGAAGGAAAGGGGAGGAGAGACCAAAAAAGAGGGAAAGGAGAGGCTAAAGATAGAGGAGAGTTCAAGAAAAAGAGTAAAATACAATTAAGGACAGGGAAAATAGGGCATGAAAGAGAGAACAGAGTAAAAGCGAAGTAGAATGGGGTACAGAAAGAGGAGAAGTGTAAGAAAGGGAGTGAGAGATTAGAGATGATATGTGAAATGGGTGCTTAGGTGAGTAAAATAAGTGAAATGCAAGAGATGGGGTGAGGGAGTCCGGCTGCAAAAATATTATGAGCGAGCGGTTTGAGGGGAGAGAAAAGCGAAGAAGGTGATGGGGGATTGCAGGGTTAGGAGGGGCACATACTGTGTAAAAACAGTGTGAATGGCCCTGCCAATGAAACAGTGCTGGTGACTGCATGGCAGACCTTCTTCCTGCTGTTTAAGTTTTGGACCTAGGCTACCTGTCTCCCAAACTTGAATGAGCTTGGGGTCAAAGGTTACCTCCTACCATGTTTGATCGGAGCAAGGGACTTGCTCGGTGAGAGGGCTTAGATACAAATAATAATAAATTAATTAAATATTAAATAATTAAATTAAATAAATTAAGGCCAGCCGAAGCCTGGCAGAATGTGCATAACTATGTAAATAATAACTATGTGTCTTCACGATCTGTTAGCATATTGAAAGGGTAACATGCTAAATGTCTCATCTAGTGCCCCCAATGGGGAAATTAATTGTGCATTAAGTTACTTTCCATAACTGAATATAGCCATAAAGTGTTGGTGACAAACCCATGAAGTTATCAAACACATCCGTTAAATAGTGAAGGTAAAAGCTATTACGTTATCCAACATAAAGTGCATGTTGACTCGTCAAACAATGGAATAAATGATATGCACATGCAGTGTTAGTGGAATGGATTCAGCTGTGGAGAAGTCCTTATGAACGAGCATCAGTGAGACTCTTGGTTTTCAAGTGAACATTTACAGTAAGAGATAAACCACTGAAATGTAGCCGCTCACTCCCCTTGGTTGAACCCTGAGCCTTTGCAGAGCCCTTCAACCAGGGCAATGGTTAGAAGACAAATAACAGCTATAGAAGAATGATGCATATCTGGCCAAGACTGGAACACAGATAGAGATGAATTTAGAGACTGAACCTTTGCCCTCTCTTCCAGCAGAAATGCTCAAGTACTACAAAGGAGAGAGATACTTGGCAAGGGAGAAAAAAGTCTGGAGAACGACCCTCCAAACCCCTGCCTATTGCAATGCCTCCCCATTATATAAACACCTGATACAGGCATATAGAGGCTCAGTAATAGTTACAGCACCATCAGTAGCCTGGTTGTTGAATATGGGAAAATGACATACGCTACAAGTTTAATTTGAACTTCCTGTCTTTACTTAACTGAGGGTATAAGTTACAACCTGATTGAGAAACATGCATGCAGCCAGTTCATTCTGGGTGTTGGAACTCTCACCTAATGTTATTCAATGGATGGTTAAGTACTAGAACTATGGCTTAGTTTGGGGAACAGGCGGGGTTGTTTTCAACTACAGTAATTGATTGCACTGTAGAAATTCAGGCTTAGATCAATGTTTTCGCAATGATTCATCATTGATTTATCTTAAACACCAGCATTAAAGAAGTATTCTAGGTAAATAACCACATTCACTTTAGATACCTCTCTAAATGTAAATGTTAGTGCATTCGTGTACATACAATTATCAAAAATAAAGTTGAAATGCCAAAGTGCCTTGTAGACCTGTGTCTTAGTGATTTCAGAGTGACTCTATGCGTGTGCTAAAATTCAAAACCTTTCAGGGTCAAAAGAGTAACGGGCACAATATTCTTAACCCCTTCCATGCTCATGACGAGCTCAGCTCGTCATGATGCACGGTTGAGCTGTGCTGATGACGAGCTGAGCTTGTCATGAAATGATGTAAATGACGATAAGTCAGCATAGGAGGGGAAAACACCTAGCAGCCAAGGTGTTAATAAATAACTCACTGTGTTTACAATTTTATGAGCATTATCAAACAGTTTCCATTGGGCATCTAAATCAGCCGCCATGTTGGAAATGTTAAACAGGAGTGTTGGTGTCATTACCATGCGTGATTACGTAGGTGTCATAAGCATGAAAATAGGGCTAAAACCTTATCTTAACAATAGGCACCATTTTAGAAAGGTGACGGCTGAATGTATGTTTACAGAAAATGACAAATGTGGGACACCCTGAGTGGCCAGGGTATAACAATATACCTGCAGTGTGCATTCATGTGATTCACCCTCTTAGAACCATGTTTCCTGTATTGATGATATGAATATCTATTAAGAATGCATGAAACAGAAAATTAAATGCTAAATACGTGCTTTGGTAGCATGAGTATGTATGTTTACGCAGGTGTCGTAAACATGAGGTAAAACTAAATACCTGGGATCACGCTACACAAATAACATTACCTGTGCAGAGACAATAAAAAACTGTGGGAGGTGCGGCATCTAAGGTCAAGCCGCTGCGCCTCAGAAAGAGATCGGAGGAGGAGGAGGGGACAAGCAGGGGTGCTGACACACTTGCTCAGAAAGTAGTTTGATGCAAACGAAAAAAGTACTTGGGCCATGGGATACTGATAAGAAGACCACACGAAGAACAACAGGAAATGGCATGCTACAATTAATAGAAATTAAGGAAAAGTAAGTGGCAAGCACCCCAACCGATGAAAAGCAAGGGCGGGATGTAAGCCGCTTTTAAGATTTATATTAACAATAGATTTCACAAGCACAGCACAAGCGCTGTGCAGGCAAAACCTAAATAGCAAGAGTTTCTGAGGGAGGAGGAAGGGGGAACATAAAAAGGCAGACAGAAATTTGAAACACTAGTGGAAAAGGTAGAGTGAAAAAGCACACTGTTCCCCAGCCCTGCCTTACCCTTCACCCTGAGGATGAGTGGTGTTATTCAGGTGCGATGCAGTCACTCTGGGCATTGGAGGATTGTTCTCCACATGCAGCAGCGAAAGGGCCCTCCTTCTGACTGCCAGACACATGTGGTACAGCTGCTGCCTCACCTCCTTCTGCCAGTAGGCATAGATGAGTGGATTGAGCAGAGAATTCCCAAGCCCCAGGAGCCAGAGATACCTCTCAAGTACTGCGTAGAGCTTACATGATTTACATGCCAGCTGCACGATACTCACTACAAAGAAGGGTGACCAGAACAGCACAAAGCAACCAATCAATATGGCTACCGTCCGGATGGCTTTCAGATCATGGCTGTTGTGCAAGTTTGTGCAGTGTAGGGCTGGCCCGACTTGCTCAATGTCCCAGATCTGGTGAGCGTGTGAGCGTGCAATTTTTAGGATGTCACAGTAGAAGTAAATGAAAACAAGCAAACCAGGAAGGAAGCCAAGACTGAACACGGTAAGCATGTATGATGGTTCGAAAACACTGAAGAAAGTGCATTTCCCATTGTAGTCATTGTGCTGGAAGTTCTCAATCATCACCGGAAGGAACCCAAAGAAACATGACACGATCCACAGTCCCACCAGAAATGCAGCCACCACTGGGGCGGTCATGAACTGCAGGTAGCGCAGCGGCTGCTTGATGGCGACATAGCGGTCCATAGCCACTAGCACCATGGTCAAGATGGAAGCAGCCGAAGGAGATGTGATGAAGGACATGATCAGGGCGCAGCAATGCTGCGATGTTGAATTCGGTTGGGCCAACTCTAGAGAGGCAATTCCGGTGATGGAGATGCCAATGAAGGAATCTGCCACCGCTAAATTCAATACGAAGCAGAGGCCTAAGGACTCACTTTTGTGAATGAGCAAGATCAAGGTGACAGCCATGACCGAATTTGTGGCAAAGATGAGGCATGAAAAACAGCTGAGGATGACTCCAAAGACAAAGGAATCCATTGCATAGTGTTTCCTGGACGACACGGTATCCAAATGTAAAAGCCAGTGTCTCACAGACGAGCAAATGCAACGCACCGCCAGCACGTGCGGCGGCTGTACTTTCCAAACATGAATCGCAGCATGCTACAAACAAGTCCTGGTGGGAAAACGAGTTCACGTCCCAGCGTGTTGTCGCGGTTCATTGATCACGCTGCGCACGTTCTCCTCTGAAGTATTGTTGGGCCGGTGATGATGACGCAGCACCAGGGGGCTACCAAACAGGTTCAGAAATGGGTCTTATTCCAACTTCCAGAAGACAAAACGAGAAAATACTGCATTGCAGGCAGCAAGGAGTGCACGAGTTTCTGTGGGTTTCTTTTATCAAGGATACGCGCTGGAGAACTGAAGGTTGCAAGCCAGTTCCATGCAAAACGATTAAACAGCTTTGACAGGTCCCGGGACTTAAATGTGAGTGGTTCACTTTCACTTCCACTGATGAATAAACTATAAAGAGGCTTCAAGGTCCGTTGCCTGGCTGTCTTCAAAATACCCAGCTCATCATAGTCTTGAAACGAAGTCCAGAGCGTGTCTGAGGGAGTTCACGTGAACTTCTCTACCCTCGGTGAGGACGCGCGGCGGTGCTACAGCGTCTGTGCGCTGACAGGGCGCGCGCGGCTGACTAGTTCATTTTATTGCCGCTCTCCACGCTGCCTGCGACGCTGGAAATCAAGTCAATGAATAGCCACATCTCATCAAGAGTTTCCTGTCCATCCATTCTCGCTGCTCGTGCTGCACTCGCAGCCGATTGGGCACTTGGCACCTACCCGCTTTCATCCTCAGGTCAACTTTTAAGAAAAAATACCGACCATTTGTTAACGATTTGTTATTCTGGAACATCCACGAGATGACAGAAGGACAAAAAATCTTGTAAACTTGTCAGATTTCTTTTATCACAGGACGGTTACCCTTTCGTTTATTCCAATAATCATTCTGGAACGATGTAGACAGCTCCCAAATACTTTTAACTGATTTCCATATGTGATAAGTGTTTCAGGCAAGAGGGAAAATACGGCGTCACTGCTTTTCGAATATTGTTACTAGCCTGGAATTAACAGTGCCATCCAGGCTATTAAACACATTGTCAGTAGGCAACCTTGGGTCACTGATCAGGTGGCATTTTATTTTTGAATCACAACTAACCTTCTGGGCAGGTACCCTTGCATTTTTGGTAGGGCACTAACTTTCTCTACAAGGGGAGTTTTGAGTTCGAATCACCTAAAATGAGCTCTAGAAACGCAAATGTAATTTAAACACACCTCAGTCACAATGTTTCACTGACTTGGAACTTAAATAGTTGAAGTGAAGTCCAGAAGGGTATGCCCAGACTTGGATCCAGTTCACACTGTCAGTGAAACTAAGCTATGCCTATTTGCTGAGCCCTAATAAGGGCAAATCGGTCTTGGGTTGCTTGTGTTCCAGTTCATGGGCGATCTAGTCTAGCAGTTTTGGGCTGGAACGTTAATTACCAGTGGCTAAGATTAATTCAAGCATTCTATTCATCACTTTTTTGTGTGCTCAGTGGCGTAGGTAGAATTAAGACCGCCCGGGACGGGCCCTGCTTTTTAGGTTTCGCCTCGCCGAAGGATGCGCTCTGCGCATCTTTTCGGCGCAGGCGAAATCCTGTTGAGTTCCATAGTGTAGCTTTGTTCGGCCCTCGTCCTTGATTGGCTGGCTCCGTAAACGGAGCCTTGCCATTGGACGAGGGGCCTGTCCGTCAATGCCGGACCAGACACGGGGGCGTTCCCGACATTCTTTGGCTTTTGCCGACGTCACGGGACGCCGGGAACGCCCCCGTGTCTGGTCCGGCATTGCCGGCACTACTGCGTCTCTTCTCCTCCGTCGCCGGCCTCCAGTCTCCTCCTCCCCGATTGTATTGCCCCGTGACTGGCCGGCCGGCCAATCCTAGCGCGGCCGGCCGGAAGTGCCCGCCCCCCGCAGCCCGGGGAAGAAGGAGAGGAAGACGGTAAGCACTATGGCGGCGCCCGCGGGGAGAGCGGAGAAGTGCCTCTCCAACCTGCCGCTCTGTCTGGGCTGCCCAGCCTGTCGCTGCTTGCTCCCGTCCCCGTTCCCGTGGTGATGTTTTTCTGAAACGTAAGGAGTTTGCGTATTTTTAACCTTATTTGGTAGCACCCCATACCGCAGACAATGTTAAAGTCCTCCCTTTCCAAAGTCTTTCCTGATGTCCATCGCTCATTCTTTAGCTCCTGGTTCTGAGACTAGTACTAAAAAGCTAGTTCTTGGTCACTGTCCCCTCCAGGCCTGATGGTATCCGTAAGACTCTGCCTTTCTCACTACCTTTCTACCCCTGAAGCTTATCCTGAGGTCTGGCGCCTTGCTGATGTTGGTACCTACCTTCCTATTGTTGCCTAGTAGTTACTACCCCCGTAGTCTTGAATGTGGTTCCCTGACTATGCGCCCGTTTACTGTTGTGCCAGTCCAAAGGCCCTTCTTCTTGTTGACATCTTTCTAGGCTCCCGATCGCCTGCCCAGACCTTGTCCCCGAGGGGAACAAGTCCACCACTCGCCCCTATGAGCGGGACACAGGCCCCAAACATCACAGCGACTCCACCACTCCGAACCATCACTTCGGGTCCACTCGACTGAGCCACCACATCGGCTGTCCCAGCCAGATTTTGATCCCTCTGCCCACCGCCATGTTGTGGTTGCTAAAGCCCTCTCTATGCTCTATGATGGGGGATGATTGTTGCCTTCCGATCCTGGCCTCTCTCCCAACCTCCACTATCTACACACCATTATCGAAGATGTGTTTGCCCAATATCGCCCTGAGTTGACCCCTGACAAGATCCACACAGTTGGTACTGTCTGCCGACCGGACCTCCTTTACAAAAACATTCTGTGGTCTGCTGTGCTGCCTTGATGTTTGCCTAAGTACGAACTGCACATTGTTGTCGATATATGTGCAAATGGTTGACGCCTGCTTGACTCTTCTTGCTTTGTTTGGTGTGCTGTTGCCTGGTATTTTGCCCCCGAGAAGGGCGCGGACGCTTCATGTTGCATTGTTTCCCACTCTCTGAGCCCTCCGCCTACACTCAACTAGATACTGTGCTCCTACTCTGTTGAAGGCCGCCGTCGACGAAATCGATGGTGAAGCCGCTGACTGGACCACCCATGATGTCTTCTTTTGTTTTGCTATGTATTGTTTTGCTTCTTTCTCTGACCTCCCATATGGCATCGCCCAAGGCCTGTCTCTATATATATATATATATATATATATATATATATATATATATATATATATATATATATATATATATATATATATATATATATATATATATATATATACATATATATATATATATATATACATACACACACACGCCAGGTTGCCTCTGTTTGCTTCTTTGCTCTGTCTGCTTCTCCTCCCCCCTCCATTCGCTCAAACACTGTGCCTTTCCTTATACTACAACCTCAGACAGAGCCGATTGTGCAGCCGTTGGCCGGACCACCCACGCCGCTCTGCACGAGGACCTTGGCTCCTTTGTCAAGGTTTTGCTTTGATCTGTTTCTCTCCCGGACCCCACAAGCTGTAGTACCTTCGCCTGTGACCTGTCGACTATAGTTATACCCCCGCCAGGAAAACACCTCTCTTGTCTCCCAGCCAGATAATCTCTGAGCCCTCCTGCCCCTGTTTTCCGGCCGACGCTGAGAGAGACTGCCTACACTGGGTCTCAGCTAGACACCACTCCTCCCGAGCACGGTTCATATTTACTTAGCGCACCGCTCCTGGCGCCTCAAATACTGCTCTCCTGTGGCAGGCGTAGCGCCCGTTGAGTTAGCCCTCGCATCTCCTCGACTCCACGTTAATAGGCCTTAATTACAAATTAAATTCAAACTACCTAGGCTCGCCCCCCCCCAGTTTGCTGAAAGAGCCTTTGTGACGCTCGCGCCCGGCGCAACAATTGTCCTGTCTTCACTCTCCTGCTGAAAACTTTCAACCTCCATCCCCCCTATAAGTGACACACACATATTTAAAATGGCCGCTCCAGTCTGCTGTTGGGCTCATGATTGCTACTGTAAGTTCACGCCTGGCGCATCATTTTCCCTGATCTCGCCCGCCCTAGAATGTTCCACTCTCACTCTGACTCCCCTTATTACTGCGCTTAGGCCTGCCTTAGCTCCTCTCAGAAAAGCACACTCTCTCTGACTCCCTCTATCAATACTACGAGTTGCCACTACCCCTAGCTTCTCTTACACTCTATGATTTTTGGCTTGCTAATTAGTAAGGCACATCCCTTCCACCCTCCCTATACCCCACACCTTAACACCCTATCCTGCAAGACCTATACCCCTCACCTTAAATAGTTATCTTGCAAAATTCAACACCACTGAGGGTCATTCACTGGTAACCTTTTTACTCCCACCTCTCTATTAACACTAGTCAAAATAACCCACCCCAGCATTCCCCCTTCGGCTCAGTTCAGAATGGACGCCAGACTCCAGAAACTAGGTATTAATAGTTACACAACTAATTCCCGGACAAACCTCTCCAAAACCCAGAATAAGAGCCAGCTGTAGGTAACTTCCATTTAGCGAGTCCTTAATAGCCATTATTACTGAAACTTTGTTGTGCCCATGGAAGGCATGCGTATTTATTCTGGGATTTAACATTGCATTGTAAAGTTTCTTATTTGATCAGTTCTGGTGTATATTCTGGGTTAAAACTTTGGCTGGGTCATTTTGGTGTGCTCAAAATTTGATTGCTTCCCAGGAGTGATTCTCGGATTTTAGATTTGGTGCGTGGATGCTTAGAGTGGGTAGAACAAGGTGTGTGGCTGGTCTCGGTGAGGGCTGCTACGCCTACGTCTTAGGTGTGGAGAGTTGGTGTGCGAATGCGCAGCGTGGAGGCCCACTCTGCAGGGGAGCTCAGGGTGACTGGTTTTACAGGGATGAACTGGGGCAGGGGTGAGACCCTCCAGGTCTTTGTTTGAGATGCTCATTCTATTTCTCTTTCATCCAGTCCAGTCTTGTTCTTTGCATTCTCGGGCTTATAATGAGAAAATCAGTTACAAGACCCAGAATACAAATAAAATAACTTAGTTAAAATGAACCACTTACACGAGGCAGAAGGGACCTTGAGCGATCTGGTTTTGCAGATTGCTGCTCTGTTTGGTGCAAGGTAGGTAAGGGGAGCAGAATCTTGGCAGTTCGACAGGAGTGTCAGGGAGGACACTGGAAGGAGGAAGGTCTTTGGATGACTCGGCAGAAAACTTTAGCATGACCATGTGAAACCATTCCATAGGAATGTCATTCATTTAATTGAGTTTTGTGCAAAGTGCACTTGTTACACAGTGCATCAGTGTATATCGAACCATCCTTTGTAATGGTTTCTACAAGGCATGACACGCTTGTTAATTCTGCTGTGGTCTCCTCTCAGGCTGCCTCTATCCTGTGCCCACCAGGGGCACTGGACTCGGGCTATGTTTTAAGACCAGGCTAATTTTTTATGTTTTAAGACAAGGTTAATATCCCCGCCATGGTCTTTTATTTACTCTGTTCCCCAAAGAAGACTCCTCCAAGGAAGACAGCCAAAAATTCTGCCTGTTGTTTGAGCCTTCCTGTGCACAGCTGTGCAAAGCATCTTTAGGAAAGAGGTGATCCGTGGTCCTGATGGGGCTCAATTTTTGAGGTTGACGGAAGGCACCTGGGGGCTGAGTAGGAGCCAGCATGAAATATTATTTACAGCGCTTAATGTTGCACTTTTTGCCACCAATAGGCGCTGTACATAACAGGTGTTACTATCACCCGTTTGCATGATGGTTGGGGTATCGACCTCGGAAGGATGAAACGGGGAGTTCGCCTTTCCTTGATTCTAACTGCTACAGGTTAATCAGAGAGCGAGTAAAGAGATCACATATTGTACACAAGATACACACCTGAAGTAAAGAGGTTTAACGCAGCCCGTTTGTAGTATGGGAAAATCAACTGGAAACCAAAGTAGAGAGATAAAACTTTGACGGGAGTTTTAGAAACACGTTTCTGAAGCAGACGGTTCTGTGTATGTATGCAGGAGAGAGATGCGTTAATGTAATTTAGCACATTGAACCCGCACAGACATTATGGTAATGCAGGTGTTTTTGGGCAGACATTGGTGTAGGGCCACGCTGTAACAAAGGCTGGGTGGAGGGTTCCAAATGCCAACCTTCCTTGGGGGGGATGTTTTGTGTGCCTTAGGTCACCCCTTGGTGATCCGGGCTCAGAGAGTGCGGCCTGGCTTTGTGCGTGCTGGCCGGGGTGTCGCGTAAATGGCGGCAGGTGCTGGTGGGCTGCCATGGTTGGCTGACCTCCTGAGTCACTGCCAGCCCATTGGCCACACGGAGAGCCATTTATTTCCTCACAAGTGACAGATGTGCTTGTGCCTCCGTGTGCCCCTGTTGCCTGCTTGTGCCTCAGTGTGCCCCTGTTGCCTGCTTGTGCGTCCGTGTGCCCCTGTTGCCTGCTTGTGCCTCAGTGTGCCCCTGTTGCCTGCTTGTGCCATGTGGGTGTGTGTGGAGGGCTCTGTGTGGCTGTGTGTGTGGGGAGGTTTGTGTGGCTGTGTGTGTGGGGAGCTTTGTGTGGCTGTGTGTGTGGGGAGCTTTGTGTGGCTGTGTGTGTGGGGAGCTTTGTGCGGCTGTGTGTGTGGGGAGCTTTGTGCGGCTGTGTGTGTGGGGAGCTTTGTGTGGCTGTGTGTGTGGGGGGGGCTCTGTGTGTCATTTGCGAGAGATAAAGCTAGTGGCATTGTAAATGACAATGCCATTTATTTATGTTAAAAAATACATAAATAAAAATAATGTCAAGAGCAATGCCAATAGCTCTAACTTTAACAAAGGCGAAACCATTGCATTGTAAATGCTTGTTGCTGCCATGTGGTCGCTGTATTGAAGACCAAAACTCATCCCGCCCGGGGCAGTCCGCCCCCCCCCCCATAACCCCTCTTGCTACACCACTGTGTATGTTTCAGTATGACATCCTATGTGGGGAGGGTATGCCCAGACATGGGTACCATGCACACTGTGTCACGGGAACTAAGCAATGCCCAGCAGATGAGCCCATACAGGCCCGGTTCCAGCGGGTGGGCCGGGTGGGCCAGGCCCACCCAAACATGAGCCTGGCCCACCCAAACAGGATCTTTGGCCCTCGCAGTGAGGGCTTGAAGGCAGGCGTCTTTGGGATCTGAGTGCTTCAACCCTCCCGCGTCGCGTGTGTCAGCCCGGACCGAGGGGCGCACACACACAGACAGTTTTAGAGATGATCGCAGCCGCCCCCGAGTACTTCACAGGTCTTTACAAGACTGTGTATATGTTAACGAGGCTTTGTTTATTTTTTGACCTGTTCATCTCTGCATGGCAAAAGGCGACAAATCCTTTCTTTGACAAGGGTAACCTTTGGTAACCTTTGCTTACTGTCCTGCTGCGTTGATATTTATTTTTATATGCTGCGCAGGAGAAATTATTCCTATTCACCTTTCCTGACCCCTGCAGTGGCTTATCACATAAGGCAGCGACACAAAGTTTGACTAATGGAGTAGGTAAGAGAATGTGTTACTATATATTTTTCTTTTTAAAATTTGCACAGGCCCAGCAGGACACATACGTGTGTGCTTCATTTAAACAGTTTTTATCATTATCATGGCCAATGCAGGACAACAATAAGAATACAAAATGCCCAGATAACGCTGGTGATTAATAATCCTGCTGGAGAGCAATCATTTGTCTGTTAGTAGCTTTCAAATGCAGATGAACTGTATTTTATGTGGATAGCTCCAGGGCTTTGAGTGGAATGAAAAAACTCGGGGGTCTCTCAAAGGAGCGTGGCCAATGTAATTGAGGACGTGGCTTAAAAACAGTACGTTAAAAATCTGTGTTTAGCAGTGTGCGTCCCGACTTGTATTTTGCTGTTTCTGTTGTTGCATCCAGGTATTTGATACAACAAGTAACCTCATACCTACAAGTCAGGACTATTGGCTTTGTCAATGGTTGTTAGTTGCATAAGATAAATAACAGCAACTATGGCTTGTATATAATTGCAAAAGCTTCCACTTGAAGCACTCGTGACATCAAAACAATGTTGCTGCTCCTGAGTTTCAAAAAGAGAAGGGAAATCCAGAGAGAAAATTACTCTCTTTAAAGGATTTCCCTTCCCCCTACAACGCTCACCTGGCATGACGTCATGCCGTAACATTCCACTTGTGAGTAGTGTGAGCAGGGTACATCGATGTGCCTGCTGTCGAGAAACGGGTCTCTATCGGGCTCTGTTTTGTGCCCTGGCACTTTTTTCCGGACTGCAGTGACAGCAGACTGCTGTCACTGCAGTTCGGAAAAAAACGGACTACCTGTGACCAGAGCGCAAATCAGAGCCCGATAGAGACCCGCTTCGAGGCACCTTTAAAAAAACTGCCGGTGCTCGGACCCAGTGAGACCCAGCCCACTTAAAGCCCTGGATAGCTCAGTGGGCTACTGCCTTTGTCACAGAGATCCTTGTGTTACTTGCAGTTCAGAAGTTACAATCCTAACATAGGACAGTAACCAATGAACTGTCATCTAAGAGCTGCATACAAACATGAATGGTATAGTTAGAACTTCGCTTTTTTGGTTTTGTGATATAGTTAGAACTTCCCCTGTCTTTCATTATTCTAATGTTGTTAAAATGAGTATGTTTGGGCAGATATACATTTTTATCAGTAAAGCTGACCCCCATGGAATACTCTTTAAATCCTACGGTTGTGTTTCCCCAGACCAAACTCTCTTAAAATATCCCGCCACCAGTATGGATGACATGTGATTCCTACACCTTGTAATCCTCATTGGCTTATGTGACATTCCCTATAGACTGATTTACATACTTGTATGATTCATTGCATCTGTATAATGCGTGCGTTGTGTAAAGTACTGACACACACTACACTGATATGAGTAGCGCTATGCGACAAATGAAATGCATATGAGAGAGGGGCTACGTAAAGTAAGGGGCACTGTTGGAGGGTGGCAGTGAGGGAATCTGAGGAGGTCAATAGGGGAAGGGGCTATGGGGAGATGAGGGACACTTGAGGCGTGTGGCTTTGAGAGAATCCTAGGAGGTCAATAGGGGAGGGGCTATGGGGAGATGAGGGGCACTTGTGGCATGTGGCTTTGAGGGAATCCGAGGAGGAGGTAAATAGAGGGGGGCATTGGGAGATGAGGGGCACTGTTGGAAGGTGGGAGTAAAGGTATTTACGGAGAAAGAGGTTATTGGCGCAGCGCCAAAAAAGAATTTCGCATCAGCGCTGAAGCCGGCCTTTCTGTTTTGTTTATTTAATTAGCAGTCGGGTCGTAAGGGCTACTGTGGAAAATACTTTAAAGTGCGTGCTAATTATATTTACTGCTATATTCAATGGTTTAAGTTTGAAGGTGATTTTCCTAATGTTTTTACCGGAAAAAATTAAAGTGGAGCCTGATGGTGCCTGATATGGGGCTGGGACCCAAGGTCATCTGTGAGATAAGGTGCACTGGAGAGGAGTAGTGGATAATCAAGCCTGTAAGGGAGTGCCTTGCAGAGTCCGTGGTCAGGTGGAGGTAGTAATGAAGAGGGATTCTCCCTGAAGGCTCGCACAGAGGGAGCCAGAGAAGTGTTACTTGCCTGATACTCCCACCTCAGAAACCTCCTCTTCCCATCAAAGGGACATTACATGGAAAAAACACTTTTTGAGAGTGATCATATTTAGAAGAGATTTGGGAAAGAGTGCGTTTTACTGGGCCTTGTAAGACTAAGAAGAGATAAAGGAGGGCCCTGAAGCAGACCTGCCCAGACATATATGCGAAAAAGCGAGCTCGCAGTGGCCCACCCAAATGCACCCTTGGCCCACCCTAATAAAAATTCCTGGAACCGGGCCTGAGCCCATAACAAGGATGAAAGCAGTCCTGGGTTGCCTGTGTCCCAGTTCAGGGAGGACCTGGCGTGGCAGTTGGAGCTAGACTGTTCCTAGTGGAGCAGGGTCAAAACTGATTTGCCTATTGATGGATCCAAACTGGGATGGCAAGGTGTGCAAAATAACCAATCAATCAGGAATTTATATAGCGCGGCTACTCACCCGTAAGTGTCTCAAGGCGCGGACAATAACAAGGGATTGAGATGCGGCCTGAGTAATTAGTATTGGCTGAGATTAATTCAAGCTCTCCATCCATCACTTTTTGTATACTAAAAATGTTGAAGAGCAGCAATATTTTACCACCTTAGAGGTAAATTATTGTGTGTGACAGGAACTATAAAGACGTGCTTTTTTTTGATAGGGAATGTGGCAACGTTTGTTGATCTAGCAAAAGTAAACAACAAAAAATAACACAACATACTCAAAGCAAACAAAATACACAATTAAAACATAACAGAGCACAAGACAACAAAAAAGTTGAAATATAATGCAATTGCGCAGGTCAATTTAAGATAACTTTGCAATAATTAGGCATAGCAGCACTGCAGATCACTGCAAAACACTACAGATCACATCACCACCAAAATAAAATGCCACACAACAAATAATTATCTTTCTAGTGTTCAGGAACAAGCAGAGTTGTATGAAGAAACAATTTTTTTTACAACAGTTTTGCATTTTTTTAAGAGGTAGTCTATTTCTCCTAATTTATGTTGTTTCAGCCTGCTTGTAGTTTGCAGTAGAAACAGGTGTGAAGCCCATGGGTGATCCCAGAAAACGATAAATATTTTTAAAGTACTTAAAAGTCTGAATGTAGCAGGGGGTCATTTGTGTGTATCCCACCACGTTTTTCCAAATAAACAAAGTATTTAAATAAAAAAGATGAGTAGGAAAAAACAGCCATTTGTGACAAAATTTTTATCTCTAACTTCTTTCACGCTGGCTGAGTTACAAAAGCAATGTACCGGTATGTCCAGCCGACCCTTCTGTTCGCAGTGATATATAATGTTTGCAGGTTCTCCAAAACATGCAGTACCCAGAGCCAATAACTGAGATGCACTGTACAATGATTTGTCTTTCTGTACAGACTGCACAACAATTCATATGGTAAAATATAAAGAATGCAAAATAGGTACGGAGGAAACCTATTTCTAAAATTTACACAAGATACTGAGTTTAGGAATAGTGGTTACTTGTACACCACGTAATTTATGGTTATCCACACTATCATGTGATTCAGAGGGCATTTTGCAAAATGTCTTCTTTCCTACACACAGGCTTACATTTGAAGGCCACAGATGCAGGGAAATCTGATTGGTAATAACAAATTGTTAGACCTGTTAGGGTGGTCTTCCCCCAAATTTCTGTTCTACTTACCTTCTCTTTTCTCTGTATCTTTTTTTTGTCCTTAGGACTCTTTAACACTGGTCAGCTAAAGTGCTCAGTGCATGTGCTTCTCCCCTAAACATGGTAGCATTGGTATATACATAATTGGAATATTTAGTTTACTTGTATTTCCCTTGTACAATGGTATATCATATACCAAGGGCTTCTAAATTAAATGCTACTAGTAGTGGACCTGCAACACTTATGGGCACTCCCACACCATAGCCTTTCAAACTTGGCTCAGGCCTGCAATTGCAGTGCCTATGTGTGCAGTTAACTTGCACTTCGACTTGGCATTTAAAACCATTTGTCAAAGACTAAACTCCCCATTATTATACATAAGTCACCCGTCAGGTAGGCCCTACGTAGCCCTAAGGGCAGGGAGCTGTGTAACTTAATGGAAGGGCGTGTACTTTTCAACTTTTACATGTCCTAGTAGCAACAAACAGCTTAATTAGTTTTTCACTACTGTGAGACCTACTCCTCTCACAGGCTAGCTGCATCATCTTTAATATCTTTGGAATGGTAATAATAAATCCTCTTTAATGGTAAAGATAGATTTACCCATACTATTTTAGAAATGCTACTTTTAGAAAGTGTGCATTTCTCTGCTCTTACTGCTCTGTTTGCTTTGCTCCCTGTCTCCAATACACATCTGGTGTGGGTAATAACAAACATCCGGGCCACGGAAGTGAACGAAATAGGTTTGCTGCAGGGAGCCGCCGGCTGAATAGTAGCACAGCGTGCAGATTACCTCTGCCGTGGTTACCCATGGAGCGTTGACCTAACCTCTGTGATAAACCGGGCCCCAGTAAATACTGTGAGTGCCCCCACGGGTAATACCGTGAGTAACGAAATAAATATATCTTACTTTTTCACATTCGATATCTTCACGGACGGGTGCGCCTTAGCACGTGCATACCGCCGGGAGATTGTTTAGAAGGTCCTGACGAATGCAGAGCGATTTTTTGGCTCATCGCAGAAACATGTTGACCAATTTATCATGGACTATTGGTTTTCAATAATAGAACCATTGTAAAAGTCCTTTGTTCACCTATTTTAACCAATGCGAGTTGAACTCTTAATAAAGTTGTTGATAGTCACAACTCGGCATTTTTTAATTTTTGCACATTCTCACACTTGTTTGGTTAGCACTACTCAACACACACTAAACCCGCTCCGCTGTAAGCAGGCGTAGTAGCACACTGGGAGGACATTCGGTCCTTCAGTAAGAACCCAATGATGAAGCATGTCAGTACCAGGTGGTGCGTGAGGGTTCTTTTTACCAACTAACTGTGTGTTGTTCAATCCACTGGGTTTAGTTCCTTGTTTAGTTAATTTGATTGAGTACCTTCGGGCACTCAATTACATCGCTCTTTTGTTGTTATTACGTGGGTAATTACTACACTCTGTGCAATCCCTCTAGACAGCGACAAACACAATTATTTGCATTCACATGCATTCTGATAGCTCTTCCTGGGCAAGAAGAAGAGTGGGAGCTGACACTTACACCTTAATAGGCATTGTCCTGTTTCCCACACAAAGATTACCCCCTACTGATAGTCAGGAGCCAGGGCTGGAAAGTAAGGGGGACCTGTGCACTTTAAGGACCTGCTTTGAAGTCACCCCCACTTCAAAGTCACAAGTTGTTATAAGAACTTGGCCTCTGACCCTACCAAGACAGTACACTACTGGACCTTTGATGAACTCTGCCAGGAGTAAAGGCTGTTTTGCAAAGAAGGATTGCCACTCTGCGTCACTGCTGCTCTGGGTGAACTGATTTTTTGCTTTGCTGTGCTGACCTGCTGCCTGCTGATCTCTGCCCTGCTGAGGACAAGGACTAGGACCCATCTCACTTGAACCAGAGTGATTCTAAGGGCTAGCTGGATGGCCCCCTGTTTTCAAGTCTAAGAGCCATCAAAGTCTTCCTTGAATTAAATGAATGAATGAAGTAAAATGTATAAACGCATGCCACTACCCAAGCCGACTGAAGCTACAGAGGTATCTTAGCAGATTTACTGGCTAAAAAGCCACGTTTTAAGGGCTTTCCTGAAAATAAGTGCATTTGATTCCTTTTTGAATGAAATGGCAGAGAGTCCGAGAGTTGAGAGATACAGCCTACAAAATGTTTCCCCCCCCCCCATTGTGCTTTTTTGAATTTGAGGACAATCAGATTGAAAGCAGTGGCGGAATGGAGTAATCTGGGGGGTCAGGGGTGGGGGTGGTACCAACAGAAGCTTTGCCTAAAATAAGCTGGTCCTTCTTCATGAAGTGTCCTGAAGGCAAAGCATAGGGCCTTAAAATTGATACCTTTCTTTATGGCAAGCCACTAAAGAAGGGGAAGGGTGGCAGAAACAGATTCCCTCTTAGGAATGCCTTAGAGTAGATGGGCTGCAGAGTTCTGCAGAATCTGCAATTTGTTAAGACATTTCTTTCTAATATTGACAAAGAGGGGATTGCCATAGTCGGTCCTATAAAGCAATAAGGAAGTTGCCACCATGTTCTGCAAGTCCCTAGGTGTAAAGGAAAAACTTTTCCTGAGAAGTTTCATAGTAAAAAAAGAGGCTGAAGTGATGGAGTTTATGTGACCCTCAAAAGGTAGTTGATTATCAAAAACTGCTCCAAGATTTTTGACCTTAGATTTTTGACTTTGGTGACTTTGGTAAGGAGTGTACTGAGTTCTGTCGGCCACCATTTGGGAGACCAAAAGGAGGTATCTTTTCTAATGAGCAAAACTTAAGTTTTCCCTGAATTTAGCTTCAGACAGTCCTGGGCCCTATCTTCCTGGATACAGTTATGGTAACGCCTAGCTGTATTAACAGGATCGGTTAACACAGAGACCCCAATTTGTGTATCATCTGCATAGGTTACCTATGTGAACCCATATGACCTGAATAGCTTGGCCAATGGAGCCACAGACACATTAAAAAGGTTGGGCTTAATGACTAGCCTTGGAGAACGTCGCAGGGAAGAGTGAAGGAGGAAGCGTTTAAGTTTTCCAAGGCAACAAATTGGTTCCTGTCAGAAAGAAATTATCTAAGGAGTAGATAGGCTTTTTCCTTAATGTCAATAATGGAAAAGCAGTTCAGTACAATATAATGGTTGACTGTAATCGAATGCTGCCCATAAGTCTAAAAGAATCAGAGCAACTTTTCCACCAGAATCCAAGGTCTGTCTAATTTTTTCTGACACCCTTACAGGAGCCAGCTCCGTACTGTGGTGACTTCTGAAGCCAAACTGGCAGGGGTTTAAGTGGCTCTGCTCTCATTGTAGGAGGCCAGCTGAGAATTGATGGCCTTCTCGATGATTATTGCAGGAAAAGGGAGACGGGAAATCAGATGGTAGTTATTGGGATCTGAGGGGTCCAGATTGGGCTTTTTGAGGCAGGGAAGGATACATGCTAGCTTCCATTTCCTTGAGACTTGCCCTGAGCCTAGCATCAGATTGAAGATTTTGGGTAGATGTTCAGAGATAATTTCTGGAGCAAGATGTATTATTTTGGATGGCAGAGATCAAGAGGGGAGCCTCATTTAGTTTGAGTAAGTAATATCTGGACTTGAGCTGAAGAAAGTTCAGCTAAGGTTGATAAAATTGCCTGGTCTTCATCCTCCTTGAAATGAGGATCGGTTGCACTATCAGTGTGGTTATAGTATTAGTTGAAAAGAGATTAAAAACTGCATTTACATTGTCTTGAAAAAAATTAGCCAAACATTGGTAATTAATTAACATATAATTGGTAATTCATTTTTATTAATTGATAATTATGTTAATTTTATTAATTTATTTTCTGTAGCGGGTTGTGGGTTTATAGGGGAATAGGGTGGGAAGTAATTTAATTATAATTAATTAAATATTTTAATGTATTTATTGGTATTTATTTTGAATTAATTGTTCATTTATTTTTAATTGGTAATTAATTAAAATATAATTGGTAATTATTTTTTATTAATTGATTAATTGTTAATTATGTTAATTTTATTAATTTATTTTCTGTAGCGGGACGTAGGTTTACAGGGGAATAGGGTGGGAAATAATTTAATTCTAATCAATTAAATGTTTTAATTAATTTATTTGTATTTATCTTGAATTAATTGTTAATTAACTTTTAATTGGTAATTAATTAAAATATAATTGGTAATTAATTTTTATTAATTGATTAATTGATAATTATGTTAATTTTATTAATGTATTTTCTGTTGCGGGTTGTGGGTTTATAGGGGAATAGGGTGGGAAGTCATTTAGTTCTAATTAATTAAATGTTTAAATTTATTTATTGGTATTGATTTTGAATTAATTTTGAATTATTTTTTAATTGTTAATTAATTGTTAATTGGTAAATAATTTGTATTTATAGGTGATTATTTTTAATAATTAATTTTTATTTGTATTTTTAATTGATTAATTATTATATTATATTAAATTGTTAATTACTTTTAATTAATTTGTAATTGGTATTAATATTTAATTTACTTTTATTCATATATGATTTACTTTCCCTACTGTTGCACTCACTGGAGTGGGAATAGTAATTTTTACCCCTACGCTATCCAACGCTTTCCCTATTGTTGCGCTCTCTGGAGTGGGAATAGTATTTTTTACCCTCCCGCTATCCAACGCTTTTCCTACTGTTGCACTCTCTGGAGTGGGAATAGTAATTTTTACCCCTACGCTATCCAACGCTTTCCCTACTGTGGCACTCACGGGAGTGGGAATAGTAATTTTTACCCCTACGCTATCCAAGGCTTTCCCTACTGTTGCACTCACTGGAGTGGGAATAGTAATTTTTACCCCTACGCTATCCAACGCTTTTCCTACTGTTACACTCACTGGAGTGGGATAAGTCATTTTTACTCCTACGCTATCCAACGCTTTCCCTACTGTTGCACTCTCTGGAGTGGGAATAGTATTTTTTACCCTCCCGCTATCCAACACTTTTCCTACTGTTACACTCACTGGAGTGGGAATAGTAATT
The DNA here is from genome assembly GCF_964263255.1 of Lissotriton vulgaris. NCBI lineage: Eukaryota > Metazoa > Chordata > Amphibia > Caudata > Salamandridae > Lissotriton > Lissotriton vulgaris. Next base: position 527,637,474 of record NC_141691.1, on the reverse strand, counting down.
TTTACTCCTACGCTATCCAACGCTTTCCCTACTGTTACACTCACTGGAGTGGGGCTAGTAATTTTTACTCCTACGCTATCCAACGCTTTCCCTACTGTTGCACTCTCTGGAGTGGGACTAGTAATTTTTACCCTCCCGCTATCCAACGCTTCCCCTACTGTTGCACTCACTGGAGTAGGAATAGTAATTTTTACTCCTACGCTATCCAACGCTTTCCCTACTGTTACACTCACTGGAGTGGGAATAGTAATTTTTACTCCTACGCTATCCAACGCTTTCCCTACTGTTGCACTCTCTGGAGTGGGACTAGTAATTTTTACCCTCCCGCTATCCAACGCTTCCCCTACTGTTGCACGCACTGGAGTGGGAATAGTAATTTTTACCCTTAAGCTATCCAACGCTTTCCCTACTGTTGCACTCTCTGGAGTGGGAATAGTAATTGTTATGCCTACGCTATCCAACACTTTCCCTACTGTTGCACTCTCTGGAGTGGGAATAGTAATTTTTACCCTCCCGCTATCCAACGCTTTCCCTACTGTTGCACTCTCTGGAGTGGGAATAGTAATTGTTATGCCTACGCTATCCAACACTTTCCCTACTGTTGCACTCTCTGGAGTGGGAATAGTAATTTTTACCCCTACGCTATCCAACGCTTTCCCTACTGTGGCACTCACTGGAGTGGGAATAGTAATTTTTACCCCTACGCTATCCAAGGCTTTCCCTACTGTTGCACTCACTGGAGTGGGAATAGTAATTTTTACCCCTACGCTATCCAACGCTTTTCCTACTGTTACACTCACTGGAGTGGGATAAGTAATTTTTACTCCTACGCTATCCAACGCTTTCCCTACTGTTGCACTCTCTGGAGTGGGAATAGTATGTTTTACCCTCCCGCTATCCAACGCTTTTCCTACTGTTACACTCACTGGAGTGGGAATAGTAATTTTTACTCCTACGCTATCCAACGCTTTCCCTACTGTTACACTCACTGGAGTGGGAATAGTAATTTTTACTCCTACGCTATCCAACGCTTTCCCTACTGTTGCACTCTCTGGAGTGGGACTAGTAATTTTTACCCTCCCGCTATCCAACGCTTTCCCTACTGTTGCACTCACTGGAGTAGGAATAGTAATTTTTACTCCTACGCTATCCAACGCTTTCCCTACTGTTACACTCACTGGAGTGGGAATAGTAATTTTTACTCCTACGCTATCCAACGCTTTCCCTACTGTTGCACTCTCTGGAGTGGGACTAGTAATTTTTACCCTCCCGCTATCCAACGCTTCCCCTACTGTTGCACGCACTGGAGTGGGAATAGTAATTTTTACCCTTACGCTATCCAACGCTTTCCCTACTGTTGCACTCTCTGGAGTGGGAATAGTAATTGTTATGCCTACGCTATCCAACACTTTCCCTACTGTTGCACTCTCTGGAGTGGGAATAGTAATTTTTACCCTCCCGCTATCCAACGCTTTCCCTACTGTTGCACTCACTTGAGTGGGAATAGGATTTTTTTATCCTCCCGCTATCCATCGCTTTCCCTACTGTTGCACTCTCTGGAGTGGGAATAGTAATTTTTACCCCTACGCTATCCAACGGTAAAAATATTGTATCTTTTTTATTAATATTATGTTCATATATATATATATGTTTTAGAAAATTGAAATTGTATTTTTTTTACTTACATTAATTATTTATGAATTTTAAGGTTATTCAAGTATTTTAAGTATGTTTAAGTTAATTATATTTATTATTTCATTAATTTTCAATTACTTTTAAGACATAAAAGTTTTTCGATATTTTGACTAACTATATTTTTTACAACGATATTTTGGATTCAATAGTTTTGTACTTACCTATTTGGAGATAGGGATTCAATATTTTTGCATTCTATATTTTTTCCTCGATATATTGGTAAGTCTATATTTTTGTCATCTATATTATTTCAATGATCCAAAAAATCCCATCGAGTGGATGCCCTGCCGAATGGGTTCGTCCCTTAATCAGGTGCCCTAATCCCAAACTGTTCATCATGTCTGTAAATTGGACCAAATTATAGTTATAGGTAAAGATTAAAATCACCCAAGATGGTGAAATACAGTTAGTCAACTTTTATGTCCAATAGCTGCGAGAGATTGGTTGAGAAGGCTGCACAAGGGGCTGGAGGGCGATATAGGAGTAGGCTGTTGAAGGAATATCGCTTAGTGAACTGTATTTTAAAGGAAAGTGCTTCAAACTCCTTAGAGCTACTGAGCCCAATGAAAGAGGTTTTAAATGAGTTTCGGATTATGATGGTAATGACGCCACCTCTTTTACCGACACACGCCGAGTAGCCTACTGGTACTGCTGTAGAGAGCTCAGGCCAAGAGGCCACATAGGCCCATGTCTCTATAACAAATGCTACATCTAATATTGCGTTTCTAAAAAGTGAGTGAATTCGAGACCATGTTTTATATGGGAGCGCTCGTTAATGAGGGAGCACTGAAGGGACCCAATAAGCGGAGATGTCTTATAGTCAGAAACCCTCACGCTTTTTATCTTAAAACTATTGAGGGTGAACTTGCACCTAGGACAGGTCAGATGATTCTCGGGGTCACCTAGGCAAATTGTGAGACCTTTGTGTTTCCTACCTGGGTAATCCATGTTGAGCAGTTGCTCCTTAGTGTAGCGAATGATGGTTGTGGGCTGGGAGGCAAAAACAGCAAAGTGTCTGGTGCTGAGCGCATTGCGGGTGCTGACAGGCACAGACAGGCTTGCCTTAGGCATGTTTCAGCATGCCAGCTGTGTGCCCGCTGCACGAATCCACGTGAAGGCCGGCATCAGTGGGGGGCGTGATGACACAGTGCTTACAGCTCAAGCTAAAACTGTACTCAGGTGGAAATAAAGTCAAAACAAGGTTACGGCAACCCCTTGTGTTCGGCCTCAAGCTCCCTTGCGGCAGGCACTACTGGTAACCAAAAACAAACTAAAGAACATGGGATAAAATGTAGAGACAGAATAAAATAATTAAACACGCTTCACCATAGTTGAAGGACTAAAAGCCCTTAGCAAGATGGCGGTCCTAATACGCTAGGAGCCAGGCAAATCCAAAACAGCACTACAGTGCTTACAAGGAAAGAAAGACAGTTGAGTATTGTCTACTACCTTCAACCCTTCAACAGCTTATGCTTATGCAGGTTCTGGGGTGGCAGGTGCCTCACGATCCCATATGCCTTCTTCTGGGTGTTTTTGATGGCTTAGATGGCTCCAGAGCCAACAAGCGCTTCTTTTGTATGGCAGTGGCAGTGGCCAAGCAAGACATCGCGGCGGCCTGGGCCCAAGCCAAACCTCCCACTGTGAGAAAGTGGCAAAGGGGAAGTGGATTGGTGCGCGGCTCAAGAAGAACCCCTCTTTGAGGCCAGGGGATGTCCCGAGAAATTTAATAGGATATGGGGTAAATGGTTGAATTTACTGTCTTAAGATATGTGCATGTCCTTTCTTCTATATCGCTATATTGGTTTTTCAGCGAAGTAACTACCTTGCAATTTTTCACTTATGTTTGGGATGCTTGCTGTAAGCTAGGGACAAACTTTGGTCTATTGTGTATCCGTGTGCTGTCTTTGATTCGTTTGTTTCTTCAAATGCCAATAAACTTGATTATCAAAAAAAATCTAGAAAAAGCATAAAATAACACTCTTCACAATTGTTGAAGGACTAAAGCCCACAGCAAGATGGTGTTCCTAATGCGCTAGGTGCCAGGCAACTACAAAACAGCACTACGGTGCTTGCAAGGAAAGAAAGACAGTTGAGTATTGTCTACCTTCAACCCTGCAACAGCACCTGGACTCTGCCATCAGTGAGTCCTTACCTGCCAACACAGTCCTGGGCCTTTGAAAGGTGATTTCTGCTGTCCTGATTCATCAAAACAGATGCATTAATAACTTTTCTCTGAGAGGAATCGATGCATTGCTCTCCAACACCGATGCAGTTGTTGCTCAACGAAAACGCTTCATCGGACTGCATGGCTCAACAATGACAGACTGCTATGCTCACGGACGACACATCATGTGCATCAAAAAGGTGTTCGCCACCAAAGACCCACCGACTGTGTGATCGGAACCGACGCATTGCCTACATTCGAGGAATCGATTCTGACGCCTCATCTCCTCCGCTCCCTCCATCCAAGGTAGTTTTTCAGAAGACTAAAGCTGGTCCCTGTGTCCAACTTGCGCTCCATCGCGGTCAACCTAAACTTTGGATTTACCCTGGTCTAGTGCGATCAAATTACCCCGGTTGACGCTTTATGACTCTAAGCACTATATTTCCATTAAATTGTTAAAAATTCATAACTCCAGTTCTACTTATTGGATTGTTTTATTTTGGTCTTGTTTTACTCATAAAATGTAATCTATTTATTCTAACCCTGTGTAGAGTATTTTCGTGGTGTTTTCATTGTGTTAATGTGTGTGTTTTACAAATACTTTACACATTGCATCTTTAGCTAAATCTGACTGGTCTGTGCCAAGCTACCTGATGGTGATTACAAGTTATCTTTTAGTATATATCTAGCTTCATCCTGATTAGAGTGGTGGTTCCTGCTTGTACGGGGTGTAAACTCTGACAACCAGAAGTCGGCTTCAACACAATTTTAAAACCTCAGTAAAACACATAAGATAGTTAAAATCAGTACGAATCTCAATAAAATATGGTACCTTATGCACCTCTTATTAGACTGAAACATGTTCAACTAATTATAAAACAGTAATGGACCTCTCCATTTGTTTGTTTAATGGTGGTTTCAGGTTGATTCCCTGGATAATTCTACTATTAGCCAGCACACTGCTTGTGATTTTGAGGCTTAAGCAGTATGGAATCCAAATCTCAATGCCTTGGCATATAATTTGGTACTGTTCAGTGCAACCAGCCAGTAACTGTGGTCACTCTGGATCTTAAACAATGGTTCACATAAGCCTTTCCCTTTTGCACCAGATGGCAAATAAATACCTTTAAACAGCAAAAACTATAGACTGATTAGTGTCATACTTTAAAATTCTAATGGCCATTTGATAGCTAGAGGTCCCTAGGTTCCTACAAATCTTCACTATCCATTTAAATTTATATTTTTTGTAGGCTGATCAGATAAAGAGTGCATGAGCCTCAGTTTCTTCAGAATCACCACATGATGGACACCTCTGAGTTGAATCCTGTCTCCAGGTGTTGGTAAAAGAGGGCAAAGGGAGGGATCCATGTCCGAATTGTATGTACAGTTTTCTGACCAATGCTGGCTGAATCTCATCTAGAATGGCCTCAGGACTATAGACATATTTGATCCTGATAAATCTTTCTGTCAAGGTGCCCAGTGTAGAATTTGTCAACAAGGAGGAAAGTTTATATCCTTTATAGTGATTCACAAGATACTTTCTTGATATTAGTATACAAGCTACTGCGGGATCACACTATAACTTCACAAGGCCAATCCTCGTCAGAGTATCCCGAATGTAGGAAGGTTATGGCAATCTTTTGGCCCCAGGTAGTTCTAATATCGATTCCAGAGCAAGTCTATATGGTGTTCAACTCTAGGATGACCCAGATGCTCCTCCAAAAGAGGATGGGTCTCTAGCCGATTCCCTCAGAAATGGGCCTAATTCCTACATCAAGGCAAAGTGGGACTAAAGGAATACTCGAAGGAAGACTCACTAGCTGCCTAATAAATTTATTTTCAGCCAACACTATGTCTTTCACAGGTTTGTGCCCCCAACACTTCGCCCCATAGGTAATGGCCCCCAAGGCTTGGGTCTTATAGATCCCTACAGAGGGATTTATTACCTTGAAAAAGGAGCCCCTGTGGACTCCAAAAAGTTTACCTGTGATCTGGGCAAGTATCAGCCTTTGTTTGCCAATATGGAAAGACCAGTCCATATGTTCATTGACAGTGAGCCCTAAGTGGTCAAAGGTAGAAACCCTCTCAAGGGGAATTCTATTGAGGCAGGGATTGGGCCATGAAGAATGCGATGGGTTGAACACCATACATTGTGTCTTGGTGATATTTATTTCTAGGCCTCTCCTCTTACAAAATGAGCTTAACCCATCTAAAATCCTTTGCAAACCTATGGAAGATTTAGACAAAAGAAGGGTGTCAGCAAATATCAATGCTGGAGCTTTAGTCATGCTGATCTTAGGGGCATCATTGTTGCTGACCCCAGTAAGTAAAGTTACCTTTTCCTCTTGGCTCTCTTGACCAATATAAAGGGACCGGAAGTGCCCATTCCACACTTTGACCGCAATGTTGGGCTAAAGACGGACTCTACTCTCCATATTCCCAAAGGAGACTATATTCCAAAAGGCTCATGAAGCCTTTTGTTTTAGTGCCTGAAGGAGAGAGTCCCATTTGGCCTGGTCCCATTCTTTCTTGGCTAGTTTGATAATGTTTCGGTGTGAGACTATCGCACATTGGATAATTGCTTTGTCTTTGTCTTTGATTGCTAATATTAGAGCAGTTTTAGCAATCCTGCATTTTCTATTATACAGTGTGAGAATGTTTTGCCTATGACTCCTGGTCTGCACTGCAGCAAAAAATAGATTATTTAAGGTATCTGTTAATGCTGCACGAGTCTCTGCCAATCTGCCTATTGAAATGGTTTTTCCGTCAGGTTCAATAGAATTGCTTAAATCTGTCATGGTGATACTCACAGCCTCATACAGAGAACTAATTCCATTGAGAGACTGCTGCATCGTGGTCCAATGAAGTTAGCGTCCTGATGATAACAGACAAAGTCTGTCATCAAACGGGTCAAGACGCATTACTCTATTGCCCTCGTCATAAAGAGCCAGGTCTAGAAACAGGATGTTGTGGTCACTGTCAAACCTGGGTAGGATAGCAAAATCGAGGACTGCAGACCACATCCCAGTATGTAATCGATTAGAGACACTGATCCTACCCGAAATATTATTAATATGTTACTTGGTCTTAAAATGTATAAAATATTTGCAATAAAAAAAAACAATATTATAATGATAGTAAAACCAACCTTTTGTGGTAGGATGTGAGGGTAATGGGTGAGGTAGTGTATTAAAACTAAGGTATTCATTTTTATACTTGGGAAGTAATTAATAGGCATTACATTTAAATTATAAATATTATTAATATTAATCTTTTAAAATTTTTAGACCTCCAACTACACTCACCTTTAAGGACAGGATGCAAGGAATATAGGGGTAATGAGTGGGTATGTGTATTAATACCCTGGTATTCATTTTAACCTTTGAGTATTAATTTATAGGTATTAATACATTTTTAAATTTAATCTTACCATTACATTTAAATACTTTTTAAAGCTACTGTAACACTCCACTTTAGGGACCAGATGCAAGGGATATAGGGACAATGGGTAGGGAAGTGTAATAATACCCGAGTGTTAGACCTGGAACCATTTATTTTTTTTAAACATAGTTTATTGAGTTTTCAGTTTGGAACATATACAGTTATGCTGCAATAGACAGTGCTCGACAAATTATACAATGTGACGTGTATTATATGGCAATATACAGCGTATAGATAATCATTATATTCCTGCTACACAAAATGTATTATATATTGTCCTCCATATCGTGGTTGCAGTCCTGCAATGTCTAGCAAATTGTAGATCTAAACACGCTAACAGTTCCCCAACTACCCCCCTCCCCTAGGTCGCAGTCTCCATCCATCTATTACACATATATATGAATATACAGTGGCTAGTCTCGCCGTTAATTATACATTGTTCGCACAGAAAAAGGTGTGGTACAGAAAAACCATCCTAAAGCCCGCAGTACACACGAAGCATAGGTCACATTTCTTTAAAATATCATACATATCAATCCTCTGTGTCCGAATTTTGTGAGTGCAATCCTTCTAACATGACTTCCCATTCAAGGGATATCGGGGTTTTACGCAAGCCTCTAATTTCTTCTCTGCGCAGTGCTGCACCCTCTGCGTCTCCCCAGCGTAAGAGTTCTGTATACCAGGCTCGCACTTCGGGGGGTTTACGTGATTTCCAACGCATGGTGATGTTTCGAATTGCCAATGTAAGTGCGAGGTTTATGAAACGGTATTGTACCTTGTGGGTAGAGACATGGGAATGTAGACCTAAGAAGCATTCCCCCAATGTGTCTGTAATAGCAAGGTGTGTGGCTGCCCTAGCCATGCTCCGGACTGCATCCCAATATCCCCGTATCTTCCGGCACTCCCATATCATGTGTGTGAAACCCGCACTCTCTAGTAGACATCTCAGGCATGAATGCTGCGTGTGGGGAAACATCTTATCTAGTCTGTGCGGTGTTAAATATGCACGATGTAGCACCATGGTCTGAATAAATTTAAACTTGGCATTCCTCTGGATTTTTCTGGGGTGTTCCAGTATTATAGGCCGTTCTTTATCCGACAGGTCGTTCCCAATGTCTAACTCCCAAAGGGCCTGCAGGGGTATCCTGGTATGGGTGCTAACACCAGACTATAGCCACTTAATCAAATGGCGTCCGGTACCCATATAGTATATAATTTTAACCATTTCGTTTTCAGGGGGTGCCCTTCTCTGTGGAGCCCAGTGCGTTTTGATGTATCTGGACAATGCAGCATGCGTTAGATACAAGTGTGCTGGGGCACCAGTCTTATTTATAAATGTATCCTGAACCAGCAGTGTTTCCTCCCCAAACAAGTCCGCCACAGTGGCAATACCCGCATCCAACCAGGGCATCTTTTTACGTTTCGTGAGCCTACCGCTAGCTAGTGGAATCCCTAATAGTGGTATGTTACCTGCATACGTCTGTGGTGTATTGGTGTATTGCAGCGCTGCTTTCCAGCATCTTAGTGCAGTCTGCAGCAATGGGGGGAGGTCCCTCGAGGTCTTGCAGCCCGGTAGGGGTAGGGCATGTAGTGTTCCGTTATCAATGTCTGTGTCTGCATAGTCGAGTTCCTGCAAATTACGTCCCGCCGTCCAATATGATAACCATTGCAACTGACAGGCGTAATAGTACGCACGAAAGTCCGGTTTACCTAGGCCTCCCATCCTGGTACCCACTTGTAATTTCTTAAGGCTAAGACGCCTCCTGCCCTTTCCCCAAATAAGGTCTGTAACAAAAGTGTTCAGCAATCTAAAGGTATTTTGAGGCACCATCAGCGGCAAGTTCGTAAAATAATATAACAGTCGTGGTAAGACAACCATTTTTGCTATAGCCGCTCTGCCTGTAATAGAAAGTGGTAACGCCGTATAAAAAGTAACGCTAGATCTCAAAGCCCTGATTGCTTTGTTCAGGTTTCCTTCTAACATGTCTTCTTGCTTCCTGTAAATTTGAATGCCTAAATACCTAAACGTCGACTGTGTGACCTCAATGCTGGTTCCACCGACGTCTACATCAGTCGTATCCCCATGATCCTCAAAGAAAAAGGCATGTGTTTTTGTAGTGTTTAAAGCCAGCCCCGATAAGAGTGCAAAGTGTTGATACATCTCGAACAGTGGGGGCAGCGGTCTACGGAGGTCAGATATGTACATAATAATGTCATCGGCATATGCTGAAAATAAGTGAGATTTATTACCTATTTTTATCCCCCAATCTAGAAAGTCCTGTCGTAGCTTTATGGCCAATGGCTCTAGCGCCAAAATAAAAATGAGGGGCGACAGGGGGCATCCCTGCCTTGCCCCTTTGTGTATGGTATACTCTTCCGAGATATGTCTCCCGTTCTAGTGTGTGCAGTGGGAGTGTTATACAACAGTCGTAACCATGTTATGTACTCTTCCAGAATCCCAAACCTTTGTAATGCCTGAAACATGTAATCCCAGCTAATAGAGTCTAAGGCTTGCCGGAGATCTAGCGAGATACAACCAGCATAAAGATAGCGCTTTGGGGCCTCTGTCAACAGGTAGTGTAGTTTCCGGATGTTAAGGGAGGTACTGCGTGCCGGTAAGAATCCGGTTTGGTCTATATTAATCAACTTCGATAGGTGGGGAAGCAGTCTATTGGCCAAGACCTTACTCAATATTTTATATTCCGTGGGTAGTAACGATAGTGGCCGATAAATAGCCATGTCGGTATGATCTCTACCCGGCTTCGGTAAAGAGATAACCAATGCTTGGGCTGTTGTAGCATTTAAGGAGAGGGACTATGCAGCCCCTATGCCAAATGCACAGCTCTGTGCCGCTTTTTTGCGTGCACATGAATTCACACTTTTTTATCAATACTTATAATTCTTCAACCTTTATCCTTGTTTTTACTCATAGTTTTAAACTTGTCTCCATTGTATGGTAATCATCAATCCACAAATCGGGTTCAGGTGCCAGATTTCAAATTTCTTACATTCATGCTGTGCCAATCCAGGCCTCTAGAAAGAATGCGATAAAAGCAAGAAGTCCTTCACAAGCAGTCCTTTATTTTACGTCTAAAAAACCAATGCATTTCGGGCCTCAGTGTGCCCTTCTTCGGGGGTCACTATAAATTAAACATAATGTAAACAGATTGTTAGCACTTCATTACATAAGCGCACAGTATCACACAAGCATATTTCTTTAAAAACTGCAATCTTACTATCCAGAAACATTACCCCTTGATGCACTGCCCCAACGTGACTCCCCGTTTCTACCTAAATCATTGTTGCATCTAAACAGCCGTGTTCAGAATTAAAGCGCCAATTCCCAACATCATCAGTTCTTACATTTGTCATTTCTGTACTTCTCCCTCCCTTCATTACTAAACGTTGTCCTTCACTTGACCTCTTTTAATCAAAGCGCTGTCCTAATTGGTTTGAAACACTACTTCTTCCTAATGTCTAAACTGTTCAACATGCTTTAAGCTCACCTGCGGTATCATGTTTAAAAATGACAAAACATAACTTTCCTCCCTTGTAACTCGCCAAGTATACATAAACGCATTCCTCCATTGCCTTGCCATTTACCTGCTTGCAAACTTTCATGGCGTCTGCTGCCTTCGTCTTAGTAGAACAAAACTGAAAAGCACAACCTTTCCGCCCACCTGGTTCTTAAAACACTCCACCCTCGCGTTCTCCCTCCCAATTGGCCCTGAACCGGAAAACCTCCTGGTGCGTCATGCTTTCAAACTCAAAGAGAATCCACAATGACCAGCGTGCATCATTACAAAGTTAATGCTGTTCAAAAGCTGACGGTAATGCATAAATATTAGTGTCATAAATACGTCTGCTCAGTTCTGTGTGCTAGCGACTTAGTCCAAATCAGTGCATGCATTTTATTGTCTTGTGAGGGACTCCGATGTTTACTCCGATTATGCAAATCATAAAGTTCTTTCCTTTCTCTGTAATCGATTTGTTCCTTTGTCCGGGTGCAACCCTTGGTAGGGCTAAAGTTACTAGTTTTCTATGTAGAGAAAGGGATGCACACCAATTTATAATCCCATGTTTTTTCTTCATCAAATTTATCATCCTTCGTCATAATTGCGTGCAGATCGGAATTTTGAGGCTTGCCCTGCTGCCACACGTTAAGTAACATTTAAGGAGAGGGACTATGCAGCCCCTATGCCAAATGCACAGCTCTGTGCCGCTTTTTTGCGTGCACATGAATTCACACTTTTTTATCAATACTTATAATTCTTCAACCTTTATCCTTGTTTTTACTCATAGTTTTAAACTTGTCTCCATTGTATGGTAATCATCAATCCACAAGTCGGGTTCAGGTGCCAGATTTCAAATTTCTTACATTCATGCTGTGCCAATCCAGGCCTCTAGAAAGAATGCGATAAAAGCAAGAAGTCCTTCACAAGCAGTCCTTTATTTTACGTCTAAACAACCCAATGCATTTCGGGCCTCAGTGTGCCCTTCTTCGGGGGTCACTATAAATTAAACATAATGTAAACAGATTGTTAGCACTTCATTACATAAGCGCACAGTATCACACAAGCATATTTCTTTAAAAACTGCAATCTTACTATCCAGAAACATTACCCCTTGATGCACTGCCCCAACGTGACTCCCCGTTTCTACCTAAATCATTGTTGCATCTAAACAGCCGTGTTCAGAATTAAAGCGCCAATTCCCAACATCATCAGTTCTTACATTTGTCATTTCTGTACTTCTCCCTCCCTTCATTACTAAACGTTGTCCTTCACTTGACCTCTTTTAATCAAAGCGCTGTCCTAATTGGTTTGAAACACTACTTCTTCCTAATGTCTAAACTGTTCAACATGCTTTAAGCTCACCTGCGGTATCATGTTTAAAAATGACATAACATAACTTTCCTCCCTTGTAACTCGCCAAGTATACATAAACGCATTCCTCCATTGCCTTGCCATTTACCTGCTTGCAAACTTTCATGGCGTCTGCTGCCTTCGTCTTAGTAGAACAAAACTGAAAAGCACAACCTTTCCGCCCACCTGGTTCTTAAAACACTCCACCCTCGCGTTCTCCCTCCCAATTGGCCCTGAACCGGAAAACCTCCTGGTGCATCATGCTTTCAAACTCAAAGAGAATCCACAATGACCAGCGTGCATCATTACAAAGTTAATGCTGTTCAAAAGCTGATGGTAAAGCATAAATATTAGTGTCATAAATACGTCTGCTCAGTTCTGTGTGCTAGCGACTTAGTCCAAATCAGTGCATGCATTTTATTGTCTTGTGAGGGACTCCGATGTTTACTCCGATTATGCAAATCATAAAATTCTTTCCTTTCTCTGTAATCGATTTGTTCCTTTGTCCGGGTGCAACCCTTGGTAGGGCTAAAGTTACTAGTTTTCTATGTAGAGAAAGGGATGCACACCAATTTATAATCCCATGTTTTTTCTTCATCAAATTTATCATCCTTCGTCATAATTGCGTGCAGATCGGAATTTTGAGGCTTGCCCTGCTGCCACACCTTAAGAAACATTTAAGGAGAGGGACTATGCAGCCCCTATGCCAAATGCACAGCTCTGTGCCGCTTTTTTGCGGCTGTTGTAGCAGGCAGGGAGCCCCTCTCCCATACTGCTTTGTATAGTTCCACCAATTGGGGTATTAGAGCTTCTGCATAGGTATCATAGAATTCGATGGGGAGTCCATCTAGACCTGCTGTTTTATTGCGTGGTAGCCCCTTAATTGCCACCGTAATTTCATGTGGCGTAATGTGTCCTGTAAGACTCTTTCGGAGTGGTGCCGGAATTTCTGGGAACGTCAAAGTAGATAGGAAAGCCTCTGTTTGGTCCCCATTGGGGGGGTCAGGCTTCTTGTATAGGGCAGCGTAGTAATCTCTGAACGCCGAGTTGATCTCTCCCTGCGTGGTAACTATGTCCCCATTTTCTTTTACGATTTGGGGTATAAACACAGATTGAGGGGCATTGCGTATAAGGCGAGCCAATAACGCACCCGCCTTGTCGGCCTCTCTATGTGCACATTGTGTATATGCTGTGTAATCTATGACCCTTAGCGATTCCAGCAGTTCCGCATGCCGGATTTGTGCCTCTTGTAGAGGGCCTTTCTGCTCTGCATCTCTAGTTCCAGCCTGCCCATTCGTCCCTCGAGTTCCAACAGTGACTTGTGCAATTCCTGCTGTGCTCCCACCATCGTACTAATGACCTTTCTCCTTATTACCGCCTTAAACCCGTCCCACTCTATCAGTCTACTCGAGGCCCAATTTGCTGTTGTCTGTAAAGTAGTGGTCAATAGTGACAGAGAGAGTATTGCAGCACACTTGGTCTTCAAGGAGTTGCGGCCAGAGGCGCCAAGTTGGGACCGGCGTAGGCACCCTGCCCCATGCAATAAGCAACTCCAGTGGGTTGTGGTCTGAAAAGGTCTTAGGGAGGTATGTGGATTCAATCACCTGCATGGCTATCCCGTCGGAGCAAAACACTCTATCTATTCTGGTGTGAAGGTCGTGCACTGCAGAGTAATATGAGTATTCCTTCTGTAATGGGTGTCGCATTCGCCATACGTCGCATAATCCCCATCCTTCTGCCCATCGTGTCAGTGCTTCAGTTTGCTTGTGAACACTAGTACCGTGTAAGGGTGGGTGCGACCTGTCCAGAGATACATCCAGCACCACATTGCAGTCACCCTCGAGTATCCATGGATGTGCCTCCCAACCTGCCAATGCCCCACTCAACACATCCCAATATTGATCTTGTTCGTAATTAGGGGCATTTACATTGCCCAGGACCATCAATTGACCATCCAGTGTGCCTTTGACAAATACATATCTTCCTAACTTATCGATTCTCTGTTCTTGTGCAACAAATGGTACCCCATGTCTGATCTAGATCGTGGCTCCCCTTGCATAATTGGAATAGGTGGTGGAGAATACCTGTCCCTTCCACTTCTTTCAGAGCTTTACTACTTCGCTCTCTACCATGTGTGTTTCCTGCAAATAAACAATTTGTGCCCTTCGGCGCTGTAGTTGGGCATGTATCCTGTGGCGTTTGTGTATAGTGCCCATCCCCCGTATGTTCCATGTTAGAATTATGTATTTCCCGGCTGTATGCATAATTGTATTAACCATAATGGGGAGGCATGCAGTTTATCATATAGGCGGACCAGCACATCAATTAGAACAGACATTTTGATAACGTAACCTTTCCCAACTTCCCATATACTCGGTCCGATCTTAAAACTATACCGGACCATAATTCTTTTTTTTGTAAAAGTTGTTTTTATTGTATTTGAAAAGAAGGAACAGATATAGGAAAAAGACAGAGAGAAAAAACAAGCGGCAATATTGCAGCATCACATACAGTAGCCTTGTAAAAACTTCCGCCATACCCATTAGAAGCCTTGAGCTATGGCCAACCGCGCAGAACGGAGGTTGGAATGATAGTGACGGCCAAGGAATTCTACCGCCAGTCGTCTCCCAATGTTTCTGCTGAGTCTTCCATGGGGAAGTGCAATCTAGTTACACCAAAAGTCTCTGGAGATTTCCGGGCAGGCAGATTCCTCCCTCAGCCATGTAATGCCGCAACAAATACAGAACCCCCCCAACTGTGCCCCTTTCCCACCCCCCCGCTGCCCCCCCTCCGCCCCCCAGGTGGTGGCGCCAACTCACACTCTCTCTCTCCGTTACACACTCACAGCGTTCGGGTAATTAAACCTGGAAAAGGTGAAGGGCTCATAAGGCCGATGGACAGACAGCAGATGGCAATCCATTCGATAAGAACCTGACTAATGGCCCCCACCGAAACATAAAGTTCTTAAAGTTGCCCAGGAAGATGTCCGCCATTCTCTCCATGCTCATCAGTCTCCATAGCTTCGCGTGCCATAGTGACATAGCCGGTGCCGCCGGTCTCTTCCAGGCCGCAGCCAGTGTTTGCTTAGCCGCCCCCAAACAAAGCCATAAAATGTGTTTGTCCGCTTTCGTCTGATGTTCCAATAACGGATCTCGGAGGCCTAAGACAACAAAGGACAGGGAGTCTGAAATCGGGTATCCCAACATGTCTTTGATATGAGATAAAGTTTCGGTCCAAAAAGGCCGAATGACTGGACAGTCCCACCAGATGTGACAAAAGTATCCCAGTAAGCCACAGCCCCTCCAGCAGCGGTCTGAGGTCGCCGGGAATATGCGATGAAGTTTTGAGGGGTAGAGGTACCAATCAAACATAGTTTTGAAATGGGCATCCCGCAGATCCGCTGAGTGATTGTGGGTCTTAATATTCCGCCAGAGACCTTTCCATTCTCCTTCCGCTATGTCCCTACCCAGCTGACCTTCCCAGTGGTCCATGTAGCGGGGACGAGGGGAGACCACCGTGCTAAGCAAGAGTTTATACAAAAAGGAGATAGTTCCCTTCATCGTGGCGGTCCGTAGAACAAAGTCCTCGAAAGGCGAGGGCGGTCTCGTAGCTGCCTCTCTTAGACCGGGCGAGGTCGCCCAGTGGATTAGCTGGACATATCGGAAGTGTTCAGTGGGTGGCAGGCCATAGTCCCGCATGCAATTAGAGAACGTGAGGGGCTCCGTGCCATGGAATAGATGCGTAAGGGCCCTACAACCGCCCTCTCTCCAAAGCCGAAATGGTCCCTCCAGCAGCGCCGGCGGGAAAGCCGGATTGAAGTGCAAAGGAGTGAAGGGGGAGGGGAACGACGTCCAGCGTTCGTCTCCCGATACCGTGTCCCACACCTTCAGAACAGTGCCTGTGGGAGTGCTGACGTAAGCATTCCGAGGTCTGTCTAGCTTGGATTTCCAAGCCATGTGCAGCCAGTGTTTTTCAGATTCCTGCTGCGACCATTCCAGCAAGACCCGCAGTTGTGCGGCTTTATAGTACAGGTGCACATCCGGGAGGCCCACTCCTCCCTCCTCCCTCGGGCGCCTTAGAGTCGCATGGGAGAGGCTTGCCCGGCCACCCTGCCAGATGAATTTCAGCAAGAGAGTCTTCAGTCGCCGGAAGAAATCCATCTTCATAGGTATGGGGAGGGCCTGGAAAAGGTATAGAAACCTAGGAAGGAGGACCATCTTGATGGCATGGATCCTGCCCAGCCAAGAAATGTATTTCGGCTTCCACCGGTCTAGTTCCCCCGCACAGCCGAAAACATAGGCAGAAAGTTCGCCGCGAACAGGGAACCAATAGAAGGTGTTAGTCGGACCCCTAAATAGAGCAGGGAGGCCGGTGCCCACGCCAACGGCGTAAGCGGTCGCAGCCGCTCTAACTCTGCCGGTGGGAGTGTCAAGTTCAAAATATAAGGTTTATCAAAATTAACTTTGAACCCGGCTACTTCTTCAAAGCTGGACAGCAGAGTTTGAATGTGCGGCAGAGATTGCGCCGGATCCCCCACAGAGAGCAGCACATTGTCCGCAAAAAGGGAGATTTTATGTTGTTCCCCCGAAAAGGGGAGTCCCTTTATCTGCTCCTGCTCAAGCAGTGCTATGGCCTTAGGCTCGATGCTTAAGGCAAAGAGTAGGGGCGAAAGAGGGCAGCCCTGTCTCGTACCCCGGGTGTGAGCGAAGCTGGCGGAGCGATGTCCATTAATCATCACTCTGGAGCAAGGAGTGCTGTAGTTCGCGCGAATCATGGTAATGAATTGGTGCGAGAATCCAAAGGCCTCCAAAGTACGGAACATGAAATTCCAGTCTACCCGATCAAAGGCCTTTTCCGCATCCAACCCCACCAGCACTGCCGGGAGACGGAACCTTGTGGCCTTCTCAATGAGGTGAATCACCCTCCTCAGGTTGTCGTGTGTTGGACGTCCCTTAATAAACCCTGATTGATCCGGGTGAATGATGGCTGGCATCAGGTCCCGAAGTCTATGCGCAAGAATAGCGGAGTATAACTTAGCATCTACGTTGAGTAGGGCTATCGGGCGGTAGGATGAGCAGTGGGACAGGTCCTTCCCTGGTTTAGGAATCACGGTAATCATAGCCTCAGCCATGGAGCTCGCGGTTCGACCCGTGACTGCCATTTCGTTGAAGAGGGGTACCAAAAATTCGCAGAGCTCCGTAGCGAAGGATTTGTAGAACAACGCCGTGTAGCCATCCGGACCGGGCGCTTTGTGGAGCTTCAGGTCCCTGATAGCCTCCAACACCTCCTCTCTAGAGATGGGGTCCGCGAGTAGTTCGTTCCACTCTTTCGACACCCGTGAATAGGGAGGTCAGCCGGAAAGCGATCCTGAGCTGCTTGATTTAGGGAGTCACCCTTATAGAGTGTCTCATAGAACCGGCCAAAGAGGTTTGCCTTATCTGCATCACTATGGTGTAGCGACCCCGAAGAGTCCAAGATGCCACCTATATACTCCCTTTCCCGTTTATCTCGGAGTTGACGAGCCAGATGTCTGCCTATTTTATTCCCCTGTGAGTAGGAGACTCGCCGAAGCAGGGTAAACTCCGCACGATTGGCATAGTGGACCTTTAACTTACCCCGCACTGCAGTCAGTGGTCTAAGAGTGAGCCTAGATGGGTTAGTTTTGTGGGCTTGCTCTAAGGTAGCCAGTTCTGCTTCCAAACCCTCCCGTTCCTTCCTCCTCAACCTATTGAGGTTGGGGTTGAGGTGAAGGCACGTGCCCCTTATGGAGGCCTTACACGCATCCCAGGTATTAAAGAGGGAGGTGTCCAACGCCGGATTGAGAGTCCGGAACTCCCCTATCGCCTTGCGCAGTTCCTTGCAGGAGGTGTCATCCCTGACAAGCGCCAGTGGAAAATACCATTTCTTCACCCCGTCCCCCCCGGACGGCCAGTGTAGCCCTAGTACCAGCAAGCTATGGTCTGATACAGACAGAGGGAAAACGCTAGAATCCCGGATATCCCCCTTAAGGGCCTGGCTCACAAAAATATGATCGAGCCTGGAGTAGGAATGATGAACATGGGAGAAGAACGTGTAATCGCGCGATTGTGGGTGTAGGAATCTCCAGCAATCAATCAAGCCAAGTTCGCCAATCAGACCCTGATTCTCAGTGGAAAACACACCTGCACCCGCCCTCTGAGCTCGTGAGCTGTCTAGATCCTTGTCCCAAACCATATTAAAATCCCCCATAAGCACCACAAGACCTTCGGCAAAGTCCCCCGCCCTGTCTAACAGGTCTCGGAGAAAAGCATTCTGTCCCGAGTTGGGACAGAATGCTACAATGCCACAAACGTACAGGTCACTCCACCAAGCACCCCCTTGACCATAAGCCACCTCCCCTCCTTGTCACAGCTGATCCCCAAAGGTTGGAAATGTAGGGACGCTCGGAAGAGAAGTGCTACTCCGTTATGTTTAGTAGATGCAGAGGATCTATAGATAAGCGGGAAATGCCTATGTCGCAGCCGGAGTTCATCTTTACGTGCCAGGTGGGTCTCCTGGGGCCCCACAATATCCAGGTGATGATCGGTAAGATATTTCCAAACTTTTTGGCGCTTCTGAGGGGAATTAAGTCCCTTTACATTCCATGTCCCAATACTAAGCGGCATAAGGGAAAATTAGAATCCACCCCAGTCTACTCAATGCGACTGCCTTCCCACTCCTCCACTGCCCAAGAAACAGATCCGTCTGGCCCCGCGTCCCCTCCACCACCGGGCCTACACAGAACCCTGCAATACTCTCGGTGTCCGAGAACTCAAACCCAGCAACAGCTTCCACCCAGTCAACAGTCCCTCCCATAGGCCCGACAACCAAGAGCACAAAGAACTCAGAAGCAGTGAGAGAAAAACATACCATACACTCACTCCGGACGCCACCACCACCCAGTCCCCCCAACCCCCGCCCGCAAAGCCCCCCACAACACACCCATTGCCCCTCCCCCCAGACCGAACCCAAACTCAAAAACAAACAGATATACTTAGCAGTCCCAACGAATAGTCCCAGATCGGTGCAGCGCACAGAGTAGTCACTGGGAAGGGGACGGGAGACTCCAGGTGGGACTCCCAAGGCCTCGGTCCGGGGTGTCTTCTCACAAAGTACCACCATACCCACGGAACCTGAGTACACGAGCCCCTCCGGCGCCCTCAGGCCATCAGCCCACAATTCAGGCCACCCCGGAGCTCTGCTGTGAAGTCATCAATGTCGCTGAAGCGACGGAGGCCACTGCATCTCCCCTCTCCTGCAGGCTGGTTGCTCGGTCAGGCCGACCACGATCCGACGCCGACCCCACTCTATGCCAAGAGGAGGATCGATGCCGCCTCCTCGTCGAAGGGCTGCCCGCCCCTGAGGCCGGGGGCTCATCCTCGATGCCCAGAAGCTCCTTCGCCACCTGCAGGGAGCGGATCTGCGCCAGCTTATTCTGCCACCGGAAAACTATGTGGAAGGGATGGCCCCATGAGTAAGGAATGTTGTGGTTCCGCAAAAAAGCAGTCACTGGCCTAAACTCCCGCCTTTTCTAAAGGGTCGTTGCCGCCAAGTCCTGATAGAGCTGCGGGCGGTGTTCACGGAACTGCAGAGTTGGAACGTCTCGCGCTTTTCTGAGGATCCTCTCCTTTAGCTGAAAATCATAGACACAGACTATAATATCAAGGGGCGGCCCTCCGCCCCTCCGCGGTAGACCAACTCTGTGGACTCTGTCCATTCGAATCTCATGCACATCCTCCTCGCCCAGGATCTGTAGGAAGAGCTCCTGCACATAGCCACGTAGATCACCCGCTTCGCCATCCCACGGCACCGCTCGTATGCGAATGTTGTTCCTTCGAGAACGGTTCTCTAGGTCTTCTGCATGGGATTGTAGGTCCAAATTCTGTTCTGTAAGCCTCAGCACGTCCTGCTGCAATTGGTGGACGTCGTTTGCTATGCTGAGATCGTGATCCTCCAGCGTGGCCACTCTCTCCCCAATTCCGTCCAAGTCTCTCCGCACCTCCCGAAGATCAGACGTCAGCTGCGCTCGGAGGTCCGAGATATCCTCCTTAATAGACTTAAAGAGGTCAGTCATGAAAGCTTTGGTGACAGGAGCCTCATCATCAGACCTTTTAGGAGAGGAGCTCGGGCCAGGGGACGCCGGCTGCTGGGTGTTCTTGGGCTGGCCGTCCTTACCGTTCTTCCCCTTGCGCAAAACGGTAGACATTGCGGCCCCCTTTGACTTCCTGGGAGACACCATGGACGGCACCTCCCCACACCAGGACAGAGTCTCGTCAATGCCCCTACTGCACTTCCTCGGCGTGTGCCCAGACTCCCGGTTGCTATCACCGTCCGTCACAGTGAGTCAGGCAGACCGGGTCCAGTGGATGCGGCCTCCGCAGCTCTAGCCCCCACACCAATGCCAAGGGTGTTGTCGCACCACCAGTCGCAAGCTGCGAGAAGGTCGAAAGTCTAGGGGACCGACCTTTCCCTGAGGCCGCAATGCAAGTGTCCACCTCGACCAGCCAGGCCGCACTCCGATGATTACTCAGCTCCACCCTTCAGGCCGGACCCGCTCGCCCCCACGCGCTAGCAGCGTCTCAACCACAGAGCTGGAGGGGGAGGGAACCAAGCTCGTCCCCAAAATCTCCTCTGTGGTGCCAGTCGCTCTCACCAGGGGCAGATGTCTGTCCTCAAGGCCCCCTTAACGCCTGCGTCAGCGCTCCTTGTGCATATGCTGCTCGTACCAGCTCCCCACTGCAGCGTTGCTCAACTCCTGGGGGCCAAGTGCTCGCGCTGCCTTGTCTCACTGCCCTCACCTCCAGCAACCGGGCCGGACCGACCAGGCCCGCGTGGGCCCAAGCAGGAGGCCGCGGCACTCACCACCTCGGCCTCGCCTCTGCACACTCCTCTAGGGGTCGTCCGCACTCCCCCGGGGGCCGCCCCGGCGCCCAAACAGAGTCCGGGCCGCCGTGTGGCAGCGCGGGTCCCGGAAGCAGCTCAGTCCGCCTTCCGAGCTAGGCCGCAAGCCACGGCCTCAAGTAGTCCGCTGGCCGCGCTGCAGCTCCACCGGCTCGCGGGCGATAAGCCCCGCCTCCTCCCTGGAATCAAGGGACGCGGCGATTACCGGGCACTTCCTCGCCGCTGCTGGCCCCCCGCAGCACCCTACCGCTGTCTCCAGGTGCTCAATCCAGCCTCCGTTCACCTCACACCTCCAGGACCCTCCGGCCTGCCGCCCTGCTCCACCACTCGTAGCACCGTGCAGGCCACGGGTACTGCCACCAGCTCCGGCACCGCGATCTCGGGCTCAGGCACCGCCGGGTGTCGCACCACTGCCGGCCACCGCTCCAAGAAGGCACCGGAGCAACCAGGAAGCCCAAGGGGACGCCCTGGGCTAATGCTTGACAAGGCTTTGTAGGGCCCGGCGCCGGAGGGGACTAGAATCACGTCCTACTCCGTCGCCATCTTGGCCACGCCCCCCGGACCATCATTCTTAATAACTGACCCAATTCACCTTTAAGAAACACAAAGGAGAATAAGAACTGTACCATGAAAAACTAAAAAGAGGGCCTGCATAGCGCCTTCGCCATATGGGGGGCTGCGCCTGGGTACTGCACGCGGTAGGGTGTTTCTGACGGCTGCCAGGTGGAAGCTACTACAGCACCAGAGCACTAATGATATCTAGCCTTTTGCTAAATATCTATCTTAGCATGGGAGAGGGCAAAAGCAGCTGCAAGTTGTAGGCACATAAAAGATACAATACTTGTATGAGTCCATCACCCAAACAGGTCCGTGATCAGCTGCGGAGTCGCCGAGGGAAACAGGGCCACACCACCCTCAGAGTCCGATCCCTGCGACGCCTCTTCCTTTGTGGAGGACTTAGTGTCTGTCTGTGGAGCGTTCTTGAAGGTTGCAATAGCCAGGATCGCCTGTTTCTTATTCTGACTTACTTGTTGCGAGGTAACCTGTACCTGCCCAGTGGTTCTTCTCTGTCTACCACCTATGCGCCTAGTCGATGCACCTTCAAAGGATCTCTGCCTCTCCTCGGCCTGGACTGCAATCTCCACAGCGTTGGTTAGTTCTATCACCTCTAGCCAGTCCTCTACATCTCTGGGACTTTAAAAAAAGTACGATTTCTGCTTGTGCAATATTTTCAGTCGCGCAGGGAAGAGCAGTGTGTACTGAATATTTAGGTCCCTGAGCCGCTGTTTCACCGCCATGAAGGAGGACCGTTGATCTGTATGAGCATCGTATAGTCTGGATGGACCGTTGATCTGTACGAGCATCGTATAGTCTGGATATAAGGAAGTTCTCGCATTTTTGAAGCTTATCAGTGCCGCCTCCCTGGCTTTCTGCAGCAGTGTGTCCCGGTCACGGAAATTCAGTAACTTCACTATGAGGGGTCTCGGAGGAGCGCCCGGTTTTGGCCGTCCAGTGGGTATTCTGTGTGCCCTCTCTATACTGTATTGTGTAGAGAGACTCTCCGTCGGACCTGGCACCATTGGCGTGGGTCTCCCTTCCATTTTTTGCTGTGCCTCATGTATTTTTGCTGGTGTTAGATGCTTTGGGCACTGTGCCACTGCTATCCAGTGCCACAGTGCAAGTGCTCCCTATTGTAAATTGATGTGTTAATCAGAGGTTCCATGTTTGGCTATTTGGTTTACTTGTCAGACCCTAGTCTAGTGCACTGAGTACGCCCAGGGCGTGTAAATCCAAATGCTGCTGGTGAGCCTGCACCACTGGTTGTGCCACCCACAGAAATAGCCTTGTAAAATGTGTCTAAGGTCTGCCATTGCAGAGCCTGCATGCAGTCTGGTCCTGCCATGCTGACTGGGCAAGTGCACGCACTTGTCAGTCCCTAAAGCTTCCCTTTTCTTCATATCAGTCACCCCTATGGTAGGCCCAAGTGCAGGGTGCATTGAAAGTATAAGGTAGGACAAGCCCTGGTGTGTGTGGCATGTCCTAATAGTGAATTACAGCCATTTTCGTTTGTCACTATTGCAAGGCTACCTGTTCTCCATAGGCCAGAATGGGCTGTTAGATTATTACATGTTTATAATCCTAACTGTCTCAGAGAACATGGTAGGAATTCGAGTTTAGTATGCCTGAACTCAGAATGATAAAATACATCTTTTAGTGAAGTTGGTTTTAACATTCTGTGTTTGCAAATACCACTTTTAGAAAGTAGATATATTCTTGCCTAACCTTTCAAGCCTGCCTCTGCTAGGTTGTGTATTCCTTTGTCTGGTTTTGTGAGTGACAGGGCTAGGGGATTCCAAGAGACAGGATGAGACACCCAGTGGTGAGTAGAGAGATCTGCATCTAGATGGGAGGGAGGAGTTGCACCTGTACCTTGAATAGGGCTGTGCCTGCCTTCCACAATGCTGGCTCCACCTCCTGTGGAGCGGCTGATGTCTCTGCCCTGCACACTGAAAGAAGAGAAGGAGTCCTGTAAACAAAGTGCTCCAGGACTGTACTTGCCTTCCACAATGCGGGCTCCACCTCCTGTGGGGCGTCTGATGTGCCTGCCCTGCACTGTGAAAGGAAAGGAGAAGTCTGGTAAAGAGAGTTCTTCAGAACTGGTTTGGACTGGGCAAAGGCCCCTCTCCCCTCAGAGAACAAAGGATTTTGGGGTATAAATATTGGGACCCTGATCCCACTTTGGACTACAAGAAGAAACCTTTACTGAGGAGAGGAACCTGAAGAAACTGAGGAGAGACTATTTCCAAGCTGAAGTGCTGCTTGGGGGATTGGCCTGCAGTGGTTGCCTTACTGCCAAAGGAAGGAGAAAGGAACTTTGTGTACTTTGCTTTCAACTTGTGAAGGATCTCTAAGGGCTTGGAAAAGAGCTTCCCTCTTGTCGAAGTCTCAGGGACAACAGCCTTCAACCCCCAGCTCCCCAGACTTCTTTTGGAAGTGCCTGCTGCTGTTTTGGGCCTTCTGAGGAACTACGTGTCGCAAGGAGCTGGAAGCGCGACTCATTGAGAAGAAGCGTGTCGCAGTTGCTGTGCCTGCCGTCGCAACTCCAAAGGAGGGTGTCGCCGCTGGAACTGTTGCACTGCACCGCATCGCAGAGAAGCGGGCTAAAACGAAAAGGAAGTGTATCGCCGTCGCTGCTGCTGCCGTCGCAACTCCGTCGGAGGGTGTCGCCGCTGTAGCTGTCGCACTGCACCACATCGAGAGAAGAGTCTCACAACAAGGTCAGAGCGTGTCGCCGTCGCAGTGCCTGCCGTCGCACCTCCAAGGGAGGGTGTCGCCGCTGGAACTGTCGCACGGCACCGCATCGAAGAAAAGCGCCTCGCATCCCGAGAAGCGCGCTGTCGTCGGAGCTGCTGCCGTCGCATCCTGTATGTTGCCGCTGTAGTTGTCGCATCGTGCGGAAGCTTCACGCATCGTGGGAGAAGAGTGCTGCAAGTGGATCACCTGCCGTCGCATCGCGGAATAAGGGTTTCGCCGCTGCAGTCCACGCATCGAACCGAGAACTTCTCGCATTCCCGGAGAAGCGTGCCGCATCACGGAAGATCTTCACATCCTTATTTCTTTGCACCTGAACTTTGCCGCATTCCCATCGCTGCGGCATTGCTTGTCATGGAAGCGCAACGCAACCTAAGGTATATTGAAGCAAAGTGTTGCATCTATGAACTGAACTGAACTAAGCTTAATCTACCATCTTAAAGTAACAGTGTTGTGTATTTTTGTCGTCTATGGTCTTGTGGTAACTCTATATAAAGTATACTTATTTTTGATATAAAAACCTTGTGTGCTGTCCATATGTAGTGTTGTCAGTGGGTTACTGTATGTGGTCACAAATGCTTAACACACTGCCTCTGAGATAAGCCTGTCTGCTTCTTCCAAGCTACCAAGGGGGTGAGCAGGGGTTATTCTAGGAGTGTAATCCCCTTATCCTGACTAGAGGCGAGGGTCCCTATTTGTCACAAGTACCTACCTGTGCCAACTAGAGACCCCCAAATCTTACACCGAGTATTAATGTTAATGCTTGAGTATTAATTAATAGGCATCAAAATATATTTTAATTTAATGTTATCAATAGACTTAAATATTTTTTAACAGTAGTAGCAATCACCTTTAGGGGCGGGATGAGAGGCTTTTAGGGGGAAGGGGTGGGAAAGTGTATAAGCACGTAGGTATTAATTTTAATATGGGGGTATTAATTATTAGGAATTAAATATATTGTAGTGTAGTTCCTATATTCCTAATAGGCTCTGCGCATTGGAATAACATATCCTATAGATATGACGTAGGTCTTATGTCTACTAGGTCTCTTATTGAATGTATTAGACTTAATTGTGAGTGCCAGCTAGCTCAGAGGTCACTAAAAACTTTCTCGAATAAACAAGAAGGGATTATTTTCTGACAACCGCATAAACATGACAACTTTGTTTTCCCAAGAATAAAACTAATCTTCAGAGTCATGGAAACAATAGATAGATATTTTACTCAGTCAATCGCGCATGCTTTGTTTCATCAGAGGTGCGGAGAAATAGAGAGACAGGCGTTTTCAATAAAAGGCTTATATTGAACAGACTTCTTTCTCATGCAAGTAGAGTGAACTGCTACAATCGTAATTCTGGTTGCAGAGTATAATGCGTACAGTAAGAAGAGTATTATAAATTAATACAGTAAAAGCTTCCATTCCTATCTAAGGTTTTAGAAAGATTGGTAACAAAACAGCTGTCAAGTTTCCTGGAAATCAATAACCTATTAGACGTCTCCCAAACTGGTTTTAGATCAAATAACAGTACTGAGACAACGCTCTTGGCTGTGATGGACGATATTCGAATGCAGGTTGATAAAGGCAAAACGGTCGCCCTGATACTACTTGATTTATCAGCGGCGTTTGATACAGTTTCTCACAAACTGTTAATACATATGCTAGCCGCAAAAGGAATACAAGGTAAAGCCCTGAATTGGCTGGAGTCTTTTCTATCGAATAGATCCCAGTCCATCTGTTTAGGTAACTTTACCTCTACTCCTCGGAAGATCAAATATGGGGTGCCTCAAGGAGCAACATTGAGCCCAACATTGTTCAATTTATATGTTTCCTCATTGGCGTCGATAGGCAAGAAATGGGGCATCAATATCTGCTCTTACGCTGACGATACTCAGCTGATGGTAACCCTAAATGGTGTAAATGACGCCAAAAATAGACTGCATAACTGCTTGTCAGAGCTATCCAATTGGATGCATGGCCACTATTTGAAACTAAACGCTGACAAGTCAGAAATCCTCCTTTTCGGCAGAGCAAAACAGCTTTGGGATAATTCTTGGTGGCCAAATACCTTAGGCACTCCACCAAATCCAACCTCGTCTGCTAGAAACTTGGGAATCCAGATGGACACTACTCTATCTATGAAACACCATGTCACCACAATATGTGGCAAAGGATTTGCCATACTAAAAATGTTGAATCGGGTCTTTCCCTGGATTCCACTGGAATGCAGACAGATCCTAGTCCAGTCGCTACTAGTTAGCAGGCTGGACTATGGTAATTCGCTATTTGTTGGTATGTCGGAATATTTATTTTCAAAACTACAATTGGTCCAGAATGCTGCAGCTAAGGCTGTCTGCAACAAAAGAAAGTATGATTCAGATACCAACTGCTTGAGAGCCTTACACTGGCTGCCTAAGAGACAAAGAGCCTCTTTCAAAATGTTATGCATTGCCCATAAAACTTTACACAATTCTGGCCCTTACATTCTGCGGAATAGAATTAAGCTCTATGCTCCAGCACGGAACTTACGTTCACACGCCTCAGCCAAAGCAGCCACCACACGGATCAAGTTATCCAGGATGGGTGGACGAGCCTTTTCGCACATTGCGGCCAAATGTTGGAATGATCTGCCCATCGACCTCCGACTTACGGACTGTTACCCTATCTTTAAGAAAAAATTAAAAACTGCATTATTTCCTATATCAGAATAAACAGTGGTCTCTGGTAATTGCCCATGGTTTACTGCTCAATATTGCAGCGCCGTGATATCCTGGTTGGATGAATGTTGCGCTTTATAAGTACACATAACAATAACAAAAGCATTGTATGGTTTCTAGACCATAGATAAATACATACATAAATAACAAAGGCTAAAAGTACTCAACTGGTGCTCCTAGAATACACCTACCCCAATGTACCTAACCTTAGTCTAGTACGAGGGAAGAAGTAAGTGAGGTATAGCGTAGGTTTAGTTTGTCTTTGCCAAGAATCTAACCAAGATTTCTCTTAGGGTCTAATCAGCTCTGTACCTTTGTTTTAGAATGAAGGAGGTCTGGTATCTTGGTCTCGGGACTCGATTTCCCAGCACCCCGCAAGGGGAGCTTGGAAACACTGGAGCTGGATTCTCAGTGAGAGAAAGGACAGCTTCTCTGTCAGTGCGTCAGCTGGAGGGTCGACTTCCTTCGGCACTTGCTGTAGCGAGCTGCGTCGGGCAAGTAGATGGTGGAGCTGCTCCGAACCACTATGTCTTTGCTAGGGCAAGTGTAGGCATATTTATACCTTGAAGGTGCCTAGTTTGACGTAAAGTCGGACATAATAACGTCATCAAAGAACCCCAAGGGAATGGTAGTTATTTGAAAACAGGTGAGAATAACAAGGACCCCCTGGGTAGTGAAGATCTATAGACTCCTAGGGCAGGGTAGCAACAGGTGCGAGAAAAAATCCTAGGACATCTAGGTGTGTGAGTGGACAATTAGGTCAGACCAGTGATCAAGAAGGAACAATTGAAAAAGGTTGTCAAATCTGTATAAAAAGTATATTTTTATTTAGTATATTTAAAAATCATATTAGAAATGACCAAAAGGCCAAACAATATGATGGGTGTTAAAATTTCTTGTCAAAATTACATACAGTTACAATAAACAATTAGCATAAAACTCATATTCCACAAAGTAAAATAATATATTGACAAAAACATGGGAAAATCACAAAATTAATGAAAAAAGCATAAAAACTCGACGCGCGTTTCGGCAGAGGACCGCCTTCTTCAGGAGACACAGTTTAATTCAACAATGGAGGCTCTATCCATGTAGCAAAAACACTGAAGGTGAACTCTTCATGTAGTAGTTATAGGTGACAGTATAATTATTGGATGAAGGGGATCCTGAGGTTTCCAAGTAGGACGTGTGAATTAAGTTGATGAAGGTTATTCTTTATACAGACATTGATGGCCGTAGTGTGGATGTCCCATATCAATAAGTAAAACAAATAAACTTAATTTAAAATATTATGGCGGTTAGTGGACTTGACGCTGTAAACACGTTAGCTGATGATGGCGCCTTATTGTGAGGATCAAAAATGGGCTCTTGATTTGAAATAAAGTAGCGCTTGTGCTATATACACTTCAAGCAGGTCGACTCAGGATAGCGCCTTGTCATGGAGCAAAAAATAAACTCGGGAATCGAGAAGTCAGGGACAGACAGCAAGATGTTGCTGCTCCGTGTTCCGTCGTGTGGGGACTCGCCCTTCTATTTTCGCGGACAGCGTCAAGTCCACTAACCGCCATAGTATTTTAAATTAAGTTTATTTGTTTTACTTATTGATATGGGACATCCACACTACGGCCATCAATGTCTGTATAAAGAATAACCTTCATCAACTTAATTCACACGTCCTACTTGGAAACCTCAGGATCCCCTTCATCCAATAATTATACTGTCACCTATAACTACTACATGAAGAGTTCACCTTCAGTGTTTTTGCTACATGGATAGAGCCTCCATTGTTGAATTAAACTGTGTCTCCTGAAGAAGGCGGTCCTCTGCCGAAACGCGCGTCGAGTTTTTATGCTTTTTTCATTAATTTTGTGATTTTCCCATGTTTTTGTCAATATATTATTTTACTTTGTGGAATATGAGTTTTATGCTAATTGTTTATTGTAACTGTATGTAATTTTGACAAGAAATTTTAACACCCATCATATTGTTTGGCCTTTTGGTCATTTCTAATATGATTTTTAAATATACTAAATAAAAATATACTTTTTATACAGATTTGACAACCTTTTTCAATTGTTCCTTCTTGATCACTGGTCTGACCTAATTGTCCACTCACACACCTAGATGTCCTAGGATTTTTTCTCGCACCAGTTATTTGAAAACTCCATGATTTCTAGGGCAAATCAGTATTCAAGCAAGGGGATGTCCCTGACTGCCGAAGCCAAATTTTCCAAGAAATCGTTGTGGCTTTTTGGAACTAGTGTAAGTAGCCATGCCTGTATTTGGATTGGATGGGTTATGTCTAAATATGGTATGATTTCTATGCCTATATAAGGGCAATGTGAATTATAGCTATATAAGGGCATGAATCAGTAAATTACGCTTGGATTCTAAAATGCTACACAACACCCACTCCACTTTATTATGTTTGATATTACTAAATTCGAAGCATTTTAAACATATCTAAAGCATGATGTGTAAAAATCCCTCCCAAAATACACAAAATGCATTCGAAATAGTTGTACACGAAAATTGAACATTTGTGCTATACGCATTTTAAAAAGCAATATTTTCATTCAAAGCATGTAGTGTGACATTGAAAAATGCTTATCAGAATGAGTCATGAAATAACATTTATGATATGGCTCTAAAATACAGACGAAAGGTCAAGACCATTCCATGACAATATATATATATATACTGTTTAGGTTGTGGACAAGGTGAAATATTGTCTCTTGGAAGTGTTTCAAAGAATTCTTGTTCTCTAAGAATAGTTCTACTTTAAGCACATTACATGGTGCCCACCAAAAAAAAGTTCCATTTTGGAAAAAGTCAAATTGCAGAAAAATAGAGTTTTAAAGTTGGAAGTTTTGTTTTGAAAAGTGAAGGTCGAATACAGAGTCCCATAGAACTCTGTGTGTTAACTTCAAAAGTAATTCTCGTTGTTAGGAGGAAACATTAAATCTTCTAAACTGGCAAAGAAATCGTCTACGACAGTAGGTAAAAGTTGGACCACTTCATTAAGTAAGCCGATAGCACAAAAATGTGAAGCATCTCACCGTCTGCAGATTGTGTCTGTGAGATCTCAATGAATGCCGTCATCAGGATTGGTAGCCGCTGGGGACAACATGATGCATGGGCCGTTACTGAACCAAGCAACGCATCAACATCCGTTGGCAGTGCTGATGGAAGTGTTAGACAGACGTCCAACACGCATTCTTCCATTCCAGATTGGTCGGAATGACAGGAACCACGTGGTATTCAGGTCTCTTAGACGAGCCAGGCCCAGAATCTGTATCATACGCTCACGACACTTCATTGCCAGGAGGTTGTTCTCGATGGTAATCTGGGTGTCGTTGCTGACCGAACTTGCCATATCGGAGCAGTAGGAACAAGAATAGTATTCCTGCTATGAGTCCCAAAATGAGAGGCAGGCCGCCGAACACAGAGTGCACAAAGTTTGGAAAAATGCCAAGGACTGCTTCAAAATCTGCTAACAGTCCGGAAAAAACTGTCTTAAATACATGTACAATACCACTGGTATCAGACATGTTTAAGATACGACCTAACATTTCTACGAAATGTATTGGGTAGTTTGTGGATTAGAGGGCATGTATCTCTGCAGAGGACCTTCCAACTTGTAGTTCATACATCTCTTTGGACGAGGTATGTGGCACAGTTTTTTGTAAAAAATGGCTTTCATTCTGCTTAAAGTATCAATTCGAATGGAAGAGGTATTCAGTGAAGGCCATAATGGCGACTCCCCGTCTGTCTTAACTTTAGGAAACAATACTTGCAACAAGTGACCCTGACTGACACAGTTACGAGATAGGCTATTCCTGGCATCATTCCAAACAGCTGTGATCATTCAACATTATACAGCTCCCGTTAGAAAGCTGCCTAAAAATTGGATCTATCACTGCTGCTGGAGAACCTTGCAGGTGGCAGGATAAGTTGGTCGAAGAACCATCAAAGGCGCCATGTAAATTAATACCCTGACATAAAAGTGTACCGCTTAGTGCGCTTTTACATTGTTTACCACTAAGAAATACTTCTTTTGGCCACTCCAATATTTGTGTGTGTATGGTAATTCCCAGGTTGACTTTATGTATTCCTTACCCAACCTTTCATACACGACAACTGGTATATGCTTCAAAGAGTATTGAAAATTGTGACAGGCAGAGTGATTATCCTGTGTATTATCCATTCTATTGAAGGTTTTTCTGAAACAGTTAATGGTAATCCTTCCAGTTTTTCAATGCTCAGCACCGTATAGTCTGCTCCTCTTTGTGCCAAAGTGATTTGTTTATCTCTAAGGTTAAATACAGAAAACAATGACGTGGTGTTGATTAGACGCCGTGGCACATATCCAGAACGAAGATTTTGCCATGTCCAGCCTAAAAGCATTATAGAACGTAATTGCGACTGTCCATGCTGTAGCATGATCAAGTCCTGTTCCATTATGTCAATTGCAGAGGATACTATGCTGTCCAAAGAATAAATTCTGGATGACAGGGTTGTTAACCCATTGTCAAATACAGAGAGTGCTTTCTCTAAATCAATATGATCAATTTCTCGTATTCTTTCTGCAGTCTCTGCCTGTGTCGCTTTCCAAGCTTCATTATAAATGGCATATATACCTGCTTATATGAAACGTTTATGACCTCGTTTCGCAAGACCTAGTAAGAAGTCCCTTAAATCAACGCCATCTTTAAGTAAAGATAAGTGTTGTTTAACCTCTGTTTGTGTAGATTTTTGTAGCATAGTTTTCCTACACTGTATGTTGTTACTATCCCTAGATGTTGTCTCTGGACATATCTTGGATCTGGCCTAGTTACTGAAAATCCTTGTGTCTTGTTCAGGAATCTATCTTGACAGTTATTCGTGTCTGTGGGCCAGATTAACCATTTTTTCCAATTAAGATCAGTTCTGTTTTTAAGTAAAATAGTTTTTACTTCGACCCCTCCTTCTGAAATGTTTTGACTATCAGGTGTAGGTGTTGGTATGAGCTGTTTGTTTAAATCTTTTATCTTGGCCAGGCCAAGGCAGGATGTCTGTTGAACAGTGTCATCCAAAAACATAATTTTTTCAGGGATAATGTAGGCTCAATATAAAGCTTCTATTCCCTGCACCTGTCAGTCTTTTGAGCTCCAGACAGTTTTTGTTTCTACATTGTCACTCCAAAAGTTGAAGCCCAATGAGGACAGCTGAGCATAAAAGGCTGCTGAATACATTTGCTTTGTATTGGTTACTATACTTTTCATTCCTGTCTTATTAACATTTCTAAAGTAAAATGTCTCCGGATTTGAGACATTAAAACTTGAGAAGTATGCAAACTTATCATAGAATATTTTTTAGCTACCCTTTGGTGCCGTTGGACAATGTTCCCAAATATTTAATGTGTAAACATTTCTAGGGTTTGCAGATTTGTGCAAGTAATGATGACCATAGAGATTATAACAGTACATTTGTTCATAATCTGATGAACCTTCTAAGTATTCATGTTTTATGAATTTTGCAGACATCTCTAAGTCTGACACCATATTATTAACAGTCTCAAAGTCCCAATCATCAGAAAATGTGCTGGGTGAAACAAAGTCACTCAAGGAAACCTTGTAGTGGTGTGGAATCTTCAACAGCTCTGCAGGATCAAAGATGTTATAATCAGTTCTGTCCCAAGCTATACCACCAGGTATAGGAACGGCTGTGTTGTTCACTGATGTCAAGTCTCTTTGTTCACGATAAGATGATTTGTGGGGCTTCAGGAGCAAGTTGATGTTCTTACTTGCTGTGTTCATTTTACTATATCTTCCATTTATCAGCATTACCAAAGTTAATACCATGATTAGCCAAATTAGGAGAAATAGTACGCCTAGCACAATCCAAAATTCAACGATTGGTGAAACCAGATACGTTTTTTCAAGTTGCTGAAAAGGTTCTGTTACTTGATCTTTAAAAGTTTTATTTGCTGGCGTCGTTTCAGGCTCACTGGGATCCTCAGAAAACGTATCAAAGTTAATGAAATAGCCAGAGGCAGTTTTCTCAATTGTAGGAATTGCATCAGGGTTTTTTTAAATCACTGGGGCTACCGGATCCTTTGTCATGTTAGTATATTCAGATGCTACATCATTGTAGACAGGTGTTTCTTGACAAACTGTTATTTGGGTCTCAAGAGGTACAAGTTCCATTGCTTTATTGGTTAGTCCTCTGTTTTCTGCTGCAGAGTCTTCCAATGTTATTAGTCTCTCAGTCTGAACCTCTTGGATAGTATCAAGATTTGGTCTCCTGCTACATCTTTGTAGTCCTACTACTTATTTTCGGCCACATGATGTGGTTTGACCAGGCTGATGGATACAAATCTGTTCTCTTTTCTTCCAGCAAGGGGCGGCAGTAACACTGGTCTTGATCCGTGGATTGCTAGTACAGGTACTAGTTTTCTGTAAGAAGGCCAAATTCCTTCTTATCCGTGATCATTTCTCTGACTAGATCCCCAATCTTTGGAATCCAGACAGGCCTTGCTGGGACGGGTGGTTCTCCGTCACTGGTCGTTGGCTTCTGAATTGTGTTGCTTTGACTTCTCCCTTTCTCATTTAAGTCCTGCAAAACAGCCAAACGGTCTTTGATATCAAAGGGTTTTTGTTCCACCACTGAAGTGTGACGATCGAGGTCCTGGACAAGCATTCTAGTACCAAAAAGGATTTCATATGGAATGATTCCACCCAGAGAGTTTCTTGGCAGATTATTTAAACTACGTTGGACACTTATTAGATGTTTGACCCACCCGTCACCCGATCCTAATACCCTAGCTGTTATAGATTGCTTTATGTCCCAGTTTTTTCTTTCCACTACAGAATTTCCCTCAGGATGGAATGGACTCGAATACTGCAATGCAACTCCCAGATTGGCCATGGCCTCCTTGTAAGCTTTTGAGCTAAACGCAGAACCCTGGTCAGAATGTAGCGTGCTGATTGCGTATGTGCCGATAAAGACTCGCAAAATCTTTTATAACAGTTCGGGCATCAGCAGAGTGCTGAGGCCACATACAAATGAATCTTGAGCATGAATCCACTGCGACCATGATATATCTATAGTTACCATCCCTCTGTAAGGGACCGCAGTGATCCAGGTAAATGCAAGCTAATGGTTTATCTGAAATTAAAAGGGTCGTCCGCGCCGGGCGTTTCGCTGTTGAAACCTTTATTTTCTGGCAGATTTCACATTCCAAAACATAGTTTCTGGTCTGTTTCCTCATGCACAGCCACCAGTATCTTTGTTTTAATAATGACACTGTGGCAGAAACACCTGCGTGTGCAGAGGCGAGCACTTCATGTGCTGCTAAGATTAGTCCTAATCTATGTTCCATGTTTGGAATTACTCTATCCCCCCACTCCAGGGATTCGAGCAAGAGGAACATTACTTGCATCAGTTAAATATAAGTATTTGGGTAGAAAACCTTTTCATAACGTTTTACCGCTGTCTTTATTGGAAGCAGCGACAGCCTGCATTATTTCACTGTCTATTTTTGTTTTTGAACGAGTGATTGCTGCTACAGAAGCCATTTACACAGCTGCCTTCGCGGCTTCGTCAGCCAATGAATTCCCTGCAACGTGAACGCCATCACGCTGATGACTCAGTGTATAGATCACATGAGTCTTTTGTAGTTCTTTCTGTAATTGAATTACTTGTTCACAAAGCAACTTATGCTTGATTGTGCCACCTTTTGCATCTTTGAAACCGTTTTGAACCCAGTTCTGCAAGTATTCATTGTAAGACTGGACGCAGTAATACGAATCGCACACTATGAGAGTGGGGAATTCGCAATCGGTATTTTCAAGTGCCATCTTGAAAGCCTGTAGTTCAGCTCACTAAGCTGTACAGTCTCCGAGAGATTGTGTTTTTGTGACCTTAGGTCAGAATTTACCATCGCGCCAGCGACCTTTAACAATCGCGCACGCAGCACTAAACGCTTGTTTACCCCCAATTGCGGGCTGTGCTGATCCGTCTGTATAAATTATACATTCGTCCTGCTCTAGAGGCAGAATCTTAGCGGGCAGGGGGCATTCTTGTTCGTATTGTAGAAATTCTTGAGTTTTCAAGTAGGGGTCCAAAACACAGTCAACGTCTGTTGCAGCAAGACAGGTAACCCATTGGATCCATCTTGGATGTAAAGCCTTAGCATTCGGAATGCTAGCTTTTGTCACTGCCTCTAAGACAGGTACAGGAGTAACGACCATTATGCGTTTACCCTGTGTGAGAGCTCTCTCTTTTGCTACTGCAGTTTGAACCGCTGTCAGAATTTTGTCTGTTGAAGTGAATTTCATTTCAGCTTGTGTGTACAAGTGTGATTTGTAAGCAATTGGTACTTTTTCACCTTCATTAAAGGTTAAGTACGTAAATCTTCATCTTCCTGGGAATATTCTGATTACAAGGTTGCGTACGTTTATGCGTGTCTGTAAATGTGATGTTGCTAACATGTCTGTTTGCACTGAACGCACAATTTCTGAGTGTTTTTGAGTTCAATTAGTAGTTTTGAAATCAGGTTTGATCAATTCGTAGAGAGGTTTAACCCTCTCTGCGTAGTTTAGAACGTATGTTCTTCCAAAATTCAGGAAACCTAGATTTGACTGTAAGTTTTTCTGCGTTTTTGGCGGTTGGAGCAGCGCACACTTTTCTAAAAAGCTGACTGCCAGGATTTTGCCTTCACTTGATAACTCGTATGCCAAGAATGGGACGTTGAGGTGGGCAATTCTTGACTTTTTAAAGTTGAATTTGTACCCTTCAGAGGCAAATCCAAGTATAATTGTATTCACTCTGTTCAAGTGCCTGTCCAAGTCATCGTCTGTTAGATAGATGTCATCGACATAAGAAAATGCCTCATCATCATACGTTTGTAGTAAGTCTGTTACTCTGGTTGAAAATAACCCTGGACTATTCTTGAATCCCTGGGGGATTGTGTGTAAAAAGTATAAAACCACAGTTGATATTTCTAACTGTTTCTTCTGTCAAAACATTGCAACTGAAAGCAGGAACTTAATCGCTTTCTCAATTATGGAGCCACAACGTCACTTCTGTCGTCTCCCCCAAAACTAGACAATATGTATTGTCTGGTTTGGAGACAGGAAACAAAGGATGGTTCATTGATGAGGTGCATGTTTCAATCACCCCTTGGTATTCAAATTTATCTAAGATCTCCTTCACCTGTTTTTTAGCTTCTTGCTTAACTGGATACTGGCTCTGTGCAGTTGGTTGTGATTTTAACTGGATTTTGTTGTGAGGAGAATCCACATCCAATCCCAAATAATTTATTTTTTAATGCTGGAGCCTGGGCTATAGACCATTTTCTGGCATAGGTGTATTTTAAGTGAATTGGAATATAATTGGAGAAGGCTGGCATAATGATGTCTTCGCCGTGTGGGAATTACCTGACAAATTTTGGTGGCCATTCTTTTTCAGCTAGAAGAATGTCATAACCCTTAGAAAGATTTTCCCAAAAGAGTGCTCCTATTTTCCTAGTTATGTCCCCCTCCATCCGGAGCGTTACTTCATATAACTTATGGGGTACACTAACCCTGGAATCAGCTGTTTTCACTTGAATGTACTCATTCAAGTCCACTGTCTCCAGATGATCCTTCAAGATCTTGCGAGCTATGGTGACTTCTGCTGCGCTGTCCAGCATTGTCTGGGCCCACTTCCCGTTCTTGAGTTGTGTCCTCAAGATCCTCAGCATGTCTGATTTTTAGACCTGCTACCTTCTTTTTGGTGAATTGGGTTTTCTTTTATTTTGGAACTTGTTGATCGTATTTGGACTTCACACATTCTTCCTTGTGTTCTGACCGTCCTCTTCTTTCCGATTTCTGTGAAGAAGTCTGAAAGGTATGAGAGGATTGTGTATCAGTATCTTGATATCTATCAGGGTTTCTCAAATTATCCCTGTTCCTGAGGTTATACCTCTTTTCAGAGGACTCCTTTTGAGGAGAGCTTCCTCGGGACTGAGAACGCTTCTCATTAGTAGTTTGTTTAGTATTTTCCCTCTTCTTAGGAGTAGTGAGAGTGTTTTTAATAAAGACCTTTTCATGATTTTCTGTTAGTTGGGGCTTTACTGGTTTCCAACCCAAACTATCTCTACCTAGTTCTTCATAGGATTTTTTAATTATTCTGGCCTGTTCATATGGTTGCTCAGTTATATCAATTTCCCTTATTTTTTTGGCGGATAGCCACTGATGCTGCTTCACCTTTTATACTAGCTAATATTATAGCTGAGACCTGTTTGAAATCTTTCAGTAATTTCATACCTAGATTTAAAATAGGCTCTGCCCCGTATTCATTTTGAATCTGTTTCTGGGCGTCTGGTATCACCGCCATAGATGGAACAACATGTGTTTTTGTGTAGATTGCAGCAAAGACTGTACCTCAAGTGTCGCAGTCCTCCAAATGTGGTGCGATCCCCATTGGTAAACAGATTGTTAAAATTCTGTGTTTCTCATGAGGTGCACTGTCAGGAAATACTGTCTCGATTTGAGTAATTTTTTGAGCTATTCAGAATGGAATTTGTTCCCTTTTTGCGGGTAATTTACCATGACTGATTGTATAGTCTGTGGTGTTATTTTATTTGTGACATATTGAACTAAATTTCTCTGTATTTTAATTCGTTTTTTAGTTGAACTAATAGTTCTGCACCTGACATTTCTTCAATGTCAGGGTGTGGGGTATAGCTGGCTAGTACCGGCCATGTTGCTCCTGGTCTAGACCGAGCCTGGTAATGTGATTTTGATGTTGTAGGGTGCCTTTAAAACAGAGCTGATGCTCTTGGTAAGTTAGTGGAATTTCAATGTCCTCGAAAGGAACGTATTCCGTTGGATTATCCTCTACTTTGTAGAAGTGAAACACATGTGATACTGCATTTGCTTCAGGGAAGATTATCCATGAATAGAATACCACTGTCTGCCAATATTCATGTGCCTCTATGACAAAAATCACCCTACCACCTCTTGGTGATAGGCCATTTGTTATAAGCTCTATAGTGATGGTTTTCCTTAAGTTTTCCGGGATGATTATAGCATCCGGGTCGGTTTCTTGGAAACCTGTAATGTTTAATCCCGGTTGGGCTGCAGTTCTTGCAACTCCACCGTTCTCTTCGTCACTCATTTTGTTGACTGAGAGTTTGTAGAGCAAGTTTCAAGGAAACAAAGATAAGGTGCACAATATTTTGGAACACTGTATCCTTCAACGTTGAATCAAACCAAAAACTAATACGTAGGATTTTCGTCCTACTCAGTAATGGCGGATATTTTATCCTTTCACCCACTCCAGACGTCTATTGGAGTATTTTACGGGAAAAAAGGGGTCTCTGTGAAAAGCATGACTGAGTTACTCTAGTATCTAGCGTTAAATTAATGCCTTACCAAACATTGGGCGCCATGTAGTGTAGTTCCTATATTCCCAATAGGCTCTGCGCATTGGAATAACATATCCTATAGATATGACATAGGACTTATGTCTACTAGGTCTCTATCGAATATATTAGACTTAATTGTGAGTGCCAGCTAGATCCGAGGTCACTTGAAACTTTCTCGAATACACAAGAAGGGATTTGTTTCCGACAACCGCATAAACATGACAACTTTGTTTCCCCAAGAATAAAACTAATCTTCAGAGTGGTGGAAACAATAGATAGATATTTTAGTCAGTCAATCGTGCATGCTTCGTTTCATCAGAGGTGCAGAGAAATAGAGAGACTGATGTTTTCAATAAAAGGGTTTTATTGAACAGTCTTCTTTCTTATGCAAGTAAAGTGAACTGCTACAATCGTAATACTGGTTGCAAAGTATAATGCGTACAGTAAGAAGAGTATGTAGAAGCATTGTATGGTTTCTAGACCATAGATAAATACATACATAAATAACAAAGGCTAAAAGTACTCAACTGGTGCTCCTAATATACGCCTACCCCAATGTACGTAACCTAAGTGTAGTACGAGGGAAGAAGTAAGTGAGGTGTAGCATAGGTTTAGTTTGTCTTTGCCAAGAATCTAACCAAGATTTCTCTTAGGTTCTAATCAACTCCGCACCTTTTTTTAGAATGAAGGAGGTCTGGTATCTCGGTCTCGGAACTCAATTTCCCAACACCCCGCGAGGGGAGCTTGGAGACACCGGAGCTGGATTCTCAGCGAGAGAAAGGACAGCTTCTCTGTCAGTGGGTCAGCTGGAGAGTCGGCTTCCTTCGGCACTTGCTGTAGCGAGCTGCGTCGGGCAAGTAGATAGTTGAGCTGCTCCGAACCACCGTGTCTTTGCTAGGGCAAGTGTAGGCATATTTATACCTTGAAGGTGCCTAGTTTAACGTAAAGTCAGACATAATAACGTCATTAAAGAACCCCAACGGAATGGTAGTTCTTTGAAAACTCCATGATTTCTAGGACAAATCAGTATTCAAGCAAGGGGATGTCCCTGATTGCTGAAGCCGAATTTTCCAAGAAATCGTTGTGGCTTTTTGGAACTAGTGGAAGTAGCCATGCCTGTATTTGGACTGGATGGGCTATGTCTAAATATGGGTATGATTTCTATGCCTATATAAGGGCAATGTGAAGTATAGCTATATAAGGCCATGAATCGTTAGCTATGCTTGGATTCTAAAATGCTACACAACAATATTTAAATTGAATGTTGCCATTAAACCTAATACATTTTTTAGCTACTGCAACAATCTCGTTTAGGGGCAGGATGCAGGGGATAGAGGGAAAAAGGTGGTGAAGTGTATTAATGCCCAGGTATTCATTTTAATAACTGTCTTTAATGAATTAATTGTGATTAGTATTTTTAAATAGTTAAAATATTACAATGACAGTGAAATTATTTTGTAAGACACCTATTTTCATTTTGAAGCACAATTTTAAATGTATAATAATATTTACAGTAAAAGAAACCTTGAAATAAAATTAAGCTTGAGGGGCATATGAAAATACCATGTTTTTTCATTTAAAATGTATTTACAAACAGTATAAAAAGAGGCAAATCATTTTACAAAATAGAAATAAATATAAAACATTTATTAAAAATAAAACAAGAATTTACAATAAGTAAAATTTCAAAACAAATTGTAGAAAGTAGTTTCCCATGCTTTTACATTAGTTTCAATGGTGAACATTGCCTTTTACCTTTCTAGTGTTATGTCATGCACACAGTTGTGCATCTGTTTTTACAGACTGTGAAGCGCTGTGAATAAGATCGGAAGCAAGGAAGAGCTGTGGTCAAGTAAGAAGTAAGAGCGATGATTTTAAGTATATAGGTGGCTAGGTCTTATGTAAGGATTGAGGGAGGAAGTAGTTAGATTATAGTAGTATGAAAACCTATGTCTGTGTTTTTTTACCACATTTTTCATTTCCATACAGGTTGGGCTTGCATGCCCACATCGGGATGGTTGCTTTTTTCAAAAGTAGGTTTAAAAAAGTGGGTAAAGAAATGTATATCACTTTTTTAAACATATTTCAAATTAAAGTACCATTTCAATGGTTTTTTGTGATATGCTTTATTACGAATTGTGTACATTTTTATTTGGAAAAACAAGACCACGTGGCAGGTTGGGAGGGTTGGAAAATCATACACCGTATTCAGCAGGACATTTTTTGGGAGAATGCTTTGTATATCTCTAAAGTTCTTTTACTTTGGAAAATGGTGTGCCAAATTCTTTTTTGAAAAGCGGATTTTCCAATCGAGAGAAGACAACTGGGATTGTACACTTCTTTTGCATTGAAGGATTGTTTATTAATTAGGCGACTGATTTCACTAACTCTTGGATTGTTGGAGGAACGTTGCTTTTTTTGCGAAGGTTGTAGTAGAGTAATCATATTTTTCGGCACTTGGGTGCCTACTGCCATCGCAGCAGGAATGCAACCGCCCAACAAGGAGTCAGAGGTCCCACCCGCCGAATTACCATCTTGCCAGTCGTTCCACCAGACCGTCATGGTGGCTGTCCCGAAAACACCATCAAGTAGGCGTTGTTGCAGAACACCGTATTGAGATCCATGCAACCTGGGCTGCTGTCGACAGAGTGTTACCTGCCACGGTTAGGGTTCATATGCCACCAACGCGGCGGACTCCTCGGCTGGTGATTAGTATTCTCCGTAAGTGCTATGGGATTGCGCCAAGCCTATTTAGATCTCACAGTTGAACTGGTGGTGTCCTGCCAGCTGTTTCCCAATGACGGGATGCCTTTGTGGGACGTGGTCAGAATGTACTATTCCTGTAGCCACTGGATGTTTGCAAAATACACACACCTGATGTTTGTTGGCTAATTTCCTTCACCTGCCTACTACCCAATAAAACACATTATATAGCATATCATGATATTTTACCACTCCACAGCATCACTACCATGCAGACAGCCTAGAGGACACAGGAATCTGTAGTATTCTTTTCTCACTGTTATTTGTTCCTTTTACCACTTTCCATTTATGACCCAGTTATTTGATTAAATCAATATAATAAAGAAATGACAGGGTAGAAAAGCACAAGTTTTTCAGAGGTTAGATTGTTAGTCATGGTGGATGAAATCACCAGAGTAAAGTGTTCAATGTTTGGAGCGCAAATCCCATATAAAGTCATTACACAGAAATAGCAAATGTGGACCAAAATAGGTGCCAGAGTGAATGCTATAGCTGCCAAGGTGCGCACACAGGAGGAGATTGGGAAGCAGTGGAATGGCCTGACCATCTGGAGGCCAGCCAGACTTGTGGTGGTTCTCCTAGGCCCCCTTCAAATCTGCATCCCGAGGAGAAGAAGATCTATGAGATCCTGAACCCGGAAGGCTTCATAGGAAAGCCTGGTAGAGTGTAAACTGGTACTTTATACTTCTCCATGTGTCACTAAACCTAAATCCCCTTTTTAGTTTTAATGTAGGCCCTACCAATGTGTTTCCCACCTTTTACAAACATAGAAACCTAGATATATTCGTAGCATATGCTCACTTGTTTGTACCAATGTGTTTTATTGTGTTACAATTACAGATCTTATTCTCCAACACATTCCACATGATGCAATTGTGTTTGCAAATGTGTCTCCAACAGATAACAAGCTTCACATATGTGTTTTCTTTTGTAAATGTTATCCCTCATTTTACTGCATATTATTACTGGGTATGGTCAACTTACAAATTGTGGAAGTCTTGGCAATGTTACATTAAGATGATTATAATTTCCATGATGCCTTATTTCTGTTTTGTGAAAATATGATTGCATTGTTCATTTGTTAGCTCTCTCTTTACTATCATTAAGCCACATCTGTTAGACTGACAAGTACTCATCAAGTCCTATGTGATGCTCTCTGATGAAATGTATTTGGGGTCAATTGATTATGTCATCCATTACTTGTTATGGGATAGAAATAACTTTTTTCAGCTCACTAATCAAACTGTTTTGAGCTACAAATGTTAAGGTATGTCCCTTGGTATTCGCAATACAAGTGATGGCCTCCAAAATTGCACTCTGCAATATTCATTTAATGACCAATGACAAACATCTCTTTGAGTTGTGTCTTTGCCAGATAGGTAGCCTGATAGGCCTTGGAATGTTTTTTCACATGTGTCGCCTCAACTGTGTTATGTCCAATGTTTGGCATACTTCATGTATACTTACTAAATACCATTTATCATTTTCAGGACATCTTCTCACCTTTTGATGTAAAGTTTTTGTGTGGAATTCAAACTATTTGTGTAACTCATTGCAATACTACTGAAATTATTCATTACATTATTTTCCTTTTAAGTTGCTTTAGGTATTAGCTACAAACCATTTACATGTAAAACCCAGACCTTTACAATTTTTTTATTTTCATACACAATAGGTCCAACTGCAAAACCACATGGGCCCACAGCTGCAGCTGAGGCACGCTCCAATGTACCCCAGGATCAAGTCTCCAGGGATGCCTCTGCTGATAGTCGAGATGAGGAGGAGTATGCTGTCTCATCTGGTCAGCCTGGGTGCACAGCTCCAGAGAGCCTCACTCAACCCACAGCTACACTTCCCAACCCAGTGAAGACAACACCACAGCCAATTGTTGTCTCCACATCCTGTGTTCCAAGCACCAGCACGACTATCTTGTGCCCCCATTCCTGTCTGGAGTTCAGTCACCACCATCTACCATCCAGCTAAAACCCAGTGGGAGTGGGCACACAGGCTCAAGGCCACAGGGTAGGGAGTAGTGTACATTGGAGGGAACCAGTGGGCCAGGACAGTGAGGCCAATGAAATCACTATCACCCAGCTAAACATTGACCTCATCTTGGGTTCCAGCCCACAGTCCCAAGACATGGTGAGTCTGCTCATCACCGAGCTCTGTGAGATGAAGAAGTTGCAAAGGGGACACAAGCTCCAGATGGAGAAACACAACTCCAATTTGGCCTCCCTGAATGGGGTGCTGCAGGACATCCACACCCATATGTGCAGGGCTTTGCCTGCACCATCTGTGGTAAATAAATATTTACCGTCTGAATTTCTATGCAGTAAAGTTCAATAAAATAACTCAATCGAAAATAAGAGTCAAAGTCCGTGGCATCTGAGTTATAAGGG
This sequence comes from Lissotriton vulgaris, assembly GCF_964263255.1. Taxonomy (NCBI): domain Eukaryota; kingdom Metazoa; phylum Chordata; class Amphibia; order Caudata; family Salamandridae; genus Lissotriton; species Lissotriton vulgaris. Next base: position 527,593,806 of record NC_141691.1, on the reverse strand, counting down.
GTTTTATTCCATAAAATGGAATGGTTCGAACCAGGGTATCATGTTCCTTTCACCATAAAGGATCAGGAAGGGATAGAGCATACTTTATTGACAGAATACAACTTTTATTGTTAATGCATATAATGGTGATTAATACAGAAGGCGTAACAGCTGAGAGAAACGAGATAAGAACACATGTGCGTAGCAATACGTAATCAGAAGGCGTGCACTAGGGCGTATACAGAGGTGTGTGCTAGAAACGTCACATGAAAGTGTCACAAGTGGGTGGATACATAGTGGAATCTTGCAGTGTCAGCAGAAATCTGTAGCAAGGATGCGCGCGCAGCAGCATGACGTGTGACTGACGTGAGGCTGGAGGGTGCAGGGAACTTGACATTTAGCACTAGAGGAAAGAGACAGAAGTCTGGCATGTCAGATCAACTCGTTCCTAAATCATATCTGATATCTTGTGTTTGGGGAACTATATTATCTAGAAGGAAAAGGTCTCTTGGGCAAAGGCTACTCTATACTGACTATTAATGCGTGCATATGTGACTACGTGTCTGCGTGTAATGCGAGGGGCCATGGGCCTACCATGGTAACAGGAGCAATGAATTACTTGCATGGAGACAGAGAGGCCGGGCCCTTTGCTCTGCAGCCAGGGAAATGTTTATCTATTCTGCTAGACTGGAATGTGTTTTCGAGGAGCTGAACTCGGCTATACTGATAACTTGAAGGCAAAATACTGTCTTTGGCAGGCAAGCAGGCCGAGCCGGGCACCACTCGCCGCGCAGGGAGTAGGACAGAGGTCAGGGAGGCATCCCACGTTGCAGCTTTTCAGGAGACAGAGAACAGAAAGGGCTCGATGGCAGAAATCAGGGCCTAGCTCTGCAGGACTAGGAAAAACGTGAAAGTGCACCATGAAAAGACGTTGGCAAGGCATACTTAGGAACTGAATTATCGATCCATTCATGGTGGATCTGAAAGAGGACATGTTAACGTTGGACGCAAATGTATTTGCGTCTTCATAGCAGGTCGAGGAGGGAAGTTACATGCACTTTAAGCTCGTACATGGAGACGGTGGGGTTTACGTTAGGGGACACAATTGACTATAACAATTTATATTACCTCATTCCCTCCTTGTCCCCTATGGACCCTTCATGATATATCAATCCTCATTAGTCCATCTATTTGTTCATATAACATCATTTGCTCTTCCTTTTTTAGACAGGATTTAGAACGTGGACTTGGATGAGGAAAACAGGATGTGGCGCACAAGCCGCAAATCGCCGGCCCATATTGTATACATAGGCAACAACTGAATACTATGAGAAGGGCTATTCCGAGGAAGGATAGGACTTTCCAACCCCAGGCTGACAACACGCTCCAGAACCAACCGGACCAAGTCCAGGTACCTGGATTCTGATGTATCTGACTTGCAATCTTATGGAGACGTGTTATGGCTTTATATACTGACGGTGCATTATTTGGAATGAAAACACAGCAGCTCGATCCGAGGACTTTACAGGCCCCGCCCCTATCGGCCAGGATGACGTCAAGGACGAGACGATTTTGAAGAACGACAAGTCTCATAGCAGACTGTTCCTCGGTCAAGTTACCTAGGGCGGAAGTAGTTTCATTCACTACTGCTTCGAGGGTTCTGGTTAAGTGACGTATAGATTTACTATTTAAGACAGCACCTAAATAGGGAAAGAAACCTTTATTGAAATCTGTGTATCGTTCCCATGCCGTTTCAGTATAGTCGACAAGCGGGAGATCTCTTTTGGGTCTATGAACTAGATGGGAGTTTCTATGATAATCAGGCGGAGCTAGAAAAACAGGTGGCAGAAGGAATGCAATGTAACATGTCCCATCCCAATCTAGTGGCAAACGTATATAGGCTGTATGACCACAAATGAAATAGGAATGGCGGGTAGCTTTGAATGTAGACTTGCCTTTATCACTAAATTCGATCACAGTAGTACATTTACTATGACCTAGAGGTACTGAACCATTCTTTCTGACACATAATTCGCCTTTGATGGGTAATACTGACATAGAGGGTAAGTCTGGTCCTGTATCAGACTGAACATTTAGAATCATGAGGTTGAGTGTATAATTACCTAATCCATATACTTCATTTTCTAGATCGGTCCCTGTCCTTTGTGGAAGACCCTCCTTGTTAGGGTAACATGCTTTATGCAGAACTGTGTTCAGATTTCCCCATATCCAACTGCCTTTGTAGACTATGGACGCAGAGTCTAAAGAATTTATTAAACTAAACCAGGCACCACAGGAACCATTATGTGTGAACGGATACGGGAAGAGGGGCAAGACTCCCTTGTATTTCTGATAGGGAGGAAGTCGGCCACATATCCAACAATTGGTAGCATTGCTGGTCTGATGAGAATGATGTAACATACTGATAAAAGTATTGTTGCGCAGCGCAAGCCGGTAAGACAACTCATGCAGGGGTAATTCGCTGAAGGTATGCTCGACAGTGCTGTTTGGAAAGAAATGTGCATGTATGGAAATAGGGAAATACATGTGTAGCAGAAAACTTGCAGCAATAATCGTAAGACTCAGAAAAAACATAATCAATAATGTCACAATACAGTGACTACGAAGAGATTTACAATATTCTCGTTTCTTGAGCTGTTTCTGTCTATCTCTCTCTCTATTGGGGTCTAACGGGTACATGTCAGAAACTGTCTAACCGATTCACCTAGGGGAGGACTTAAACAATTAAACTGTCTGACTTGCTAGACCTCAGCTTTAATTTATACTCCTGTTGAGGAGTTTTCTCTACCAGGGGAAGTTTAGAGTCACTGGAATCTGGGCAGTCCTTAGAGGGGGAGGAAGAGTCAGTCTCTGGCGGCGATCCGTAAAGTTTTTTAACATGACTCATGTGGACCCATCCCTTGCGGCCCTCCAACTTCACTGCCGTCCTCGTGGTCAATAAGACGAGCTTCGGCTCCTGCCAGCGGGGCTCCAGCGGACTTCTCCTGTCGAAATTTCGTACAAAAACGAGGTCCCCCGGTGTAATCTCGTGCGGCTTCACCTCGGTGTTGTCGGGAAAGGCTGCAGCTACCTGTGAACGACAAGATTGTAGTGCAGACATCAAGGAGGCAAGGTAATCTGTCAACATGTTACTATCAACATCTGTAATTTTTCGAGGCAGAGACGTCCCCCACATATTCGGTGGCCTACCAAAGACCACCTCGTACGGGGATAGCCCTGTTCTAGAGTGTGCAACCATTCTCATGTAAAACAATGCAACTGGCAAGGCGACTATCCAGTCTACCCCTTTCTCGGCACAGATTTTAGCAAGACGTGTTTTCAGTGTCTGATTGTGGCGTTCCACGAGACCTGCTGCCTCGGGATGTCGGACGCAGTGGAACTTCCACTGATATCCTAGCAGGAGTGAAACCTGCTTCATTAATTCGGACGAGAATGGTTGGCCGTTATCTGAATACACGACACGAGGCAAACCGTACCGTGGGAAGAATTCACGAACCAACTGTTTGGCAGTGGTCGGAGCAGTGTAATCTGGGACTGGATATGCTTCTGTCCAACGGGAAAGTGCGCATACAACTACGAGGACATATTTAAATCCTCGACATCGTTCCATCTGGATATAATCCATCTGGAGGACTTCAAAAGGGTAATCGGGAGGATTGAATCCACCTTGCTCTACGGGAATGCTTTTACCTGGATTGAACTGACAACAGATCATGCAAGTACGCACTTTCTGTTTTGCTGCTGCTCGTAAATGTTTATTGTACCAGAGATTCTGTAAACTGTCTAACATGGCTTTTTCTCCCAGGTGTGCTGGACTGTGTGCAGTGTTGATCATAACTTGGACCATAGAGTCGGGGAGAAACCATGTGGCTTTTCCCTTTGTCATCCATCCCTGATCTGTCTGGATCCCTCCTAGTTCAGTCCATTTCTTTATTTCGTCTGGAGTAGCATGTGTCTGTATGTCAATTACATCTAGTGCGGGATCCTTAACTGTCATGCAATGTGTCGGTGTCGGAACTATTGTCTTTGTCATATCAGCTGCATGTGTATGAGTCAGAGCTGTGTGTTTCGCGGTTTGATCTGCCAGGTCGTTACCCTGGGAAATGGTATCTGTAACTTTAGTATGTGCCTTGCACTTCATGATAGCTATAGCTGATGGCAAATGTATTGCTTCCAATAATTCTTGAATGAGGGGACCATGTTGGATTTTGGCTCCGTGAGAGGTTAAGAAACCTCTTTCCTGCCAGAGTACACCGAAGTCGTGTACGACTCCAAATGCATAACGTGAATCTGTGTATATGTTAACATTCCTGTTTTTGGCTATTATACAGGCTCGGGTCAGAGCAATAAGCTCTGCAGCTTGAGCAGACAATGTATCAATGCGGTGTGTTTCTTTGACTTCAGTTTCAGTGGTCACTGCATATGCGGCCACTAATTCGCCGGTGCTTGTCTCATACATGAACCATCCACGTAAAGCGTCAGGTCTGGGTTAGTCAGTGCAACATCTGTCAAGTCTCGTCGGGGCTTTGTTACTGCTTTAATGATCTCTATACAGTCATGTGGAGCTGGATCTGTAATGTTCGAAGGTAACAATGTGGCAGGATTGAGTATGTTACAGCGTCTGATTTCTATGTGTGGTTGGAATAATGTCAATTCATAACCTGTCAGTCGTGCTATGGTCAAGTGTTGAGTCTGTGTTCTGTTTAAAAGAACTTCCACAGAGTGTGGAACTTGTACTGTCAGGGGATGTCCTAACACTATGGAATCACTTTGTCGGATTGCTAAGGCTGTTGCTGCAACTGATTTTAAGCACGCAGGCAGAGCCTGGGCTACTGGGTCTAATGTACTCGAAAAATAAGCACAAGGCTTATGTGAACCTGCTTGATCTTGTGTGAGGACAGATAGAGCTGTGCCATCACGTTCTGTAACAAAGAGTGTAAAAGGTTTGCTGTAACATGGTGTTGCTACAACTGGTGCTTGACATAATGCTTTCTTTAATTCATCAAAAGCCTGTGTGTGTTCCTGAGTCCAAGGGAGGGCAGTCGAAGTCGCTGCCTCCTGTGTTGTCAACTGTATAAGTGGCTTGGCTAGAAATGCGTACTGGGGAATCCATTGCCTGCAGTAAGAGGTGAGGCCAATGAAGGCCCGCACTTCCTTTTGTGTCGTGGGTTGCGGTAAGTGTGCAATTAACTCGATGCGGTCAGGTGTTAGCTGTCTCCCCCTCTTGGACAGCAAGTGCCCAAGGTACACCACTTGCTGAACACAGAATTGTAACTTTGAAGGAGACACCTTGTGTCCCTTGTCAGCCAAAAAATGTAAGACTGTCAGTGATGCGTGTTCACATTCAGGTTCGCTACGAGCGGTGATCAGCAGATCATCGACGTACTGCAGCAGGGCAGTGTTAACTGGCATTTGAATACTGTCAAGTTGTCTTTTCAATGCTTGGCTGTAGATGCTGGGGCTTTCTGTGAATCCTTGAGGTGCGCGTGCAAATTTGAAGCTTCGGCCATTTAAACAGAATCCGAAAAGATATTGGCTCTCCGGATCAATGGGGACACTGAAGAAGGCGTTCTTGAGGTCAATTACAGTAAAGAACGTCGCCTCTGAATCAATAGCAGTCAGTAAGGATGAGATGTCAGGGACCACAGGATACTGTGGCACAATGCATTTATTTAATTCTCGCAGATCAATCACCAACCGATAAACTGGTGGTGCATTCGGGTACGTTTAAGAATCGGAATGATAGGGGAATTACATAGATTGGAGTCGGTTTCTACAACCACTCCCTGTGCAATGAGCTCTTCAATGATTTCCAGTAAAGCCACTACAGCATCGGGTGGTAACTTGTATTGTCGGATTCGGGGCAGTACAACTCCTGGCTTGAGTGTCACTCGGTATGGTGTAATGTGCATACAACCTACATCAGTTGGGCCTTTTGCCCACAAATGGTCTGGTACATTTTTCAATCTGTCATCAAAATCTCGTAACACATAGTGACCCTTGAAGTCCCGTAAAAACAGTCTAACTCCTTCCGGGGAACAACATATTACAGCTCCTAGAGCTTTCAGTGTCTTGATACCTAACAAGTTTTCTGGACATGACTTCGTGAGTAGTAAGTCTGTAGTGCGTGACAATGGACCAACTGCTAGGGGAACAGGTTTCGATACTTCATTAACAATAGGCTTTCCTGAAAAACCAAGGGAAACATTCTGTGAGCCTGAGAGGGGTGCCCCTGGAACCTCATCGTGACTTATTGTTGTTCGACTTGCCCCTGTGTCAATCAGAAACTTTCTATCCTTTCCTAATACTTGACTATGTACATAAGGACCCTCTTGATCTACAGGGATTTCAATAAGAGGCAAGCCAATCTCCCTCTCTAGGCTGTTTCATGTGTATCGCTGATAATCGGGATAATCAGATTGTGCATACTGGTACATCTGTTGTGAAACTTGCTGTGTCGCGGCAATAGGCTGTGGCTGTGGTACCGCTACTGTCTGTACTGTCTGTTGTGGAGCATGCATTGGCTGGGTGTTCTGTGGAACATGTTGCTGGACCTGATGTTGGATCTGGTCCTGTCTAGGCTGACGGGGTCTCTCTTTAGTTTTACCTGTGGCTATGTTGTGTTTCAGGACTGTACATTCATTTACATAGTGACCTGGCTGTTTACAGTAGTTGCATGTCCCTTTAACAGGAGCCGCCGAATTATTAGACTGTGTCATACCCCTTTTCTGACCGTCAGCTGGGACTGACTGAGCGACTAGCATTTTCATTTTCGTATCCTTCATACGTCTTTGTTCATGATCTTGTTCTTCTCTAATTCTATTCTGGTGGTACTGTAACATTTGTAACATTTGGGATGGCGTATTTGCTTGCCATGTACTTTCGACTTTATATACGCGGTTCTTAACCTGTGGCAGGGAATTCTCGACTAATTTGGTTACAAAAAGGTGCGGGTATGACTCGCTACTTGGTTTCAGGCCACAATTAATAATAAAACATTTCTCGAATCTAGGATAAAAATCACTAGTGTCTTCATCGTGTTTCTGTTTACAGGCTGAGATTGCGTCCCAGTCTTCCTTTTTCGTTGTCAATAATCTTGGCAAAACCTGTACAATTAATCCTGGTAATGCTTTAGCTTTTTCCCCAAAGCCTAACCCTGGAGTACGACCATTTTCCTCGTCTTCTATTTCGGTCCAATTAATCTTTTTATCTCCGACCTCCCATTCTTTTTCTTTGAGTTTCTCGTAAATGCCAGCAGGCAACAGTACTTTTAACATTTTCATAATATCTGAGTACGTGTAGTCACCCATGAGTAGCATATCTTTAATTTCTCGGTGAAAACCTGCAGGGTCTTTATCGTGACAGGGTACTAGTTTCTTCATTTCTAGCAATTCTATTTTAGTGAGGGGTGTATATACAAATACACGTTCTAATGTGTCATCGTCTTTTCTTACTGGATGTACTTCTCGTAAGGGATTCTGTCTATCAAAGTAAAACATTTTTCTTTCTGAGGGTGGTGGAGCTGACATAAACTGTGGTTTCAGAAAAGTACTATACTTGTGTCTGTGTTCTAGAATTTATTTAATTAAATCAGTACCTAGGCCTCTCCATCTATTAGAGAGCAGTTCTATTAATATATCCGGTAAGGGACCTGGATCAGAATGTTGGCTTTTAAACAACGTAATGAGATGCTGAATCATGTATACACTAGCTAACTTTTGTTCATCAGGGGAAAGGTTCAAAAACGTCTGGGCTACTGCATCATCATTATACGTACTAGAATTGTCAGCCCATTGCACGGCGGACCGGGCTAGTTCTTGTTCATCCATGGAATCGAGTACATGGTACCCCATTCGTTCTTGAAGTATTTTATCGGTAGCCTGAAACAAATGTTCAGGAGTCCTCGGATTTGACATGGCAGCGTGAAAAAGTCTCTTACTTTCTGGACGTATCGGACGCATTTTATTATTAAAGGGTCTTCCCTTACCTACATATGCTATCATTTCTCTAGCTGGTAATTGCAATGTTTCTGCTGTGGTTTCTGGTTGTTCGTCCTCCTCCGAGGATTTATTCTTGTCTGTATCTATTTCTCTTTCAGGCTTTCTTCTTTCATGTATTTGTACTACTGCTTTTCGGATCCTTCTGTACATGTTGTCTATACAACTCTGTTTATCATGCTTTCCGTCTGCTATATTCTGACCCCATTTGTTAAGTGCGTTCATCTCTTCCTTGTCTACACCAGGCCTATCTTGATCTCTTATCAAGCAGTTTATGAAGAAGCGTAATATCATACCTTGAGTGTCAACTGTCTGGTATGCCATGGCCTCGCTAATACTTTCAGGACCTTCCCCCGTTTGGACAAAATGATATATTCTGTCTAGATGATCAATCATTCCTGGTAGTAACATTAAATAGTTTGCAACTCGTCGTAGACGTACTGATGCTAGCATCATTCTGTCGTCTTTACCGGGTACTGGATCATATCTACAGTCTGTGAGAGGCTCTTTAAGTATGTCGTAACTCGCTGTTTGAGGTGTACGTTGTTTTGCTAAATCCCTATAAGTCAGTCGATGTGTTGGTGGCGGTGTTCGAAAACCTCCTGTCGCACCTCCTGAGGTGCCAGGTCCAAAAGGATTTAGTGGATGAATGCCAGGAATAACGAGAGGGGAAGTGATAATAGGTGCGGGAAGTGCTGGGGGAACAGGCGCAGGAGCGGGAGGAGGTGGAGTTTGTTGTTGTGGAAGTGGGTGTAGATCATCTTGGGGTAGGTTGCCGTCAGCAGGTGGTGCATGGACACGTGCATTTGTATATGCGGGAGCTACGTCGTCTAAATAGGAAGAAAGGAATATGTCCTTTGCGGTCTTGTGGCGTAATTTAGTCGGAACTAATGGAGGGGGCAGATCTTTTGGTACTTCCGGGGTGGCCTTAGGTAAACCCTCGGCCAAAAGAGGATACATACCATTCGCAAGGGTATTTCGCTGTCGGTCTACTTGTTCTGCTTTGACTCGTATACCTTCCTCAACTAATTCATTTTCTCGGGCTTTTTCTGAATCTTCCCTATGTTTTTCTGCTTTTCTGAATTCCTTTTCTGTTCGTTTATGCGATTCTTTACGCCACAATTCTATGGCATCTTTCTGAGATTGTCTGGCTTTCTTTTTCCATAGTGCTTCTTCTACTCTCATGATGCAATCTGCATCCCATGTCCCTGTAACGGGCCATCTATATTTCTCTTCTAGGTTCTTAGTATAATCTGCCCATAAATCTAGGTACAGTATGGCCTCGAAACCATGCTTATGGTACATAAAATTTCCGGGAGTGTCCCTGGGTGGGACAGGAATTGCTTCCTCTAGTATCCCTTTCCTAGTTCCTATCTGTCTTAATTTAGAGAATAGTGGCATCTTGATATTCGGTACTTGATACTTACTTGAACCTGAACACACTTTTGACACAAAAACACAGTAATGTATATCAAACAGTCACTCATACCACGACATTAATCACATAAAAACATTTTGAACACATATTGACTACCCTTGAACTCTAAAACGAGAACAAAATCGAACCCTTGAATGTCTTGATATACTGCTAAACAGTACAGATACACTGCTAAAACAGTGCAGACCGGGTCTGTGTACCCAAACCCGTCTTTACCGGATACATAGTAATGCACCCGTCTAGATGCGTCCCCAGCAACGGTACTCACCGGGAAGCACGGAACGGAAGGCCTCGGAAACTCGACTGGACTGGACCGGACTGGACTCGACTCGACTCGTGACGTAGATACTTCGGAACTGGTGGGCCTCTAGATACCTCAGACCTTGTTCTCTTTGGCTGGGCTCTGGTCGGGATCCTCCGCACTCCTCACCGCCTCGTCTGGGTGCTGATCGCAGTCTCCGTCACCTCCGTAGGCCTGAGGGAGATACAGGAAATCCTGCGGGTACGCGTAATTGTCCGTCTTGGCCGGGGCAGGGGGCAAGGCCTGCAACGCACCTACCGGCGCGTGGGGTGGGGGAGGAGTCCCTATTCGGGCGCCAAATTAATGTGGTAAATAAATATTTACCGTCTGAATTTCTATGCAGTAAAGTTCAATAAAATAACTCAATCGAAAATAAGAGTCAAAGTCCGTGGCATCTGAGTTATAAGGGGTTTTATTCCATAAAATGGAATGGTTCGAACCAGGGTATCATGTTCCTTTCACCATAAAGGATCAGGAAGGGATAGAGCATACTTTATTGACAGAATACAACTTTTATAGTTAATGCATATAATGGTGATTAATACAGAAGGCGTAACAGCTGAGAGAAACGAGATAAGAACACATGTGCGTAGCAATACGTAATCAGAAGGCGTGCACTAGGGCGTACACAGAGGTGTGTGCTAGAAACGTCACATGAAAGTGTCACAAGTGGGTGGATACATAGTGGAATCTTGCAGTGTCAGCAGAAATCTGTAGCAAGGATGCGCGCGCAGCAGCATGACGTGTGACTGACGTGAGGCTGGAGGGTGCAGGGAACTTGACATTTAGCACTAGAGGAAAGAGACAGAAGTCTGGCATGTCAGATCAACTCGTTCCTAAATCATATCTGATATCTTGTGTTTGGGGAACTATATTATCTAGAAGGAAAAGGTCTCTTGGGCCAAGGCTACTCTATACTGACTATTAATGCGTGCATATGTGACTACGTGTCTGCGTGTAATGCGAGGGGCCATGGGCCTACCATGGTAACAGGAGCCATGAATTACTTGCATGGAGACAGAGAGGCCGGGCCCTTTGCTCTGCAGCCGGGGAAATGTTTATCTCTTCTGCTAGACTGGAATGTGTTTTCGAGGAGCTGAACTCGGCTATACTGATAACTTGAAGGCAAAATACTGTCTTTGGCAAGCAAGCAGGCCGAGCCGGGCACCACTCATCGCGCAGGGAGTAGGACAGAGGTCAGGGAGGCATCCCACGTTGCAGCTTTTCAGGAGACAGAGAACAGAAAGGGCTCGATGGCAGAAATCAGGGCCTAGCTCTGCAGGACTAGGAAAAACGTGAAAGTGCACCATGAAAAGACGTTGGCAAGGCATACTTAGGAACTGAATTATCGATCCATTCATGGTGGATCTGAAAGAGGACATGTTAACGTTGGACGCAAATGTATTTGCGTCTTCATAGCAGGTCGAGGAGGGAAGTTACATGCACTTTAAGCTCGTACATGGAGACGGTGGGGTTCACGTTAGGGGACACAATTGACTATAAAAATTTATATTACCTCACATCTACCCATTCTTTGGCCTCATACCATCTTACCCAGCCCAAGTACATGTCACTGAAGCCAGAGAAACTATCAATCAATCAATCAGCATAATTTGTATAGCGCGCTACTCACCCGTAAGGGTCTCAAGGCGCTGCTCGAACAGCCAGGTCTTGAGTTGTTTCCTGAAGGAGAGATGGTCCCGGGTCAGACGAAGGTGAGTGGGGAGGGAGTTTCATGTCTTCGCTGCCAGGTAGGAGAAGGATCTTCCTCCGACGGTGGATTTCCGAAAGCGTGGGACGGAGGCGAGGGCGAGGCTGGCGGATCGGAGCTGGCGGGTGGGTGTGTAGAATGTGAGGCGGTTGTTGAGGTACTCCGGGCCCATTTCATCGAGAGCCTTGTGTGCGTGGGTGAGGAGTCTGAACGTTATCCTCTTGTTGACGGGGAGCCAGTGAAGGTCTTTCAGGAGGGCAGAGATGTGGCTGCGGCCAGGAATGTCCAGGATGAGTCATGCTGAGGCGTTCTGGACGCGCTGGAGTCTTTTCTGTAGTTTGGCTGTGGTTCCAGCGAAGAGGGTGTTCCCATAGTCCAGACAGCTGGTGACGAGGGCCTTGGTGACCGTCTTCCTGGTTTCGGTGGGGATCCATCGGAAGATCTTTCGGAGCATGCGCAGGGTGTTGAAGCAGGATGATGAGACGGCGTTGACTTGCTTGGTCATCGTGAGGGAGGAGTCCAGGATGAAGCCCAGGTTGCGTGCGTGGTCCATTGCCTTGGGTGTGCTGCCCAGGGCAGGGGGCCACCAGGAGTCGTCCCAGGCAGGGGGAGATGGTCCGAGTATGAGGACTTCTGTCTTGTATGAGTTCAGTTTCAGACGGCTGATCTTCATCCATTCTGCGACGTCTTTCATACCTTCCTGGAGGTTGGCTCTGGCGGTGGCGGGGTCGTTGGTGAGGGAGAGGATCAGTTGGGTGTCGTCGGCGTAGGAGATGATGTTGAGGTTGTGTTGGCGGGCGATGTCTGCGAGGGGGCTCATGTAGATGTTGAAAGGGGTTGGGGCTGAGTGAGGATCCTTGTGGGACCCCGCAGATGACTTCGGTGGCCGCGGATCAGAACGGGGGGAGGCGGACTCTCTGGGTTCCTCCGGCGAGGAACGAGATGATCCACTCTAGTGCCGCTCCTTGGATTCCGGTGTTGCTGAGGCGCTGTGTCAGGGTGTGGTGGCATACGGTGTCGAAGGCTGCTGAGAGGTCTAGGAGGATGAGGGCAGCAGTTTCCCCGTTGTTGAGCAGGGACCTGATGTCGTTGGTGGCTGCGATGAGGGCGGTCTCGGAGCTGTGGTTTGCTCGGAAGCCGGACTGCGAGGGGTTGAGGGATCCGTTGGTCTCGAGGAAGGCGGAGAGTTGTCTGTTGATGGTCTTCTCGAGGACTTTGGCTGGAAAGGGGAGGAGCGAGATGGGGCAGAAGTTCTTCAGGTCCGTGGGGTCCGCGGTGGGTTTCTTCAGGAGGGCGCTCAAATTGGCATGTTTCCAGCTCTCCGGGAAGGTGGCGGATGCGAACGAGCTGTTGATGATGTTCCGGAGATGAGGTGCGATTATGGAGTCGGCTTTGTTAAAGATGTGGTGTGGGCAGGGGTCGGTGGGGGAGCCTCAGGGGATGGTGTTCATCATGCAGGTGTGGTCTTCAGTGCTTACAGGGGTCCAGGTGCAGAGGGTGGTGGTGGGGGCGCTGGTTCGGTGGTAGGGTGTGTGGTCAGTGCGCCGAAGCTGTTGTGTATGTCGGCGATCTTGCCGTGAAAGAACGAGGCGAGTGAGTCGCAGAGGTCTTGCGAGGGTGTGATGTCGTTGTTGCTGGCGCTGGGGTTGGAGAGCTCTTTGACGATGATGAAGGGTTCCTTGCTGTTGTGGGTGTTGTTGTCCAGTCGTTCTTTGAATGTTGTCTTCTTGGTGGTGCGGATCAGCTGGTGGTGTTTGCGGGTGGCGTTCTTGAGGGCTGACATGTTCTCTGCTGTCTGGTCGAGGCGCCAGGCTTTCTCGAGGGTGCAGCAGGTTTTCTTGGGGTTTTTGAGGTCGTTGGTAAACCAGGAAGCTTTCCTGCTTCCGGGCTTGCTGGGAGGATTCTTCAGTGGTGCGAGTTCGTCAGCGCAGTCAGTGAGCCACTGTGTGAGGTTGCGGGCTGCTTCGTCGGGGTCTGTCGTGTTGGTGGGCGGGTTCTGGCTGAGGGTGGTGGCGAGCTGGTCGGCGGTGATCTTGCTCCAGCTTCTGCGGGGAGCCTGTTGCGGGAGGTGGTGGGTCGTGGTTCTCCTGAAGTTGAAGTGGACGCAGCTGTGATCTGTCCAGTGTAGTTCGGGGGAGTGGCTGAAGGAGATGTGCTTGCTGGAGGAGAAGATGGGGTCAAGCGTGTGTCCGGCATAGTGGGTGGGGGTGTTCACCAGTTGCTTGAGTCCGAAGTTGGCGAGGTTGTCCAGCAGGATAGTGGTGTTGCAGTCCTTGTTGTTCTCCAGGTAGAAGTTAAGGTCCCCCAGGAGGATGTAGTTTGTGGAGGTGAGGGCGTGTAGACTGACGAAATGTGCGATGGCTTCGCTGAATTGTGTGCGTGGTCCCGGGGGTCGGTAGATGAGGGTGCCTCTGAGGGTGGTCTTGGGGTCGGTGTGGATCTGGAAGTGAAGGTGTTCGGCGGCGGTGAGGGAGTCATCGGAGTTGGTCGTGATGCGGATGGTGTTTCTGTGGACGATGGCGATGGTTCCTCCGGTTTGTTGACGCGGTCCCTCCGGGTGATCTTGTAGCCATCCGGGATGGCTATGGCGATGTCGGGGCTGAGGAGGTGTTCATCCAGGTTTCCGTGTGGAAGGCGACGTCTGGTGATGTTGTGTCTTGGAGGTTCCAGAGTTCGACGGCGTGCCTGTGGACGGAGCGGGTGTTGAGCAGGATGCACTTGAGGTGGTTGTGGCTGGTGCTCGGCTTGGCGGGTGCGGTGCAGGTCCTGTGGCAGGTGAATTTGCAGGCTTGGCAGGTGAAGGGTCCGTGGGTACGTCTCGGGGTGGCTTGGTAGCAGGTGGGGTTTCGGCCGGCGTTGAGTGCGTGGAGGGTGGCCTGCACATCCCAGTCTCAGCTGCTGCAGGAGGGGGCATCCCCCCAACTTATCAGCAGGAGAGGGAGCCAATCCCTTCACCACCAGTAAGAAACACCACACCTGATTCCCCCCCTGTGTGTGCCTAACATTCAATCTGAGTTCTATTTATGGACACATTTACCTTTTCGGATGCCATGTGTACATTGGACTTCCAACAAATCTGGCTCCACAATAATAGTTTCATCTACCACGACTGATGATTTCCATATTTTTTTTGGTTATTTCTTTTCACCCTCTTTTATTTGTTTTGGTCAATAAAACCCCAAATTACCAACATTAACTCTGGCAAAAAACCTAGGAGTATGGCTGGACTCTGCGCTAAATTTCCAGTCCCACACCAAAAAAGTAGCCGTGACTTGCATTGGGCTACTGAGAAGCCTAAACCCCATCCTAGGCTTCTTCGACCCCAAAACGCGGCAACTCATTGTACAATCGACCATCCTTGCCCGACTGGACTACGCGAGTGTCCTGTTGCTAGGCGCTAACAAGGCTGAAACCAAGAGATTTCAGCGTATACAGAATTCTGCGGCCAGGGCAATAGTAGGCCTGCCGAGAAGGAGCTCCGCAAGAGCTACCATTCACAGACTTCACTGACTGCCCGTGGAAGCCCGCATCCAATTCAAGGCCCTCACCATTGCCTTTAAAATTCTGAAAACTGAGGGCCCCGAGCTCCTACGCCCGCTGTTAACGCCCTACAACCCCCAATGCAACCTCCGTTCTAGAGGGCAACATCTAGTCGTGGTCCCACACACTAAGTTCTGTCGCATTGGAGGACGATCATTCAGACTGCTGGGGGCAAAGCTATGGAACTCCCTTCCCCTCAACATCCGCTGCCTCGACAACCTTTCAGCTTTTCGTAAAGCTATTAAAACTCACCTCTTCCCCCCCCCTGTAGGCCTCCTTTTTTTCCCCTTCTCAGTTGGTTATGATATGGTTCTTAGCGCCGGGACGCCCCGTCGCTGGGGCAGCTGTCGCGCTCTACAAATTCATAACATAACATAACACATTAAAGACTGCTGTTGCATTCCTTTTTTCAATTTGTTGTCATTTTATCTACTATCATATATTTTGTAATGTCAACCAATGCATGATTTACCTGAAGGTAATGCGCCACACATATGTCAGAAATCATATAAACAAACCACAAATCAAATACTAGTGTTTTATTCTTATTTTCTTATCTTATCAGTGTTTTGTAGAGCGCTCGTACACCGGTTGGTTTCATGGCGCTGAGAGAACCAGGGGTTACCAGTCCGGAACAGATTATTCATAGGCCTCTGTGAATAACCAGGTTTTGAGGGATTTTCTGAAATTGAGCAGGTTAGTGCTGAGTCTAATTTCCAGGGGGATGGAGTTCCACAGTCGTAGAGCTAAAGTCGCGAACCTGCAACCCCCTTGGCGTTTTAGTTTCTAAGTGGGTACCGTCAAAAGGTGGAGTTGGGCTGAACGAAGGTTCCGAGTAGGGGTATAGCTGGAGATTAGAACGTTAATGAATTTGGGGCTTTAGGGACTTGAACACTAGACAGCCGACTTTAAAGGCACAGCCCTGGGGGACTGGAAGCCAGTGCAGTTTTTTGAGGAGGGAGAGGCGTGTTGCCATCTAGGCTGTTTGTGTATTAGTCGAGCCGCTTTGTTCTGTACCAACTCAAGTCGCTTGGTGAGGCCGAGTGGCAGTCACACGTAAGTAGCATTTGCTTGGTCCAGCTGAGACAGGGTCAGCACTATCCCCACCTGGATCAGTGCATCTTGGGACAGTAGCCTGCTGATTTTTCTAATTTTACGTAGCTGGAGGAAGCAGGCAAATACCACCATGCCTATGTGTGTTTTTAGGGACAAGTCGTTACCTATGGTATTCCCTAGGCTTTTAACTGAGGTGGAGGGTGCGGAGGCTGTCCCAAGTTGCTCGGCCAATATTGTGGGCCCCACTGATTACGATCTCCGCCTGTCAAGATTAGTTCTCTTTTGGTGGGGTTGAGTTTTAGATGATTGAGGTTCATCCATTTCTGGATGAACGTTTCGGTGGATTAAAAATCAGTTATAGATTCGGGGGAGTTGTCGATTGAGAACATGAGTTGGATTTCGTCTGCATAATTAAAGGTGATCACCTTCCTATCTTATAAAGATCCTATCAGTTTTATTAAACTGTTGGAAAGATTTGGTTGTCATAGTTTTCCAAAAACATTACAACACATGCATAACCCAAATACCCAGTGCCATTTGCACATCTATAGTTCCTGACCTTGGTACCATTGAAGAAATGGATAGAACTGTCATTGATTAAACTCCACAGCTGGAGCCAGATTTACCGTCTCACAGTATGAATCCTACATTTAATACACCAATAGACAAAAACCTGGCAGTATTTTATTTGATTTTTAATAAAGACAAAGGTCCTAAACTTTTTTCAAATGAAATTATGAGCAATCAACACAGACTTAGATAAGAGTTATGTCTCTTTTATTCCAATGTCCAGCCGGACAGAGGAATTTTTATTTCCAAAATAAAGCGAAGCTTCAAGTTTAAGTGAGGCACCACACAGATCAAGAACTGGGCACAAGCCTGTACCAAGTGAGAAAAAAGAGGAAACAATACATGGGGAAAATGACAGGCAAACAGAGTGGAGCAAAAGGTGGCTTACAATACAATGCAATCTTGTGTAAGCACAAACCAACAGTAACTACAACACATAATGCACAAATGAAGGATGTAGTATTTTATTTGATGGCCACTGGATAATTCCCAAATATGCTGAACCAGTATCTGGTGGAATGTCACAACCAAGTTGCAATGGTGTGCCACAAGACATATGTACTACAATGATAAGACACAACAACAGCTACATACACTTTACACACAATGAGAATTTAGTCAATGTGAAGGGAGATTAGCCTCCACCACCACATGTGATTTGAGCAAATGATGGCACACATCTTACATTAGTGCCAACACACGACAGAGAACAAGTCCTATGGAGTCCTCAAATCTTCCATTGAATCAATGTGAAAGTTATCTTGGTACAAGATTTGTACAACCAAAGTCTGCGCCTATCTGTCCAAGAACTAACCCATTTTCCCTTTGTACTTCGAAACAGCTCTATACACCAGCAAATGGCACAACTCTGAAATGTCCAAATGAAGATGACAATGGTGACAAAACCTCAAAACAAAAAGATTGCCAATCAAACCTAACAGACTCATCAGCTTTTGTAGGACACAATTTCACAAAACATTCAGAGATAAACAATGAAACTGTACACAGTAGTCAATGTGTCAAAACGTTGGCCAAGAAACACCATAGGCATGGATTCCCCTGAGCTTGCCCTTCCTAACTGTTAGAACTGGGGGTCTGTAGTTGGAAGTGGCTTGCACCATTGATCATATAGGGAACCTTGCTTCTAGTCAGGGAAAGGGGATTACACTCCTGGATAACCCCTGCTCACCTCTTGGTAGCTTGGCACGAGTAGACAGGCTTATCTCAGAGGCAGTGTGTTAAGCATTTGTGAACACATACAGTAATACAGTGAAAACACTACAGATGGACACCACACAGCTTTTTATAAAAATAAGTATTCTTTATATAGACTTAAGACAAGACCACAATGACAAGAATCCACAATACTGTAATCGAAAATAATACTTCAAGAGGTAGAGGTGGTTCAAGAATAGGATATTCACTTAAAAGCAGTCTTTATCAACAGATAACCCAACTGGAGTTATCACAAAGTCAAGGTCACAGAAATCTCAAAGTATGGTGCCACCCACAAAGAACAGTACCTTGGAAAAGCGAAAACAAAGACAGCTCATGGCGTCGGGGAGATGTGGTGTTGTTGGCGCTGTGAGGCGTCAGTTCCTTGCTTCGGGGGAGCGATGCGTCGGGTCCTCGATGCTTGCGCAAAGCAGGGGAGGAATTGGTTCCTTATCGAAGAGGAGGTAACGTCACGATGGTGCTGAAACCACTGTTCTGTACGATATCACAATGTCAATGGATTCTTGTTCACCCACGAGGATCGGCTCCGCACTGATGTTGTCTTCGGAGTCAATGTGGCACAGCTGCAGGCGTCGAGCCGCCGTCGCAAGTCAGAGCAGCGCTCATGGTTTATGGCAGGTTACAATGTCGCTCGCTGGCATCGATGTGGCACGCAGCCGGTGTCGGTGAATGCTATAAGTCGGAGCAGCGCTCACGACGTCGATGCAGAGTACAGCGTTGCTCGCCGGCGTCGGTGTTGCAATTTCCTTCTGTAGCAGCTAGAACAGCAAGTTCCAAATGCAGGCAAGCAGAAGGGGTGAAGTCTTTTATCCCTGAGACTTCAGGCAGGAGGCAAGCTCAAATTAAAGCCCTTGGAGAAATATTCTGCAAGATGATGAAAGTTCCTTAAAAGTTCCTTCTCCCTTCCTTGGCAATAAAGAAACCACTGAATGCCAACCCAGCAAACAGCACACTGGCAGAGGGGTAGTCCAAGCTCCTGCAGCTTCCTTGGTTCTTCTCCTCGGCAAATGTTTGTCTTGTCTTCCCAGAAGTGATCTAAAGTCTTGGGGTCTGGGTCCCCATATCTATACAACTATTCTCTTTGTTCTCTGAAGGCAGAGGGTCTTGTACCTAGTCCAAACCAATTCTGGGTGCATTCTGCCAGTGCACACCTTCTTCCTTTGTCGGTGTGGGCCAGGGTCCTCAGACACACCACAGGTGGTGGAGTCAGCATTGTGGAAGGCAGGCACAGTCCTATTCAGGCCCAGGTGAAACTCCTCCCACCACTCTACATGCAATAAGGGCTATTCAGCCCTGTTCTGACTCACCCTGTGTCCTGGAGCCCCCTAGCCCCTGTCACTCACAAACCAGACATTCACAAGCTAGCAGAGGCAGGCTGGATGGTTAGGTAAGAAAATACCCACTTTCTAAAAGTGGTGTTTTTTAACACAGAATGTTAAAACCAACTTTACTAAAATATGTATTTTATCATTCTGAGTTCAGGCACACTAAACTAGACTTTCTACCATGTTTCCTGGGTCAGTTAGGATTGTAAAATGTTATTCTCAAAACTGCCCATTCTGGCCTATGGGGACAGGTAGCCTTGCAATAGTGAAAAACGAAAATGGCTGTAATTCACTATCAGGACATGCCGCACACATCAGGGCATATCTTATCTCTTACATACAATGCACACTGCCCTTGGGCCTACCTTAGGGCTGTCTGATATATAGAAAAGGGAAGGTTTAAGGACTGGCAAGTGTGTGCACTTGCCAAGTTGACATGGCAGCCCCAGGCTGCACACAGGTTCTCGCATTAGGAGCAGCAGGTCCGAGATAGGAGCCCACACACCAGAATATCGAAATCGGCATCCATACAGACAAACAAAGGAAGGGACTCTAAAAAGAATCACAAACTCGACCCTAAGAAGCATCATTGGCGCAAAATAGAAACATAAATATTGTTTCAGTATTAGGACGTCTGTACTCCATAAAGTGTTCTTACTAACTTTTGGCTATCATCATTATGAATCATGCACTGCTGAAAAGCTTCTATCTATAATAGATTATCAGTGTTTCATCTTGGTTCATCAAAAATAGAGGCTATACATATTCAGGAACGGAGCAAGGGATCTATCAGCATATCCAAAGTGCAGTCTAGATGGATTATGTCCTAATACACTCTGGCCAAATTGAGGAAGGGCCAGTTTGGAACAAACCATCCAAAAAATAAATACAGTATTCACTGGTAAAAGAAAAATCCTGAAGAAGGCATTTGCCGAAACGCGTTGGTGGTATTCTGCAATCACTACCAGTGGTTCTTTTGTACAATTTGTTGACTAAAAATTTTTTGTTGCTGCATATAGTGTTAGAATGAAGTTAAATGTGATGAATACGGTGTAATTTACTGTGAAATCTCATAAGTTATCTATCAACTATCAATGGACTACAAGAGACAATGTGCAACCATTCATATATTGAAATAAATGGTGTATAAATTGTTTTTATATGTATTTTTATATGAACAAAACATAAAACTAAAATAATGAAAATAAAAATATTTTTCTAAATTGATTGGTTATGTTTCTATATTGTTGGTTATGTATCTAAAGTTTGTGCACTACCCTATTTAGAATCAGCACTGAGCCCGGTGCATGTCCACTTTTTACAAAAGTTGTTTTCCCTGATAGGGCATTTATCTTTCTTTCAGGGGCCCCCACATCTTTTCCAAAGTTCACAGGCTCGGCAATGGCAGGTCTCGGTTACACTTTACCAGCTGCTTCTGTGGGTGGCACAATTGTGCTGCAAGCCCACCAGCAGCATTTGATTTATAGGCCCTGGGCATACATTGTGCACTGTACTAAGGTCTGACAGGTAAATCAAATAAGCCAATCATGGAGTCACTAATCAATACATCAATTTAACATAGGGAGCACTTGCACTGTGGCACTAAATAGCAGTAGTGCAGTGCCCAAAGCATCTAAACCAGCAAAACATATCAAAACAGAGGAGGCAATCAGTAAAAAATAGAAGGGATTCTCACGCCAATGGTACCAGTTCTAACACTAACAAATTAACACCACACACTTCACTCATCAACATGTCAATAGTTTGTATAACAGTGAAAAAGAGTACATGTATAGATATACTAACAGTCCTGAGATAAAGTTGTCAATGACATTTTGACATAAGTCAACTCCTTATTCCTCATCAGTATCATCTTCATTTGGTATTTCAGGATCCTAAGCTGGTGGCTCTTTATGGCCTGTATCCTCGGGGATGTAAGGGATGTTCTATTGCATGGCAATGTTGTGGAGGGTGCAGCAGACCACAATGATTTGGCACACCTTAGCGGGTGAGAAGAGGAGAGCTCCATTACTTTTGTTCAGGCAACAGAATTTGGCCTATAGGAGTCCAAAAGCCTGTTCCACTTGATTCCGTGTTCTTCCCTGGGCCTCATTAAAGCGGACTTACCCTGGAATTGTTGGATTACTCAGAGGTGCCAATAACCATGGTCAGTTGGGATAGGCTGAGTTTCCAATATGGAAGACAAAAAAAGAGCCCAAAAATGTAACACACATTTTAGATCAAACAAGATGAAATTGCCCAAATATAATTATGACAGATTGTGCTTATCAACAAGCCAGGCCCTCTCAGGTCGAAGTTGTGACATTTGTAGGGGTACAGTGCTGTTCTGTAGTGCAAAGGAATCATGGCTGAACAGGGAACCGGGCATAGATGCTTGAGATATATAAATATGGTAAGCTAACAACAAGCACTTTTTTAATGGAGCTGCTTCCAATAGACTTGTTCTCTGGCATGTAGTGGCACTGTGGCAATATGGGTGCCATCAGTTACTCCAACCACACGTGGGAAGCATGCAAAAGCAAAGAAATCCCTTCACATTGGCCAAATCCTGATGATGTGGTAACTGGATGTAGCTGTTGGTGTGACTCATCATTGCTGAAAGTACTTGTTATAGCACACCACTGACAGTTGGTTGTGACATACCACCAGATACTACCACAGTGTATTGGAAGGAACCTGTGGCCACAAAATGGAGTACTGCCACGAGTTTGACAATTGGTGTAAAAGATGTGGGATTCCTGTGGTGAATCCGATTATCAGGCTCCAGCTGTTGGCATAAATCCATTATAGTTTGCCTATACAATCTGAACTTCTTATGATGATATCCCTTTCTTCCATGGTGGCAAGATCTGGAAAAGGTTGGTACACTTCTGGAAAAGGCTGGTACATTGGAGCCTGTTGTCTCATCATTCTCCGAAGGGTTCAAATATCTGCATTGGGAAAAATGTTAACCTATTAAACATTTTCAAAATTATCCTATACGATAAAGAGAGCATACTTCATGCTGTTCGAAAATTATATATGGTTTGCCAACACATTTTAAAGACCCCTTTAGTTTTGTTCTTCATTCTTCACAAACGAAAAATAGACACCTACAATTATTATAATAGAAATAATTGTTTAATAATACATTTCACATGTATTATTTACATAATTTTATTGGTTTTAATTTTATCCACCCAAAATACTGTCAATGGAGGTGATAGCAGCACTGCGCTTCTCTTGCATTTATCCACAGTAACGCCCAACAAATGAATGTTTTGGTTAAAATTAATAAGTTTCCCTCAAAGTTAGAACAAGTAAACAAACTAGCCACCATTTTGAGTGGTGGTTACGCTCCTACTAGTCACAAACACATGATTAACCTTTCGGAAATGGTCGGAGCCTGACCTCACTGTCAGAACATTTGGAATCAGACGGCCACCACGGAAGTTGAGCACATAGTAGGCATTGAACGTCACGACGGACACAGCCGTAGGATAACATTGGTGAATTTCAATGGCTGAGTCTGTCTCCACTGGCGAGCGTGCAGCGGTGGCTGGTATGTACTGAGGGTGGGGAGCACAACAAAAAATAAAATAAACGAACCTTCTTTTCTTTGCAGTGCGATGACCTCCCTTAGGTGTCTTCAGTAAACTCCTGATGCCAGAAACTGCACTGCCCAATCCTGGCACTGCTTTCACAGCATGGGAGCAGCACCTGGATAGGATAGAGTAGACTCTTCCAGCACTCCTAAGAGCACTGGAGGCCTGCACTTTACATATACCACAAGTTGTTTGATGTCATAGGGGACAGCTGTACCAAATAGGCTACTAGTCTTTATTGTGCCAGGTATGATGGTCCTTAACTAATGTGAATGATAAAATGATAGCCCCTTTATATTTGTCATAGCATACTGGGCACTTATGATGCAGTGGCTTACCAAACCTCACATAGTTAATTTGGGATTCCACACAAACAAAATTTGATTCAATACATATCCCAATAGGTGTTTAGCATAAGAAATACTATTTCAGAAATGTTTCGGGTGTAAGATTTGCATGAGGTCTCACTGCTTTACAAATGTATGTAGGCATTTAGGAGTGAAATGTTATATTGTATTTTGTTCTGTACTAAAGTGTATTGGGAAGGTTTGTGGGGCCATGTAAGTTAATTTTCTGTATGAGTCATTTATCAATACCCAATATGTGTTTCTGACTGTCTTCAACATCCTAGGTATGTATATGTATATGTATGTACTTTGACAGTAGGCTTATACTTTAGTGTTTTGGAGTGAGTGTTCCACAAGACAAAAAAGGAACCCACCTGGTCTATTTAATCTGCAGAATATCTTGCGATAACCTGGGGATGCTAGACAGTCATCTAGGAGTATATATATTCATTACCATATTTCAGAAAACGCATAGAAAACCATCAATTTCAATGTCATAGTTCTCATCAATACATTTTATTTATTTTAATCATATTCATGTAAATACAAATACATCCATTGGCATCAAACAGTCAAATATCTCAAAGTTTATATACACAAAGAAAAGAAAAAGGAATTTTCACAAGCTCTGGAAAAAACACACTATATACCCTTTGAAACACTCAGCTCATCGCCCATAGCACTCACTCCACTGTCATTCGTGATCTAAAAGCCATTCAATATTGCAAAACCCATGTAAACAAGACAGAAAAATATGATAAATAACAAAAAAGCTAAAAAATACAGACTATTTGCTCTACATATAAATAGCGGAGTTGTTTCCCTCTAAATTATTTTACATACATTCATAACATTTGAAAAATTATCAAAATACTTCAATTATATATCAAACAGCGAGTATCATAGTCCTCATGTCTTGTTTCCTGGCAGTGCACCGACGCATGTTTTGGTGAAGACCTAAAGTCATGGTCACACCTTCCTCAGTGGCGGCTCCTTTATTTAAGCATTGGGGCGTTGCCCCCCTATATTTTCCCCCATCCCCTTAATTTAATGTAAATAAATGTACAAATAAATATTTATTTTCCGGCCGTGGCACTGTGCATTTTTTCATGAGCCTAGTTGCTTAGGGATGAGTGAGCAGAGCTAATATATACAATACACAATCCAGGCTCACCCTGGTCCTCTACACACACTCGCACTTCAAAGTGTGCATGTCATGTTGGCCGACTGCCTTTTCGCAGCCAGCCTGACCTGCTCACTAGAGGCTTGTCACCATCTGGGTATGGTAGGAGGAGGGGAGTGGGCAGCCGCAGATCCTAGTGCTCAGGGTGAGTATTGGCTTCCCCTGCTCGATCCAGTCCTGATGGTGCTCTCAGCAAGAGAACGGCGTCTGGATTGGCCAGGACTTGCGGTACAACTGCAGTAAGCAATCCATGTGTGCTTAACGCCTCTTGCTGCAGTTTGTGAGGGGCTGAGTTCCCTCCGCTCCTCTGGCGTCGATAAAGAGGGGTCTTCCTGGGCTTCTGGCTGAACCCAACAAGAAATGTAGTGAGGGGAAACAGTGTCCTGACAGTCAGTAATCCAGAAGGAAATGCTGGCTAAATCATCCTGCCTTAATGTCCATCCTAGGGACGGGGTGACCTGTGTCAGCCAGAGCCCTACTGAACCTCCACCTCAGCCTTCTGAGGAGTGGCACTTTCCACAATCTCCTGTGCAATGAAGGCAGTGGGAGGATTGAAGCACATGAGCGCCGAAGGACAGACAATCCCTGATCACCTGCCAATCACCCAGCCTTTAACAGCTCTGTTGAGAAATAGTTTGAAAACTTCACAAAATCCTTAGCAGGTGTCATTGAGAAGCTTTTACTCACAGACGTTATGACATCTGGCAACGAGGATATCGTGAGCACATCAACATTCGGTGGACACAATTGATAACAAGCAAGAGGACGGAATCAAGTACAGCAGGTTCGACACATAGGTGAGCTCTGAATTGGGCCATTTTGGTCAATAAATATTTTTGACCCCGCGTATTTGTTACCATTTGATTTTGGAAATCCATCTTAATTTTTTCAGAATTTTGGCTGGCAGGGGCTATGTGCAATTTTTGTTGACTCGAGGGAAGGTTTTGAAGTATACCACCCAGTTGTGATTGTAACGCGGGGTGGAAACACCAGCCAGCCCCAATAGAGGGCAACTAAGCCACCACCCTTGAGGGGCTCCAAGTTCCACAGTACCTCCTGCCCACCCAGAAAAAGGGAAAGGATGTAGGCTCAGGAGGTTTAGGACCAGTCCCGTGTTGCTGTTTTGTACCTCTACCCCACCACAATCTTTAGGTAAGTGATGGGGAATTTTAGAGACGTGGGTCTGGCAGGGTCGGTGTATGTTACTAATATGGTTTACTTTGGGGCAATTTGTGTATACATGAATGCATTCATGCAAGTGGGTATGTACCAGTGACTCGATGTGTGGCACAGTACTTGCATTTTGCTGTGTATGTACATTGCACACTACTGATTGTTGGCATTTTCAGTGTGTAGTACATTTACAGTGTCAGTGGTCCCAGGAATGTGTGCCATTCAGTGTGTGTACGCACGTGTGCATGGATCTCTGAAAGGGTGTACATGCCTGCTTTGCTTTTAGTTTGCATAGCTGGTGCCTCTACATCTGTGGGTGTGATGTCTATGTTGGCTTGTGCCTAGCTGCACATGCAAACTACTCTATGTGCATGGCATTACATTTGCTTGACCTGAAAACCCTGTTTCTAATTACATTTCAATTTCAAAGTCTGCGTATACGTAAAATTTTAGGTGTTTCAGTATTTTAGGTCTACACTTTTTTCAATTGCTTTATAAACCTTCTTACTTTCTCAAATTTTCTTGAAAATGCACCATTTGCCCACTTCTCTTTCGAAATTTACCCAGGGGGAGAACCCCCTGACTCCTCCTTGTGACTGCCAGACTCGCTCTCTACGCTCACTCGTGACAGCCTACCTCTTTTAAATGTCACCAGCCACCACTGTTCAAGGTGTTAAAAACATAAAACCAGGACAACGAGGGGTACATTGAGAACAAAATTACTAATCACTAAATGTGATGAAAATGCCTCACAGACAGGGATGTGTAGGAGCTAAGATGTATCCACAACTCAAAGGAAGTTTCTCTTTCAGATGTAAGAGAACAAAGGTATATAACGAAAGAGAGAAGGTAACAGCTTAAACAGAAAAGAGGTACATAGATAATATTGACCTCCAGGTCCTCTGGGATCAGCGGTTCAATAAACACACATCAAAGTTTACAACAAGCACGTACATGTCACCTGATTTCTCCCCATGGCGTCTCAAACAATGGCGTCTCAGAATCAGATGGAGTGAGTGCTCTAAATTATCAAATGCACATATAAAGGTCAGCTGCTTTCAGTTTATGCTACTATTGGTGCAACATTACAGTATTTGTTGACTCCCATTGATTCATATTTCATGTTTGGAAAATGTACAATATGCAAATTTTAGGGCCTTGTGAAGACACTGTACTGAAGTGTTTTTGGTAGGTGTCCTGTTTGGTGACATCAATTTGCTGTACCGAACTACAAAGGCCAAAGTATTGAAGGGATAACACTGGTCCAGGAGATGCATAATGATGGGGTAGAGATAAGTTCATACATGAGTTAGGAGCTATCTGAGTTTGTGATAAAATGTTTTTAGCTTATACTGCATATATGCATGGGCTCATGCTAATGGGGAATCCAAGATTGGATGCCATAAGGCATGCACAATCTGTAAACTTGGGAATTGTTTTGTGATCAAAGGTCAGTTGTGTTACATAGATTCAATGAACCTGTCGTATATGTCATTTCAGCATCATCTAGGGCGAGCGAAGAAGAAAGGGACGACCCAGGCAGGTAAACAGTTGGCCACAGCAGTTCCAGTCCTGTCACCACAGAGACCCAGGGACACAGTGGGCCAGAGGGTGAGGGGAGTGCTACGGAGGACACAAGTTCCACAACTTCATCATCTGACGCAGTGGTGGGGAACCAACAAGGACTCTGACAACATCTTCCTTGTCCTCCATCCCCAGTACCATCTCCACCTTCCCTGTTGCTCCCCACCTAGTTAGCCGGCCTGCAGCCCTCAAAGGATGATATCTCCTTTGCTCCAGGCATCTCCCGCCCCTGTCCCCCCAGCTACACTGAGTGAATACGTTATTCACCTCCTGAGAAACATCTCTGTAAGTCAGACTTCAATACTAAATCCAATCCAGGGGCAAGGCAGCCATCTGCAAAAGATGGTGGCCTACCTGGAAGACATTCACAGTGCAATGACTGGTCTACAGAGTTTTTTTCAGGCACGGGCCTCCTCCCCCACCATAGCCTCCCATGCACCCCAACTTTGAGGTCCTTCCCCATCCCAATTCTATATTCTCAAACCTGTACCAACCACACACACACTCATTTGCTCACACTCACTCATACAGACACTAGCACAACACACACAGACACACAAACATTACAAGAAACCCATGCGCACAGTCAAACATATTGACACCGACACCACTGAACCCACAGTCACTACCACAACAACCATCACATCCACAGACTACACCACACCGACATTCACTATTTCACACACTATCACATCCACAGATGACACTGACACTACCACAGCCACAGGCACCACCACAACAATCATCTCAACCACAGGCTCACCAGTTCTTACCCCATCACATCTACAGCACACACATCCACAGTCACCAGCCACACCTCCATCACATCCACAGCACACACATACACAGAAACAACATCCTTAGAGTACACACTCAAGAAGCAGAGGCGCATCCAATCATACACACAGCAGACACCTAGGACAAAAGACACACCCACACTTGCCAAACATAGACCAGACCAATGGCAACAGCACCATCAACAGACACATGCACATCACACCCAGCCTCTCCCTCTACCTCTCAAACCTCACTCCCTCCCAAACAGCCTCCCAAGTTCCCCATTGGCGATCCACATTTTACACTTGCCATAACCCCTCCAATTACTAAAACCTCCCTTGCGAAACAGCAAGCTACCTGTCCCACACCTAAACTGACCCATCCTGCATCCTAATCCACCATGACAAAACCCAATCCACCCCTTCTACTTCTAAGGCCCACACTCCCAAATACAAACCTGTCCCTTCCAATTTCAACCCGCCTCCCAAACGCGAATCCACCCTTTCCACTTCCAAGACCCCCCTCCTAAACCTAAGGACACCGCTCGCACATCCATGTCCACCACTCCAAACCCCAAACTCCCCCTCCCATGTAGGTTATGTGAGGTGCCTGCCCTTCCGACTAAAAGCCCCTTCCGATTGCAGTGATATAGGAGCCAAGCTTTGTGCCACGGCACACAATTGCATAGGACTTTACATGCAGCACTTTGGACTGCCATTTGGCATAAATGATATTAAGAGAGTTATCTAATTTGTTGAAAGAAATCTATGGTTTAGATTTCAACAAGTTAGTCCTGGCATTTCTTTCCCTTAGCAATTGCTTGATTCCTAGCAATGTTTGAGACTTACATGCATAGTGAATATTTGTCTTTACCATGACGTCAAGTAATCCAGCCTATATTTTTTTATGTCTACTTTCCTTAGTGCATACACTGGTTGACATGTTAAGTAATGGTCATTAGCATTTAGGTGCAGGCATTAATTATAATAATGATCCTTTGCACAAACATATAGATGTTTCAACTTGATTTTATGATATTTTCATACTGGAGTGTTTGTTTCCCATTTATTACTGATAAGTTTGTGCACATATTCATTGCCCATGTGAAGTATTGTTAACACATTTTAATTGTATGCAATAAAGGACTTCCACTAGATAAAGAGAAATGTTGAGGTGATGAATATTAGACTGGCATTGATTTTCCTGGTAATTGTTGAGGTTAGGGTTCCACCTTGTCTAGTGCAATTTCTACATATGGTTACATTGCACTTATCACAATGATGTGTTTGCCATTTCAGTTTAATGTGCCATTTTTTGTAATTTCTGCAAACACACCTATATGGTGACTTTTAGCTTTATGATTTGATGGATTTTTTATTGTGCATGTGCTCATTTTTGGTAAGGCAGCTTGCCCCAAATTCATTCATAGAGTATTTTATTTATTTATTTATTTAGAAAGTTTCATACAGGTGTGTTACTTGCATGTTGTAAACTTCAACATGACTGAAATAGGCACAACACAATGGTATGCTATGGCTTGTGTGTGTAATTTGAAAATTGCACAAAGTCTTTGCAAATTGCCAAGTCAGACGGAAACAGATAATGTTGGTGCTTACCTTCGGTTCCAGCAACAACGGTGTTGATTTCGATCATATTGAAGCAGAAGCTGCAAGACTTGTAGGACTTGGTCCATGGTGGTACAGGAACTGTAAAGATGAGTGAAGGTAAGTTTCGGCTATATATGCATTGTGTTTATTTATTTATTTATTTATTTAGGAGTTTTATATAGCGCTAGCTATACCCAAAGGTATCGGAGCGCTTTGCAACAAAGGTGATGGGAAACACAATACAAAAATGAAACAATAGTGTACCTATTGATTCGCTGCAAGTCGAAAGTCTAAGATCAGAAAGCAGCCTTGAAAGCATAGGGTTTCAGAAAAGGGGAGATATACCGAGTGACTCTGGGGGGACTGTTATCATGGGGGAGGGGTGGGCCAGGACTGAGTTCTTAGTCTTGAGGTGGCTGCATGCTGTGATGGGCAAGAGTCTGCAATCAAGCAGCAGCTATCCATTCAGCAGGGAACGATTGAGGAGAAGGTCTTTGAACTGTCTCTTGAATTTAAGAAAGGAGGGGTTAGTCCTGATATGGACTGGGATCGAGTTCCAGATTCTAGGAGCATTTCCAGAGAAGGATCGAGAGGAGGTTCTTTGTTTGCGGGTTTTCAGGGGGATGAGGAGTAAGGTGCTGGAGCTCCTGAGGTTCCTTGTCTGTCCGGCTTTTTTGAGTTTGGCGGCCAGGTAGGTGGGTTTGCCAGTGTGCAGGGCTTTGTGCGTGAGACAGGCAGTTCTGAAGTTGGCACGCATTTTGATAGGGAGCCATTTTAACTCTCTGAGTGCCGGCGAAATATGTTCAAATTTTTCCACTCCGGTGACCATTCTGGCTGCTGCATTAAGAGTTACTCTCAGAGGGGCTAAGTGGAATTTTGCTTTTCCTGTGAGGGTTGCATTCCCGTAGTCCAGTCTGGATAGTACCAGGGATTGAGTGGCTTGTTTGAGATCACTGGGAGGGATGAATGGTTTTACTTTGTTGAGCAGTTTAAGGTTGAAGAATGCGCTCTTGGCGAAATTCTTAATGTTTTTGGTCATGTTCAATTTTGGATCCAGCGTGATTCCCAATGTGTTAACTGAGTCGGTCAAGGTGAGGTTGCAGTTGAGAGCATTGATTGCCTTTATCCAGACTGTGACTTGGGGGTTTTCTTGTCCTGGTTCAGTTTCAAGTGGTTGAGTGTTAGCCAGTGTTGGACTTCCCCTAGAGTGTGGTTTAGTTTTTGAATGTCTTCCAAAGAGGAGGTTTCGAGATAAATCTAGGTGTCGTCCGCATATAGGTGGAAGGGGATGTTTGCTTTTTTGAGGATGGGGGTGAGGGGCTCCATGTAGATGTTAAAGAGTTGCAGAGAGAGAAGTGATCCTTGCAGTACACCTCTGCTGACGGAGTGTGAGTCAGACAGTTATTCTTTGTGTGCAGTTCTGTAGTAACGATTTGACCCATTTTAGGACCACCTCATCCGCTTCTACCCTTTCTTGCATTGCCTTGACGAGTAGGTTGTCATCAACCGTGTCGAAGGCTGCTGATAGGTCCAAGAGTACGAGCAGACAGCATTGATCCCTGTCGAGGGACTTGTGGATGTCGTCTATGACATTCACGATCGCTGTCTCTGTGCTGCAATCTTTTCTGAAACCTGGTGTGTCCATGTGTTCGATAAGTTAAAGGAGGACACACATTTCCAGGGTTTTGCTAATAGGGGGAGGTTGGAGACGGGTCTGAAGTTGTTCAGATCATTGGTGTCCGATCCCTGTTTTTTTAAGAGTGGTGTGACTTGGCCGATTTTGAGACAGTCCGGTATGACTCCGGTTCTCAGGGAGCTATTTATAGTCGTGGTCCAGATCGGGGCTAGGGTGCCTTTCAGCTTGTTGACTAGTTTGGCAGGAATGGGGTCTGAGATATGAGATAAGGGAGTGGAGCAAGAAATCATTTTTCTGATCTCAACTGCAGAGATGGTGTTGAAGGATTTCCAGTTGTTTGGGTGGAGCTTGCGTGTAGTGACTTCTGTCCCTGCGATCGAGCTGCTGCAGGGGGGAATGTTTCCCAGGGAGAGTTCAATCTTAGTGATTTTGTCCTTGAAGAAAATGGCAAAGTTGTCAC
Organism: Lissotriton vulgaris; assembly: GCF_964263255.1. Taxonomy (NCBI): domain Eukaryota; kingdom Metazoa; phylum Chordata; class Amphibia; order Caudata; family Salamandridae; genus Lissotriton; species Lissotriton vulgaris. The sequence goes on along the minus strand of NC_141691.1, from coordinate 527,562,260 downwards.
TTAGGTCTTTGGAGGCCTGGAATGAGGAAGCAGGGGGTTTGGAGGTTTGTTGTCTGATGAGATTGTGGGGTTCTCTCTGTCTGTTTTTTGTGTTGTCGAGAGCACTGCTGAAGAAGGCCTTCTTTTGTTCCTTGATGTGTTTGTTGTACTTCCTGCATACTGATTTGAGTCGATTGAGATGGATTGTGGACGGGTTTTTCCGCAAGAGTCTTTTAGCAGCTCTTAGTTCTCTTCTTTCTGAGTTTATGCCTATGTTGAACCATGATCTTGATGGGGTGTTCCAGACCCTTTTTTGTTTGCAGGGGGCTAGTTGGTCTAAGATGGTGGTCATTGTAGTTTTGTAATGGGAGGTGAGTTTAGTTGTGGAGAGGTTGTCAGTAGAGATGGGGAGGAGCGTGCTTACCCTTTTCTCCAGGTCAATAAGGGGGATTTGGTTTAGATTTCTCACCCAGTGGGTGTGTTCCTGTGTGTGTGGCGGGCACTGAGTCGTTGGGTTTGTGTGGCAAAGGATGATGTAGTAGTCGGACCAGTCTACTGGGAGGATATGGCCAATCGAGATTGTGTCTACTTGGGCAATAACAGCATCAAGTATTGATCCTCTGTTGTGGGTTTGTTCTGTGCAGTGTTGGATTAGATTATTGTTATGTAGAAGGTCGTTCAAGGTTTGTATCATTGAGCTATTATCCTCGTTCCAGTGTAAGTTGAGGTCACCTAGAATCATATTGTTAGAGTCCTGATGTGCACAGTGGTTTATCAGGTCAGAGAGGTGTTTTACGAAAGCGGTGACTTTCCCAGGGGGATGATAAAGGAGATGGCATAGTAGTGATTTGTTGCTGCTCCTCTTAATGGAGGCAGTTAGACATTCAAAAGAGTTGTAATTGAGGGCGTTAATTTCCAATATGGAGATGTTGCTCTTATGGATGATAGTGAAGCCCCCTACTCGTTGGTTTTTCCTGTCCTTATTGATAATTTGGAAGCCCGGAGGTATCAGCATGTCTGGGAGGGAGCATTCATTCATCTATGTTTCGGTGATGAATGCAATGTCAATGTCATGGGCCAGAATTGTTTCTGCCAGTTCCGTAGCATCTTTCGTGGCCGATCTGCAGTTGATAAGTAAGCATTTTGTGGGCTTCTCCGTTGGAGGAGCCATTGGAATAGAGGAGAGGAAGGCTGGTGGTCTTGACATTTTGGGTGGGAGGCAGTCTCTACCGAAACCAGTGATGACCTGCATCTTGGAGTTTAGGATGGTAGTAGGGTAAGTGCAGTATGAGGAGGCATGTTCCATTGCTTCTCTCTTGGACATTGCAGCTTTTGTTCTTTCGGGTCTCTGCATTTGCTTCAAGAGGGGGGTTGCTTTCCCGATGGGCCAGGGAGTCCTGCGAGGCCTTGAGTAGTTGGTGTTGTTGATTATGGGTGTGGGATGTGGGCGTTGGCGGGATCTCCGATGACAAATGAGGTTCAGTAGGATTTCGTTTAGGCCCACTATTATGTGTTCTAGCTGGCTTTCTAATAGAGCAAGTCTCTGAGTTGTCTCCCAGGAGGGGGGTTTGGGGTTGTCAGGGCTTCAACTATCCGGGGTGAGGTTATTTAAAAAAAATATATTTAATTTTTTATTTCCAACCAGCAGTGGCTTTACAATTTCCATGCATTAGCTGTACACATTACTTGTTGTTACAATCTGTACTGTACTTACAGCATGGATCCCATTAGCAATTCCGGCTTCGGCAGGTGATAACCCTATCTACATGTGACTTTACGCTTCCATCTAGTCTACTACATCACATTACACATAGCATCTATTGTGTTCATGGTGCACCTGGCAATTTAGCATAAGAGCCTGTGGAGCTACAAGTCAGCGCATGCATCAGGCTCCGGGATCGCTAGTAGGTTTTGGACAAGTGGTTCCCAAAAGTCTCTGGGTCGTAAAGCTTGTGGAATGTCCTCTGCATAGGTCTCTAGCGTTGCCTTACAATAGGACATATCCTTAATCCAGTCTTTACGCCTGGGGGTCTCTTGCTTCCCCATCTCATCGCTATGCGTCTTTTTGCTAGTTGTAGTGCCACAGCTAAGAATTTCCTACGTCTGGCGTGTTTAGGTTTCCTGACACCGAGAATGCACACCAAAGGAGTAATGGGAATCTGTTCCGACAACATGTAAGTTAGTGTGGAGGTGACTTCGCCCCAGTATGTCTGCAGTTGTGGGCATGACCACGCGATATATAGAAAGTCAGCTGTCGGTGCGCTACACCTCGGGCAGGTGTCCGTCTCTCTTAGGCCTAGTCTGTGTAATTTTGCCGGCATGTAATATAGCTGATGGAGGAATTTGAAATGAATAAGTCGCAAGTTGCAATTTGATGTGAGGAGTGTGAGTTGTGTGCAACTGTTTTGCCAGTCCTGTTCGTCTATTGTCTCACATAGGGTTGTTTCCCATCTGCCCATCGCTGCAGTAGGTTTTCCAGCCTGTTCCTCCTGGGCCGCGTTATATAGGTGTGTGACTAAATTTTTACAGGTATGAGCCATTAGTAGTGTTTGTAATGTGTTTAATTGTGCGGGTTCTTCTGGGAAAGAGGTGTATAGTGACCTGACTGCTGTACGTAGTCGTAAATATGCAAATTTCTTCAGGGGGAGTTGGTGAGCACATAATGAGGGGTCCGTCCATTTAATGAATGAATTATGAGGGAAAATTTGACCCATAGAGGTCAGGCCCATCTCCAACAGTAATTTGTGCCTTTTCTTTTCTTGTGTTACCGTAAGCTTAGGGTGACACGCTGTGGGCAGCGCTTGTGCATACACCGGTAGCTTGTGTGCCCTAAGTGCCAGCATATGCCACGGCCTCGAGGTGCATTGGGCTGTGTGTATCCTGTCCCTTGGTGTATGTCGTATCGGGTCAGCTATGAGTGCAGTCAGTGGCAAGGGAGAGACACTGTCTTTTTCCACCGCAATGTGTGGTATGTATGCATGAGGTTTCGTTCAGCAGTGTGCGTGTTGTGCTTGTGCGCAGAGGAAATATAAGTGGAAATCAGGCGCCCCAAAGCCTCCTAGGTGGTACGTTTGAGTTAGGACCTTCCAACTACTTCTAGCCTGTTTACCTGCCCATGTCAGTGGCTGCAAGAGAGAACGAAGTCTGTCAAAAAAGGCCATGTTCGCACCGGGGGTCCCCACGGAAATGGGGGGAAATTTGGGGTTCCTGGAATGAGTACAGAGGGTATCTGTGTGATCCACCAACACCTGATGGGGAGAGTGAGTCAGATTCCTAGCCGGGAGGGAGTGGGAAGCTACTGGAATGTACCAATATAGATGGAATTATGTCTATTCAATGTCTCGCATTATGTAATGATACCGTCTACTGCAACGAACTGTCATGTCCAATGTATGTGCCATTTGCCTAACAGATGCCCTGTTATCGTTTTCAATAAAAACAATTTAAAAAAAAAAAGGCCATGTTCAGCCATATTGAAATGTTCCAGAACAGATATAGAAACCTGGGCAGTATAATCATTTTTTGTAAGGCTATCCTGTCCCGCATTGAGAAAGGCATTTTTATCCATTTGTTTACCTGGTCCTCTAGCCTCACCAGCGCCTTTCCATAGTTCTCCCTGATGACCAATTCTGGGTCTCGGTGGATCCAGACCCCTAAGTATTTAACTGGATCTATCCTCCATTTTAGGAGGTATTCCAGATCAGGTTTGAGTGTGTTCACAGTGAAAGATATCACAACTGATTCATCCCAGTTTATTCTGAGGCCAGTGTATTGTTCATATCTAGTATATTCCCTAATGAGCGAGTTTAGGTTCCTATTTGGGTGTGTGGTGTAAAGGACCATATCATCTGGGTATAATGATATTCCTATGGGCCGGAGATTGAATGGTAAGGCCGCTTCAGAGTGTTTTTGATTAATTTTGCAGGCTAGTGGTTCTAGGATCAATGCAAAATAGCATCAGTGACAGAGGCAGCCCTGACAGCTGGATGTATATCCATTTATTCTAATCCATGCCTGAGGTGCGGTATAAAGTAATGCTATCCATTTCAGGAATGGTTCTGGAAACCCTATCTTGCGAAGGGTGACAAACATGAAATTCCACTCCACTGAGTCAAATGCCTTGGCGGCATCTAATAGTGATGCAGCCGCCGGTGTATCCGGGTCTAGTTGATGGTATAGCGCAAAAATAGTACGAATATTGTGGGTGGTGGATCGTGTGGGCATGAATCTTGCCTGCTGGTCTGGTAGTATCAGATTGCAGAGAAGCGGCTGTATTCTGTGCGCTATTATGTTAGCTAAAATCTTAGCATCTATATTTATCAGGGACAGAGGCCTGTATGACTCACACTCAGTGGGGTTCTTGCCTGGTTTTGGGAGTGCTATCAGGAGTGCCTCGCTCAGTGAGGGCGAAGGTCGCCTTCCTCATAGGCTTCTTCTAGCATTTCAGCGAAGTGTGGGGTTAATAGATCACAGAATTCTTTATAAAATTCTCCGAGGAGACCATCTAGCCCCGGTGATTTGTTGTTAGGGAGGGAGTTAATGGATTTGATTATTTCGTCCTCAGTAATATGGTGACAGAAGTATTCTCGGTGGGTGTTCAATGACCATGCTAGTGCCACATCATCAAGATAGTCTTGTATGTCTGAGGGGAAAGACTGCGCCTGAGTAGTGTACAGTTGAGTATAATTTTTAGTGAAGCATTCTAGAATGGCTGGAGTGTCATATACCGTATTGCGCTGCTCATCTTGAATCTGCGTTATATATGCCGAAGTGTGTGCGGGCTTGATTTTATATGACACTGCCCTACCAGGCTCCCCCCCTTCTCCGTCGTTCCTAGCAGTGTATTTGCGCGATATATATTTTACCTCATCGTCTGCAAATTCATTATACTTGTCAATCTGTGTTCTAATATCCGCCAATATCTTGACGTCTTGGGTATCCTCAAATTCGAGTTCCAGTATAATTATTTCAGCTTCCATACTTTCGAGTTGCCACTGTATATCTTTTAGTATGCCTGCGTGTTTACTAATGCAGTGTCCCCTTTTAGTAACTTTGAAGGCCTCCCAGAGGGTCCTCGTACTCTGTACTGATCCAGAGTTTTGTTCGAAATAGTCTATTATTGCCTAGCGTAACTCTTCCCGGAATACTTGGTCCTGTAGCGCCGCCTGTCTTAGTCTCCACGTGAATTGTCATGGGGTGTGTGTCAGGATTTGTAATTTGATACGAACCGGGGAATGGTCTGAGAGTGTTTTGGGTAAATGGGTTGTATTCCCTAGTTTCCCAAGAGTCTGCTGGGTAGTGCACTTATGTAGCTCTGATAAAGCCTGTGTTCTTGAAAGGCCTGGGGATTTCACCAATCTAGGCTGTGTCATCAGTAAGGCAGCTGCACTGTATCTCGCACGCCTTTAACCCCTTCGTTGCTCATGACGAGCTCAGCTCGTCATGCAGTACACTGGTCGTGTACTCATGACAAGCTGAGCTCTTCATGAACAATGGGAATCCTGGAGTAACAGCACTCCAGGGGAATTCTCTTAGCACTGATGTGGTTAAATGAGTGTATTTTTAAGGGGTCTTGTGCAATCACTTATGTGTCACGCTCCAGTCCCCCAGCGTGTGCCGCCCTCTCAGTCCGCAATATGCTCATGTGCGCTGCGTGGGGTGTCCAACAGTGTACTCTCCTCCCAGCACCTTGTTTTAATCAGCACTCATGATGCAACAACCAGGTCTCCGTGTGTGTCTGCAGCCTGTTCGGGGCACCGCGTGTATTGCCCGCCCTTAAAGTGTACTCGGGACTCACCATGCTCCTGGCCGCCATCTGCTTACCGAGTAGTCTCGGGTAACGCGGCACACAGCCGCAGTTCCGTCCACCGCTTGTATTTGCAGAGGCACAATCGCAGCGAGCTCTTACTCCTTTCCCAGCCGCGTTACGTGCCTTACGTCTCGGCGCGTCCTTCCACTTCTCCCCGCGGCTGCACTTTCACTTTCACCACGGAGGCCACAAGTGCTTTCTCCCGATGTTTCAGGACCAGGAAATAACTTCAGATGCCGGACCTGAGGCTATAGTAGTTCCGCTGTCATTGCCTCCTTATCCTCCACCAGTTTCGACCATTTAAATCTGTGTTGCAAGAATGCAGTTGAAGGATTGCTGGGCGTTCGTGAGGAGCTCGCTTAGCAAGCAGCCATCTCGCTTTGTGGCTAGCTCTGCCCCCCCGGTTGAGGTTATTGAAGGAAGGGATGGGCTTGGGATTAGGAGGTTGTGTATAGGTGGTGGTGCAGTCTCTGTTATCACTGTAAGTGGCCCTGGTCATGGGGTGTGTGGGGTGTCTTCTAGTTTCAATCGGCCACCTCAGGCGCATAAGAGGGGGAGAGTATTAGGAGTTGCATATCGGGGGTTCTTTTCGGTAGCTGTTTGTGAGGAGTAATAATTAGGTGAGGGAGGGGGAGGGTGTCTGTCAGGGGGCTGGAATGTCCCCTCTACAATGTGCCTTCAGTTCGCCTTGGCAGGTAGCTCTGAATTGTGCATTTCCAGGGGGTGGTGGAGGGAGCAGAGATTCATGGGGAAGGCCAATGTTGTCTCCAGAGGGGTCATTCCTTCAGGGGAAGGGAAAAAGTTCTGGGGTGAGTGGCGTGAGTCATAGAGGGCTTTTTGCTGCGAGGGAAAGAGGTAGTTGAATGCATTAAGGTTGTAGTTATTGGCTTGGATCACTACCGTTAGTGTAGATGCTCGCGGAGGTGTTGCTGTTGCGCTTGTGGAGATGAGTTTTGAGAATGCTGATCCATTTCCCTGGGTATTCAGTATGGAAAATAAAGTCCATTTTCAGCTGGCCTTTGGAGGTGCCGTTGTATATGTCGGCAAGTAGTGTGTCTGGGTGTTGTCTGATCAGCTTGTGTTTAAAATTCCTCTTTGCTTTAGATGAGAGGTTGGGGAGGGGGATGGTGAAGGAGTTCGGCCCGTGGGGTTTCAGGCGGATCAGGTTGGAGGGGCCGAGGGTGTTTGTGGTGGCGATGCCATCTGTTCTGAATTTGGAGAGGTTGTAGGTCTATTCCGTTGATCTGGGTCTATTGACTGACCTTAGGGATCTAGTGATCTGGTGGTAGATCTATTCAGATTGGATTAGAGGGAGTTCGTCCGAATTGGGAGAGGTTGTACGTCTTTTTCGTTGATTTGGGTCTGTTGACTGACTTTAGGGGTCCCTTGTTACTATACTCTGCAATCCTGGGTCTCGGGTAGTGAGGGGCTCTCTTGTATTGTCTCTCAAGGTGTCGGTGCAGTTTGTAGTAAGTAGGCTCTACGGAGGCTTTCCGGATCAGCGGCCATCAAAGGGTCAGGCACAGGGGCAGTTATGTTGCCTCACTTGTCAGTAGCTCACAAACTGCTAGACTCTTTTGCGATCCAGGGTCCCAGATAGTTGGGGACTTTCAAGGTTTGTCTCTCAGATTGAGGGTGAAGTTTGTACGTCCACAACGGGATACGGTGCCCGGGGCGGCCATTCTCAGGTCAGGCGTTGGCGATTTTTGTGGTGACGAGCGTAGATAGCTCCGTGCCTGCTCGTCGACGCTTCGGTTCTAGGTCCTGGGTTGTCGGGGTTCCCGCCGGTCAAATGCGGGGTGTCCAAGCATTGCATGAGGTCTGCTGAGACGCTGCGTCACATGCATCCGGGCTTCCGTTACAACCCTTTGAGGTGGGGGTCGAGAGGAGGGTCGGACCCCTTTGTCGGCGCAGTCCAGGAAGGAATTCAGCAAAAATTGTGTGCAGGTTTGACCGCCACAGGTGGGTCTGCGGAAAAGCACATTGTGATTGGCTGGGTGGAGAAAGTGGCTGGGGTCCCACCGTCAGCCACTTTTCCCTAGGACCACCGTCGGGGTGGGTAAACAGAACCAACAGAAGCCAGGCAGTCTTTCAGCTGACAAACTGCACACATCTAAATCAGGCGGGCGGACTGCCTACTAGGCAGATGTGGAATCTGACGGCGATATGACAGCGGGACCGTCACCGCCAAGATCATAATCAGGCCCTTAGTTTAATTTGAGGATTGCTTGTAGAAGAGTAAGTTATACACTAATGGAACAGTTGTTATTTATGTTAGCATGAATAGTATACATTTAGGTAAATGGATGGGGTGTTGACTTAAATGTCCCATCCATCATCCCAATTTCACTATTTTCAAGGGTGACCAGGTTATGGGTTGTGCTAAAAATTTATATACTTTTCTGAGGGTTTTCATTGTCATGCAGGATGAAATGTTCATCAGAGAAAGTCACAGTTAATTCGATGGGGATGTTAGTATCTCCAAAGGTTTGGGGAGGTTACACATTGGGGATTACTTGCCAGTTGTTATCTCTGGACCATTCTTGTAAGGTTGGGAATGGTGGGCATGCTACTAGCAAGAAGCATGAGAATGTTTTAGCAAGCTCCCTCAAAACTGAGCCACAGGGCTCATTGGAGATGCTTGCTAGTAGTTTAATTTGTTGTACATTTTCATGTACTTCAATTTCCATTGCAGAGTGGTTATGTTCAGTTGTCCTAACAACAGTGTTTTCCAGGGTAACTGCTGTGCATGTGCAATGGAAAGATAAATATTGCACACACCTCCAATGACTCCTGGGCGCAGACAACCTCTCCTTACAGTAGAGATAGCCACCATACTTTAACAGCCTGTTTCCTCTTCGTGACTTTACAAAAGTAGCTTGACAAGCTGAGGCCATTGATGGTAGATCTGTTGAACAATAAAAAAAAAGAAAAATGCACCAGTATATATTTTTTTTATTTCTATGCATTTCTGACTTCTGATGTTTTGACTGGTAGGGGAAAGAGAAGACTTTGTTAATTGTGATCTGTGGGCAAAGAGAAAAGTTAAAATACTGTGCTGGAATTAAAACTATTATAGTACGTTGTCTCTTTTGGTTGCTAGCAAGCTATCTGGGTTAGAGTACTGGATATTTACAGCACATTTTATTACCGAAGACTGAAATGTTTTTGGGGTTATTGTAGGATGGGAGTGATACTTGGTTCTTCAAGTTGCTAGTTGTTTTGTGGGTGATACTGGCACTTTTGGACTCTGCTTCTGTGGAAAAAGGAAAAAAATAAAATTTTATTGTTTCTAGCAGGCATTGCAAAATCTTTCTCCAAAACCTGCCCTGAGATAAGTACCCGGTGGGCCTATTAAAGTAAGTTTTCCAAACAGTCACTGTCCAGTACCTGCCGTGAGGTAAGTACCCAGGGAAATTACAATAGTAATTTTGCCCTCCAGTTACTGTCCAGCACCTGCCCTGAGGTAAGTATCGGCGGTATTAGAATAATAATTAAGCCCACAGTCACTGTCCAGCAACTGCCCTGAGGTAAGCTCCCAGTAGAGTTTAAATAGTACTTTTGTCCCCAGTCACTGTCATGCACCAGCTGTGAGTTAAGGACCTGGCAGACTTACAATAGTAATTTTGCCCCTAGTCACTGCCACTCAGAGGTAAGTACCTGGCGGAGTTAGAATAGCCATTTCACCCCCAGTCACTGTCCAGCACTTGCCCTGAAGGAGGACCCTGGTGTAGTTGGAATAGTAATGTTGCCCCCAGTCACTGTCCAGCACCTGCTTATTGGTAAGTACCCGGAGGAGTTAGAATAGTAAATGTGCCCCATTCACGGTCCAGTTTCTGCCCTGAGATAAGCCCAATGGCATTAGAATAGTCATTTTGCCCTAAGTCACTTCGCAGCACCTGCCCTGAGGTAAACACCCGGTGGAGTTAGAACAGTGATTTTTCCCAAGTCACTGTCCAGCACCTGCCCTAAGGTAAGCACTTGGCGGATTTAGAATAGTGATTTTGCCCCAAGTCACTGTCAAGCACCTACCCTGAGGTAAGCACCCGGAGGAGATAGAATAGTAATTTTGCCACCAGTCACTGTCCAGCACCTGCCCTGAGGTAAGGCCTTAGCTGAGTTAAAATAGTAATTTTGGGCCTAGTCACTGTCCAGCATCTGCCCTGAAGTAAGTACTCGACGGAATTAGAATAAAAAATGTAACCCCAGTCACTGTACAGCACCTGATCTGAAGTAACCCCTGTAATGGCAGAGTTTTTGGCTTTATTTAGCAGTGATATAGATCATTAATCTTGCTCACATCTAGTATAGGTATTCTTAGCCTGTGTTGGCCCTTTTAAGCCCTTTTTTCCAGACCTAGAAGAGGATAGCTGCTTAATATGCCTTTATTCTTGACTTTAACCTGTCTATTGCCTATTGGCTTTGACATACTAGATGGTTTATGTAGGTATTCTGACAGAGCTAAGGGGCATTTCATCCCTTTCAGGCCTACAGGCCTAGAGCTAGAGGGACTCCATCTTGATTAAGCTGAGAGGCTTTTCAGGGCAAAGGCAAAGTTTATAGTTAAGGCTGTTTTTCACTTGGAGAGAACCGGTCTGGGCCAGCCCTTATCGGTAGGCTGTATTATTCTCTGTGTAGAAGACACAACAAAAGGCCGGCCGGCTGGGTGTGTGTCCTTGATGCGGGGTGATGCAGAGACCTGGTGGGCGGCAGGCTGATGGCTGGAACTTTCCATGAGGAAACAGCATTCTATATCAGTGAAGTGCAGAGGCGGAGCCAGTGAGTCGAGCAGAGTGAGAGTCGAGTGGAGGTGGCGAAGCTAAGCAGTTGTGTTAAGGTGGAGGAGTGGAAAGCAGTGGAGTGGAGTTGGCAGAGAGAGAGGGTTCAAGCTGGAGAAGAGCTGAGTTGAATAGTGAGCTGGAACTGAAGGAAGCAGTCAGAAGCAGTTGCTTATCAGGAGGAGGTGTGAATAGCTGGAGTCTGAAGTAATGCCTTTTAGAAGAGACGGAGGAGAGATCGTGGACTAACCTATGGGAGCAGATGGAGTTAATTGGACATTGGCGCAGAGACAGAGTGAATAAGCTAGTGGAATGAACGGTGATCAGAGCGGCAGGAACCATTAAGATTGAAGCTGGAAGGTGGAGACAGTTCGTGGGGGAGAGGAGTCCAGTGCAAAGTGATCAGCGCAGAGGTGTACCCAAGAGTGCAGGAGAGAGAGAGTCTGAGATGAGCCAAGGCACAGACGAGAGAGGAACCCAGATGACAGAGAGAACAAGACTACACACTAATAAGGTGAAGGCGTTCCTGTTATATTAATTTACTTTACACTTGCATCTTAATCTTATCTTTATTCCCTAGGCTTTTGCATTGCTAATCTTTTCTCTTTCAGCGGTGTGTTCTACCTATAGTCTTTGTCAGTTCTGTGTAAAGGTTTATATTGTACTAATAAAATAACCCCCAGTTTGTAGAAAACTGGCCTGTGTCTCCTACTTTTGTTCAATCCAGGTAAACAAAGCTCCTAGGTATTTACTAGGTACATGAATGGATGAGTAATCCCAATCAGGTAAGTGGTAATCACATAAATAGGGAGTGAGTGGACCTATGATGCCAAGAATAGGAGATGCATGATATTAATTGGCTAACTCCTAATATTGTAGTAGCAGACCCTTAGTGAAGAGACTTCCCAATATATATATATATATAGGTGTTCATAGGAATGTGGTCGTCGTTGGTATACGGCGTTAATGAGAGCACCTACGAGTAGGTGTGTAAGTCTGCCGGATTGTAGACTGTGTGTGAATGAGAGCACCGGGGGGATACGGTGTATAGACCTGCCGGATTGTAGGTCGTGTGTTAATGAGAGCACCCAAGATTGAGGGGTGTGTAGATCTGCCGGATTGTAGATCGGGTATAAAGGAGAGCACTGGGACTGCAGGCCCACGTGTGTAGATGCGCCGGATTGCGTGTCAAGTGGATAAATGGTACATTATCAGACCTGCCCTAGGGTAGACTAGTCTGGGCTTATGTGGCCGCGAGACTAATAGGTGTGAATAGGATGTTATAAAACCAATGCTTGTTTATTGCTATTTTCCCCATCCTTAGGTACGAGATGTCATACATATGTCTATATTCATTGTAAATACGTTCTAAGGAGGGAGCTGTTTACGTTCCGGCTGGAGTAGAGGGGCTCCTAGGAGCGGATTCCATCTGGTCCAAAAATCTGGTCGGTACAACCCCCCAGTGGAGTTAGAATAGTACTAGAAGCTCATTCACTGCCCAAACCATGTCATAGGGTAAAATATCTGTGTCAGAGTTACATTGGTAATTTTGCCGCTAGGTAGTGTACCAAATAACAAAAGAGCGCCAGTACTGCTGCAATTTTTACAATCTGGTTCAAGTGCATTGAGAGAAACAATAACACGTCAACCACTTTTTCCGTTGGATTTAATCCCAAAGGTTTTCAAAGTTTACATTCAATTCTTCAAAAATACTTTTGGTTTGTATGTTATTTGATATTATTAGGCTTGGCTTGCTGTTTAAGAGCCAACCCCTGTTGTGGTACTAGGTAGTGTACAGCATTTGCCTTGTGGTCTGTTACAGGGTATTTTACAATTGCTATTTTAAAATCAACATTTTTGTTGAGCATTTGTCCTACTGAGATATATTTTTGACTTGGTACAATTTTGTAATATTGTCTAAAACTATAAAATTTAGTAGTATTTTAAAAAATATACAGTTGTTTTTCCATCCGGAGTTATGGAATAAGTAATTGTTTTCTTGTTTTCCATTGTGGTATTTTTTTTTCATGGTCTGCAGAAAACAAAATGTAATCAACTAAATATAGCTTTTGGCATGGCCTGATTCGTATTAGGGCACAGATTTTATAATTTTGTGCCTACTTTGGTAGGTAGATGTCCCTGTTTTCAACAGGCTGTCATGTCACTTTTCCACACCTAACGCTGTTTGTCGTCACAAAGGAATTCAGTGTACCACTAATCTCAAATGGAGGGTGGCTGTTTATACACATTTATTGTGTGGGGTTCCTTCATTCAAACCAAAATATGTTTTGGGTAGCATTTTAAAGCTTGCATTTAATTGTAACAGAACATACCATTTGTTTGTTTAATTGAAAAAGGATGTTTTTACGCATTCCTCACATAGAATGTCGGCCATTTTAAAGTGGGAGAGCATGCATTGTGTTGTGAAAATGAAGGGAGGACTACTGTGGAACAGTGATATCAGGAAACTCGTCTATCTAAATATAATGTGAATTTGGTCATGTTTCACTGACAAAGTCAAGAATTGAAATTGTGCTGCTAATTTTACTGTACTTTAAAAAAAAATGTTGTAGGAAGAGGGAACAAAAAAACGTTCTTTTATTGTGGGGAAAAAGTGCATTTGTATGTATTTTTAGTATATGTAACAGTACGTATAGTAAAGGCATATGTGGTGCTTGTATGCGTGGTAGTAAAGGTATGTGAAATATATACTTATGTATATGTGTGGTAGAGACGTGTGTCGTAAAGACTTGCGTTGTACTGGTAGGGTTATTGTAGCACTTGCATTGTAAAGGCAATTGTTGTTCCATCATACAACTGTAATTGTCAACCATTTAATGTCCAACACTTTTCCCACATTGGTATAGATTGGAGTAGGTATAGTAATTTCACCCTTTAGTGTCCAACACCATCCCCAAATTGGTTTAGATTGAAGTGGGAATAGTAAATGCCACCTCTTAGTGTACAACAGTTTCTTTAAAATGGTTTATGTTGGTGTGTGATTATTTAATTTGTTAATAATTTTAGTGTAAAACACTTTTTAAATTGTATTTCTATGCAGAAGGAAACATTTATGTTATTTAATTGATATTGTTGGTGTTTAGAAAGATACTTAAAAAGTAATTATTTGTACGTTTGGGATAAATAACATTATTAATTACATATTTTCATACAATTAACACAAGTAACACATTTTTCAAATTTTTTTCCCCAAAGTTTTTCAACATATATTTTGACATTTTATACCCATATATTTGTAATTAAAAATAAACATGTATTGGTCACATAAAAGTCCATTTATGAATCTAGGGGATGCCCCACCAAGTGGTCGCGGACTGTGGAACAATTATAGAGGAGGAATATGTGTGCCCCAGCTCACGAGAGATGACATGACCACACAAGGTCTTACCATGCAATAACCGTGATTATTTAACAGCTGGCTTGCAATTATTGTGTTTTGCTTCTCCCCTGTACCACAACTAAGTTGCATTTATTTGTGCAAATTGCATTTTTTGGATGTCATACCCTGATTTCAATAAAAAGATTTACATAAAAAAAGATACATTCATATATAAATAAAACAATTTTTAATACATTTGTAATATTAAATGAACAGAACAATGTAAATCATGTATAAACAGTATTATTTGTTGTACATAATTCAGATCATTTTCTTCTTTTACATTTTTTAAACATTTTTTAAATTGTTTCATAAACATATTTCCAACATAATTTAACATACGTTTTTTCAGTATATTTTTCATAATTGTATATTTTTATACTATTATTTGATTAATACTTTGTAATTTTGTTACTTTTTTCACACCAAGTTTTGACATGTTTTACATGTTTAACAATTTTTAGATTTGTAATACATTTATTGAACATTTTTTACTCACTCTGCCTTTTATTTCTATGGGGAAATAGCCTTTTTTTACTTTCATTTAGTGCCCATTTTTTTAACCACTACTTTCTATATTGTAGCCTGTTTGTTTCATTTTTTGTCTATTTTCCAGGACCCTGGTCATGGTAAGTGCTGATGTTCATCCGAACAGATAAGTCTTTTTTGAAGGTTTTTTGTTTGTAAAACTTTTTATTGATTTTACAACTTTCAGTGAAAAAGCAGCACAATGAGTGCAGCACCAATGCATTTCACAGCTGAACTACTGACCACCCAACTACAGGGGTCAGAATCATACTCCACACAGACCACTGACCCCACCATCTATCCATGGCTTCTCAGTGCTCAGCTCAACTGTATGCCCATTCCTCCCAGATCTTAAAGTGTTTCTGGGGGAAGCCCGTTGACAAGTAAATCAGACGTTCCATTGCCATGCAGTGATCCATGCCCTTGGCCCAGGTGTCTGCAAGTGGGGCCTCCTTTGCCTTCCAGGCCCTGTTGAAATCCCTCTTTGCGACAATGAGTCTCAGCAAAAGAACTGCCCTTTGATGGTGAGTGCCCCCAGATCATCCATGATATGCAGTCGTGTCTAAGGGGATATTCCCGTCTATCACCCCTCAAGGAGGCCAGAATGCCCCATCAAAAGTGGGCCAGCCCCGGGCAATGCCAGAACGTGTGAGGTAAATCCTCTCTTGGGTTATCTAAGCACAACTGTTCCATGTGGGGATCAGGCCCATGCGGAAGAACCTGAGCCTAGTGAGATACACTCGATGAAGTATCTTTAGTTGGTTCAATCGAAATGGAGCAGCTATCACCACCTCCCTCGAGTGGTCATCTGCCAGACAGCGCAATTCACCCTTCCACACCTGCTGCACTCCCATCGGGTCAATCACATTACGCAATACCATTTTATACATTTTCATTTATGCTCTTTAAGGATTGAGAGAAGGATTTTGGCCTTCATTGGGGAAACCTTGGGGATATGCTCCATGGGCCCTGTAAGAGGAAGGAGGGCATGACGGAGCTGCAAGTAGCTGAAGAACTGCATACCGTGCATGTCATATTCCACCTGCAGTTCCTGAAAGGACTTGATCGTTCTCCCATTCAACACATCCCCCAACGTTGAAATGCCTGATAAAGTCCAAGGACACAAGTCCCCTCAGAGCCGCCACCGGCAAAAGTTTGGGACCCTGCCGCAACGGGGTTTCCAAAGTGAGACGGTCAACCCATCCCACAGTTTTCATAGGCGCATTCCATATCTGTAGCATAACACTAGTGGCAGGAGGGAACCTAACAGGTAGGGAAGGTCGCGGCCATCTAACAGACATTCCTCCAGCGCCACTGCAGGATCTACAAATCCTACGAACCACCACTCATTCACAACAAGCAGATGCACCGCCTCACGAGCAATAGCCCTGCATCCTCACGGTCTGGAGAAAGTTACAAAATGCTTGCACCAGAAAGGAATATAGAGACTGCCTCCGTCCACAAGTGCCATGCCAGGATTTGCTCTCTAACAACAAAGAAAACAGAAGCCAAAGCATTCTGTGGGATGATATAACGCAGGAACCTGCCACCCACTTAACTATACAGTATTTGAACGAGCTAGGCACAGGCAGGCACTTAACCAAGTGGTTTGCAGAATCTCTCTGAACGCACACAGCACTGCATCTCCTCTCCCTCCGAGCTCGATGGTATGCGGATTGCAGCGCCCCATCACAGGCCAGGATATGGAAAATATTCTCCAAAGCCCAGTACAAATACCTCGGAACGCTCGATTCCGGCTCATACAATACTATATCATTCACAGAGCTTATTTAACAACGGAGCGCATAAATAGATATTTTGATCGCACTGATGCCAAATGTGCGCGATGCAATGAAGTAGGAGCAGACCTAATGCATATTCTGTGGTCATGTGCTGCCATTCGTACATACTGGGGCGTGGTCACCAGTTGCTTGGCTCAGTGCACGGAACGGGAACTGGACTGGACGTGGGAGCAATGCGTCATGGGGCTGTACCCTAGATCCAAAAAACACAAAGTGACCTCCAGGTTTATTGACCTGGGACTCATAGTCGCCATGAGGCTGCTCACGCGCCGACAGGGCCGGACTGAGAAGCAAAACCGGCCCTGGCAAAGTGCTTGACCGGCCCCCTGGGGGTGCAACCGAGCTCTTTGGCGGGGCCGGTTTTCGGCCGATTTTGTTACAGGGCCCCTTTTGCAGCAGACGCTGCAAAAACGGCCCTGTAAAAACAAGCATTTGCAATGCAATAGGTCTCGCATTAGGAAAGTTTGAGCTATTGGTATTGTAAATTACACTTTTTTTATTTAGGTGTTGGTTTTGAAAATAGTGAAATCAATAGTTTTGTCATTTACAATGCCAATAGTTTTCACTTTCGCAAATGTGACACCTATAGCATTTGTAATGCAATATGAGTAGTATTTACGTGACTTAGATGTATTGATATTACAAATAACAATGGCTTTTATTTATTTTTTAATAATTGATACTTAAAAAAAGCTATTGTAATTTATAACGTCAATAGCTTAAACGTTTGTAAATAACTTTTGTGAAGATTATGTTCAGTGTATTTTATTGTGACGAAAATCCAAGAACAGAAGTGAAATATTAACATCTTTTTGTGACATTTGTAATAAAAGCTTGAAACATTGAGAGAACATATTTGAACCAGTTGACTGGTTGCACAGATTAATGCTGTGGTGATGCGATCAATTAGAGTGAGGGGTGATCAATTAGAGTGAGGGGTGATCAATTAGAGTGAGGGGTGATCAATTAGAGTGAGGGGTGATCAATTAGAGTGAGGGGTCATCAAGTGAGGGGCGATCAAGTGAGGGGCGATCAAGTAACTTAGAATGTCCTCGATTTTGTCACTTTAGAATACTTTTGTCTTATAGGTCCTTTCTTTCCCCCACATCTTTGTGAAAACGTGGCTCAGTGGCGCTCCTCCCCACACTTTCACCATCAATTAATTACACGTGACCTTTCAGCTGTAATGCAAGTCTACAGACAAGTATGGGAAACGCACTAAAAGATTTGAGTAGACACCAAAAGCTGCACACTGGGAGCGGGTAACATTTGAATATAAGTCCCCAGACTACTCACGACACCTACATAGGGCGGTCTAAAACTGGCGCACACGAGAATACAATTTTGACTTACAACTTGCATAAATACAAAATAAAATACGCAAAGGTGAGCTACTCTGAATATCTTTGTAAATCAGGCCCCATAAACTGGAAAAAGTGAGAAATTACCTGATCGGAGAATATGTGATGGAGAAGTGTGCATAATAACTGGTGTCCTGAAATGCTATTGCTTGAGGAAGAACGTTTAACTGTTTTGGCGTTCAGAAAGGCCACATGTAAGCAAAACCGAACCTTTCCAAGAAAATCTTTACCTTACACACCAACGAGAGCAAGAACTTACAATTTTGGTGCAGGACGCAAACGTTCACAAACAACATTATTGCAACAAACTACTTTTTTTTTTTAGTCTGGTATGAGCAAGGAGTTTAACAGTATAACTATGCTAAATCACAGACTACAATAACAGTAACATTGGCATATTAACTAATAAGAAAAAGAGGAAGGTCTGCTGATGAACTAACAACCCAAGACGAGTATTTTAGGGTTGAGAACAATGAATAGCGTGCCTGCTTCGCGTATTTCCCCTCTTAGCCTTTAACGTTTACATCTTCAGTTTTTTATTAGTTTAAGGTGTTAACTCTTAATACCCCAACCCTCTCTAAACATTATTCATTGCTCAGATTGCATGACTCATGACCAGGCTTAACAAACATGCTCATTCCTGTCCTGAGCAATTTAAAGAAGGCGGTGTGCTATTCTACAAACCCAGGAGGAGAAATGTCTGTTGAACATTTCTCAAACCGCTTTAAAACTATCATTTCAGCGCACATTTCTTCATCAGCACGAGCTGCAGAATAAAGGTTGTCAAATCCTGGCTGTGTTTCTTTGTCTCTCTTTCTATTGAGTCCATCACTGCTTTTTTATTCGGTATCTACATACTCCTATTCCAAGACGTTTGCCGACTGAACATCTCAAAACATGCACAATTTAAATATACGAAAACACATAGACTGTTCAATTATTTTAATTTGCTTAATTACATTACCGAATACCGCTTACAGCGTCCTAACATGAGTAGCGATCAATTCCGTAAATCCCCATACAAGCACCTTGCATACATAGCCAAATGTCATTTATATTAATATAGCGCCTTGGTATTCCCCCTCGCCTCCCTACACAAACCATGGAACCTTTTAACCATGCAGAAGTTTGGAATTGGGTGTTCCCTTGCACAGAAAACGCTTCCTCTCGCCTAAGCCCCTGAGACTTTTGCAACGCCGCCGCGCTGCCCGCGGCGACCCGGAAGCTCTTGCCCGGCCGGCCAATCCGCTCGCGGCCGACCGGAAGTCCCGCCTCCTGAGGTCTGCGAGCTGCGAGCTGCCGGCGCATGGAGCGCCCTGCCGTCCGGTGTAGCCCGGGTCCCCAGGAGGGGGCCAGGGAGAAGGAGGAGTGTGGCGCCTGTTGCGGGCTCCTCTGACCTGAGGGAGCCCCGATTCAGATGAGGAGACGCGCCGCGCCATGAGGAGCCCCGCCGGAGGAGCGCAGTCGGTGAGTGGGGCCCAGGGCTGATGTGAAGTGCGTGCGTGCCTGTGTGTATGCCTGGGGGGGGGGCGTGTGTGCGCGCGTGTGTGCGTGTGTGCGCGAGGGAATGTGTGTGCGCATGCGTGACTGTGTGTGATTGAGAGAGAATGCGAGGTAGGGGATAGTGTGCCTGTATGTTTGCCGTATGCCTGCGTGTGCATGCGCGCGCCTGTGTGTGTGTGTGTGTGTGTGCGTGCATGCATGCAGAGGGGTGGGGGCTGCCTGTGTCTGTGTGTGAGGGCTTTGCACTCGCGCATGCGCAGCTACCAGACGCTCGCTCCCGAGGTGAAATCTGACCTCGTCAAAGCGCGCGTCTGGTAGCTGTCCACATTCCTAAATACGGGCCACAAAAGGTCTGAAGCAGACACTCTCAATGCTCACGCATTGAGAGTAGGTCTGCTCGACCTAAAAACGGCCCTCAGGGCCCAAAACCGTCACCCACCCTTAAAGCGCACCGGGGGATTGCCCCATGCCCGCAACGGCCAGCCCGGGCCTGCGCGCTGATGCAAGTCTCCTGCCCCCCCTCCCCCCCCCCCCCCCAGCAGAGGTCTGGTACCAATCACTATTATGCTGGGCACGGACGACAAGCGTGACTCTTCAACGGAAGGACGCTAAAAGGCTGCGTAAGCAGCCAGTAGCTGCGGCATGGGACGCAATACTATCGGACTTTCGCATAGCTTGGCGCGATCGCCTGCAGTCGCTACCAGGAACACCAACAATTGCCAACAGACAGGCGAGTGAAGATGGCCTATTATGTAGGGAATGTAGGGAAGCAATCAAGACCTCGTCCAGACGTTATGCACAGGCTCATGAGTGCATTGTCAGCCTTCCCTCACAGGTAGATATATTTAGCCCCCACATAACAGGGTATACCATCGGTATGGTATTTATTATGTATTAGGGGGAATGGGTGACTAGGTAAACACAACACATAGACAAAATGATATGCTGGGGTAAGTGCTGGGGCGAGGGGGAATCGCAGGTGCGACCCAAGAGGACATATATAATTTAACTGTTAGTGTTCCAGGTGTAGGGTACAATGTTTTATATGATGTTGTTGACTAAGCAGTATGTAGGTTAAATCAGTATGCTATGATGTCAAATCGATTGCTGGAACAAGAACCCTATAACAACCGCTATTAACCGGCGTGTACTATGACAATGAGTGATCTGTTTCTGTAGAGCTATGATCTGCCCTGTATTAACCACGTTCATCAAAACAAAGAAAAGAAAATAATGCACTGTAAACTACAAATTTGTTGTAAAATCAATTAAAAAAAAGTTAAACAATACAAATTAAGCAGGTCGTGTCCAGGACAAAGTAATAATCAAAAAACTTAAGGATGTAAGAGTACTGACACAAGAATCAAGTTCAAGTGTCAGTACAAAACAGAAAGAATTATGGCTATATAGAGGGTTCATATCCAATCTGATCCAAGACGACAGCCCTCCCGGTAGGCTGTGGAAAGATTTGTGGATAACTTTAGAATCTTACATTAGGAGTAATTATGGTTTAAAAGTAGTTTCCCAAATCAAACTTGTAACCAATGGCATTCCATGTACACACTGCTTTCAGGGGCTACTCTGAAGGTCAACATATTTTCTAAGCAGGTATTGCAGTTTCCTCATTAGTGTGTTCATGTAGATGTGTACTTGGTCTGGATGAAAATGAATGCACAAATATGTGCAGAGTTTCGCTTCCTAAACCTGGGTCTACGGAGCTATACAACCTGCAAAGTATGAGACACTGAAAACTACATATATCAAATAGAAATAACTAGTGAAGAGAGTGTGTGTGAGCCTTCTTTAGTTTTGTTTCCTGAGTTGTAGAACAATCATTCAGCTCGAATTAGGAGTAAAAGGATAGTTGTTGGTTACGATATCGCCTACAATTAAATTGCAATAATACTGTATCATCTACCACTACATCGTTCAGGTAAGTTTTATATTTGTTTTACCTCTACAGCCACTCAATCTCTAAGCTCCTTTTTACATCCACTATAAATTGTTAATAATTTTTTCTTGATTGCAATTATAACCCGTTTCTCTATTGATCCTTTTATTTTTTAAATGATTTTACATTACATATACTCCAAATATATATTCAATTCATTAATATTTAAGTATTTTAATATAATATACTCTCCTAACATTCAAATATAGGATATACATTGTATTTTTGTAATACCATATGCCTAACTTTTTAATCTATGTGTTTTATTTATAAATGAATCACAATAAAAACGTATCTTTGAGATTTTTCATCTATGTGTTATTAAGGCAAGTTATTAAAGTTATCTAACTTTATATATTTTGTTTTCATTTCTATTTTTTTTTCATGCATTTTCATTTACAATTCTAGGGAACGCCCCCACCGGACCTATTTTTTTGATTTATACGCTTATAGTACTGATTGTACATTATGAATGTGTATTTAATTTTATGTTAATTAATCAATAATATTGTAACCATAATATTTGATTCAGGATTCATTTGATTGAAATATAGCGTGTGTGTGTGTTTTATTAAATATATTGATATATCTCAGGCGACCATTCCCAACCCCTTTATCTGTTTTTTTGAAATATATTACATTTGAAATGTTTTCATTTAGTTGTCATTTATCCTAATTCCTGAAACTATTTAGTCAAATTTAAATTCATTTCAATTATATTAATAACCCAGCCACCATAGTAAAATATTTAACTTGCCTACATTGATGTAATGGTCTTGGTATTGTAGTGATTAGAAAATGAAGTAGTCAGATAGAGCAATGGTGGTGATATATTTGTAAGGCATAGTAAGGGAGGCAATATCCTAGGAAGATACAAAAAAGTACCACTGTATTCAGAAGCTTTCTGCAAAATGTTCTCTCCTTTGTTTGGCACAGATTTGCTGCCTACTTTTTTGTTGTAGGAGTCAGTCAAATAGTGGATAGCGTGTTGCGGCCTTGTCCATATCAGCGCCGTTAAATGCTTAAGTGAATGCTGCTATCTACCGAATGCTTCATAGAAGTAGAAATAGTAGTAGTCATTTCCAAACATTCACCAGCTCATTACGCCTTGAATCCTAACTACAAATAACCTGCACAGTTTTTAATGATTCTTACGTGGTCCACAAAGACTTTCAATGGGGCAGGAATGTATTATTCTTTATTTGCCAGTTATTTAAATTCATTGCTATATGTGACTAAATAGTGATACAAAATAAATTAATAAAATCTGCAAATTATCAAGCAATCAATAATAATACTTTATTCAGTCAGATATACAACCATAAAAGCAAATTAAAAAAAGATCATTTATATACTGCAGAGTATAAAATCATAAGATGTACTATTAAATATCAGGTAAGATATTAAAATCTCACATCACCGGTTTAAATTCATAATACATGCATGTTTCTCCGACTCAGCATTATATAATAAAAAGACACAAAAAGTACAAAAAAATATCAGATCAAAGAAAATCATGTGACCTCACATCACCAGTTTAGCTTCATATTGGGTACCTTTTTTACAGGTTCAGGGCCTGAATAATAAAATTTAAAACAACGAACCAGATCAATGGGACTCTAAGCACTGCATGAAAGACAAGTCTTCAAGATGCGAGTTAGAAGACCTCTCTTTAAGGATTGGCCATAAGAATCAGTATCTATAAACTGTGTAAGGTGTGCAGAATAATATAAAGTGCTTGGTAGTTTGGTGGGAAATTCCCATCACAATGACAAGGCGGCAAACCACTCCCCTAAATGGTGAATCATATTCATGGGAAAACGTGGAAGATAGAATCTATATTGGGCAGTTCTAATCCACAAAAGATAGAGCTCCATGCTAATGCATGTGGAAAGAGGGAAATACTGTTGAACTGTTATCATGTCAAAAGCTTTCTCCATTCTTCGCTTTTACTTGCCTTCTAAGAACTTCAACTTAATCTGCGCCTTGATAAGACTGCTAATGTTTCATGTATTTTCCCACAGATATGCCAGACCCAATTCTTGCAAGGATAACTTGACATAATTTAACCATGGAATGGCCTATGCATTACTATGTTTTAAACAGAATTCAAAAATATCAGGCGTGAATTTCAAATCCGGAGACAGACATATTTTGACCAATAGCATGATAGGAGCTAGCCTCACAAAATATTTCAGAAAACCTAGCCCCATTTCATTGTGTGTGATCAGGCTCATAAAATATAAAGTTTAAACAGATAATCACATTAAAACACTGGCACGGGGCAGCAATGAAGACCGCAAAAGATCAAGTTAAAACAGATGATCACATGAAAACATTGAAATGGGGCAGCAATGTGCCCCCGAATGACAGCACTAGCTATCACAGTTTGAACAAGGAGGAGGGTTAAGGTTCAACATTTCAGAAACCTTCGCTTAAAGTGCCTGTGGATATAAAGTGACCAGTGCTTATTTACAAATAAAATGCATCTTATGAGTGAGAACTGTGACCTGTGATATTTATGAAACAAAGTACATTTAATAATTGGGATACTAATGCTAGGGGGATACTAATTCTAGGGCTGGGCGGGCAGTGTCTGAAGTTCAAAGTGTGGGCTTTGTGCAATTCATTACTGCTTTCTCACATAATAGGACAGTCTCTTAAAGTCTAAGGTGCTTGGCTTTGTGCTGTTTGTTGCTACTTTCTCGACTTTCAATGGATTTCTTAGAGGAAAAGTTAGGAAATTCCTTAGTGGACACTTCAAAAAGTCGGTGCTAGGGTCTCTGTACGACTGCTATATAAAATGTTTGTAACATTTGATAGTGGAAAATAAGATGGAGGCATGATCACAATCACATGGAAAGTTCTTGGTTACCTTCATTTAGAAAAGCTGCCTATAGGAAATAAACATACATATACCCTGTTTCCTCAAAGGTATTAAGGCTTAATGCATAATTATATTATACTAAATATAAAGTTAGAATACATCTTTTTTAATCAATGTCATATCATTTTCATCAAATACAAACCATACATTAGGCATTGTTAGCTGGCACCCCTTAATAGATTATTGGCCTAAGTCCAATGATGATGGTTCAGTCAAATTTAAAACTGGTTTCTTCAGTGATAATGAATACAAGGTAAGTTAAGTTGTGAAACAAGATGCGGGCCAAGGTGGTGATGCAGCGAAATGTTTTTTCCTATTTTACTCACTAGTCTAACCATACTTGGCCCTCTACGATAAGTTACTCGTCATTACCGCACCTTACCACCGAGGTGATGTTCCTCTGATGGATCTTTCTCTGCCAATAGGAGGGGTGAGAATTGGGGTATCTAGATCCATGGTGGCCACCCGATGAGGCCCATTAATTATCAGCCAACACCCTGAAAATAATCTAGGATTCACTCTACTACACATCTAGAGGCAATCCAAAAATGCACAGTTATTAAAAAAGAACATCAGAACACAATAACAGACTAAGGCAAATTTAGATAATTTAGTTATTGTGTTAATGATCCAAAATCAATGCATATAAGTATCATTTAAAGCATTTCAGCCAAGAACCTTACAGAATGTAGTATAAAACCACACATGTAGTCAAAGGTTATAATCCAGATGAGGATGGTTCAAAAGGTTACAGATTCCTCCCACAATTGAAAGGCAAATGATGGTTTCTTCACAGAATAAGCTTACAGCAAACAGAAATTACTGATTCCTCCCCTCATCAAAGGCAGAGAATGGTTTTAATTACATCAAATAGAAGTTACAGGTTTCAACCACCATCAAAGGCAGAAGGATGGTTCGTCCCTTGACAGAATTCAAAAGGGTTTAAATCAAAGGGTAAAATGGTGAAGTTTAAAGTCCTCTAGGGGTGAGTCCAAAAGCATGAGCTAAAAAGGAAAGGCAAAATTGGTTACTCATCAGAGAGTCCAAGAAAGTTCAGCACACAAAGTCATTGGCAAAGGCAGAAACATGGGACATAGAAAAATCAGGCTTGTTTGGCAAAGAAGAATTCAAATGAATCTGCCAAAGGTAACAGCAAAAGGACGATTCTTTAATCATAAGCCTTGTTACATAGGGGAAAAATCAAGCAAGTGTTGTGTTGTAGAAGAAGCGTATACTGACACGAGTTGATATAAGCAGGAAACGTAGCTTTATTTGCATAGAAAGCAGAACAACGTCCTAACCTCCAGCCAGCCAGACACCAAATGTCTCAGCTAGAACGCATCAGCCGAGTCAGCCTAGAATGTCAGACACACATTCTGAAGAGGACTTAAGGGAACACGAACAACACATACAAAGAGGAAGCAATGTACAACATGTTGCCGTCATCAATGTGCTACCAATATAACGAAACACACAAAGGCAACCTTCTGTCGCTCCTTTGGGGTTTCCCCTTTTAGGGTAGTAGACACAGAAAATGTTACATCGTTGCATACCATAAGGTTTGTATACAGTTTATGTTCTCACCAATTCACTATTCAGTGAACACTAGAAGAATGTCCTCAGATGTACTAAACGTTGCATATGTCGAATAGATAAAGCAACATTCGAAGAAGCGTGAAAAGAATGTCCATTGTATTAGTTTATGAAATTAAGCAGTTCAGCAAGAAACATGGAAAAAGGCATTTAACTAATATTTCATTTGAAGTCAAATAAACTCTTAATTAGTATCAAACATAATGAAATCTATCAAGCAATTAATGTAAAGAAATAATAATAAATTGTCAGTGTATTCTTACATGAAAATTACTAAGGTTATTTGTGGCCTATGACCACAAAATTTCAACATTGATTTATGTAATTTATTCTCAAAATTTCAATTTGCTAAAATTGTTTTAATCTTTATATAATCTTTATGATGTCTATAATCACTACTGAAAATGTCAACTATGTAGCTAGTTCACCTAGCATTTTGGACTACATGTTTTTGATGATGCATTGCAATGAAAGGCAATAGAAATGCTAACTCACATCTTTAAAATTGTACTATTTTGTCAGTAAAGGTAGTATAAATAATTTATTTTATAATTAACCTGTTGTTACACCTTATTAGTAAACATTAACATCTTTTTTTATTTTGTCTTTTCTCTTTTTATATGTTTTTCAAGCATGTTTTTACGGTGCTGTTTCTCATTTCTGAGTCTTTCTTTCAACATATTCAAGGTACACGTTCAAGTTTCTGTTTCTAGATCGGTGAATATGTCGTGCATAGAATAATCAATATTTGCGCTGTTACAATTGCAAAAGAGTGAGTATCAATACAGCAAGCTCCTTGCACTCCCCCCTCCCTACAGACATCATCCTGCAGGACTTCACACACCTCTGGACACGATTGCCCAAGGGCTGCTCCACAGCTGGAGACGAGAGTGGGAAATTGGAACCTCCGTGCACGTGGAGTCCAAAAAGGTGCTCCTGGGTCAGGACCGGAGGCGGCCTAATGCGGTATTTGAAGCAGTGGCCTCTCCAATGGGTGAGGCCGTGGAGTGCTGCAGTGGAGACGGTGAGGAAGAAGGAGAAAGGGGACAACTACCAAGTATTTGCGTGCTGAGACCTGGTTGTGGCATCTCTCTTCTCCCCCAGTTGGAGAGCAAGTGAGGAGGACAGGGGTATAGAGGCAGCCCCTCCACCCACAGCTGGATGCACAAAGGGGGCAAACTGATTCCCTCACCCGCTGCTGTGTGTTAATGACACAACGGTGCCAGGCCCCCATTTCTTTAACAGCGAGGCATGTAGCGGACCCCCACACCCTCACTGACCCCACCCCCTTTCTATGTACCAAACTACTCCAATATTGGCAGTTGACCCACAGGGATGCCCCGAAAGAGGTGGCCCTGAATTGCAGTGCGCAACAATGTGGGGGGAGCCAAAATCATTTCCTAGTGCTAACTACATGGCTGCCCCTTGTGAGAGGCTAATGACGACTGTCACACTGCGATCTCTGTGCGTGAAAGCGCTGCCCAACCCACCGTCCTGCCACCTACCATATCATTGCGACTTACCTGGGCTCCACACGGACTGGCACTTCTGGGTGCTCTATAGTCATTGCAAGGTGGGACCAATGTAAACACTGGTAAATTTGAGCCATCCTTAAGGTCATCTTAGATGTGAAGGTGAAAATAGACAATGTGGCTACAGAACTGGGGCTACTCAAACTGGGCCACAGAAATTTGTCAGAACACTTGGCAACTAACTAATCCACCATAGCCACGATGAGGCCGTTAATGCAAGACATACAATTCCAAATACAGTAAATGCGAGATACAAGCCCTGAACATAACAGTAAAGGCGGACGATGCTTTAGGGAGATCATGACGCAATAATGTGTGGCAATACCGCAGAGGGTTGAAGGCCTCAGTATGGAGTTATACTTGTAGGACTAATTGACATACCCGGTACTAACCAGTAAGCAATCCTCTTTCTTCTCAGTGGAACGAGAGCACAGAGTCCCGGTCAAGCTGCCACCCCTGGAGGCCCCTACTAGACCAGTTGTGGGGAGACTTTTCAACTATCAGGGTAGAGTTTGCATACTACAAGTCTCCAGCAGTAAGGCCCAAGGATTGTTGAGAACTGTGCTGCCTATATTTCCAGATTGCAAAACAAAAGTCCAGAAATGTTGATCATCATTCATGGCTGTTAAACAATGGTTCCGCCAGTTAAACATTTGATATTCCTTGGTGTTCCTGCGCTACAACTAAGCACTATACCACCCTAGGAAAAACCTGTCTGTGGCTCAAATCAACGGGGTGCCCTGATTGCAAGATCAGCTTGAAACTGGTGATGACTGGCACAGCCATAAACCAGGTTTGGCCTTAAGTTTAACTTAAGACCAAAACTTAAGTTTAATTAAGACAAAATCCTAACTTTACTACTGCTAAATGCCCTTTGTGAATACCGAGAGTTGTAAAGTTAGGATTTTGTCTCAGATTACTTTTGTGTATTGGGCCCTGCAATACTAGCAGACGGTGAGCAGTCAAAATATTGAAAATTAAATATCGGCCTACAATAATATTGAGGTGATAATATCAAAGGGACAGAATATCGATGTTAAGCGTATCAATGGACAGAACATCGACCCCAAGGTAAGTAATTCCGATTTCTTTAATATCGATGTAAGTAATATCGAAGTTAGTATTATCGATATCATATATATCGATGTTACTAATATCGAGGTTACTAATATCGACATTTATATTATTGTAATGTATTTTATTATGTATTTAATATGTATGTGTTATATGTTTTTTGTTAAGTGTTCTACTGATTATAAAATATATGTATAGGGGCGTGGACAAGATGGCGGCGAGATAGGACGTGGGTCCCTATCCCTCCAGCACCGCCGCTGCTAAGCTTTGTTATATCACCCATTTTGGCGCCCACCCGCGCTTCTCGGCGGGTGTGCGGCATTGTAGAGCGGTCCTGGATTTGATGGCGAGCTCCGTTCTGGGGCACAGGTGACTTGGACCGCCGTACGGACTCTTCCCAGCCCCAGCATTGCTGCGGCCCAGTGGGGGAGGAGTGGCAGGCCAGACAACCGAGTGAAGGCGCAGACTGCCTTGCTCCCTGGTACAATCCGCCCGGGAGCTAATTCCAGTGGCTGCAAGCACCCTCTTCGAGCGGGATCCTCGCTGGATCTGTAACGCAGCGTGAGTTTGTGCGATCAAGACGGGAGGCAATCTGAAGGCGGCGCCATTTTGGAGCTTCGGTGGCAGCCTGCTCGCCTCCCCCAGAAGATGGTGGCCGGGGACGCTGGAGAGCGAGGGCCTGTGCTCCGACTGAAGGCTAGCGTCTGGTCCGGATCCCTGCCTGCCGCGTGGGTCCTGACCTTGTAGTGCGGCTGCAGCTATTCCTGCAGCTGTGATCCCTCGCGAGGCCAGCAGGTACGGAGTGGCGGGCCTGGAGTGTGAAGCGCAGCCTGAGGTGGCGAGATCCGGTCTGCAGGTCGGCAGATGGAGCGGCGTCCCGACAGTGCCAGGGAGCTGAGAGTTTGAAAGCGGGGCACTGCAGCGTTACCCGCTCCAAGGTGCTAGTGTAGTAGTGACGGCGAGGCCTGGCAGGAAAGGTGCGGCCCTGCGAACTTAGCCCATGAAGTGGTGAGGAGCAGTGTGAACGCCCACTTTGTGACTTTTGCAAGTGCACTTGCTTGATTTATCTGCAAATATCTTCCCCACTAGCGACTACCATATGGTGACCTCGGAAGTGTGGCTAATGCTTGGGTCTGAGTTATGCCGAGGTCCCCCTTAGCTGTTGGCCCTGTGTCCCTGTGCCAGTGACGGGGATGACCCCCTGGAGGTATGGAGCGGAAGGCCGGTAGCCTGAGCCACGGCCTAGTGGAGCTGGCCCCAGTCCGCGCTTCGGCAGATGGTGCATATGGAGGGCGGAGGCTGTTGCAGGTGTCTGTGGACCGGGCCGGGCGGTGTGTCTCCTCCTGCAGAGCCCCCCCTCTGAATCTGTGCAGGGGTGGGCAGCTGCACCTCTTGGTAGCAGGACCTGGTGCTTGAGAAGCGGACCGGCGACCTTGAGCCTAAAGTGTGGAGCAGTGGACCCGGTGGGCCACGGCCTGGGGGTTCCACTGTTACTCCGCAGTGACTGCTGAAACGCTTCCCGCTTCCAGCGGGGCAGGACATGGGAGCAGGCGGCACCCTGAGAAAGCGGAGGTGTTGGCTGTGAGCCCCGAAGTGCATGGGTCACCGGGGGAGACAGCAATCGGTCTGCAGATCGGCAGACGGAGCCTGTGTTTGTGTGAGGCCTGTCTTTCGGAGTGGAGGACTGCAAAGTTTGTGGCGTCTGGCATGGAGGAGATCTGGGAGCGCGGCTGCGAGTGGGGGCTTATGTGGGGATCCCTGAGGGTGTCCTTGCATGTCGCTGCCTGAAACTACTCTGCTGGCTATAACCTAGAGTTCTGCGACTGTGATCCTGTGTCTCTTCTACCTGGAACTGCCTCGGGCTTGCCTTTGCACAGCCAGGGGGCTGCTGTGAGATTGGAGTCTTTGGTGAGGTCTTGCTGGTGGTCCTTAACTTAGATAACTACTCACGGGCGGGTGGTGGGGGCAATCTGCTCTCCCGCCGCTTCTGGACTGGGTGGCCTGCTGAATGTGGGGTAGCCTTCTATATTGACTGGCTTGGTTGGTTTACTAGGTGATGCTCTTGCCCTTTGACCCTGTCTCGCCCATTGGATCATATTAGCCCCTTTGATGTGCTGGATTTGAGGGGCAAAAATTGCAAAAAACACAGTTGATGGACAGAATGCAGAACAATGTCTTACATTCACCCCAGTACAAAGATCTGGGCCTAAATCCATCGTTTTTTTGCACTCCACATCACCCTAGGTCAGACACTGGCTATATGCAAATCAGCCTTGACCCTGTGCCTCATGGGAACAGTCCAGCCCGAACTACCAAGCCATGTCTTTCCTAGACTGGAATCAAGCATCCACGGACCGGTTTCTGGCTATCAGCCTTCTTCAGCCTGGATAGCTTGACTCCAGTGATGTGGAGAGCCTGGGACTCACGTCTGAGCATACCCAGCCCACTCGGGTTGAAAATTGCAAAAAACACAGTTGATGGACAGAATGCAGAACAATGTCTTACATTCACCCCAGTACAAAGATCTGGGCCTAAATCCATCGTTTTTTTGCACTCCACACCACCCTAGGTCAGACACTGGCTATATGCAAATCAGCCTTGGCCCTGTGCCTCATGGGAACAGTCCAGCCCGAACTACCAAGCCATGTCTTTCCTAGACTGGAATCAAGCATCCACGGACCGGTTTCTGGCTATCAGCCTTCTTCAGCCTGGATAGCTTGACTCCAGTGATGTGGAGAGCCTGGGACTCACGTCTGAGCATACCCAGCCCACTCGGGGTGCAAATTGCAAAAAACACAGTTGATGGACAGAATGCAGAACAATGTCTTACATTCACCCCAGTACAAAGATCTGGGCCATGTCTGAACTGGGGTGGCAGAGTGGGCTAAAGAACGGTGATGGATTAAACCCAGAACTTTTGACTGGGAGTGAGTGTTTGATTGATTCAGATGCTCCGTCCATCACCACCCCATTTTTTGTACCGCTTTTGGCCACCATAAGTGTGGCAGGGTATGCTCAGACGTGCGTCCCTTATTCACTTTGCCACTGGATTCAAGCAAGCCGGACTGAAGACAGCTGGAATGCCAGAAACCGGTCCTCGGAAGCTTGTTTCCGGTCCAGGGAAGACATGGCTTGGCAGTTCGGGCTGGACTGTTCCCATGAGGCACAGGGTCAGAATGATTTGCATATAGCCATGTCTGAATTGGGGTGGCAGAGTGGGCTAAAGAACGGTGATGTATTAAACCCAGATCGTTTGACTGGCTGTGAGTGTTTGATTGATTCAGATGCTCCGTCCATCACCACCCCCTTTTGTACCGCTTTTGGCCGCCATAAGTGTGGCAGGGTATGCTCAGACGTGAGTCCCTTGCTCACTTTGCCACTGGATTCAAGAAAGCCGGGCTGAAGACGGCTGGAATGCCAGAAACCGGTCTTTGGAAGCTTGTTTCCGGTCCAGGGAAGACATGGCTTGGCAGTTCGGGCTGGACTGTTCCCATGAGGCACAGGGTCAGACTGATTTGCATTTAGCCATGTCTGAACTGGGGTGGCAGAGTGGGCTAAAGAACGGTGATGGATTAAACCCAGATCTTTTGACTGGGTGTGAGTGTTTGATTGATTCAGTTGCTCCGTCCATCACCACCCCCTTTTGTACCGCTTTTGGCTGCCATAAGCGTGGCAGGGTATGCTCAGACGTGAGTCCCTTGCTCACTTTGCCACTGGATTCAAGCAAGCCAGGCTGAAGACGGCTGGAATGCCAGAAACCGGTCCTCGGAAGCTTGTTTCTGGTCCAGGGAAGACATGGCTTGGCAGTTCGGGCTGGACTGTTCCCATGAGGCACAGGGTCAGACTGATTTGCATATAGCCATGTCTGAACTGGGGTGGCAGAGTGGGCTAAAGAACGGTGATGGATTAAACCGAGATCTTTTGACTGGGTGTGAGTGTTTGATTGATTCAGATGCTCCATCCATCACCACCCCCTTTTGTACCGCTTTTGGCCGCCATAAGTGTGGCAGGGTATGCTCAGACAAGAGTCCCTTGCTCACTTTGCCACTGGATTCAAGAAAGCCGGGCTGAAGACAGCTGGAATGCCAGAAACCGGTCCTCGGAAGCTTGTTTCCGGTCCAGGGAAGACATGGCTTGGCAGTTCGGGCTGGACTGTTCCCATGAGGCACAGGGTCAGACTGATTTGCATATAGCCATGTCTGAACTGGGGTGGCAGAGTGGGCTAAAGAACGGTGATGGATTAAACCCAGATCTTTTGACTGGGTGTGAGTGTTTGATTGATTCAGATGCTCCGTCCATCACCACCCCCTTTTGTACCGGTTTTGGCTGCCATAAGTGTGGCAGGGTATGATCAGACGTGAGTCCCTTGCTCACTTTGCCACTGGATTCAAGCAAGCCAGGCTGAAGACGGCTGGAATGCCAGAAACCGGTCCTCGGAAGCTTGTTTCCGGTCCAGGGAAGACATGGCTTGGCAGTTCGGGCTGGACTGTTCCCATGAGGCACAGGGTCAGACTGATTTGCATATAGCCATGTCTGAACTGGGGTGGCAGAGTGGGCTAAAGAACGGTGATGGATTAAACCGAGATCTTTTGACTGGGTGTGAGTGTTTGATTGATTCAGATGCTCCATCCATCACCACCCCCTTTTGTACCGCTTTAGGCTGCCATAAGTGTGGCAGGGTATGCTCAGACGTGAGTCCCTTGCTCACTTTGCCACTGGATTCAAGGAAGCCGGGCTGAAGACGGCTGGAAAGCCAGAAACCGGTCCTCGGAAGCTTGTTTCCGGTCCAGGGAAGACATGGCTTGGCAGTTCGGGCTGGACTGTTCCCATGAGGCACAGGGTCAGACTGATTTGCATATAGCCATGTCTGAACTGGGGTGGCAGAGTGGGCTAAAGAACGGTGATGGATTAAACCCAGATCTTTTGACTGGGTATGAGTGTTTGATTGATTCAGATGCTCCGTCCATCGCCACCCCCTTTTGTACCGCTTTTGGCCGCCATAAGTGTGGCAAGGTATGCTCAGACGTGAGTCCCTTGCTCACTTTGCAACTGGATTCAAGCAAGCCGGGCTGAAGACGGCTGGAATGCCAGAAACCGTTCCTCTGAAGCTTGTTTCCGGTCCAGGGAAGACATGGCTTGGCAGTTCGGGCTGGACTGTTCCCATGAGGCACAGGGTCAGACTGATTTGCATATAGCCATGTCAGAACTGGGGTGGCAGAGTGGGCTAAAGAACGGTGATGGATTAAACCCAGATCTTTTGACTGGGTGTGAGTGTTTGATTGATTCAGATGCTCCGTCTATCACCACCACCTTTTGTACCGGTTTTGAGGGGCAGCAGGGTATTTGCCTGGGAAGAGATCTGGCTGGCCTGGGGCTGTCACTGTGCACGAGAGCATGGGGCTGAAGTAGTCCCATGGATTGGGGCAAAGAGTGCTGCTTCCCCTATGCACCGACGGTGCGCTGGTTGAGTTGACCACGCTAGACAACTTGTGTCTGGAATTATTGTGAGGCCTGGTACATTGTTCTCATCTTTCACACGGTGACGACGGAGATACAGAGCGGAGGTTGACAAGGGCCATCATGTCGTCAACCAGATGGAGGAAGGAGAAATCCCTGAAGGAGCTTCTGCAGAAATCGGCTGGGTACTCTGCGTCACAGCCTGCTGCTAGGGCATTGCTAGTGGACGGAGAAGATGCGCCAGTGACGAAGGCCTTCATGATTGAGCTCTTCTCCGTAATGAAGGAGGACATCCAGGACCTGCACACGCAGCTCTCAGCGGACCTTCGAGAGGTCGGGCGGGATGTTGATGGTATTGGAGAGCGAGTGGCGACATTGGAGGAGCATGATTTGAGTCGGGAGGACGATTTGCATAAGCTGCAGCAAGAGATGCTCCACCTTCAAGAACAGAATATTGACTTGCAAGCCCACGCTGAGAATCGGGATAACCGCTCCCAACGTAATAACATCCGGCTCTGAGCGGTCCCTTGAGAAGGGGAAGGTGATGATCTCCGTGCCTATGTCAGCGCTTTGTTTCTTCAGATTCTCGGGGACAAGGAGGTACAGGAGATACAATTAGACCGGGTCCACAGCGTGGGGCTTCCGCATGGTGCTAAGGCTCCCCCACCTGATATACTCATCTGCATTCATGACTTTCAACTGAAGGAACACATTCTGCGTAGGGCCCGAGATCTTAATCCAGTCCAGTTCCGTGGTCACCAACCAGCGCTCTTTCAGGATTTGGTAGCCTCCACACTGCTTAAGCGCAGAGAATTTAAGCCCATCACTAACCACCTCCGAGAGCAAAATATTCCTTATTCCTGGGGTCACCCTTTCCACCTCATCTTCAAATTTCAAGGCAAGTTGTTGCAGATTCGGTCCTTGCAAGTTGCGTATGACACTTTGGGCCTTGAGAGGACCCCTGCAGGGTCAGGGGATACTAAAGCACTCCCTCGCAGAAGACATCTCTCCTCTGAATAGCAGCGGGTTGGGAAATCACAGCCAAGCCCAGCACCTGACACGACTGCTTGTAACCTGGAGAGGGAGGTGGCCCTCTCGTCAGTGGCGCAGGTAACGGACGGTCCGGAGACTCCTTGATGTTCTAAGCATGGTTGCCACTTGGGTCCATCATCTGGCACTGGAGGGGGAAAGCACATTAACTGAGTGCAGTGACTCTAGTCGTCCGAGTGCTAGACTCGTCAACCTTGGTACGAGGATCAGTACGACGAACTTTTGTCATGCTTTCTTGTTTACTCGCTTTTTTCCATTTCTTAGTGGTTTCTTATGGTTTGGACATGGGGTTTTTTGGGGTGTTATTTTGGGGCTATGCATCAGTTCACCGGTTAGACAGGCAGGTAACTAGATTAGACTAGATGACTTCTAACCCTGTAAAGTGATCTGCAGTTCTGTCCCTTTTGGAGAATGCTGAGGGCGATATCTGTTTGCTCCAAGAAACCCATCTTCTAGCTAAGGATACTAGACGCATGAGGGATAGGCATTTTCCTCAGCATCTCTGGTCCTCTGGGCCGTCCAAGAAAAATGAAGTAGCGATCCTTTTTAGAGCACGCTGGCAATGCAGGGTAGTGCCAACACAGGCGGAGGTTAAGGGCAGATAATTGGCTGTTAGGATACAATGGGGGGACACACATTTGACAATAGCATCCTTATATGTGCCGAATGACCGGCAGGAGCCCTTTCTGCACCTAGCCCTGGCCGAAGTTCTTGCCTCTTCTGATGCAGCGCTTTAGTCGGGGGGGACTTCAATGTTCTGATGGATCCAGATCTGGGTAGATCGGGGCAGAGGTTTCATCAGACAGGGGCGCTGTCGCAGGGTGGAAAGCAATGGTTGTCTGACTGTGGGTTGAGTGATGTGTGGCGAACACAGCACCCTAACGTGCGCGACTATACCTACTTTTCGGCGGCACACAAAACATACACGCGGCTAGATCACTTTTTAGCCTCCTCATCTCTTCTTCCTCACTTACAGACGGCAGATATCGCCCCCCGCTCCCTCTCCGATCATGCCCTCATTTCGGTGCTGCTCCCAATACGGGCGACTTCGTGAATCCCTTCTTCATTCTGAGGAGGTCACCAATCGGATCCAAGATACTATTGTGCATTACCTCACTGAGAACGATCAGGAGGGTATGCCCCTTTGCTGCAGTGTGGGAGGCTCTGAAGTTGGTGGTGCGGGCGAATTCATCATGGTTGCAAGGTCCTTTGCCGTCTATGCGAAGAGAAACACGCGGAATTGGAAAGGGAGGTAGGGGAGCTGGAGGCGGTGCATAAAAGGACCAGGGCTCCGGGAATTTGGAGAGAGTTGGAAACGCGGCGCCGCATGCTGAAACACCTAGACCTTGATAGGGCTGAGCATGCTCTCCTAAGATTGCGGCACAAATTCTATATCAGTGGGGATAAAGGTGGGAAGATGCTGGCACATAGATTGCGAGCGTGAGCGCAGATGACGGCAATCCATTCCATATGGGGCCAGAACGGGGTGGAGCACACTACAGATGCCCTTATCGTTGATTCCTTCCGTCAGTTTTATCAACGCCTGTATGCGAAGGATGACACCCAACTGCATGAGCCAGGGGATTACATGGAATCCTGTGATATCTCTCCCTTGCCCAAGTCTTTGGCTGAGGATTTGGACTCAGCCATCTGCATAGAAGAGGTCATATCGGCGATAGCGCGGCTAAAAGTAGCTAAGTCACCAGGTCCGGATGGCTTCCCGACTGTCTTTTATAAAACACTTTAACACACCTTTTTAACTCATTCCTGGATACAGGGGAAGTGACGCCTACAATGTCGGAGGCGGCAATTTCTATGATCCTTGAGCCCGGGAAAGAACCCAGTGATTGTGGGTCATATCGACCAATCTCGCTCCTTAATATATTTATGCGAAGTTGTTTGAGGGCATCTTAGCCTTACGCCTTAGTCCCCTTATGGATGGTATCGTGGACCCGGATCAATCAGGTTTTATTCCGACACAGCAAGGGGGGAATAATACTAAGCGACTACTGCATCTCATTGATTTTGTACATCGTTCGGACACTCAGGCCTTTCTGCTCTCGATTGAAGCAGAGAAGGCGTTGATTGGGAGTACTTATTTGCGGTGCTGCGCGCGTTTGGAATTGGGTATAACTTCATCCGCTGGGTTTGTTGCTTATATGCCTCTCCCACAGCTGCGGTGCGGGTTAATGGTTACAAATCGACCCTTTTCCCCATTGCCCGGGGTACGCGTCAGGGCTGTCCCCTATCCTTGCTGTTATTTGCCTCTATATGGAGCCCTTTGCCCAGCGCATTTGGTCAAACCCTAACATTATGGGACTTAAATTTGGAGCTGACACACATAAAATTAATATGTATGCAGATGATGTAATCCTCTCTCTCACTCAGCCTTGGTTGACGCTACGGTCCCTGACTAGGGAGCTTACTGCTTTTGGGAACGTAGCAGGGTTCAAGGTCAACTTCACAAAATCGCAGATTCTTAACATCTCTATTCCGGTGAATGAAGTGCAGGACCTGCAGCAGGACTTTGCATTTCATTGGGCATTCGTCTGACCTCGTCCATCGCTAAGACGGTCTCTCGCAACTACACCATACTGATGGAGCAAACGACCAAGGCGCTGGTTGCCTGGTGACTTCTCAAGTTGGTGTGGTATGGGAGGCTAGCGGCGGTGAAGATTACGGTGCTGCCACGCATTCTGTACATCTTCCAAATGCTGTCTTAGAGTCCCCCGCCAGGCACACTCCGGAAATTGCAAGGGCTTCTTAATAAATTCCTGTGGGAAAATAAGAAGCTGCGTCTTGCATTTGCACACATAACCTCCTCAAAGGCGCAAGGCAGTCTAGGCTTTCCGCTGGTGGCGCTTAATACCATGCAACATGCCCCTATCCAGCAAACATTGGAACTTTATGGACCAATCGGTGGCTGGACAAAACATATGGTGCGAACTGTGGCTCCTGCACAAGCATAGGGGGTGGGGACTGTATTCCCCTCCGATTACTTCCCCGATGCTCAAGGTGTGGGACCAACTAGCCTACCCAAAAGGTTGGACCACATTTCCTTCTCCTATGTCCCCCATCATAGATAATCCCAACTTTCAGCCAGGATGTGCGTCCCCGATCTTCCATCGCTGGAGGGAGGAGGGGTGCAAGAGAGTAGGGTCCCTTTTTGATGTTGATGGCTTGATCCCTTTCCTCAGTTATGCAAAGATTATGACCTCCCAGCCTCGGATGCCTTCCACTACTCACAAGTCGCACACTGGGTTACACGAGCTTAGAACTTCGCCCTCATGTCTCGTCCCTTGACAACCTTCGAAAAGTGGCTGGTGTGTAAAAAGGATGACAGTAAGCTCATATCTGAACAAAGAGACAACACACAAAGGCACAAGTCAGGTGGGAGACTGAATTGGGGAGGCCCTTATCACACAAAGAGTGGGAACACATTTTTTACCGGGCACATCACACTGCTTCCCATACGGCAGGTGGAGGATCTGTATATAAGGTGGTCACTTACTGGTATTATACTCTTGCGCGTATTAAGTGCTGGGACAGGTCCAAGTCAGACCTCTGCTGGCAGGGGTGTAGTCTTACTGGTACCCTGGTGTATTTGCTCAGGCATTGTCCAAAGTTAGAGCGCTATTGGTCAGCAATCATTGATGACATAGATGCGGCATTTCAGATGACATTACCACGGGTTCCTGAGCATACACTACTAGGTCTCCCCCACCCTAGGGGCTTCCCGCTGTAATCCTTGAGGGGCAAACAGATCGTTATGGCATTACTTGCAGCGCGCCAGGTGCTTTTAGCACATTGGGGATCTACGTTAGTCCCAGACCAACGAGAGGGCCAATACTCTGGCGGATGTAGGGCAGCGGATTAGATGGGTGTGAACTGATGCGGAGAGAGGGTGGGGGTGGGTTGGGGTTGCTTTCTTCTTTTTTGTTTTTCCTATAAAAGTGGTATCTTTGCTGGGTGCATTAATATTTAACACACATTTGAAAACCATTGCAAGGTCGCCCTCCAGGATGTAGACCTGACCGCTGTGCATTCATATGCTGTTTCGCTCTGCCGGCGCCCCGATGTAGGCAGCTAAGCTGTGTTTTACTACCATGCTACCAAGCAAGAAAAATGATTGATTCTAAAATATATGTATACAATTTGTATATGTTAATAATGTTTTTTTAAGTTAATTTTGTATTTTAGTACCGTAGCGGGTTGTGGGTTTATAGGGGAATTATGTTAATTATACTAAATTATTAATTTTTAGGAATTATGAGTTAATTGTAATTAATTTTTGCATTGAAGTTCTGTAGCGGGTTGTGGGTTTATAGGGGAATAAGGTAGGAAGTAATTTAAATGTAATTAAGTAATAATTTATTTTCATTCATTGGTATTGATAAGTATATTATTGTTAATTAATTATGAATTGGTAATTCATTTTTATTAATTGGTAATTCATTTTTATTAATTGATTAATTGAAAATTATGTTAAGTGTATTGTTTTAATATTGGAGTGAGTTGTGCGTTTATAGGGGAATAGTGTTGAAAGTAATGGAAATCTAATAACGTAATTATCAAATGTATTGTTCGGTTTTGAATTTTAATTTATTGCACATTAATTATGAATTGGTAATTATTTAAAAGTATAATTTTTTGGTTATGCAAATAATGTATTATTGTTTAGTTATGAATTGGTAATTAAATATCATTAAATATTATTTATTGATATGTTTAATTAATATATTATTATGTAACTATTAATTGGTAATTAATGTTTAATAATTAATATTGTTTGGTATACAAAATAATGAATATGTTTTTGTTATTAAAATATGTTATTGTTCAATAGTTGTTAATTGGTAATTCATATTTATTAATTATGTTGTATTGATATTTATTATTAATTGATTGTTATTATTTATTTATTGGTAACTATGTTTTTATTAATTATTTATTGGTATTTGTAAATAGGTTAGAGTTATTTAATAATTAATTCATTAATGATTAAAAACATTATTTTATTTATAAGTATGTTATTTTTAACTTCTATGCTATCCAACACTTTCCCTACTGTTCTACTCTCTGGAGTGGGAAAAGTAATTTTTTCCCCTATGCTATCCAATACTTTCTCTACTGTAGCATTCTCTGGAGTTGGAATAGTAATTTTTACCCCTACGCTATCCAACACTTTCCCTACTGTTGCACTCTCTGGAGTTTGAATAGTAATTTTACCCCTCCAATATCCAACACTTTCCCTACTGTTGCACTCTCTGGAGTGGGAATAGTAATTTTTACCCCTACGCTATCCAACTCTTTCCCTACTGTTGCACTCTCTGGAGTGGGAACAGTAATTTTTACCCCTACGCTATCCAACACTTTCCCTACTGTTGCACTCTCTGGAGTTTGAATAGTAATTATTACCCCTACACTATCCAACACTTTCTCTACTGTTGCACTCTCTGGAGTGGGAATAGTAATTTTAAGCTCTACGCTACCCAACATTTTCCTTACTGTTGTTTTTTTTTTAGTTGGAATAGTAGTTTTATTCCTATTTAATATTCTTTGTATTATTTTAGCTAATGTAGTATATAATTAATTTTATAAATATTAAAAGTAAATTTAATTTTTTAAATTTGTTTTACATAATTATTACATTTTTATTTATGTTATTGTTTTATGTGTATAGATGTATTTGTAATTTATAATATTTTTTAATAAGTTATAAGTTTTAAAATAATTATTAAAACTGATTATTAAGTAATTATATATATTATATGTATATGTTTAATTAATGTTTTATTAAATTATATATTACTTATTAATTTTAAACAGTAGAACATATTTTTCACTATGTTTATTATATCTATAAGTATTATTTAGTTTATTTTACATATTTTTTAACTAAAAAAAACAATATTTTTGATAACGATATTTTTGACTTCGATATTTTTTTTCGATATTTTTGTACTTACCATGTTGTGAATAGGATGTTGATATTCTTGACATCGATATTCTTGCTCCGATATTTTTGAAGGTCGATTTTTTGACCTTCGATATTTTGTCAGTGATCTCTAGCAGACCCCATCTTTCCCTATCCAATGCACTTTAAGGACAAGGAGCACGTGACTTGCTGAGGTTGACAGTCCTTCTAGTTTTGTACATGCTTCTCAAGCGTTGCTTGCAAATTTGTTTTGTGCTGCACAGGTTCACTCTTGATTGAGTGGCTGTGATTTGAAATTTGAAATACTTGTTCAGATGAGAATTATGCATTGTTGTATAATTGGACCAGATTAAGAGAGAGGTGGGGCGCCGGGAACTGGGCAGTTAGTTGGGGATAAAAAGCCAGAGAGTCTGATTCAAACCTCGTGTGTCCCCCTTCCGAATTGGAAACACTGATATGTCTTAAATATTGCAGACTCCACTGGAATGGTCTGTTTCTTTTTTAATGCTATTGCTCAGGCTTTTTATATGTGAATTTCCTTTTTGTCATATCTGCATGAATTTCGTGAACATTGTCTTTTATTTTTCCTGGAATGTAACAGATGTAAAATTTTATTTGTGTATGTTTTAAAGAATATATGAAACTATAAACAAATGCCTGATAACTGTTGTTTGACAGGGGCATAACAAGGCAATGAACATAGACGACAGATGCACAGGACTGTGCTGGTGCTTTCCAGGGAACTAGCAAGGCAACAAATAGAACAGAGAGAGATATGCAGGACCTTGCTTCTGTTTGATAGGGACATAGCAAGGCGATGAACATAGAAGAGAGACATACAAGGTTGTACTGGTGTTTGACAGGCTCATCGTAAGGCAATGAACATAGAAGCGAGATGTACAGGGGTGTGATGCTGCTTGACAGAGTAAAGGCAATTATCAATTGCTTTATTAACCTTCCTCAAATTTGCTTCAAAATGCACCATTTGGCCACTCTTTTTTCAAACTTTTCACGGTGGGAGAACCCCCCAGAGCCCCCTGTAGGTTGTTCGGGCTCCAACAAATATTTTATGCCCCACCACTTTCAAATGTCACCAGACGCCACTGACTGATACAGATTATGACTGCAACATGGAAAACAGATCAGGGCACCTCCACGACCTCAGCACCATTACAGGTGATACTTACACATGGTAGACCTAGACAGGCTGACACTTGTCTATATAATATTCTGTTGCAGGCACGAAGCCCACAATTGACAGAACTCAGGGAATGGTCCATGAAAGCCTGGAGAGATTTGTTCAACTCCTCAACAGATTTGTTGCTGAAACGGCAACCTGGGCCTTTGTGGACTTGCCTCCAAAGAAGCGAGGTGCCCACATTTGGAGTCTCAACAAGCAGAATCGAGGGGTGATGCTGTGCTGAAATTAAAAAATGTGCCTTTACGAGCAGATAAATCAAATATTGCACCCATCCCACCTCGAGGTCACCTCTTCTACTTAGTCAAGCTGTAAAATCTTGGTGACGGGGCAACATATATAACAGTTTGTTCTGGCATGATGACTAGTGCCTTTTGATTTCCTTTTTGGGGTATTTAGAAAACTTCCATATTAAGGTCTATATTTTGCTGCTCAATTTAGGTGGTACTATATAATGGATGTCAGGTCATATCACATAAGGGTGGTTTCTTATATACCTTAGCCTGGTCTAGTTGTAGCACACCAACTTGAGGGCTGGTTCCTACTCGATAGATTAAGGTTGTTTAATACTCTTCCAATCTAACATGTCCCCTAACCCCTCATGGTTAAGATCCCAATCAACAGACGGTGTTGTCTGATCATCCTTGTGCCTTTCCATGCCACCCCATAAAGATGCCAATCCCTTGACAAGTTTGTGCACTGGGGGCATATTTACAGCAAAATGTCAGAGCATAGAGTTGCGACAAATTTGGCAGAGCCGCGCTCTGACATTTCCAAAATGAAGGGAGGTGCCGTATTTACAACAATACTGCGTACCCCTGTATTTTCCCTAGTGCTGGTGCTAAAATTAGCTGCCTAGCGCCAACCGGGAACCATTGCACCATAATGCAAGAGTTCCTGCATTGCAGGGGGTGATTGTTTATGTGCAGGAAGGTCTACCTTACTGCACATAAACAGTTCATAATGGTGATTTTTTTACTTCAATGTGTGCTGCAGAATGCAGCGCAAATAGAAGTAGCAAGTCATC
Source organism: Lissotriton vulgaris (assembly GCF_964263255.1). Taxonomy (NCBI): domain Eukaryota; kingdom Metazoa; phylum Chordata; class Amphibia; order Caudata; family Salamandridae; genus Lissotriton; species Lissotriton vulgaris. The sequence continues at coordinate 527,519,393 of NC_141691.1, read as the reverse complement.
ATTATTTAATGATTGTTTATGTGCAGGAAGGGACATCTTCCGGCACATAAACAATAATTAATGACATTTTGCTCTTTCTAGAATGCTGCACACATAGAGAAAGCAAAAACGAGGAGAAATAAAAGTATAAAAGTATTTCTCCTTGTTTTGCCCTTCTAACGCCTGCTCTTGCATGGCATTCGTTTTTGCCGCTGCCTCAGATTTACACATCCTTGTTAATCTGGAGCAGAATCAAAAAGCAATGGGTGTTGCGGTGGAACTCCCACAGCAACACCCATTGTGCACCCCTTTCAAGCTAAGCGATGCATGTAAAGGGTCAATGTTTACATGGCAGTGTTAAGTCACAAAAAGTGGCTAAACGCCGCTTTGTAAATATGGAGAAGGGCATAGCACCGCCAAAGCCTCCCTAAAAGAGTCGTTCTGATGGCGCTATCACCTTGTAAATATACCGCAAGGTTTGAGCTCTTGGAAACATTTTCATCCAATCCATCATATTCCGTTTGGCATCCTTGGTCTGCACTGGACAGTGGTTGAAGGCATTAAGGCTATTTGAACCTGCCTCCTCATCATCAGGTTTGCCACTTTTAGTTGAGTCCTTCATGAACTCTGTGGAGTTTTTCAGTGCGGCCTGCCTTGGTCACAGGACCTTGCCCTGAAGTGTTATCAGTGGAATCTTTACCTGAGCCATGTGTTTTCTGGAGATGTCTTAGGGCGGCCTCCACAGCCTGCTGAACTGACTGCTGGACCAATGCATGCAGTGCTTGGGCAAAGCAAAGGTAACATAGGTCACAAGGTCCTCCAGCAGGCTTAATTCATCAATACTGTCAAAAACAGTAAGAGGTTTCTTCTTCACATAGGCCTCCTCAAAACTATATTCATCTCTTGAGTTTGTACTATGTTATGTTTTGTTAAAGGTACTTATTAAGCGCGTGTTCACCAAGAGGTTACATGGCGCTGAGGACAAAGGGGAGGCGGTATTGACAGGGCAGGACATTGTCTTACGCGTAAGCTTGAGAAAACAACAAGCTCTTGAGGAATTTTCTAAACTGGGCATTAGGGGACGTAGACCTCAGTTCTATGGGGAGAGAGTTCCAGAAGTGAGGGGCCAGGACCGCAAATCTAAGACCCCCGTGTTTCTTGCGTTTAAAAGCTGGAGTGGTCAGTAGGTTCAGGTAAGAGAAGCGCAGCTCCCGGGAGGGGATATAGCGCTGAATCCTCGAAGAAACAAAGACAGGACCAACGCCAGCAAGTGCTTTAAAAATAGTGCAACCCAACTTGAAGTTACAGCGCTTGGCCAGACTCTTCATTAGGGGGCTAACATGATGGTGTTTGGGTTGACGCTAGATTAGCCTGGCCGCTTGGTTTTGTACCAGCTGCAGGCGACGTAATAACTACTACTGATAACTAGTCAGGATATGTATCCTAGTGGGCATTTATAAGCCGACACTACTTGTAGTGTCTTCCATAGCCCTGGAGCATACAGATGAATTATGCTACACAGGAGCTGCAGCTAAATATGACTTTATTCCTTAGCATACACTCACGCTGCGCATTACTTCATACTTCATACTTCCCATTAACCATACCCTAATACCTCCCCACATATTAGATAGTTCCTGTTCAGAGTCCGCACAAAACCACAAGGGTCCTAGTGAATATGACATCAATATGCTACACTACTCTCTAAATGTAATGGTGATTGAAGGAGGGTTCTTATCTAATGTCAATTTAAAGTGCTATTGATGACAGTGTTAATCCCCTAAGGATTTTATTGCTCCTCAACTGGACTGGCCCAACAATTATAGCTTTAATTTCAATGTAAATAGTAATGCTTATTAGGCTTAACAATGAAAACGAGACAAGAATTTAAAATAAAACAATGATGGCTTATTCAGTTCAAAACAGAGGGTAAAAGTTAAGGATTAGACTCAGTAAATTGGTCATTTAACTCAAATAGTAGCATGATGCTCGGAATGAAACGCAGAAAATAAGCAGAGTCAGATATAGTTTAGCTCTAAGGAATAAATCAAAGTTATAAATACAAGGTCAGTCTGACATGGTGTCTCCTCCTAAAGATCAAGGAAAGTGAGCCCATAACAATCAAGAATAGGCTTCATTTATAATACAAAATACAATAAAACTCATACATGAATAAAACTGTATAGGTGTGCCACAATTTGGACCAGTCAGGTTAAAGAAAGAAAAACACATTTTCTGAAATTAGTTTTTTCCGCACTATCCCACAGATTCACATAATGTAGTTCCCACAAAATATGTACGCAAAAAATGGCTTCTGCCCTTCATCAGATTGTGAGAGACCAGATTAACTAGGTCTGTACTACCGTTGTGTTTTAGGACAGATGATAAACTAATGTTGTATTCCAAAGCCTCGCTTTTGTGATCTATTTGCCCGTGATTGGAAGAGCAGGTCGCCATCGCCAGAAACGGACCCAGAGGGCGATGATCAGACTAAACTGTATAGTAGATGCCACACCACATCTGCACCAACAGTCTCCTCCTTTGCAGCATGAGCACAACCTACATGAATTGCCTGGGAACGCATTGTTACCTAGTCGAATATTTTTAGGTCAGTGTGGAAGTATTTGTATTCTTGTTAGTTTTTGCATCAATTCGTGCTGCGGTTATTGCCGCACCAAGATTATAACCCGTTCTAACGAAATGGATTTCACTAAATAACACCGAAACTGTTAGTACAAATACAAATACATACTATACAAAGACAAAGTCTCACGAGAAGCCACTGTTGTCCTAATAGGTGAGTTCTTGAAACAATTCACTCTTAGTGGAACGTTGTGCTACAGATCTTTAAAGAAAAGATACATTGTTTTGTACTTGGGAAAATTGACATTACATCTCAAACATTGTTTTCGAGGTTTCTTGTATATGAATCGTGTGTGTACAGAGTGAGACAAACATTAAAAGAGGACTCTGCTGCAAGATGACTGCGACCAGTTGGCATTTTGAAATTGATGCCTACATTAACTAATGTTAGCATAAGCACATTTCCCTCGACATAATGTCGTTATTTTAACTACACGTTAATTTTCTTTTATCACGTTAACACTACTGTACATTTAAATATAAATCCCTATCGCAGGATAAAATGCCATAATTCCAATTTACCTGGAAAGTCAAAAAGAGACGTTAAGAAACAAAGGGCCCGATGTAGGTGGCCAATACCGGTCGGAAACGGCCGAATTCGGCCGTTTCCGACCGGTATTTGGCCTTTTGAGATGTAGGGGACCTTTTTTTCTCCGATTCGGTATTTTACTGATTCGGTAAAATTACCGAATCGGAAAAATACCGAATCGGTAAGTTTACCGATTTTAAAAAATCGGGATGTAGGTGAGACTACTTTCAGTCCCACAGGCCCTTCAGATTCGGTATTTTAACACCCAATCCAATTGGGTGTTAAAATATCGAATCCAGGTGTGCATGCACATGTGTGCATGCACACCTATGCCATGTGACAGACAGACATGCCCTTAGGGCATGTCTGTGTGCCACATGGCACACAAGCCAGTATTGGGGGTGCTAGAGGGTGTCAAAGTGACACCCCCTGCACCCTTGCAGAAATCGGTAATTACCGAATCGGTAAATACCAATTCGGTAATGCACATTGATTCCTATGGGCTTCAAGGCCCATAGGAATCAATGGGGGATACCGATTCGGTATTTACAGAATCTGTAAATACCGAATCTTACAGATTCGGTATTTACCGATTCTGAAATACCCACATCTCCCCCCCTCCAATTTACCACTTCTTAAATACCGAATCGGTATGATTCGGTATTTAAGAAGTGGTAAATTGGAGTTTACCTACATCGGGCCCAAAGACCCTGGCCTGAGGGACTGAAGGACCTGGGACGCTGCAGGAGGGTGGCCGGGACGGAGCTGGCCACGCATATCCCGAGTTAGAAGTTCCTCGGTGTATCACCGGGGTATATTTGGGCGACAGGCAGTGGCGGTGCGTCCATTGGGGGCGTTGGGGCGTTGCCCCACTAGCCATGGACGCACCTGCCAACAACAACATGATGGCATGCATAATTTATAAAAAGTCAGGAACGGGATAATATCTGAGCAGCGCGCTACCATCTCCGGCCGGGAGAAGCCCGACAGAATCGGGCAGCGCATACGGGAGTGGGCCAGTGGGCCGTGCAGGGGGCGGTGCAAGCAGAATAGCGTTGGCCAGTAACTGCGAGCGGGCCAGTCAAAATAATAAGGACTCATCATGGATTTCACATGCGCAGTGTGTACTACACTAACTGTACACACTGCGCAAGTGAAATCCAGGAGGCCTCGATATTTTGACTGGCCTGCGCATGCGTACTGTGGTCCGTCCACCCCCCCCCACCCCCACCCCATGGCACTCGGAGACTAGACAGGCATGGGACCCGGGCCCCGGTCTCATTATGGGCAAATAGCAGTCTGCTCGTGAGCCAATCCTGGCGCAGTGGCGCTGTTAACGCTGCGCCAGGATTGGCTGCTGCAGCAGGATGGTGCCACTCGTGGTGTTGGCTGCTCGACTGCGGCCCGCACTGCATGGCCCAATCATTATCTAGCAAAGTCGAGGTGATTGGCCATTACCACGCGTGGCACACCAAAACAACTAATAATGAAACTAACAACAAGTGAAAGTAGAAGTAGACTCATATAGTCATAGAGTACCACTACCAGAGTCACTACAAGGAGTCCGTCGTCGTTGTGACTCGTCGTCATCGTTCTGCTGCCCTGGCCTGGTTGACTGCTGGACTTATTAGAGTGAGTGACATTCCAACTGTGTGTGCCCCTACGGTCCGGACCTCACTGTCACCACCACCGCGACACAGCACCGCGTCCAGCGTCCACGTAAACGTATGTTTTTTAAGACTCGACTAATAACGATATTAGTCAATGGTGGTGTGACAGTACTGTGTGCGAGGGGTGCAGACTGCACCAGAGAGGCCGCTTTTGAAGCCCGCTGGGGCCTCGTGTCATCGGCTCTCTGGGATCGATATGTGAGTGATTGGTGACGGTGTTATCTTATGTGCGTTGTGCAGCCCGGGTCCGAAGGATCGACACAAAGTGAGGGTTGAAGTCTCCGTACCGCGAGTGCGCGCTGGGCTGTTGAATTATCGATGGGGCAGGGGGTGAGCCCTCAGCACAGCACACCACTGTTTCAAAATTCAACTCTCTCTCTGGTTGATGTGGAGTCGTCAGGTAGGCCCTGACACGTGGCTGATAGCAAATACAGTAATGACCACAGACACTAGGTATGGGCTAGCCGGAAAGACCCCGAGCGGTCTTCCGCATCTTTATTTATACCCCGGCGCGAGCCCGCCCCGGGGTTGTGCGTGCGTGCGTGGGGGAAAGAGTTACAATGTAGTGGAGAGCCCGAGTGGCTCTCTACATCCCTCCTTTGTTTTAGTCCTTTCAGCTTTCTGGTCCCCGGACCACGTTCAAGGAGATGTCCATGCAAAGTCTCTGAGCCGTTGGCTGGGCATCGGATTGGGTCTTAGGCTGTAGCGATGGTTCCGGGTCTCTGATGGTTCCACGACCCTAGCCGGGGTTGCCCTCGGATCGACGCTCGCCTCTGATGCCCTTGGTTGACTTGGATTGATGCCGGGGCCGGGTGACATTGGCCTCGGTTGCCGCTCTCCTCTTGACGGTCCTGGCAGAGGGCTTGGGGACCTGGGAAAGCCGGTGTCTTCTAGCGCCAGCTCTTCCGCTTCCGTTTCTTCCGCCCGCTGATATCCAGCGGCTGCTTCGGTTGCCTTCCTGAAGCACGAGATGTTTCGTGTCACGGTCTGTCCGTCCCTCGTGGCAGTGACCATTGTCCCTTGCATCTTGTCCACTCGCCACACTTCGGGTTCAAATGGCGTTCGAAATTTCCATCCGGGATGGCGATCCTTGACGACCACCGCGTCTCCTACTTGGATGTCGGGTTCTTTGGCACGGCGACGCAGGCTTGCTTTTGTGTTGGTGGTTTGCCTCCGCGCTTGGGTAGCCTCGGCGTCCCTCTCTTCCGGCATCCATGCACTTGTTGTGGGTAGGCCATCTCTGGGGGCCCGCTTGAACAGCACATGGGCTGGGGCGCACTTGGTCGTCGCGTGTGGTGTCTGTCGGTAGGCCCCTAGAAACTGGTCTAGGGCCATCTCCAGGTCTTCACCGTTGTCCACCGCTATCCGAAGGGCTCTGTTTATCGTTCGCATCAGTCTCTCCACTTCTCCGTTGGCTTGAGGCCACAGCGGGGTGATCTTTCTGTGTTTAACTCGAAGAGCCTCCAGATATGATTGGAACTCTCTCCCTTGGAAGGGAGGTCCGTTGTCGGACTTGATCTCCTCGGGAAGACCCATTGTGGCGAACACGCGGTTTAGGACCTTCTTGACTTGTGGGAAAGCTGTCGATGCGATGACTTCTACTACTGGGAATTTCGAGAAGGAGTCTACCAGTACCAGCATGTGCCTTCCGTCCGGGAAGCTGCCGAAGTCGATGCTGAGTTGGGCCCAGGGCGTCCGAGGCGCTTCCTCCGTGAGTACGGGTGCTGGAAGGGGCTCGGCCCCGGTGATCGTACAGGCATGGCAGGACTGTATCATCGCCTCTACTTGGCTGTCCATTGCTGGAAACCACACCTTGCTCCTTAGGCGGGCTTTCGTTTTCGCCATGCCTTGGTGCCCCACGTGGGCTAGGCTCAACGCTCGTTGTTGGAGGCTTTCTGGCATGAGGATGAGGTGCCCTCGCAGGATCACTCCTTCCTCCCCCACACTGAGTTCGCTGCGTATTCGCCATAGCTGCTGTCTTGCATGGCTGACTTCAGGGCGGAGACTAGCGGCGCCATCAAGGAAGCGAGCCCAGCGGTTTTCCTCGAGGGCTTGGCGTACTTTCATGAGGGTCTCATCTTCTGCAGTGGCGTCCCCAATTTCCTTGAGCGTCATGTTGTCTGGACACGCGGCCTGCGTGATCATGTGCACTATCTCTTCCACTTCCTCTCCGTCCTCGGTGGGCGGCTGTTGAGGGGTGACATCTGGGTGTCGTGACAGGTAGTCAGCGGGGTTGTGAGCCCCGGGTCGGAACACGATCTTGAATCGGTATCCCTGCAGCTGGACAGCCCACCGTTCGATCCGTGGGGGAGCCAATCTTGAGGTTCCAGCGAAGAGGGGTAGGAGAGGCTTGTGGTCCGTGACCACGGTGAATTCCTGTCCACAGAGGTAGAGATGAAAATGCTGGCAGGCCCATTTGATGGCCAGGGCCTCCCTCTCTATCTGTGCGTACCGGGTCTCTGTGTCGGTCAGCGCCTTGCTGGCATAGGCGACCGGCCTCCACTCTTCCGGACCATACTCTTGCAGGAGAACGGCTCCTAGTCCTACGGGACTAGCGTCCACAATCAGTTCGGTTCTTCTCCTTGGCTGGAAGTAGGCCATAGTGGTGTTGTCCAGAAGACCGGCCTTGACATTCTGGAACGCTTTGTTTGCAGCCGCGGTCCAGTCCCATTTCTGATCAGTTCGGGTGAGAGCTCGGAGGGGCTCCGCGATGGCAGCCAGGTTCGGAATGAACCGGCCGCAGTACGTGGCCATGCCCAGGAAACTGCGCACTTCAGTTGGATTTCGAGGCGTGCTGGCCGCTTTGATCGCCTCCGCTTTCTTTGGGTCTACTTTGAGGCCTTCCCTGGTGAACGTATATCCGAAGAAATCCACCGATTCTTGGTAGAAGGCACATTTGGCTCGGTGTAGGGTCAGCCCACTGTCAGCAAGCCTCTGCAGAGTCGCTCTTAGGTTGGTGTGATGTTCTTCGAGGGTTGACGAATATACTAGAATATCATCGCTCAGGTTGATCACGCCTGTCAGTCCTGACAGCACCTCGCGAATGGCGTTTTGAAAGACTTCAGCCGCTGATGAGACGCCGAAGCTGAGCCGGGTGTAGCGACGCAGCCCTACATGCGTCGAGAATGTGGTGATGTATCTGCTGGCTGGCTCCAACTCTAGCTGGTGGTAACCTGAGTTGAGGTCCAGCTTCGAAAACCACTTCGCCCCGTTGAGGTCGGCTATGATGTCATCCATGGTGGGGGTGATATGCCTCTCGCGCTTGACGGCGGTGTTCGGGAGTCTCATATCCACGCATAAGCGAATGGCTCCTGGCTGCTTCGGCTTGGGGGCGACTACCAATGGGGGGACGCAGGGTGTCGGTCCGGACACTTTCTCGATTACCCCCAGATCTTCGAGCTTCCGTAGCTCCTCTTCTACTTGTGGCCGGAGGTTGAACGGTACCCGCCTATGTCTGAGTGCGACGGGCTTGACGGCAGTGTCTATGTGGAGTTTGAACTTCCGTCCCTTAAGTTTGCCGAGGCCTTTGAACAGTTCGGGGAAGTCTTTTAGCATGAAGTCCGCATGTGCCTGGTGCACTTGGTTGGCAAAGAAGACCAGGCCGAGGTCTTCCGCGGTGTGGCAACTCAGGAGGGTGCCTTTCTTGCCCTCCGTGATGTGGAACTTGGTTTCTGTCGAGTATTCTCCATTGACTACGGTGGTTTGGATAACCCCTCGAAGAGGTAGCGGTTCTGTACCTCCATAAGTGTAAATTCTTGTCATAGACGGTGTCAATGTCGGTTTTGGGGACATTTTGTCATATTGCTCTGAGTCCATGACGTTGACAGACGCTCCTGTATCTATCAGCGCGTTGACGCTCGTCCCGTCGACGGTGATGGAGCACATGGGGGGAGGCCTTCGTTTCGTAGACGCTCGGCTGACATAGGAGATGACGTAGACCTCGTCATCCTCGTCGTCCTCGTATCTGGGTCGTCTATCTTGTGCCTCGGTGTCAGGCGGGGGTCGCTCGTGGTCAAGTGACAACTGTTGGATCCTCTGCGTCACCGCTCGGGCACGTGGGCCTGCTGACCTGAATTTTCCCCCCCGGCAGACAGCGGCGAAATGGTTTAGGCGCCCGCACTTGAGGCATGTCTTGCCTCTGGCACCGCACGTGGCGGTAGCGGGATGGTCTTCGCCGCAGTAGCCACAGCGGTTGCTCCGTGGCGGGCCTTGCCTCTGCCTTACCGGCGGGAATCGCCTGTGGATTGCATCTACCCGCTCTTCCTTGATGGTCGGGGTCCGCGCTGTTGATGGGGTGATGACCGGGGTGCGCAACGCCACCTCCATCTCTTCTGCCCGTGCATCGGACAGTTCATGTGACCTGGCCAGGATGAGTATCTCGTCTAGCGATATTCCTGGTTGCCTGAGGATTAGTTTTCTTAGCAGCTTAGATTTGCATCCGACGATGATTTGATCCCTGATTTCCTCCCTGGGGTCGGTGAACGGGCACGTGCTCGCCAGTCGACGGAGTCGAGCATAGTACATGTCGACAGATTCAGAGTCAGTTTGCCAGGCACGCTTGAACTTGAACTTTTCAAAGTCATTGTTCAGCTGGGGGTCGAAATGGGCGTTGAGGGCCGCCACAGCGGCATCGTAGTCATGCTCGGGCCCGGTATTAGGGAGCGATTCGAACAGGTCGTAGATTTCCTGCCCCCCGTAGAGGATGAGAAGTGACCTCTTTACTGTCCCGTCTGTTTCCCTAGTTCCTTTGAAGTACAAATTAAGGCGCCCGACCCACGCTCTCCATCGGAGTGCAGCGGTCGCTGGGTCCGAGGTTTCGCTGAAAGGCGGGATGGGCGCCGCGCCGGCATGCAGGTGAGTGGGAAGCGCAGGTGCAGGGGGTCCTGCTGGGACTTGGGCTCCTCCTTGTGCTTGGGCCTGTGGGAGGGCTGCAGGCGCTACTGGTGGCGGCTGGACCGCCGGCGGTGGGGGCTGAACAGCCCCATCTTGGGGGGCTCCCGTCGCGTTTTGGCTCATGGTGACGCTCTATGCGTGATTGCCTGGTGCTTTCCGGTGTCAACGTGGTGTCGGGGCGCCACGTGGTGGAGTGCCCTGATGATTTGTTTTGAGGTGCGTGGGCCGAGATGCAGGCGGGGCGCCTGGGATAGCTGGTGTAGGCAGGTTGGCTTAGCCAAGGCTTGATTGTGGCCGTATAGTGTCTTCCCCCTTAAACTCAGGTTTGAGCGTCTCGTAAATGCCAGCCGATGATGCACAAGAAGCAGTATGCGCGTGGAGGCGCTGCAGAGGAAGTCCAACTGCCGGTACTAGAATTGCTGCTGCCAATGATTGATTGAGGCGTGTGTAGCGTAGGCGGGCGTAGCGCCAGCAGGCCGAGAGAGAGGCCTCGCGAGCACACGAGGCAGAGGCGCCGCTCGCGTGTCTTCTCCAGGGGGCGGAGGTCGCGGCCACGTGGTGCAGCAGCGGGGCCTCGTCAGGCGCAGGCGTCTCTCCTCCACGCCGGCCGGCGAATGGAGGAAGCGCGAGGGTCGCGCAGGCGGGGCCGAGGAACACTCACCCGCAGGAGGACACTGCAGCGCACCGGCTCCGCGAGTCCCGCCAGCTGAAGGCGCTCCCTCACGGGAGACGCGTGGGCGGGTCTCGGGCGTGGGCTGAACCGGCACAATGGAGCGGGTGGGCACCGCAGCTGGAGACTGGCCACGCAGCGAGCAGGCAGCGGCAGGCACACGTGGGAAGATAACCGGCCTCGTCGCCAGTGTGGAGTCGTCAGGTAGGCCCTGACACGTGGCTGATAGCAAATACAGTAATGACCACAGACACTAGGTATGGGCTAGCCGGAAAGACCCCGAGCGGTCTTCCGCATCTTTATTTATACCCCGGCGCGAGCCCGCCCCGGGGTTGTGCGTGCGTGCGTGGGGGAAAGAGTTACAATGTAGTGGAGAGCCCGAGTGGCTCTCTACAGTTGAGACTGAGAGCAGTACTGGTTGAGAGGCTTCACCCACCCGAGCAGTAGTACCTGCATGTTACAGCCGCCCCCTGCGCTTGCCTACAGTTAGCATCAGCATGTGTTGTGCACATTGTTCGTTTTTGTTAACAGATCCTGACCCAGACACAGACTACTGCCGTCGGTTTCATCTTTGGTTTTCCCTACAGTAACACAATACACATACACTGCACAACACATGCTGATGCCAAATCTTCGTTGTGGCTACTGTGGTCCCGATTCGGTATTCTATTGTAGTGCCCAGTTATGCTGTTAGCAGCAGTGTGTGTGAGTGTCAGTGCCGTGACTGGTGGCCGGTCTGACTCTTAACAACACAAAGTCGGACTTGGACGCGCCGCTGTGAGCGCTTCTCACTCAGCCTGGTCAGCCATGACAGCCAAGCACGGCAGGGACCGTCCGGGATGAGTGGGGCCCGGCCTGGGCCTGCCAGCCTGAGGTCCGACTCCGAGGGTGAGAACTTGAAGGTCTGATGTCCGGGGGTTAGAGTAGAGGGCTGCACACTTATGGGAAATGAGGATGCTTTAGTTAGTTTATTTATTTATTTGTGCGTTTTTATATAGCGCGGCCTCTACCCGAAGGTGTCAATCAGTCAGAGCGCTTCACAATAGGAACAGAACAGACAACAGAGAACATTACAAGTGAACAAAATACAAAAGCAAAGCAAACGTTACATTAAATGAAGCATGACAATCAACAAAATACAAGAGGTAGGCAGGTAGCAAGTGACAATCGTGAACCAACAAAATACAAGAGGTAGCAAACGGTGCATTACAGGGGGAAAAAGTGACATGTGCAGGATACAAAAGCGTACAAAGTAAACATGTCAGAGGTATATAATACTGCAATATATGGAGGGTACTCGAGCATAAGAACAAACGTTACATAGGCAACGGTGGCACTAGTGCATACAGACATGTTGGCTGGGGGTTGGCCAACTTCCATCTCAATTTAAAATATTACACTGCACAGGATGTATTATACATACAATAGGCAGAGCAGCAGACATACGATACCTACTGCGTTGTGGTCAGAGGGGTACTTTCTTTTACATATTGTTGAGCTATCTAAAGCTGAACCCCTTCTGGCAAGGAGTGACGTCGTCCCTGGCAGTGGCCGCTGCCTTACCCTTGCCACTAACTGCTTCAAGGTATAGATGGGGATCCATCTGGACGGACTCAGGTCACGTCATACACTAAGCTCCTGATCAGCTTGGGCAATATTGTTGCCATGGGAGATATTACAAAACACTGGGGCAGTCCACCTTGCCCGGGGCTGGCAGAATCACAAGAAGAGATAGAATTGTGCAGGGTCAGGGAAAGAATGATATACGAGTGCTGGGGTTATATGCATAAATATGAGAAAATCTGGGGGAACTGGGTAGGGACTGAGCTTGGCATAGGTCAGAGGAGGAGGGTTGATTGAGGGACAGAGGGGATCAGATGGGGGGGGGTGCAGGTTGAGTGATTGTGTTGCTATCAGCTTGTGAGAGAGAGAAGGGGAGGACCCAGGTTTCCGTTGTGCTATGATGACTGCGGAGTTTGTTTGTTAGGATATTTAATGTTTGTTGTTCTGGCTTGCAAAAAATTAATAAAACATTTTGGGGAAAGAAAGACATACTAGTGTTTTGAAAGACTTACGAAGTACATCAAGAACATATGCACCACATAATTTGTCTTGTGAACCCACATATTATGAGTTTAAGGAATACACTCAGTACATCAAGTTTATATTGAATACCTCTAGTCTTTCTATGGAGCGCCTAAGAAAATGTCAGCTATTTTGAACTGACCTTCACCTACTAATGGTCAGGAGACTAAAATGTTCCTTGTATCCACAATTTTCTAATCATCAATTCATCACAAATTTTGCTGAGATAACTTGCAACATTACGCTTGTTTTAAAAATCTAAATTATGAAGAAAGAAAAAGATCTTAATATGTGTAAGCAATTGTTTACTTAAGTACCAAAATGACGTCATCCTGACACTTCAAATAAATGTATTGCTGAAAGAGACACTTCTCAGTATTTTCGTTATCCCATGTTTTGTCAGAATCTGAACAGAACTACTGAGTATTTGAAGCCATGATCCTGGTGGGAAATATCTGTGGCTTGTGACTAAAAAAAACATTTAAAAACGGAACCAATTATTAACAAGCATTAGGAATGCATTAGGGCTCTGGTTTGTTTTAAGTTAGAGATAATGGCATTGTAAATGGAAATGTGTTTTAGGCACTCTGCACTACCACTCTGCACAACCAATCCGCACTCTGCACTCTCAATCTGCACTCTGCACTCTGCACTCTCAATCTGCACTCTGCACTCTGCACTCTCAATCTGCACTACCACTCTGCACTCTCAATCTGCACTCTGCACTCTGCACTCTCAATCTGCACTACCACTCTGCACTCTCAATCTGCACTACCACTCTGCACTCTGCACTACCACTCTGCACTACCACTCTGCACTCTGCACTACCACTCTGCACTCTGCACTACCACTCTGCACTACCACTCTGCACTACCCCTCTGCACTACCCCTCTGCACTACCCCTCTGCACTACCCCTTTGCACTACCCCTCTGCACTCTGCACTACCACTCTGCACTACCAAACTGCACTCTGCACATAACGTCGTCACCCGAAGGCCATCTCCTGCTCCCAACCATCGTTGTTCACAATGTTACTATCCTTCACCACAGCACAGAGCAGAACAGCGCCTTCCCTCATAGACTGACATACAGCATGGTGCCCAGTAGGACTGCGCCAGATTTATATTTAGCTGGTGTCGCAGCCGCCCAAACTCACACTGTGAACCCGAAGTAGGGCATGAAAAGCGCACTCTTTACCTCTTACTGAACTCGCCACCCGTAACCCTCAAATGTTCACAATAAGCCTGAAAGTTAAAATCTTTTTAAATGCATAATTTTTGGAATGAGTGAATGTTCAATATCATCCGAAATTGCACTTTCCCACTTATTTTTATCGCAGCTAAGAGTGACAGTGAAATATACAGCTGGTACCGTGTTCTTCCCTCGTTATTCCACTAACCATGTCAGCCGCTTAAATAAACAAACTGGCAAGCCAGCCCGAAGCACCCACCACGTCGACCCTGAAGTATCACCTCACAGGGCTATCAGTGCTCTAAAACAAACTCGCTTTACATTCCGTGTTCAAACAAGGACGTGCAAGCTGGCTGAAAACTGTAAACCTTTTATTCCAAACAAACATTTTACATTTCGGTAAAAGCATTTCAGCTATTCAAACATTTAAATTAGCCGAGTAAACCCGAGATGAAAGCAGCAACAAAATAATGCATGGCGCGCGCCCACCAAAACGCACTGCAGAATGGTGAACGCGCCCACAGCATCTGGATTCCATTACAGCACCTCCCTGACAGCTCCTAATTGATATTTATGGACGGCCGTGCTCGTAACCACACAGAAAATGCCACAAATGGCGGACGAAAATTACATTTAGCCTATCGTGTCAAGGCTACTAAAAGGACAGCACAGCGAAGACGAATCACTATGCAGATGCCATAACACAAGCACGCGCACTAAGGAATATATCTGGCCCGAGCCCTAAAGAAACTTTTTTTTTTCTTCTTTAACATAAGAGCTCGAAGCTCCGCCCCACTTCGTGATGACGTAGGCCGAGCCCTAAAAAGTACAGCTTTAGCAAAATCGCCAAGTAGTAATACTCATTCTGCCAGATATGCGTTTTTCTTTGTGTAATAGGATTTCCCTATCACCTATATTCCTGATTCAAAGAGAGTGTTGGTGGATTCTTTGTCTCCCCGTTAACCTGTATCATCATTTATTTTTAACCAGCCAGTAATTATTCATCATCAGTGAGTTGCTGGTGCAGTTTAGACTTTTGTAGATAAAGTCAAGATGGCTCAATAAGAGATAGATCGACAGTTACTGGAAGACTTTATTTTAAAGACTCCCCTTGTTGGATGATTTACCAACAAGCCATTTTTTTCAACAATGCAATTGAAACTGGATGTTACTAAAATGTGTCATAACCTACACATTTCTGATCATGGGGAAATACACATTTCTTTGACTTTAGGTTGCTATCTTTTTGGTAGCCATTTGTTCATTGTCACATTCAAGAATATGCTCTTGCCTGTCCTATTTGCTCCAACCTAATTTTCCATGTTCTAAAGCGTTAAGATAGTTACAGCTGTCACCACCAGTAGCTCCTGAAACTTGCCATATGATTTCTACAGAATTTATAATAGATCTTCAACTTAAGAAGGATATATTGTGATAGTGGTTACTCTAGACACAGTTTCAAAGATGGCTCAAGTTTCTTCTTTTCTATGGTTAAGAGGTCCGGGGTGAGAGGGCTGCAGAGTGTGAGGGTCTGTGTTCCAGGATGAGTGGGCCTTGATCTTCGGTTTGAGGGCTTGAGCCCAGAGGCCTGGATACAGCAGGCAGCAGAGTGTGAGGTCCTGGGGTACAGCAGTGTGAGGGTCCATGGCCCTGGGGTGACAGAGGGTCAGCGGTGGGGGGTACTCACCAGGAAGCAGGCTTCGAGGCCTGGTTGTGCTCGTGCCCCGTGAATATTGAAACCTCAATATTGAGGACAGGATTTCGATTATAATGTTGACAGGTACGCTTAGATTTCCTATCCCTAGCTCCACACATACTTAGGCGCTACATATATCTTCGGGGCACGTAGACTGGCACTGCTGTGCTCCCTTACACCTGTGCGCCTTTTAATATTCCCAGTATTCTCGTCCCAGGATGTTGGCGGTGTGATATCAGGGGTTCAATCCTAGGGGTGGGGGGCAGCTGTCACTGGTGCAGCAGGTGCAGTGGCACAGGGGCTCACGGTGTCAAGGCCCCTACCCTACACTCCACATATGACTGTGTCCTTATCTTCTATGTAAAGCACAGCCTGTGTGAACGAGGATTTGTGCCTTTTGACCTGTGTGTGTTAGTATGTCAGTAGTAATTGTGTGGTCCATTGTTAGGGCAATTCCACATCCTATAAACAATGTTTTGGTCCACCGTCTAAAGCATTTGAATTTTCCAGCACTATTACATGTGGCTTGTAAATATATTTGGGCAGCCGCTATTCGAATTTGTCAGCCATAACAGCGGGTAGCAGCCAGTATTTTCATTGGCATAGCCTACAGGTCGCGCCTTTGGGACCTTATAATTGTTTAGCCATGCAACACTTGTTGTTGCAATAAGGATATTGTTAATGTTTTTCCTAGAGAGAGATCAGACTTTTGTGTAATGGAAGTTTTGACTCATGGAAAGGTAGCAGAGAAGGTTAATGTGCCTGCTGCAAAGAACATATACCTGATGCAGATCACAAAATGCTGTAAATAGGTCAGTGAGTCACTGCATTTCTCAGATAAATCATTTTGTCACATGCAGTTCGTAAGTAAAAATCCTAACATACAACAGTGAACTATTGAAAACTGCAAGGTTAAAATTGTACCATTATGCCCCCCCCCCCTAGTCTTTGTTTGATTACCCTAATGTCTCAAAAATAAATTGATATATTTTTATTTCCAGCACCTGGTAAAGCCTGACAACCTGAACCTCTCCCTAATCTGTGAGGTTCTCAGCATTGTATCTTGAAGTCTGTGATGAAGCTCTGTTGTTATACTGAATAAGCAGCTACCTAGTATGTTATATGACAGCTCTTTAATAATGTAATCCCTGCACTTTCACAATTGCTTTATTAACCTTCCTTCTTTCTCAGATTTGCTTGGAAATGCACCATTTTTCCACAATTTTTTCAAAATTTTCGCTCGCTACGGTACAGTATGATTATCAGTTTCCGCCCCACCATTTTCAAATGTCACCAGCCGCCACTGGCGACAGGCGCTCTGCTAATTGGGGTGGTGGGTAGTTTGAAACCCACGGAGCAGGGGGCAGGCAGGGGGGGTTTTGTTTTTGCAGAGGTGAGTGGGATGGTTGGGGTCAGTACAGGGAGGAGAACAGGGGACTTTTGGATGTACATGTTACCGTTTGCACTGTTAGAGCCTTTGGGGGGGGAACAAGGGTGGGTGATGGCCGCTGGGGGGGATCCGGGGAGGGACGGGGAGTTGGGGGTTTGCTATGGTCGTACAGAGTGACTGCCTATGATGTCCTTAATGGTTCAGTGGTGCTGAGTAGAAACGGCTTACAAAGCAATGGCTTTGGCTAGGCAATGGGAAAAGAGCTTAAAAATCATGAGCTGGAATGTAAATGGGCTTGGGGACAGACTTAAGCGCACTATAGTCCTCCAACTCATTAAACGACACCAACCGGACATAGTAATGCTGCAAGAAACTCACCTACTGGGTAACACGTGCCACGCTCTCAACAGGTGGGGCTACACTCTCACTTCACACTCTGGCTTCACCTCAGGTTCCAGAGGGGTGGGGATCCTTTTGCGCCGCTCCTTGCCCCTCCACATTGACAGTACTAAATCAGACCCACAGGGCCGCTTCACGGTGGTCACAGGAAGATCGGAGGGTTACACGCTGAACCTGCTTTCGGCCTACATCCCGCCGGGCTTGCAAGCTCAAGCATTTGCGGACCTGGGCAAATTGCTGCTCTCCCTTCCCGAAGGTCAGTTGGTCTTGGGCGGAGACTTCAATTCAGTAGTGTCAGGCATCCTTGATAGACAGCCCTCCAGAGACCTACCCCAAGGGCAACAGTGGTTAGCTGACTTTCTTGAGGCCTTTGGACTTACTGACGTTTGGCGTCACCTGCATCCCACGAATAGCCAATTCACCTTCTTCTCTGGGCCGCATCACACCTTCTCACGCATTGACTACATCCTCACCGTCCTGCAACACCACACTATAGTACGAGAGGCCACACTATTAACCCAGGGCATTTCGGACCATTCGCCAGTAACTTCACACATCACGTTTGGATCCAGGATGGAGGGATGTGTGGCGCCAATAAACCCCTGGCACCTTAAAAACGAAGACACGCGGGGGAAACTTGACACCTCTATCGCCCACTATTTTGAAGAGAATTTGGGATCAGTAGACTCCCCTGTCACGGTATGGGAGGCATTTAAAACGGTGGTACGGGGGGAGGCGCTGTCGGCCATTTCAGGTAAACGACGGGAACAGCGATGTCAGGTCACTGCAGTTGAGGCGGACCTTGCGGAACTAAAGGCGGAAGCACTCGAAAGAGTGGCCAGGATGGCCAGACATAAGTGGCAGGTCAAGTTGGCAGACTACAGAGAGCTGGTCTCCCAGGAGGCCCAGGCGGTGGCCAGACATAGGATGGGTAGGCTGTACGACCAGGGAGACAAAGCCGGAAAGCTCATCGCCTGGTTAGATAAAAAGCAGCAGGCCAGGAAGATAGTCCTGTTAATCCATACGCAATCCAGAGTAATCCTTACAGAGCCTCTGGATATAGTGGATGAGTTTGCTAGACACTACAAACAGGTCTATACGAAGGTGTCTGACCGTCCAGAGGAAGACTCTATAGCCCTCCTTGCAGATATCCGAATACCGTGTCTATCTGATGATGATCGAGAGACCATTGACAGCCCACTCACAGAGACCGAAAGACAGCGCGCGATAATGGAACTCCGGCCAGGGAAAGCATTGGGTCCCAACGGCCTCCCGATAGAATTGTACAAGATTAAACCTGATACTATTAGTAAGCATCTTAAAGCCATGTTTGAGACCAGTAGAAAGGAAGGAATACTGCCGCGCGACCAGCGCATTGCCACTATAGTGGCAATCCCAAAGGAGGGGAAACCCGTTGAATCCTGTGCCTCATACAGGCCAATCTCCCTCCTCAACGCCGAGCCAAAGATACTGGCAAAAACACTCGCCAATAGACTTAAACCAGTACTGAGTACACTGGTGCATCCTGACCAATCAGGCTTTATGCCACACCGAAATACGGCCCTCAACATCCGACGATTACACGGAGTGCTTGGGCAGTGCCATAAACAGAAGGAGGACGTGGTGGTGATCTCCCTGGACGCCACTATGGCGTTTGACACCCTAGAATGGCCGTACATGTTCGCTGTCCTGCGTAAGCTGGGCTTCGGGCCCCAGTTTACGTCGTGGGTTCGTCTCCTTTATTCGGAACCGCTGGCACAGGTCCTGGTGAATAACAAAGTGTCAGAGGTCTTCACTTTAGAGTGGGGAACTAGACAGGGCTGCCCTCTATCCCCCCTCCTGTTCGCCCTCTCCCTGGAATCGTTGGCTGCCTGGATCAGACACGACGTATACCTTCGCGGCATAGAGTGGGCGGAGGGATGGGAAGATAAAATATCCCTATACGCTGACGATATTCTTCTATACCTCTCCAAGCCACGACGGTCGATCCTTGCAGCACTCGATATCTTTGCTAGCTTTGGTCGTAATTCCGGCTTCAGAGTCAACTGGAGCAAATCGTATCTTTACGTCCTCAGAGGGAGTCCCCCGAGGCTTCCCGGCACGTGCCTCATCACAGTCGCTGAGGAAGGCTTCAAATACCTGGGAGTGTTCATCTCCACGGACAAGGCCCTATCCTACGAGCGTAATCTTCAACCTCCCCTTCGGCGTCTCCAACGAGAGGCCAAGTCCTGGCAGGACCTGCCATTGTCATTGTTAGGCCGAGCTGACTTATTCAAAATGATGGCGCTGCCTAGGTTCCTCTATGCCCTCCAGAATTACCCGGACCTGGTGCCGAACTCCTACTTCACAGCAATTGAGGCGGCTCAGCGTACCCTCCTTTGGGCGGGCGCCCCTCGTATTGCCTTGTCAAAACTCACACGGGGGTGGTATGATGGCGGCATAGCCCTCCCCGACATCCGTAAGTACTACTGGGCGGCCCACCTCTCGGCAATTAATCAGGGGACCTATGGGGATGGCAATGATCCGGCCTATGGGATGGACAGATGGCAACTCCCCGGGGGGAACTATGAAATTGCACTATATTCTAAAATGGGTAAACATCAATTCACTGGGCCTACACGACACTCGATACAGATATGGCACATAGCCCAGAAAACACTAGGCTGGTCCGGGGTCCTCACCATGGCTACACCACTCTGGGCTTCGGAAACGTTAGGCAACTTGGGTCGTACTAAAGGGTTCCGGAATTGGGACCTCATTGGGATCTCCCAAATAAAAGACGTCTGGGGCCCTAAAGGTGTTCACACATTCGCTCACATGCAGGCAACATACGAACTGGCACACACTGAATACTTCAGATACCTGCAGGTGCGACACTCACTTCAGACAAACATTCCACCTGGCACCACACTGCCCCAATGCTCCCCTCTTGAAGACAGACTGTTAGATGGCCTTATGCCAGAACATGCTATATCTCCCACGTACAAAAAATTGCTCAATAACTCCCCAGACCTACTCCTTCCCTTAAGAGAGAAATGGACTGCTGATGGGTTGGAAATTGATGAGGAGGAATGGTCCTATGCTCTTGGCTCTCCCCGCGAGGTGGCAATATCAGCCCGACTGCGCCTAATCCAACTGAAAATACTACACAGAATTTATATTTCATGTACGAGGCTGCAGATGATGGGAAGAGGTGGGGACGGACTCTGCAGAAGGAGGTGTGCTGCAGAGGGTACCTTCTTTCATATCCTTTGGGGTGTCAAAACGTACAAATGTACTGGGGGAGAGTGGTGCGGTGCATGCAGGAGGTGTGGGAGGTGGAAATTCGACCTGAGGCCAAAAGATGTCTGCTCAACATTTGGGAACCAACTGACTTACCACACAAAGGGAGGATTTGGGTAACGCTTGGGCTGATGGTGGCGAAACGGAACATTGCTAGGCTGTGCGGTGATCCCAGCCCGCCGAAACTGAGAGACTGGAAATGTGACATGGACTGGTGCATGCTGCAGGAGAAGACAGTATATGTCACACGAGGCTGTCCTCGCAAATGGGTGGAAATATGGTCCAGGTGGAACGAGTACAGGGGGAACATATGTGAGCCTCCTCTAACCACGCAGTCTAGCTCATTGGAAATATAAGGCAGACCATTGCTACCTGACTCCATGCACGCAAATGCACTTGGGTACCATACAAGCACCGTAACTGCTCTTAACCTGGCAGCCATGTAAATTGTCGACCAAGTTAAAGGGGGGTTTGTTTTCTGTTTGTTCCTCTTTGGGAACATTTTATACACTTTGCCCTTATCATACGTGCTAAACTGTAAAATGTGACCTTCCTAATCCGCATTATCCTTCGGGATCTCATAAATTTGCACTCTGCGACGCCGCTGTACCCCCGGGCTGACGGCAATGGGCTGTGTCTTTGTTCTACGACACTAAAAGGGTTTTTTACTGTTTGCCGGCCCGAAGGGTTGTAGGCGAGGAATGTTTGATTTGATCCGCTGAATAAAGGTCTTTAAAAAAAAAAAACAAAGACCCCTGGATCGTTAGGCACAGTAAGAAATTAAAAGCAGTATGATGTCTAGGTGTAGATTTCAGTTGCATTTGAACAGCATGCCACAGCTGAAGGAATGTACAAAATGGCCGGTGCGCTCCTGTTGGCACAGCTGACACAAAGAAAGGACTTTTTGCATATGCGCTGGCAGAGTGATCTAGAGTAGCACAGAAAGGGTCTAGGACACCCAATTCATGCCCCTCACTCAGACTATTCTTCCCCGGATGCAAAAGACTGCAGAAGAGGGTGCACGCCTCCATCAAACTCCAAAGAATGACAGCTTGAGCAGTTATGCACCAAAGACAGACTTGCTGAGGGTCTGCTGACCCCCACAGCATGCAGATGGAGAAACTAATAAAGCAGCCACCCAAAACAATGTGTAACAGAATGAATACAATGCAATCCACTAGTGCCATGGATAAAGTCATCTTCTGTGCACTAAGGTCTCCTCGTATTGGCCCGTCCACGAATAAAACTCATTTTGTGTGAAGTTCCAAACTCCCCTGCTAATAGTCTCTCAAATAATATCCATTGGGTGACTTCAAAGAAAGATCTTGCAGTGCACAGAGGTCACTTCTTCCTGCCCTGGCTCCAGTCTCACTACAGGGGGGTACGCGGCCCTTTGTGTGTGGGCAGAACACATCCTATTCGAGTGTAAGTGTGAGGCTGTGTCCAGTTCCTCACTCCCACACCACCATGAAGATGCATGAAGTCACATCCAAGTTCCCTTTTTTGTGTCCTCACATGCAATTTAAGAGACAAATTACTCAAGCTGTCAGGAGAAATGGCAGAAGAGGGGAAGAGAAACAAATCTGAAATCCTCTGCCTGGTCCAAAAACCTCACACAGCCTTATTCTTCGGAGATTCTTGTTGGCCCTGGTGCTGTCTCTTTTGAAATGGCCAAATTTAAATGCATAATCATTAAACATAGTTATACCTAACCTTCTGTGAAGTTCTTATGTAATTCAAATCATGTTTTGTACCCATTATCCCATAACACCCACATCTCTACTTTCTACCAGAAACAGCAGCTGCAGTTCTGGTTATTCACCAGTTGAGTAGATATTACACAATCTCTAAAGTTTAGAGCACTGGGTAGCACCCATTTCAAACAGATCTCACTGTGTGCAATAGAATTAGGACAAACAGCAGGGATGCCTGCTTCTTTTATAGTTTTGACAGTGACCCCTCACCATCTGTGACAAGAAAAATCATCAGTGCACGGCTTACCTTTGTTTACGTTCCCATTACCTTTGATGTTGTCTTACCCACTTCCTGCTTGCAAACCTGGATTCGAGGAGCAGTGCCAAAACATTTGGGCACCCTCTGCCTTTTCTAGACCACACTTAGGACAGATCTTCACACCTCGACCACCTAGGTTGGATAACGTCTTTGGAGTCCAATATACCCTGTGCACTGTGAAGAGATGATTTTTTCTGAGAGGTGTAGATTTAACCGAAGCTCCATTATTATTTAATCTTTACACCGCCGATTTACCTAAAGAACTGGCAGGCGCAGCCTTGGTCGCCCCAAAATTGGGTGGGACATGTCTACAGATAATGCAATATGCTGACAATATCATTATTATGGACCATACAAAAATTGGACTACAACGATCGCTCATTGCCCTTAATATGTACAATATAAAGAACCATCTTCTGATGAACGAATCAAAAACCAAAGTTATGACCTTTGGGAAATACAAAAAAAAGAAAAATCTTTCTTGGCGAGCAGGTGGACTACAACCTGTACCAGCTATAACTACTTAGGAGTTTGGTTCAACGAAAAATCAAATCAAGCATCTCACCTTAGACATCTAAGGCCTAAGGGCATGTGGATTATACATAGCCTGAGGCGCCTGAACCGTCATTTGCACAGCCGAGCCAATTCTAAGGGTTCTACGTGCCAAACTACTACCAGCAATGTCTTATGGCCATTTGGCCTTCCCTGGAAAAATCGATGCATTCTTAGTAAATCTACAAATAAAAGCCTACAAGAAAATATTTTCTGTTCCGCAGCACGCAAGGAGGTCGAGGCTGAGACTTGAGCTGGGCCTGGCAAGCGCAGACCTTCACTGTGTGGTAGACTTAATTCAATTTTACATTCACACTCTACGAGTTCCTGCACAATCTATGAAAGAACAATTGCAAGCTGTGTTCACGGATGAACTTTCTCCTTGGCACAAACAGTTGCATCTCGCTATTTCCACATTAAAGATCGAAGCCACCACCCTCACTAATCCAACCATCCCCCTGTCAATGTGGAAAAAAACAATAAAAAACGAAATCACTCTAGTATCATTCCAGACAGACGTTGCCGGGCTTTCTCAAAACGCATTCTTCACAGCTTTGAATGATTTGTATATCAAGGGGAAACCTCAACCGTATTACAACTACTCTCTTCACTCTCAGACTCGTAATAAAATACTGTACATGAGGCTGTTAGCTCTACCAATTTTTAATTTTAATCCGCTGTGGGCCCGGTGGAATGAGCAGTCTGCATGCAGGCTCTGCAACTATCTACATGAGTCCTGGCTTCACCTGCTATGTTGCTGTCCACACTTTGCCATAGATCGTCTCCACCTACTGGCTCTAGTTTTTCGGGAAAAGACATTGAGACACTGCAGGGAAGCATCGTATTTGTGTTTTAGCCACAACCCAGACCAGGCTCTAGCAAGAGCAGGGAAGTTTGTTAACATTATTTTAACCGCACTGCATAATGCTTAGCATTAAGAAACTGATTAGGACTTTTATATTTTAAATTTTATATTTCATTATGCATTGATACGTTGTATATTATGGTTTTAATTAACTGTATAATAAAGAGAATCCTCTGCCAGATCCAAAAGCCTCACACAGCCTTATTCTTCGGAGATTCTTGTTGGCCCTGGTGCTGTCTCTTTTGAAATGGCCATATTTAAATGCATAATCATTAAACATAGTTATACCTAACCTTCTGTGAAGTTCTTATGTAATTCAAAGCCTGTTTTGTACCCATTATCCCATAACACCCACATCTCTACTTTCTACCAGAAACAGCAGCTGCAGTTCTGGTTATTCACCCATTGAGTAGATATTACACAATCTCTAAAGTTTAGAGCACTGGGTAGCACCCAGTTCAAACAGATCTCCCTGTGTGCAATAGAATTAGGACAAACAGCAGGGATGCCTGCTTCTTTTATAGTTTTAACAGTGACCCCTCACCATCTGTGACAAGAAAAATCATCAGTGCACGGCTTACCTTTGTTTCCGTTCCCATTACCTTTGATGTTGTCTTACCCACTTCCTGCTTGCAAACCTGGATTCGAGGAGCAGTGCCAAAACATTTGGGCACATTCTGCCTTTTCTAGACCACACTTATGACAGGTCTTCACACCTCGACCACCTAGGTTGGATAACGTCTTTGGAGTCCCATATACCCTGTGCACTGTAAAGAGACGATTTTTCCTGGAGTTGTAGATTTAACTGAAGTCCAAAGAATAGACATCGATATTTGTCATAAAGCTTTTAAATCCAGTATCAGCAGGTTCCTCTTCCTGGTCTCGGCTGGCAAGGTGAAAACTTCCCAGCTTGCGCTATCATCATGTACCATTTAGAGACTTCTGTCTTTTGAAATAGGCTTCCTCGTAGTTTTTCCTCCCATTCTCGGTTTCTTTTTCCATCTTTACCTAGTCCACGTGCCCAGCTGCCAACTACTAGTACTTAATTTCAATAAGTTGCCTTTTGTGATTTCGATCAAGGATTCTCAGGGTACTAAGGAGTTTACTGTTATAACTTGACCCCACTTGTTCATACCTGCCTCTATTAAGGGGCCTGCCAGCTTGTCCCTTAGACATTCTGGTGTCCCCAGCGATTTCCATTTTGGGGCTAAATCACTGTAATACAGTATTCCTAGTGTCTTTCCATCTTGATACCATAACTTGCAGGCTGCATCAAGCGTCTTAAGTTTAACGTTTTTAAAGAATTTAGAATGTCCTAATTTGAAGGGAAAATGATCACCCATTTGGTGTAGATTTTTCGTCAGGGCATTAAGAAGAGGAGAAAGGGAAAGGTTTGTCGAATAGTAAGGGTCTGATGTTCCTTAGCTGAAAAGCCCCGCACTACAGTTGGTATTCCTGGATAGCAATATCCCCTTCTCTCTTGTTCCTACAGAGTTTCTTCCATGCAATCCTAACCCTCGTAGATGACCATTTAAAGCTGGTAACCTCCCCAAGACTAAAGGTATTACAGGCAGAAAAAAAGGGATACACAATATTATACACATTAGAGGGTTACACAGCAATGGATAGAAATACATGCAGTGGTCTTCTCGTGACAAGTAGTTATGACCTCATCTGACATTGTTGCAACCAATGGGTCCGTTGGCGTGTGAAGTGGAGTTTGAGTGTATTTCGCCAGGGTCTTCAACTCCATGATCGGAGGGTGCGTGTCAGTAGAGGCATGTGTGAGTGTTGTCGCCGTGCGTGTCGTCGTAGAACTGTAAACCCGTGATAGGTGCTGATGATGGAAAACAAAAAAGCTCTGCTCTCGGAACTACCGGTCTATATTTAAAAGAAAAACGTGTAACCATAGGGAAAACTTTTCCTAGTGTGGCATGTGGCGAAGGACGTGTGGGGCTCGCCGGTCGGGGTCAGCGGGCGCGGTGCACGGAGGGCACCAAGATCCACGAGGGAAATGGCCAATCGGGGCGGGGGGGGGGCAGGCCGCGTGATTGACCTGCAAGAGGGGCCTACTGTCGATCTGCTTCGCTTTGCGCGTGGGGGGAGCCAGTGCCTGGTAATTGAGTGGGGTGTCATGGGGAGGCCTGGGTTCGAGGGGGGGATGGATCTGGTATGACTTCTGGGGTCGTCTCATGTTTGAAATGTATGAGTAACTGTGCCCATTCTAGAGACATGGGGTTCTTTCGCATTCCCCTGACTTCCTCGTCTCGCAATAGCTCCTCCTCTGTCGTCCCCCATTTATTCACCGCACCTATCCAGGCTGCTTCCGGGGGCCTGAGGGGGCCCTCCAGTGCATGGCGATAGCCCTCTTTGCCAGTAGAGGGACAAAGGAGGCGAACTTCCATTGCAGTTTCTCCGATTTCTTTCTGTTGTACGTACCCAACGCACAAACTTCCCAAGAGTCTACTTGTGGTAGGTTGACTAACGTAGGAAGGGTCTGGTGTATCGAGGTCCAGTATTGGCTTATGGAGGGGCAGTCCCAGAATATGTGTTTAAAATGTGCTGCTGGGAGGTTACAATGCGGGCAAAGGAATGATGTGTCCGGGTTGTATCGTTGAAGTTTATCTGGCGTGAGGTAGGCTCGGTGAAGAATATTAAATTGTATGTTCTTACTTTTTTGGTGTTTTCCAGGGCGCGTTTTCATACCGCGTCATGGAACACCCTACCCACGTCCTCTTCCTGTAGTCTGTTGTAGGGTGTCTAGGGTGACGTTTGTCAGTTCTCTAATGGCTTTATAGTGCCATGTTACTAAGTGCCTGCCGGATCCCATGCTTAGTATTGTATGGAGCACCGGGTGTGTGGGTGGTTCCCCTTCTCGGAGGTCTCAGAACGGTTGTGTGCTCTCTAGGAACTGCCTGTGCAGGAGGAATTGGCCTCGCGGGAGGTCGTACCATTCGACCATCTGGTCGTAGGTGCGCAGTTGTCTGTCCTGGATCAACTCCGATATCTCCGTGACATCATGGTCGGACCAGGTTTGTAAACTCCTGGGGGTGAAGTGGTGTTCCCCTCTAGGGAGACCCACCAGCGGTAGTAGGGGGGAATAAAGCGGCCTGTCCTTGGTGAGCCGGTAAATGTGCATCATACACTTACGTGCTATAGATACCTGGAGCGGGTGGGTGTGGGACGGTTTGGATCCCGGCAATAGCATGCGTCTGACGACCGGGAGAGGTATCTTGCCGGTGTCTGTCGTAGTTTCCACTACATGGCGTTCCGCCGTCCAGTGAGATAGCCACTGAAGTTGCGCCGCCAGGAAGTATGATTCGAAAGACAGGGCACCTAGGCCGCCCTCTGTAGTGGGTAACTGTAGTTTTTGGAGCGCTACTCTGCGCCGGCCATTTCCCCATATGACCTTGGTGAGCAACGTGTCTAGTTCCCGGAAAAAGGATCTGGGTGGTATCACCGGAAGTTTGCCGAAGTGATAAAGTAGTCTGGGTACCATTATCATTTTTGCCAGGGCTACCCAGCCGATAGGTGCCAGGGGCAGAGTTGTCCAGAAGGCCACTGCCGACCTTAAACCGGCTAGCACCTTGCAGTATAGTCGCACGCCAAGGTATCGAGGAGCCGCTCCATCCCACTGGAGCGAATGTGTGCCTAACGTCACCATGTGCGGTGCTAGATGGGGGCTGAGTGGGTAGACGGTCGATTTCTCTCAGTTAACCTTGAGTCCTGAGATGGTGCCAAAGGCTTGCAGAGTGTCCCATATTGGGGTGAGATCTCCAGTCACGTCGCGGACGTAGACCAGTAGGTCGTCTGCGTATAGGGAGACGCAGTGTGTCGTCTCCGCTATCGATATCCCCCAGGCGTCAAACTCTCCTCACAGTCGTATAGCTCATGGTTTGACCGCTAACGCGAACAACAGGGAGGAGAGCAAGCATCCCTGCCTGGTGCCCCGTTCGATTGGGAAGGGGTTTGATATTAGTTTACAGATTCGCACCCTAGAGGTGAGTTCCCTGTATAGGAACCGCGTGTATGCCAGCAAGGTCGGGCCATAATTCAGTGACTGGAGGACCGCGAATAGGTGTGACCACAACAGTGTGTCAAACGCCTTTTCTAGATCGAATATCAAGCCTGCAGCCCGAGGGCACCTGTTGCATGCACAGTCCTGGATGTGGAAGAGCCTCCTCAAATTGTGCGAGGTATTGAGCCTGGGTACGAACCCACATTGGTCATGGTGGACCAGTGTGGGTATGAGTGGGCTGTAACGGTCCGCTAATATTTTTCCGAGGATTTTACAATCCGCCTTGAGGAGTGTGATAGGTCTGTACGAGGAAGGGTGCATGGGGTCCCTGTGGGGTTTTAAAAACGTCACCATGATAGATTCCCGGAACGTTGCAGGTAGGATCCCTGTTGACAGGTCCTCCTCATATGTGAGTGCGAGATGGGGCACTAGCTGTGTCTTGAATTTGCTATAATACTCCAACGGGAGCCCGTCCATCCCCGGCGATTTCTTTCGAGCGAGGGACCCTATGGCACACTTTATCTCTGACGCTGTAATTTTTCTGTCTAATTCCCTTTGATCTTCTGGTGTTATGGCTGGAAGTCTGTGTATACCTAGGAATTGTTGTAGTGCGTCATGTGGCGCTTGCGCGGGGTTGCGGTATATCCTTGTGTCGTAGGTGCGGAATGTGCTAAGGATACCCACTTGAGAGTAGTGGAGCCTGCCTGTTTCATCAATCAGCTTCGTGATGGTCTTCGAAGTTGTGTCTTGTTTGGCCATCCATGCT
The DNA here is from genome assembly GCF_964263255.1 of Lissotriton vulgaris. Taxonomy (NCBI): domain Eukaryota; kingdom Metazoa; phylum Chordata; class Amphibia; order Caudata; family Salamandridae; genus Lissotriton; species Lissotriton vulgaris. The sequence goes on along the minus strand of NC_141691.1, from coordinate 527,490,752 downwards.
AGGAGGGCACCCGCCCTACTACCCTCCTTGTGCACGCGGGTTGCGTATTTACGAAAGTTATATTTCCGTAGGTCCCAGAGCGTTTCCGCGTAGGTCAGTTTCCCTGCTCCTATTTGTTCTGGGGTGGGCCTATCCTGGTCCAAAACTCGGGTTAATCCTGCCAGTGTCTTTTCCGCATCACTTAATGCCCTTTCTAGTGTCCTCCTCACCCCCACTATCTGCTGGATACAGTGTCCGCGTGCAGTGACCTTGTACGCGTCCCATTCTACGCCTCTGGTGGAAGCAGAGCCTGCGTTGTGTTGGAAGTGTGCACTGACGAACTCCCTGTGTGTGTGGCAAAAGGCCTGATCGGTGAGGCACTCCTGGGTGAGCCGCCACGTGGGAACCGGGGGTGGGGTGATCACCAGCGCAGGGTCACCACGTGTGTGTCGTGGTCCAACACAGTGCGCCTGAGATAGTCGGTGTGTTGTATTTTTTGTAAAAGTGTGGAGGAGCATAGGAATCTGTCTAGGCGCTCCCTAAGATCCTAAGGGAAAGAGTGAAAGGAGTATAATCTCCACGCATCTATCAGTGCCCAGCGACCCACCCAATTACGGAAACTTTCGGTTTGCCTGTGTGCTGGGGAACTTCGTGGGGGGGGGGGGGGGGGGGGGGGATCTGTCAAAGAGAAAATCCAGTACACAGTTGTAGTCCCCTCCTTATAGCCAAGGAATTGCAGTATAGTGGGCCAGGATTCCAGTCAGCCCCTCCCAGTATCTGTCCTGCTCTGTGTTTGGGGCATAGAGGCTACCAAGTAGTATTGGCTGTCCTTCAATGAGGCCGCTGATAAAGGCGTATCGTCCGTCACTGTCTACCAGTCGGGTTTGTTTCTTGAAGGGCACTCCAGGTCTGATCCACACTAACTCACCTCTTGCGAAGGCGGAGTATTTCGTGGCACATATGATTCCTCGCCATTTACGGTGAAGTCGGCCTACCTCTTGGTCCGTCAGGTGAGTCTCTTGTAGGAGGGCCACCTGTGCCTGTTGTCGTTTAATGTAGGCGTAGATGGAATATTGTTTAGAGGTGGTGTGCATCCCCCTGACATTTAATGTTATGACTTTAAGGTCCGATTGTGGTGTTGTGGTTGTCATGATACTGTGGTGTCATGTGAGGGGCACGTGGGCCACCCCCTCCCCGGGGGAAAGACCCCCCACCTCCCGCCGACCCAAAGCCTCCTGCCCCGACCCCACATCCCCGCGTCTGCCGATTGCATTGTGACTAGGAAAATAATAACATACAAAGGGAATACGTTTTAACCTTGGGAAACGTTCCCAACTAGGGGGACCTATCGCGTGAGGCAATACATCCAAACTGCAAGAACATGTAAGTTCGTGAGTCCGTTGATGCGTAGTGGTGGCTCGGTTCCCTCTCAGGTGCCGCCGGCTCCACCATCAAGAAGTGAGTGACTGAGAAAGTGGTTCCGCTGGTGTCTAGGGCTCATCCGGGCATGTCCGAAGCAGCGTGACGCCAATCCACCTGCGCCCGGGGTCCGGCCGTCAGACCCGACCTCACTTTCACAGTCCCGGGAAGCTCGGGACCAGAGGGGGGGAGCAGCGTGGGTCGAGCCATTGTGGTGGGTAAACCTCCGTACATTTGTCATTTTTTACAGTAGCAAGTCTGAGGTTTGGGGTGTCACCCTCGGGGGTGTTTGGGACCATTCTCGGGAGGCCCGAGCATCGCTGGTTTCTTCCTCTGAGCTGAACAAGTGCGGTCCGTTTTCCAAGTCCGATGTCTCCTCAGGCAGGTCGAGAGCGGCCACAGCTTTGAGTGCTTTTCTACGTTCCACTATAATCTGGGCGAGGTCTGGGGAGCCTTTTCTCGGTGGGGCGCTGAATTGTGTCAGAGTGACTTTACGGCTCTGTCCCCGCGGCGGCCGTCTAGCTGGATTGTTCTGTGAGCTCGCCGGTGTCGGGTGGCGTGTAGTGTGCTGCTCCGTCAAGGTGTCTGCTGCTTTTGGGCCAGTAAAGAAGTGTGTGGTGCCCTCGTGAATTACCTTCAGTTTGGCCAGGAATAAGAAGGCATATTGAATGTTCTTTTGTTGAAGCGTCCGCTTCGCCGCTAATAGGGGGCTCTCTGCTGTTGCACTGCCCGGGAGTAGTCAGGGAAGAGCATGACTTGCTTGTCCTCGGTTTGTATGCGCCCGTGTGCTCTGGCCGCTCGAAGAATTGCGTCCCTATCTTTGAAGTGGAGGAGTTTCAGCAGAAACGGTCTTGGGGGTAGGCCCGGTTTTGGCCTGCGTGCTGGGACTCGGTGAGCCCGTTCCACTGAGAAGAAGGGGGTCAAGTCCGTGGATGGCGTGAATGTTGTGATCCAATCGGTGATGAATTGTATGGTGTCAGTACCCTCTGCCCCTTCCGGTAAATTCATGATGCAGATGTTGCTCCTACGGGAGCGCCCTTCCAAGTCGTCCGTCTTGTACTCCAAGATTTTGAGTCTGGATTGGAGGTCAGCAATGTCGCAGTGGTGTTGCTGCACCTGCGGGTGTAGTGTCTGTCACTCCTGCTCTCCCTGCAACACTTTGTCAGACAGTTTCCTATGGTCATCTCGGAGGAGATTTAGGTCCATGGATAAAGAGTCACATTTTTGTTCCATTGCCACTCTGGAATGTTCAATTGCTGCGAGCACTTGGTCGAGTTTTCTAGACTTGGAATGCATCTTGTCTTGGTCGTCCCACTGTGTTGTCTGAGTCGACGCTTGGCAGTGCGATTTCTGTAGGTCCGCGCCTGTTATGGTTGCCGCTGTTCGGCGGCCCATCGTGAGGGGTGTGGGGTTCTCCGTAGGGTGTCCCCGATGCGGCAGCCATGTGTGTGATCCGAACCTCAGGACGTTGCGGTCCGGACGACCCCCTCAGTCGTTTGACTCCCCTCCTGATGTCCGTCCTTGTGGGCCCTGCTGGTGTTGAAAAAGGTACAGGCAGAAGACCTTTTCCGAAGTTGCCCGGCGTTAGCCGCCTCTATACCCACTCAAGTTTACCAAACAAAGAGGCAGGCGCTGGAGACTGGAAGGCAGGAAACAGAAGTTTTATTCCGACGGAGCAGAACACATCAAAATCAGACAACAGGGTATCTTCTCGAGGTGCTCTACCCGCATCTCTGAGGCCTGGCCTCTTATACACAAGTTTATTGTTTTATTAGGTTAAACACATCTCTGTCATTTACTTTGATGCAAGGAAAGACATCCTTGGAATCCCCGCTTCAGGCCCGTTCCCACACATATTTACAGTTGAAGTCCCCACCCCGGTCACAACAGGTGATGATTGTCGCGCAGCTGGACATTCCGCCGATTCACGGAATGCGTGAGGTTGATCGGATCTCATGGGGTGGGGGCTTTGATCAACTCATGGATCCTTTGATGAGGGAAGCTTCCTACTGTACAGGAGGGGGGGTAATGACAGTATCCGCAGGGCCAGGTGGCGGCCTGGGAGCGAGTAAGACAAACGGGCACAAAGGAAAGGGGGTTTTATCAAAGGACCCGGAACCATGAAAGGAATGGTGGAAGGTGTCGCGCTGGGAACAGGATGAGGTTCCGAGGCAGAGCTGCGTGGGAGAGGGGTTTACGACCCAAGGTATGTGAGAGCGGGGGCTGTCAGCGTGCGGGGGGATGCTTTGCGAGGTCAGGGGAGAGAGAGAGAGAGAGAGACGCGCTGGCTATCAACGATGGGCAGAGAGGCCATAGTACTTAAAATGGCTGCCGCTTACGCGCATGAATGGGCTCGAAAAGGGGGCAAGATGGCGCCGATAATGTTGATGCTGCGACCTAAGGTTTAACAGTCCTCCCTTTTCAACATATCTAGCCAACTTGCCTATTCGATATCAATCTTCATTAAATCCCTGACCTCGGCATCATACAATGCTCCCATACGTTCATTTCTAAAGTCCACAGTTTTAGGGCAAATACAATTTGTGCATAGTGAACACAGAGGTGGCAGACATTGAATTCCTAAGCATAGACCACATATCACAACTACAGGAATCAGGATAATGGTAAACAGTCTCCAGCCCCAGTTTTTAACAGTACTCCAGAACCATCCACCAAGCGACCATTCTTCCTGTTCCTGGTGGACTTCTGAAGAGAGTCTGTGGAGATGTTCGATGGCCTTGTACACTGAGGGTGAATTGTCTGGTATGAATGTACAGCAGCTGGACCCAATAATTCGGCATGCTCCACCACGGTCCGCAAGAACCACATCTAGGACAAGGCGGTTCTGGAGTGCCACCAGGCGGACCGCTTGAAGTTCGGCGGTATTGTTAGCAAGGATACCAGCTGTGATGTTCATTGTCGTCTCAACTGCCTGAGTCAGATGTCGGATGGCACGGCTGTTTGCCATCGGGCCCCAGAGCGGAACAAGTCCCTTCATAGCATCGAGGAACTGTGCTCCTGTTGAGTCGGCTCGTTTTTGTCTATGATGGTTCGCTGGAGCCACATAAGTCGGAGGAAGGATGAAGGAGATGAAACAAGTGCCCCCCCCAGCCTTTGGGGAGCCAGGTGTAAGCCTTTGTGCCACAGACGAAGTACATGTTTGGGGACGACACAAAGGAAGGTGGATCGGTGGAGTCCAAAGTTCTGGTGAAACGGCAGGCACTGCGGCCTACCAGCTGTGTCCCAAGCCCTTCTATGCACATGTGGCCTGTGACGTTGATGACTGACAGGGCCACAGTCAGAGTGGCAGCCGTTCGTTTCCGCAGGTAGGAGAAGGTGGGTCTGGTTGGATTGTTGAACACCTGCATTTCAATTTGTTCTTTAGCAGGGATGTCCATGTGGATGGAGTCGTTGGAGGTCTGTGGACAGAAGTGAGTCTTGGTTTTGTTTCTCCAGACCTCGTGGAAGAAATGCGTTACAGTTTTTCTGGAGGTGGCATTGTCCTTATAGCTTTCTTGCAGGAGGATCAGCCAAGCAAGGCAGGAGCCATGAACTGAGAAGGGTGAAGGGATGAATGGTATCGAGTGTCCAGTGGCGTGGGGTAGCAACCCACAGATCCAACAGTTGGTGGCATTGGTGGCGAGATTGTGTTGGTGAAGTAGCTGTACGAAAGAGTTGTTCCAAAACTCCTTTCGCCTCTCTCTGAGTTGGGGAGAGAGCGAAATCAGGTAATGTTCCTTCATGGTGGTAGGCTGAGCAGTGGTCAGGAATGTTTCGTGAGCAGGTGCATTTTCTTCCACAATCCAGAGCGTGGTCATGAGGAGAAAGCAGAAAAGGATCGTGATGAAAAGTGCAATTGTCTTTGAGCTGTGGAGTCTGTCTGCTTTCGGGTTTCTGTAGTGGGTATTTCCTGTTGCTTCCATCATCTTCTTATTTGGCGCTTTCATCATCTTCTTATTTGGCGCTTCCATCATCTTCAAGGTGCTCGGTAGCGGGCAGAGCCACAGACTTCGTTTAGCGTCTCTCCGGGTGACCCTTGGTGGTGTTTAGGTCACCGTTCTGAGATTTAACTTAGTCCGTGGTCTACTTAGCCGAAGCTCCCTCCTTTCGTCGCAGGAAATACCCTTCTCTGGATGGCACAGTAGGATCAGAGAATTTTGCAAGTTCAAGGGCTTCGGAATCAGGATAGCAGGCTAGTGACGGTCGGTCCTTGTTCAGGAGCTCTTCTTGGTTGTCGATGCTTTCTGTTGTGGTCAAGGTCGAGGAGACCTTCTTGCAGTGGTGCGCGTGCAGCCAGTGCCGTTTCCCCTCCACACGAAGAGCCGTCCGGGTGGTGAGCAGCACTTGCCAGGGGCCCGTCCACCTGGGTTCCAGACTTTTTGTTCGCTGAAAATTTCGGATCAGCACGAAATCTCCAGGTTGGATGGCGTGACCCGGACCCCTGGAAGCATCGGGGATGGCCTGCTGCACCTGCTGATGAATGACAGACAGAGTTTCAGTCAATTTATACAGATAATCAGACATTAGGACATCCGGGACGTCATGAATGGAAGTTGGTTTCGGTGCAGACCAGACACTCATGGGTCGACCAAAAACAACTTCGTAAGGTGTCAGGTGATGTTTGGTGGGGGTGGAACGCATCGATAGCAATGCCAGTGGGAGGGCGTCTGGCCATTTCAGACCCGTGGTAGCCACTATCTTGGCCAATTTGATCTTTAGGGTGGCATTGTGTCGCTCAACGAGACCCGCAGACTGGGGGTGGAAAACTGCGTGGAACTTCTGCTTGATGCCCAGCCCCTTTATGATGAGCTGGATGACTTCGGCTATGAAGTGGGGGCCATTGTCGCTCCATAAAATTCGACAAAGGCCGTACCGGGGGAAAAATTCCTTTAATAGTACTTTTGCAGTGGCCATAGCAGTGTTGTCACGGGTTGGGTATGCTTCCACCCACTTGCTAAATGTGCATACTACTACAAGTACATATTTCAGGCCTTGGCATCTGTCTAGCTGGATGTAGTCCATCTGCAGGACTTCAAACGGGTGAGTTGGGACCCCAAACCCTCCCCGGGGCACCACAGTTCCTTTCCCGGGGTTGTGTTGCAGGCATCTCAAGCATTGTTGGACCAGACGTTTGGCGAAGTCTGTGATTTTATCATTGTGCCAAACTCTGGAGACAAGTTCAATCATGGGGGCTGATCCTATGTGGGCAGGGGAGTGTGCCATAGTCAGTATGGGAATCAAGTATGAGTCAGGTAGCAACCATTTGTTTGTGTCCTTTGTCCGCCAGCAGCCTTCGTCATCTTTTAATCCCACCCGTGCCCATTCGGTCAATTCGTGTTGTGTGCTAGCCATTTGAATGTCTTTAATAGTGTCCCTAGCGTCAGTCCATTTTTCTGCTTGTGATCTAGTCATGTACATGCGTGTTGTCGTCCTATTTTCAGCTGTTGTTCGAGCAGTGATGTCGGCTAGTGCATTTCCCTGTCCAATAATATCCGTCACCTTCTTGTGTGCCTGGCATTTGATGACCGCAAGCCTCTTGGGGAGAAGGACGGCTTCGATCAAGGCGGAGACTAGGTCTCCATGCAAGATGGGGGTGCCGTGTGAGGTCAAGAATCCCCTTTCCCTCTAAAGGAGCCCAAAATGGTGAACCACCCCAAAGGTGTACTGGCTGTCGGTGTAAATGTTCGCCGTGGTTCCTGCTGCTAGAATGCAGGCTCGTGTCAGGGCAATCAGTTCTGCTGCCTGGGCAGATCGTTGTGTGATACGGGCTGTCTCGACTACAGTTCGAGCCGTGGTGACTGCATAGGCAGCTGAAGTGGTGCCATCGGGGAGTTTGATGCAAGAACCGTCCACCCACAGCTCTCCGTCAGGGTCAGGAAAAGCTGTGTCTCTGAGGTCAACCCTACTTCTAGTCTGTTCGTCCGTAAGAGTCACGCAGTCATGTACAGGGTGCGCATTGGGGTCGTTCTCTGGTAAGGGTAACAGAGTTGCCGGGTTCAGTGTGGTGCATCTTTTCAGGGTGATATGGGGTGCAAGCAAAGTCAGTTCGTATCCAGTCAGTCGTGCACTCGTCAGGTGTTGCGTCTTGGTTTGGTTCAGGAGGGTGTCAACTGCATGGGGTACCAGTACCGTGAGGGAATTCGAGAGTACGATCCCCTCACTCTGTCGGATAGAGATAGCAGCGGCAGCTACAGCTCGAAGGCAGGCAGGTAAGGCTCTGGCTACAGGGTCAAGAGTGGCAGAGAAGTAAGCGCATGGTCGTTGCTTTGGGCCAATGGACTGGGTTAGGACAGATAAAGCGCAGCCCTCCCTTTCGTGAGTATAAAGGGAGAAGGGCTTTGTGTAATCAGGGGTGCCTAGGACAGGGGCCGAACAAAGAGCATCTCGTAATTCCGTAAAGGAGGATTGGCATTCGGCAGTCCAAGGGAGGGGGGAAGGGACATCTTTGGCTAACAGAGAAAGCAGTGGTTTTACAATGAGACTGAAGTTTGGCAACCACTGTCGACAGAAGGAGGTGAGGCCTAGTAGGGAGCGAACCTGTTTCTGAGTCTTAGGGACAGGAGTCTCGAGAATGGTTTGGATCCGGTCGGGAGTGAGTTTCCTTCCGTCTTTGGACAAAAGGTGGCCTAAGTAAGTGACCTGGGGTTGGCAGAATTGCAACTTCTTCTTGGAGACCTTGTGGCCATTTTCTGCAAGGAAGTGCAGGAGTTGAATGGTGGCTGTGACCGCTAATGGAGTGGTGTCGGCTGCCAAAAGGATGTCATCGACGTATTGCACTAACACCACTCCATCGGGTAACTGGACTTGATCCAGCTGTCTCTTGAGGGCCTGGCTATAGATGCTAGGGCTTTCTGTGTAGCCCTGGGGTGCTCGGCAGAACCTATATGAACGGGCTTTTAGGGTGAAACCGAAGAGATATCGGCTGTCCGGGTGGATGGGGATAGAGAAAAATGCATTTTTTAGGTCAATGACAGTGAAGGTGGTGGCAGTAGAAGGAATCAAAGTTAGGATGGTGGTGATGTCTGAGACCACGGGGTACTGAGGTACAACCACTTTGTTGATCTCACGGAGGTCAATGATAAAGCGGTATGCTTTCTCATCTCCCTCTCCTTGTTTCTTGATGATGGGCAAGATAGGACTGTTGCAAAAGTTGCTAACCACTTCCTCTACCACTCCTGCGTCTATCAGTGACTGAATGATCTTTACCAATGCCTTCTCGCCCTCGGGCGATATCCGATATTGTGGAAGTTTTGGGAGTATCGCGTCCGGTCGGACAGTAATGTGTACTGGATCGATCACCATGCGCCCTACGTCCGAATCTGTCTTAGCCCACAGATACGGAGGCAGAGTGTCAAGCAGGGATGTGTCAACGTCAGTGATGGAAAACATGCGTCGGGGAGGGCAATGTCTAAGCAGAACGGGGTTGTCGTAAAGGAAAACTCGAACTCCGTCTTGGGAACATCTGATTGTCGCTCGGAAGTGTTTCAATAAGTCAAGTCCCATAATGGCGTCAGGGCTATTGGAGGAAAGCAAAAACGTGGTGTCAGTGGTGTTGTTTTCTAAGTCGAAGAGGATTGGGGCGGACAAAGGGTTAGTGGAGGGCGTTCCATCGAAACCGGTCGATGTTATGAGTGAGCCAGACAAGGGTGCCCTTGGAATCAGTCGTTTAGATAACGCACTACGTGTTGCGCCAGTGTCTACCAGAAATGGAGACTTTGTACCCAAGACCTTAGCAGTGACATAAGGGCCTTGCTGGTCAACATAGAGCTCGACTGGATCCCTCCCTTGCCCTTGGCAGTCCTATGCAAAGTCGTGGGCGTCGTCGTAGTCAGATTGCTGGCACTGGTTCTGTCTGGGTCGATCAAAAGTATTTGGTTTGCTTGTTCTATCGTTAGTCGTGTCATTTGTGGGCCCTCGCAGCTGTCCTCTATTTCTCGGGCCACTTGCTATGTCCTTGGGGTCTCTATTTCTGATTAATTCCAAAAGAACCGGGCACTGGGATTTCCAATGGCCAGTTCCTTTACAGAAAGCACACTGGTCCTCTCTAATGTCTGTACGTCCAATGTGGGGAGTCGAAGTGCGGTCCTTGGGAGGTGCAGTCTTAGGGACGTTCGTCTGATAGTTTCCCCTGTATTGGTCTCGTCCTATAGTCACCCCTTGCAGTTGTGCAATCATCACCCTCTCTTTCAAGTCTTTCTTCTTTTTCTCTGTTGCTCTATCGTTTTCATTTTTCTGATGTTCGTAATATTGGGCCATCTGGAGGATGGTCGCGGGTTTGGAGGCTGCCCAACTACTCTCGCTGGCCTGCAGTTTCTGGGAGACCTCTGGTGTCAAACCCTTAACATAATTCTGGACAAACAGATGGTGTCCGGTTGCAGTGGTCATGTCCTGGCCGCTGTAATCGGAGAACACTGTTTCAAACCGGGAGAAGTAATCCGATACATCCTCCTGGGGTTTCTGGCGACAGGCCGTTACTATCGACCAGTCCACTTTCTTTTCTGGAATCAGGGTTTTCAATTTCTGTACGATTTTATCTGGGAGGTCTAAAATGGATTTCAAAGGCTTTTGTCCAGGCTCTCGTTGTTTATCAATGCCATCGAGTTGTGACCAGGTATGTCCAAACAGCTCAAGGTGGTCGACTTTCCGGATCTGCTTCCACACATCAGCTGGTAGACATAACCCGAAAAACAGGTCGATGTCAGCCAGGGTCATAATTGTTGAACCTAGGGCTGTAGCTAACTCAGTATAGAAGGCAGTGGGGTTTTTACGTAGATCAGGCAGAGATTTCCGGAATGTCAGAATCTCCTGCCGGTCCCACGGCTGGTAGACCCAGTTGTACACTACCCTTCCCTTTGCATCTTTGTGGTTCGCATCATCGTTAGTCCCTTCACCTCGTGGAGGAACCCAGTAAGGGGCAGCCTCTCGTATCGGCATCATAGCGTTAGATTGCTTAGTTTGTGGTTCGGTCGTTACGGATGTCGTGGGTTTAGCTCCCGATTCTTGTTCAGTGAGGTGGCGGAAAACCTCAAGCGTGCGCGTAAGGAGGTCCGTCACATCACACTCATCTTTGCTTAGTCTGCTTGTTCTTGCAGAACCAACCCTTCGGGTCTCAGGGTCGCCTAACGTTGTTGTTTGCGTAGTATCTAATACAAGGAGTTCAGCCGGCACAGGGGCCGTGGGGGCCGGAGCTGTGGCGCTACTCTTGTTTGTACCTGGGGGTGGTGGGTGCTGTGCTAAGGGTTGGGAAGGGGCATATGGAGGGGGCATGTAGATGATCGGAGGACCTAACAGCAGATCATCGTTGGCTCGTTGTTTCGAGGGTAATTCAGGGTAGAGCGTGGAGGACGTTCTAACCGGACACTGGCTTGATGTTTCCATTTCTAGTTTCTGTTTGGCTTCCTCTCTTTCCTTTATCTCTTCTTCTAGTTTCTGAGCAGCTAGGTGGGCTGCTTTTCGCAGCTCTTTTCCCAACCTACTCTCAGTTCTCTTTTTACGTTGTTCAGTTTCTTTGCGCCACATGCCGAAACTATCAAGCATAGTGGGCGTTGTCTTGTTTTTACCAAGGGCTGTTTCTAGCGCGTTTATTTTACCATCATCGAAGGATCCTATCAGTGGCCACTGACTTTCTCGATCCTTTTTCGTATATTTATGCCACAGCTTGCTATAGGCTATAGCGATCAATCCATGCTTCATGAACATGTCCTTATTAGGGGTGCCTTCCAGTGGAGCCGGATGGTTCACCTCTAATAAGCGGTCCGGGCTAAACAGGCTACCAATCAGTGGGGAGAAGACAGGCATGACGGATCACAATGGGGACAAAAGTCAGCACTACCTATCTTATCACTGCGTGCAAAGACTAGACAGAATATTTCTATTCTACGTTGTTTGCAGGCGGTGAATACCTCAAGAACCAATATCAAACAGTCAATGTTCGGTCAATCAAACGATCAGTGGGGAGAATAAATAGGCACGCAAAGGTCTGCGTTCCCTACCCTTTCACTATCTGCAGAGAGGAAACCTTTTCTTTCCTGTTTGCAGACAGAGAATCTCCAGAAAACAATCCGCGAACAATAGTTCGGGTTCAATCAATTAATCAGTGGGGGAGAAAGATAGGCACGACGGCTGCGTTACCTATCCTTCACTGCTTGCAAAGAGAGAGCCTGTTGTTTCTTCGTTTGCAGACAGCGAATCTCCAAACAAATCAACAAAGAGTAATACTAGTATTTTCCAAACAATCAAACAATCATTTCGCAATTCGTCGTGTTTACACGACCTTACCCGGACCGCATGGACAGTTTCTTGTCTTCCGAATCCAGCGCCCGATCGTCCTCTATTCTTCGTGATCCTCGTGGCACTCCTGATGGTTCCCAGTCAGGACCGTAGATCACTCAAGAGAGGTCTGTTCGGAACCAGTGAAGTTCGGATGATCGGCTGTCAGACGAGGGTCTATCGGACAGGTGCGCTCCCGATCGTTGCAATCGTTCACTCTGTCGTCAGGACCTCTCCCACTGGATCCACTGGTCGCTGATGGGCCCCACGTTTGGGACGCCAATTGTTGAAAAAGGTACAGGCAGAAGACCTTTTCCGAAGTTGCCCGGCGTTAGCCGCCTCTATACCCACTCATGTTTACCAAACAAAGAGGCAGGCGCTGGAGACTGGAAGGCAGGAAACAGAAGTTTTATTCAGACGGAGCAGAACACATCAAAATCAGACAACAGGGTATCTTCTCGAGGTGCTCTACCCGCATCTCTGAGGCCTGGCCTCTTATACACAAGTTTATTGTTTTATTAGGTTAAACACATCTCTGTCATTTACTTTGATGCAAGGAAAGACATCCTTGGAATCCCCGCTTCAGGCCCGTTCCCACACATATTTACAGTTGAAGTCCCCACCCCGGTCACAACAGGTGATGATTGTCGCGCAGCTGGACATTCCGCCGATTGACGGAATGCATGAGGTTGATCGGATCTCATGGGGTGGGGGCTTTGATCTACTCATGGATCCTTTGATGAGGGAAGCTTCCTACTGTACAGGAGGGGGGGTAATGACAGTATCCGCAGGGCCAGGTGGCGGCCTGGGAACGAGTAAGACAAACGGGCACAAAGGAAAGGGGATTTTATCAAAGGACCCGGAACCATGAAAGGAATGGTGGAAGGTGTCGCGCTGGGAACAGGATGAGGTTCCGAGGCAGAGCTGCGTGGGAGAGGGGTTTACGACCCAAGGTATGTGAGAGCGGGGGCTGTCAGCGTGCGGGGGGATGCTTTGCGAGGTCAGGGGAGAGAGAGAGAGAGAGAGACGCGCTGGCTATCAACGATGGGCAGAGAGGCCATAGTACTTAAAATGGCTGCCGCTTACGCGCATGAATGGGCTCGAAAAGGGGGCAAGATGGCGCCGATAATGTTGATGCTGCGACCTAAGGTGTAACACTGGAGGCGGAAGAGGGGCAACCTGGCTGTGGACTTCGCGTTGCCGGGAAATGGTGGTGATCTGGCACCGTGGGCGGTGAGCTAGCAGTGGTGGCGGCGGGTAGCCCCAGGTTCACAATGAGGGAGGTTGCTGTGCCCCAGTCTCTCATTCCCCCCGTGGCCCGCTGTCTTCTGTTGGGTATCTCCCTGTGTGGGCCCAGCTGTCCGGTGGTTGTTGAGCTGGGGGTCGTGTCCTCGCCTCACCAGAGCACTAGGCGGGATCCATGCTGATGCCTGTGTCCCCAGCAACCAGGTAGTAAGGGGGGCGAGGGGCTTTCCCAGTGGGAGATGGGTCTCCTCCGGATACGGAGGCCGACTAGGTCTTTCGGATCCCTCCTACTGTGTGGGCGTATGGTGTCCACTCACCACCCCCGTCCTTCTGCCCTCTCACCTGCTGCACGGCTGTGTGTGGTCCGCCGGGGGGTCCACCGCTATCGCTGGCCCGGGGGGAGGTGTTGTGTCTATCTCCCAGGCCGGGATCGCACTCTGTTGACGGTGAGGGGGCCGTCAGTCAGCGCAGACCTTCAGGTCTCTGTCCCTGATGTACGACTGGGGGCTGCAGGGGCCCTCGCTGGGGCGGGCAGCCCGCGTTGCACTGGTGACGGCATGGGGTGATGAGCCCGCTCAGCGGGGGGGTGGGCCTCCCCCGAATGCAGTCTGCCCGTGCTCTGCTCCCCTCACTCGCAATGCTGGTTCTCAGCGGCACCACCGCTCACCATCGGTGTGGCTCTCCGTCAGCGGCCGCTGTCCTGCCGATGTCTCGCCGGAGGTTTCCGGCCGCTTTGTTCACAGGCAGCGCAACACTCTAGTTCCTCCGCTCCATGGCCGACATCTTGCCCAGGCGCGCCCGGGGAATATATTGCGGCGCCGTGGGTATGCTCCAGGTCTTTTTCCCGGGTTGCAGGACCCCCCCCCCCCGGCCGGCCTACGGAGGTTCCGCCGGCTATCTCCGCCCGGTGAGTCATTTTTACACCATGGAGAGTCCCGTAGTAAGCCCTTGATGTGGGCCGGCAGCAGGAGCCCTAAGAAGAAAGGTCTGCCATCTTAGGCGGCTTAGGCACACTCCCCCCCCCCCACTTGCTGTTGGGTTCTTATATAGTGAATTGGTTGCTCTCAAAAATTCCCTGCCAAATTCGTGTTGCTGAATTACATGATGAAGGAAAGGTTAACTCACCCTATCAAAGCCCTTGACGGCATCAAAGGTCAGTACCATTAAGGCAATTTTTACCTTTGTGGCTATATCTATTGCATCAAATCATGGGTTGAATCATGGAGATGCCTTCTGTTAATAAAACCCTTTTGGACTTCCTGGACTAAGGTACTGATCACCTACTCCAGTCTCTTGGTTGCTTGGGTACTTATTCGGTTTAATGATTATGCTGATAGTGGACTTGTCCCAGGAGGGCGACAAAACTTGTCCTTCAGAAAAAGCAGCATTCAGTAACTCAGTTAAAACAGGGATTAACTCTTCTTCCAAGACCGAATGCAGCTCATTGGTAAGCCATCCAGGCCGGCAGCTTTTGCTCTCTTTTTAGTTTAGTAATTGCCTCCAGCACCATCACCATGTTAATCCCTAAATGTAACTTTTCCTTTAGTTCTGTTTACAGAGTCGGGTATTGGTTTCTCTGAAATAATTCCAGAAGCCCCTGCATATAGATTTTGGAAGAAATTTACAAAGGCCTGCTCTATGTCTGATTCTGCCATATATCTTTTACCAGTTTCCTTTATTTCTATCACTTTCATTATGTTCTTAGCCTGTTCCGCCTTCGTTTTCAAGGCCAGTAACTTGCCACAACCTTATCCGTATTCATAATGGGCTAATTTGCGTGCCTCATATTTATTCCACACAGTAGCTTTCAAATAGTTTGCCAGATCAGCACTTGCATTCTTAAGGCGACCGTTTACCGTCACCTACTCTTGAGAAGTATGGTTATTTCCTACCTCCCACAGTAGCTTCTGTATTATAGATTCTAGATCTTTAAGTTTAGTTTGAGTTTCCTTATGTTTATGTGCTGCATAACTAATTATTCTTTCTCTGATAAAACCCTGTATGTGTCACAAATATTATGTTGAGGGACTGGATTATGTTGATCTGAAAGACATCTATCATATGTTTTTTTATCTGACCTACTACCTCTAGATCCAAGAGTAGTGTTCTATTCAGACTCCATCTGGGGGAGGCTAGCCTTTTATCAAAAAAAAGTTTTAGTCTCAATGCTGAGTGGTCTGAAAAATGTTCTGGCACATGTTCCGCTTTTTTTGTTTTTAAAATATTTTTCTTATTCTACTGACCCAGGATCCCTTTGTATGTGTCTGTCTGCAGGAATACACAAGGTTCTGCTGTCACCCAACCCAGCCACTGACCAGAGACAGGCTGCAGTACACGGCTAAAAGCAGGAAAATGTAAAACTTTCTAAACTAGGCAGAATATTAACATCAAATCCAACTTTACCAGTAAAATGGATTTATCGTTACCATTCAAGGTACTAAACATGACATATCTACCTTTGCTCAATTAGGTATCACAGCTTATTAAATGAAATAAGGAACCCCAAGTATTAACCTACGAGAGGGGTAGGCCTTTCAGTAGTGAAGAACGAATTTGGGAGTTTTTCACTACCAGGACATTTAAAACTTAAAATGGGCTACCTAGGGCCTACCTTAGGGGTGACTTATATGCAATAAAGGGGAGTTTAAGGCTTGGCAAGGGGTTTTAAATGTCAATCCAAAATGGAGACATTGCAGTGTAAACTGCATACACAGGCTCCGTTAGAGCAGGCCTGAGACATGTTTTAAACGGCTACGTAAGAGGGTGGCACAATCTTTGTTCCAGGCCCACTAGCAGCATTTAATTTGAAAGCCCTGGGCACATATAGTGCATGGTCCTTGGGACTTATAGGTAAATTAAATATGCCAATTGTGGATAAGCCAATGTTACCATGTGTTAAGCAGACAGCACATGCACTTTAGCACTTGTTAGCAGTGATAAAGTGTGAAGAGTCTTAAAGCCAACAAAAAAAATCCTGAAAAAAGAGGAGGAGAAAGGCAAATGGTATGGGCTGACCCTGCAGAGACGGCCATTTCCATCAGTCAGTTTGTAAAATTCGGAATCGGAGTGGATCACAATTCGACCTACCTAATTAATATTCCTTAGATTGATGCAATCACAGGGATGTCAGTAATATTGCATTTAATAAATACACTTTTAAAACTGTTCCTCCTGTTTTGGAGATGGGCTACCACACCAACAAAGAGGCTGGTAACTTTTCAATGGTTTGCGACTGGAATTACAGTCGCAGACCGCTGATCGATAAGGCACAGATTCAGTAGTTGGAAGGGCCACCTAGATTATACCCCTCCCAAATACCTAATTGGTTTCCAGTCTCAATCCACTTTTAGGATTTTGTGAATTTTTACCAATCTCAGATTCAGAGAGTTTGCAACTGCAAGAAAGGTTAGTACATCTGAGCCACAGTTCACAAATATAGGTATCTTTTTTAAGGTCTTTCAGCTTACCATTTGTCTTAGTCTTTATCTGTTTAGATTGCACTCTAAAGTGGTATTTACAAACTCTTGCTCAGGTACTTGGTATGTACTCATGCGCCATCCTATATTTACCAAGATATGAGGTCAATTTATTGAAAATCTTTATCCATCTGGCTTCTAAGGCAAATGAGGAGTACAAATGGTACACTTACAGGAGAGCAAAGGGGTGCATTCGCTTTCTCTTCTGGCTCTTTCCCTCTCTTGAACCCTTTTTTCAGCTCATCCTCTTTGGTTATTAATAACTTCCTCCCACTGCTCTCTTTATGCTTCCTGGATGATTAATGTCATACACTCACACACCATGTAGACAGATAGATTTTTGTGTTTACCGCAGTAGAAGCGCTGACTCGCCTGGTGGTGCCTAGGTTGTTCCTGTAGTGTCCTACCTAGCCCTGTAGCATGTAACAGATCATACCACACATTGAGCTCTGTAGTGTCCGTCTATATTTTTCAAACTGAAACTGTTAACTTAACGCACTGCATCACCAATTTTCTTAACCACACCTAGCTACACCTATCAGATTCGGTAATACTTGTGAGGAGTCTGCTGAGGGCCACTAGAGACTTCATGCACATAAACATAGGACACAACATCTCCACCTATGGTACATAAATGCTCGCACCAGCCTTCCGTATCTAGTCATATGAGATAGAGGAGGGACACCTTCATCTGGCATCTCTGGAGAAGAGTTGGTTGCTTGACTTGGGCACTCGGGTGTACTTGTCTCACTCACAAGGTCTGGTGCTGCCGAACATTGAGGCAAAGGTTTAAACTTGATGAGTCCCTGGTTATGGATTTTCCAGGTCGTTGTTACCATATGTCCTTTGCTTGTCACAACTTTTAGTGATTCAGCATCAAACGGAGTGTCCTACTTTTCTGTCAGATTTTGCCTAAAAAGAACTTGGTCTCTTTCCTGAAAAGCGTATCTTGAGCATGTCAGCGCTTATTGCTGTAGACCTTTATTTTGCATTTGTGAGAGGTGCCAGTGAAATGAAGCTCATCAGGGTCAATTGACTGGGGGTGGTCCACTGAGGTATCTTCGTTCCAAGATCTCTCTTGAACAGCAGGGTGGAAGGATTTTCTCCTCTTGTGTAATGAGGAGTGAATCGGTATCATGAAGGGCTGGGAACAAAGCAGAAAAAAGTTTTATGCCTTCCTGCGCAATACATTGATCCACCCTTTTCAAAGTACTCATAGGTTGTTCAACAATACCATTTGTCTGTGGCCGGAGAGGTGTACTTTTCTGATGTTTGCTGTTCGCAAGATTAAGAAAGACTTTGAACTCTCTGCTATTGAAGGCTGGACAGGTGTCAGATTTGAGAATGGAGGTATCCCAGGGAGCCCAGACATGGGTCCCGGGCTCACTGTGCCACTGGAATGAAGCTATCCTGGCTGAAGAGGGGTGAAACCCCGAAACCGGTCCTAGGATGCTTGTTTCCGGTCCAGGGAGGACCTAGCTTGGTAGTTCGGGCTGGGCTATTCCCATGAGGCATAGGGTCAAGACTGATTTGTATATGGCCAGTTCTCAACTGGGGTGGCATGGTGAGCAAAAGAATGATGGATTTAACCCAGATCTCTTGACTGGGGGTGAATGTTTTGATTTGTTCTGCATTCCGTCCATCAATTGTGTGTCTTTTGCTTTCTCGCCCTAAGTGCGCCACGTATGCCCAGACGTGGGTTCCGTGCTCACTGTGCCACTGGAATCAAGCTATCCTGGCTGAAGAGGGGTGAAACCCCAAAAATGGTTCTAGGATGCTTGTTTCCGGTCCAGGAAGGACCTGACTTAGCAGTTTGGGCTGCACTGTTCCCATGAGGCACAGGGTCAGGACAAATTTGCATATGGCCAGGTCTAAACTGGGGTGGCACTGTGAGCAAAAGAATGATGAATTTAACCCAGATCTCTAGACTGGGGGTGAATGTTTTGGATCGTTCTGCATTCCGTCCATCAATTGTGTGTCTTTTGCTTTCTTGCCCTAGGTGAACCGGGTATGCCCAGATGTGGGTTCTGGGCTCGCTGTGATACTGGAATCAAGCTATCCTGGCTGACGAGGGGTGAATCACCGGAAACGGTCCTAGGATGCTTGTTTCCGGTCCAGGGAGGACCTGGCTTGGCACTTCGGGCTGGACTGTTCCCATGAGGCACAGGGTCAAGACTGATTTGCACATGGCCAGGTCTGAACTGGGGTGGCATGGTGAGCAAAAGAATGATGGATTTAACCCAGATCTCTTGACTGGGGGTGAATGTTTTGATCCGTTCTGCATTCCGTCCATCAATTGTTTGTCTTTTGCTTTCTCACCCTAAGTGCGCCAGGTATACCCAGACGTGGGTCCTGGGCTCACTGTGCCACTGGAATCAAGCTATTCTGGCTGAAGAGGGGTGAAACCCTGAAACCGATCCTAGGATGCTTGTTTCTGGTCTAGCGAGGACCTGGCTTGGCAGTTCGGACTGGACTGTTCCCATGAGACACAGGGTCAAGACTGATTTGCATATGGCCAGGTCTAAGCTGGGGTGGCATAGTGAGCAAAAGAATTATGGATTTAACCCAGATCTCTTGACTAGGGGTGAAAGTTCTGATTCGTTCTGCATTACGTCCATCAATTGTGTGTCTTTTACTTTCTCACCCTAAGTGTGCCGGTACGCTGAGACGTGGGTTCCGGGCTCACTGTGCCACTGGAATCAAGCTATCCTGGCTGAAGAGGGGTGAAACCCCAAAACTGGTTCTCGGATGCTTGTTTCCGGTCCAGGGAGGACCTGATTTGGCAGTTCGGGCTGGACTGTTCCCATGAGGCACAGGGTAAGGACTGATTTGCATATGGCCAGGTCTAAACTGGTGTGGCACTGTGAGCAAAAGAATGATGAATTTAACCCAGATCTTTTGACTGGGGGTGAATGTTTTGATTTGTTCTGCATTCCGTCCATCAATTGTGTGTCTTTTGCTTTCTTGCCCTAAGTGAACCGGGTATGCACAGATGTGGGTTCCGGGCTCTCTGTGCCACTGGAATCAAGCTGTCCTGGCTGACGAGGGGTGAAACCCTGAAACCGGCCCTAGGATGCTTGTTTCCGGTCCAGGGAGGACCTAATTTGGCAGTTCGGGCTGGACTGTTCCCATGAGGCACAGGGTAAGGACTGATTTGCATATGGCCAGGTCTAAACTGGGGTGGCACTGTGAGCTAAAGAATGATGGATTTAACCCAGATCTCTTGACAGGGGGTGAATGTTTTGCTTCGTTCTGCATTCCGTCCATCAAATGTGTGTCTTTTGCTTTCTCGCCCTAACTGCGGGTATGCCCAGACGTGGGTCCTGGGCTCACTGTGACACTGGAATCAAGCTATCCAGGCTGAAGAGGGGTGAAACCCTGAAACCGGTCCTAGGATGCTAGTTTCCGGTACCGGAAGGACCTGGCTTGGCAGTTCGGGCTGGACTTTTCCCATGAGGCACAGGGTCAAGACTGATTTGCATATGGCCAGGTCTAAACTGGATTGGCATGGTGAGCAAAAGGATGACGGATTTAACCCAGATCTCTTGACTGGGGATGAAAGTTCTGATTTGTTCTGCAATCCGTCCATCAATTGTGTGTCTTTTGCTTTCTCGCCCTAAGTGCGCTGGGAATGCCCAGACGTGGGTCCCGGCTCACTGTGCCACTGAAATCAAGCTATTCTGGCTGAAGAGGGGTGAAACCCTGAAACCGGTCCTAGGATGCTTGTTTCGGGTCTGGGGAGGACCTGGCTTGGCAGTTCAGGCTGGACTGTTCCCATGAGGCACAGGGTCAAGACTGATTTGCATATGGCCAGGTCTAAACTGGGGTGGCATGGTGAATAAAAGAATGATGGATTTAACCCAGATCTCTTGACTGGGGGTGAAAGTTCTGATTCGTTCTGCATTACGTCCATCAATTGTGTGACTTTTTCTTTCTCACCCTAAGTGTGCCGAGTATGCCCAGACGTGGGTTCCGGGCTCACTGTGCCACTGGAATCAAGCTATCCTGGCTGAAGAGGGGTGACACCCCGAAACCGGTCCTAGGATGCTTGTTTCCAGTCCAGGGATGAGCTGGCTTGGCAGTTCGGGCTGGACTGTTCCCATGAGGCACAGGGTCAGGACTGATTTGCATATGGCCAGGTCTAAACTGGGGTGGCATGGTGAGTAAAAGAATGATAAATTTAACCCCGATCTCTTGACTGGCAATGAATGTTTTGATTCATTCCTCATTCCGTCCATCAATTGTTTGTCTTTTGGTTTCTCGCCCTAAGTGCGCCGGGTATGCCCAGACGTGGGTCCCAGCCTCACTGAGCCACTGGAATCAAGCTATCCTAGCTGAAGAGGGGGAAACCCCGAAACTGGTCCTAGGATGCTTGTTTCCGGCCCAGGGAGGACCTGGCTTGGCAGTTCCGGCTGGACTGTTCCCATGAGGCACAGGGTCAAGACTGATTTGCATATGGCCAGGTCTAAACTGGGGTGGCATGGTGAGCAAAAGAATGATAGATTTAACCCATATCTCTTGACTGGCGATGAATGTTTTGATTTGTTCTACATTCCGTCTATCAATTGTGTGTCTTTTGCTTTTTCGCCCTAAGTGCGCCGGGTATGCCCAGACGTGGGTCCCGAGCTCTCTGTGCCACTGGAATCAAGCTTTTTTTCAAACAACAGTGGTCCCAAGCATAGGAGAATTTCAAAACAATTTAATAAAATATAGACAGAGTCAATCTATATTTAGAGAGACATGTCCAGCCGGACAGCGGTCTTTCAGAGATTTTACTCAAAGTTCATGTATTCAAATCACACAGAGTACCTTCCAACGGTCAGCCAGTGTGGAACACAAGCCCGTGCCCAGCACTTACAGACCGGGTACATAGGGTTGATGTAAACAGCAAAGAAGGGCTTTATAAGGCAAAGCAAGTTACTCTACCAACAATCCAATTGTACAGAGTATCACAACTGAGCACTTTACAACACATAGTAATCACAGTTTAGTTTCAGTGCTTGAAAAGTCGACGGCGTTTCGGACCCTTAGTGAGTCACAGGGTCCATCATCAGGACAATTACAATGAAAAGCCTTAAAGTGATTTAGCCTCTAAATGCCGAGGTAACGACCTCGAAGAATAGAGGTCGGATAAGTAGGATAATTGAGCAAACAACGTCCACCCACAATCGGGCGGCGGGAACCGCGATACTGGATAGTATTCGTTGGATGCCAGGGGACCGGGTAGACGGTAAAGAATCTCACTCCTGGCGTGCTCCAAACTGGAATCAAGCTATCTTGTCTGAAACCGGTCCTAGGATGCTTGTTTCTGGTCCAGGGAGGACCTGTCGTGGCAGTTTGGGCTAGACTGTTCACATGAGGCACAGAGTCAAGACTGATTTGCATATGGCCAGGTCTAAATTGGGGTGGCTTGGTGAGCAAAAGAATGATGGATTTAACCCAGAACTCTTGACCGGGGGCGAATGTTTTGATTTATTTTGCATTCCATCAATCGTGTGTCATAAGAATTAATGGCACTTTCTGATGTGTGCTTCACTGGTTTAATTTCTCAAGTTAAAGGGTAGTTGCAACAGAAGGAATTATCACTGCTTCGACTGATAATCCTTCCTATGTGCTATGAACAGGACCACAAATTGTGTAATCCTGCAGCATGTACTGCTTAATTATGCCCACAGTGGCGGTTTCTTTAACCTTCTAGCCAATTCATCCACCCCTTCCTTACTGCATCCCTCTATTGGCACTACAACCTCATCCATCGACCCACAGCCTACACAGCCATTCATTCACCCATCAGCATATTTGCCCATTCATCCATTCATCCTCCCCAACACTCATTTATTCACTCCCCCATCCATCCATCCACATCACCAATTATCCATCCTTACCTACACTCCTGCATGCATGCATCCACCAATCCACCCATCCACAAATGGGAAATGACTGATTTCTGAACAATGAATGTATAAAAATTAAGGTGTTCCAAGTCAGTGATATCGTTTTTGTTTATGTTTCACATGTTTTACCTAATCTTGTATTTCCTAAGAGTGCCCACTATTTCCAGGATGCTGTATTTCTAAATTTTGTTGTATAGCATATTTTGTGTACAGTGCATACTTTGAACTGAGTTGTGTTCAGGCATCTTAACAGGCCACCATTGAGAGCTTTAGAGCAAAGGCTGAAGCCTGTGTTAATTTCTCACAGTGCCTGTCAGTGGGTCAAAAAGGTGTTCAGAAAACTTGGCCATCCAACCCCTGGCCTCTCTGCTGAACAATCGACTCAAATGTCACTTATTTAAGATGTGATTGTGATTTTGTGCAACTGTGTGTGAAGGAGGTACACAGTTGCCAAAATATTGAGAAAACAATTGTAAAGGAGAATACAGTGCTTATAAGTGAGTCAGTGCGTTGTGTTTTTGGGGGTTGTAAAGTGAAGTTCTCTGATTATACTGAACAAGCTGCTACTTACGTCATTATCATATGAAATCTCTACTATTGATGCCATAACACTTTCGCAAGTGCTTTATCAACCTTCCTTCTTCCTCAAATTTGCTTGAAAATGCTTCATTTATCCTCTTTTTTTTTTTATAAAACCCCGGTAAGTTGTTCGGGCTCGCTTGCTACGCTTACTTGCCTCAGTGCAGTACCACGATAACTTTATGCCTCACTACTTTCAATTGTCACCAGCCGCCACTGCTTGTGGTATTTTCTGTATGGCTTCTTCACTCCATCACCTGTAAGGTTCTTTCAGTATTTTTTATTTTTTTATTTTTTTATTAAAGCTCAATCAAAATACAGAGACAGCATCAAGAAGCACATTGGATTAAAGAGGAACAAAAACAACCTGTGGCTATATTGCAAGTTCAGAGAAAAACAGAAACAAATATCCAAGTTCTACAACACAGTGAGGCACCACCACGCACATTAATGAGTTAAAATCATGATGGATGTTCATCATTGTCGGGGGCTCATCTTGTTCTGTGGAACGCAGATATTGCAATGGGGGCTCCCAGATGTCATTGGGCCTAGAGGAAACAGGAAGTTCCTCCGCATACAGCACTACATTTTCCCTGCAGTACACTAAATCCTTGAGCCACAGTGTGGTCGAGGCCCAGCTTTGCCCTCCAATGTCATTGCCACCCGTCTTTTTTGCGTGAAGCAAGGCTACCCCCACAAATGTACCTGTTGCCCCCTTCAGGATGGGCAACAGGCCCAGCAAACACACCTGTGAGGAGCACTGTAAGTTGATAGCAACCATTTTAGACAATTTACATATCACCCCCGCCCAGAACATCGCCACTCATCTGCAGGCCAAGGCAAGATGCCAGAAATCTGCACCGGACGTCCCGCATCTTTACAGGCATCAGTCTCTCGAAGTCCATATTTGAACAGTTTTTGCGATGTATAATAGGCCTGATGTAGGTATTTAAAATGAATTAATTTTAGGTTACCATTTGAGGTTAGAGCACTAGTCAGTTGACAGCAGAGCTCCCATTCGTGTTGTGTGAGTGGGGGGGTCTAGGTATGAGTTCTAGGTCTCTAGGCTCCTATTGTGTGGCGGGACTCTGTCATCCCTAGCAGCACAGTAGAGTTTGGTGACAAGTTTGTGTCGTGTGGGGATGATCAGCAAAGTGTGCAGGGTCTGCAGTGTCAGGGGTTCTGCAGGGAACGTAGGGTAGTGGGCCTACGTCGCTTGTCGTAGTCTGTGAAATAAAAGTATGAATAGTGGCGTTTTATTCTGGATATAGCTGAGATCATCATCTGTCAATAAAACACATACTGTGCATGAGCACATAAATAATACAGATATATGTCGGGTGCACTGAAGCCCCCCCTCCCGTAATCCAAAGTCAGGGTCCGCCAGCCCACACAAGCCTGCTTGTCCCCCCAAATCAGCCAGAGAAGCTGGGAGCGCACCGTCTAGAAGAATTGTTGGGTTAGAGATATTGGTATGGTGTTAAAAAGATAAATAAATTTGGGCAATACAACCATCTTGATGAGGGCTATACAGTCAGCCAAGGAGAGAGAAATTTCAACCACTTATCGACCTGTTGCTTCAGGGCCATGGAAGCAGCGCCATAGTTCGCCCGAATAACTTTCGGGATCACGGTGAACCCATACCCCAGGTACTTAACGGGTCCTACCGACCATAGAAGTGGAAATTTGAGTTTGTGAGGGAGAGTGCTCTCCGTCAGTGGAAACACCACATATTTGGTCCAATTATTAGTCAGTCCCGAGAACAGACCAAACTGAATGTATTCTCGCAGGACCGGCCCCATAAAGGTGAGCGATTCACGTATAAGGAGCAGCATATCATTCGCATATAAGGAGATATTTATTGGATGGTGAATAAAGCGGAGAGCCGCAGCCCTATGCCGCTGTCTAATAATGCAGGCCAGTGGCTCCAGGGTGGGCGCAACGAGGAGCGGCGACGGGGGGCACCCCTGTCTGGTCTCTCTGGCACCCATGGATCGACCTGAGCTGAGCCCAGAGCTGGCGAGCACAGATGTCGGAGACACTCAAGTGTTCTTGAGTAGGGTTAGTCCGCTGCCGTTGTACTTTAGTCCCGCCGTCGTCATGTGCCTCGTTGGGGGGGATCCCGGCTGCCCCGTTTAGGAGTTTTAGGGTCCATCGCCGAGGTGGTGGTGGTGAAGATTTTGGGCTTCCCATTTACTTCAATGCGTAAACGCGCCGGGTAGAGTATTGCATATGGTATCTGTGCAGCTATAAGAAGCTTCTTGACAGGCTGATATTCCCTTCATGCCTCCTGCACAGCCGCTGTGTAGTCAGTATAGAAAGCAAGGGTGTTGCCCTCGTGAGTGATGGTGCCCTTCTCCCGAGCCATGCGAAGGACAGTGTCCCGGTCCCTGTAGTTCAACAGCTGGGCTATTACAGGGCATGGAGGGGTACTGGGGGGAGGGTGAGCTGTCAGAGAGCGGTGTGCGCGCTCCACTATTAATACCTGAGACAAATGTTCCGCGGGGTCCCGGCTGCCCCGTTTAGGAGTTTTAGAGTCCATCGCCGAGGTGGTGGTGGTGAAGATTTTGGGCTTCCCATTTACTTCATTGCATAAACGCGCCAGGTAGAGCATTGCATATGGTATCTGTGCAGCTATAAGAAGCTTCTTGACAGGCTGATATTCCCTTCATGCCTCCTGCACAGCTGCTGTGTAGTCCGTATAGAAAGAAAGGGTGTTGCCCTTGTGAGTGATTTTGCCCTTCTCCCAGCCATGCAAAGGAAGGTGTCCCGGTCCCTGTAGTTCAACAGCCGGGCTATTACAGGGCACGGAGGGGTGCTGGGGGGAGGGCGAGCTGTCAGAGAGCGATGTGCGCGCTCCACTATTAATACCTGAGACAAATGTTCCGCCCGAAAAATGCTTGTTGGGGCTTTTCCACGTAGGTCTCCAGGCAGCCCGTGTTGGTAGAATCCGGCAGGCCAGTAATACGGACATTCTTGCGCCGGGACCTGGCCTCTAAATCTTCATTCTTGGCCTATTTGACTGCCAGCACTTTTTCCATCGATGATGCCTTGGAGGTCACTTGCTGCAGCCCATCTTCCGCGTTTGAGATACGCGTTTCTGCTTCCCCCAGGCGCAATGCATGTTTATCTAGCTTGGAGGACATGTGGTCCATCCTTAAGTTTAAGTGATTCCGGGTCTCGTGGCTCAGTGGACTAATGCGTCTTCTGCAGGGGCCTGTGTTCGAACTCATGGTCACAGGTTTTAATCCCGGTGGGTCCACTCAGTCTTTAATCCATCTGAGGTCGATAAAATGAGTATCTTTGAGTTGGGTAACAACAAACATCTGTTATTCAGTGCCAAGATACCAGTATTGGTGAACGTGCACTTTACAAATACTCGTTATGTTATGTAATAGATTGCAAACTGGCTTGTACCGTGATGAGCGTTTCTTCAATGTTTGTTAAATTATCGCTTGGTGCTTCCACCTCTGAATCAGAGGCTGCCTGCTGCTGGGCCCTACCCGTCCTTCGAGGTTCAAATGTAAGACGCGGCTGGCTCCGATCTGATTTCCCTATGTCTGCGCCGCACAGACATAACACACACAGAATAGGAGACTTTAAACACTGTAAGTGAGGACCGTCCACCTTTACACTTAAAGCTCACAATATCACAATCCGTTCGAGATGTGGGTTCATTCACCAGTCAGATACCTCTAAAAGAAGTTTCACAGCCACAGGTGTGCTCCTGCTTGTTTGGTGCATGATGCCTTATGGTCCTATTTAGGCTTTGGCAGACAGGGTATTCAATCACAAACATGGCAGATGTCCTATCTACCTTATAACAAGAGCATTATAGTCGATGGCAGATGGGACAGAGCATCATGGCTGCCAAACCTAAAATAGGTCCCTTCCTTTTATAGTAATGAAGCACAAAGGATAGCGGATATCTGTCAACATAACGGCCAAGTAACAAAAATTACAAAAAAGTGCAGTGTGCTAGAAAATAACGGGTCCTCTTGACTATTTACTGCTACAGCTATTTGTATTAAACATATAGATGCCATGACATTTAAAACCATACTGACGATACAATGGTAAGTACACTGACATTAAAATAAACTTTACATGGACATTAAAAAGAACAGGTGACAGCATTTCCAATTATTTAAAATGGTTGCAATCCAGCTCTTAATAAAATTTAGGCTAAAACATTTTCGTCTGCATACACATCAAAGGGCGGTGTGCTCCCGTAAGCAGCAAGACATCAGAGCACACAGCGGGAGTTACATTGGTAATACTTCGTCATGTCAAATTAGAGTAAACAACACTAATCAGTGAACAGGAGAAAGTGCTAACATAGTTGTCGGGAGCACGAGGTGGGGCTTTCGGTTGCCTTCTCATTACAATCCAAGTGGCCATGATATAGCTAACCACAGATCTATATATTACAGGATTATCCCTTGTAAAACAAAGTGCTAGTGCTTTCAAACACGTTTCACTCGAGAACTGCTTATAAACGGTACAAGCCGTTTAAAACTTGTTTCGTTTTTCTGCAAGGAATATGTTAATGTATGAAAACCTTTTGTTATCTCGTGCTCCCTGAAATCTAGCCTCCTATCCTATTCGACACACTCAGTGACAGGATCTGTGTTCGGTTGTTCAGTATACAGCAGACGGCAAAGTGGCATGCAGGCCAAGCCTACGGTTCCCCTGCTCCACTAGAGTGGGGCAGACCATCATGTTTCCGCCTATGCTCTACTGACCTGGGGTGGAAATCTTAAACCAAAGCCCAACAGACGGTCTGACGGTCTTTCTTTTCTGTTTGGGACCAACAGGGAAAGCCTGGTGATTCCCAAAAGAAAAATAGAAAACTCCCATGGTGTGGGGGGTCATTAATTTTACTTTCACAAAAACAAACTCCTGCTTTGAGAGATTGTTTTTGTAAAACAAAGACATTATCCTAAGTGGCTACTTGAATCAATGCAGCTGCTCAGCAAGCTTTCAGTATCTCCTGTGATGCAGTGCTTGGCCAACCCTCTTCATTGTGTGACTGAGAGGTGATGGGAGTTAGCAATTGGTCAAACACTTTTAATTAACAGTGTAACCCATTTGGCTACAATATAAGGACCAGAAATCATAAATAAAGTTAAGACAGTTTATTACAAGTCAGGTTAACGGAAATCAATCTCAATAACATGCTATAAAGGTACAGAATCACAACTTGATAATCAAACCTCCTGAAGAAGTTCAGTCACATCAGAATAAGGCAAATAAGAAGTTCAGTCAGAGCAATACAAATACCTCTTCTTATCAAGTGTCTAAGGAGTATATCATTTTTAATAATGTTCAGGCACACAGTATATCTAATCCATAGTTCTAGAGTGAATGCGGTTCAGTACAGAGTTCACATGCAACATTTTTCATTAATAATAGTAGGACACACAAGTATGAAGTGCTAAGTTCACATATATATTGCGCATAAGTGTGGAGTCAAAATTACACTGCTCCGCTGACACACACTGCATCATCACCGCTGACCCTGGCACCAAGATTATTTGTTTACCAATATGGCTGGATATAACTTCTAGACCTACTAAAGAGCTTGTAGGACAGCTAGCTAAAAGCTATAGGCAAGAACCGGTGCAGCACATAACCCATAAGAGATAATTAATCTCTGTTCCACCTTCCCACCTGACTAAATCATGGAGTATCCGCAGCTCTTGAACATTGATAGGTGATTACTCTGCCCCTGATTATCAAACAAAGACAAATTGAAGCCTTTAAAAAGCCCTAGGCCTGCGCCCCACTGACCATGGTGAAACCTGTGTTGCCAGATTGCTTTCAAATGTGCTTGATTGTGCAATATTTAGACACGGCTGATTGCAAAAAAATAGAACATGAAACCACAGTTACCTAACTATATAAAAAATAACAAAGACGTGCACCATATAAACTGGATATATTTACCTTTTCTTAAATTAATGCTTGTAAATTCATGGATTAAGCTCAAATACTACAACTGTAATGTAGCAAATGCATCATCTGTACCTCTAGAACTACAAGCTTCTATGGGACTCCAGTGCCTGGGGTCTGGGCCCCTTGCTTTTTCTGGTCCTGGCTGAGAAGTGGGGATTTCCCAAAAAGTGACCTTTTTGCCTCCAGACTAAATGCAGAGGGCCCACTATTCTTCAACTGGAGAACAGAATCAGAGGGCTCAGAGACTGACTCATTCCATCTGAACTGGGACACCAGGGAAAACTATGTTGTAACCCTTTTCATAATGATTCCAGCTCACACCAGGAGGCCATTGGCAGACTTGATGCTGAACTCTGTGATCTGCAGCATGCATACATTGTTTCCAGTGGTCCTGGGGCTTCGTGATGGTATGCCACGGCTTTTTTTCCCTGTGCTTCAATCTTCTTGTAGATCCACAGGATGTTCGTGGTAGCATCCTCTGGTCCACGATGGTGTGTTTCATTTCATGGTATGCCACTTTCAGGGATTATTAGAAAAGACAGACAGTATTACAGAAGGGAGATTCCTTCATCAAACAGAGTTCGGCAGCCGATATACATTTCAGCTACGGAGCTGCCTGGACCTCTTGCTGTTATTTGTGTCTGGAGAGGACTGAGCTTGTCCATGACCTGAATTTTGTGTCAGAGTTAGCAGAGAATTGCAGGGCACAAAGGGTGATCATTTTCTACTGTTCTGTGATATGTAGTCATTCTTCTCACGTACATTCTGTGCCACTTTCGAATCTGGCTATTCATTTCATGTATTGAAGTTAACGTTTTGCTTAAGTCTATTGGTAACATTGTCGTGAATATGTATTCTAGATGCCAAGTTGTTTGTGATCTTGTTGTCATTTCATGTGTGCAATATTTTTTTCTTGCGGTATTTGTGAGGGCAGATTTTGTTACAGAGGAGGAGTGATTTTAAAGAGTGTGCTCAGGAACACAAAGGGAGTAACAGAGGTTCACCCCACTGGATGCACTGGTAAACCACAAATATGTATTACACAGAGTCTACCTAGGAGCATAATAGGAACAACAGAGGAGCAACCGCCTGGAGGTGCTGTCAAACCACCAAGTAGTATTATCTGGCATCGGCCCAGGAGCAATCGATTGGTGGTACTGTTAAATCGCCACATACTATTATAAAGAGTTTGCCAAGGCACAACGGAGGGATAACACTTTTTGAGACAGTTAAACCACCAAGGACATATTTACAAAAAGGTGAGGCAGCATGACACCGTAAGCCCTTTGGCTGCGCCACGCTGCGGCACTTTCAGTGCACAGGAATGCGACATAGTTATAATGATATGTCGCATTCCTGTGCTCTCCCTGTGCCGGCGACACAAACAGCTGCCATGCGCCGGCACAGGTGCAAGGATGCCTGCATCATGGGGAGATTGGTTTTGTGCAGGAAGGCGCACCTTCCTGCCCAAAAACAATCACTACAGGCATTTTCCTCTTTCAATGCGCGCTGTAATATTATTATTATTATTATTATTTAGAAGCTTGTAAAGCGCTCAGCTACCCCCTGCGGGGGTGTCCCGGCGCTGTGAACATGTGACGGCCAGAGAGGTTCAGTGAAGGCTAGATCATTTTTCGAAACATAGGCTCTGATGTCAGAAATCTGAGTTCCAACGGTAGTCGGTTCCAGAGTTTGGAAGTGGCCACAGCAAAGGCCCTACCACCAGTGCGTGCAAGACGAAATCGTGGGCAAAACATAAGGCGAAGGTGATTAGATCTAAGGTCCCGCGTCGCATGAGTCATCCTAAGTCTATGCCTTAAATTTGCAGGGCCTCGTCCATTGAGAGCTCTAAAGGCAAGGACCAGAGCCTTGAACTGAATGCGGTATCTCACTGGTAGCCAGTGCAGTTTGGCCAAATAAGGTGAAATAGAGTGGCGATAGGGAATGTTACAAATAACATTAATCATTCGAAGCTTTTCAAAGCAAGATGCTGAAACTTTATTAATTTGAGTTTTGCAGGATAGAGCTGTATCAAATTGGAAGCCCAAATTACGGGCAGCTTGGACTGGTGCTGGGGGGATTAAGTTCAGACGGCCACCAAATATTGGCGGGAATAGCGGATTTCTGGTTAAAAAATAAGACCTCCGTCTTATCAGTGTTCAAATTTAGGTTGTTTGCAGACATCGAGGAGGCGATGTTTATCAGGCAATGGCGGAAATTTGCCAGAGAGCTTTCAGAGTGGCCTTTAAAAGAAAACACAAGCTGAGTGTCATCAGCGTATAAGATCACTCTGACGCCCCAGGATTCAACCACTTTCACCAGCGGCATCAGGTACACATTGAATAAAAGGGGGCTGAGAGTAGATCCCTGCGGAACCCCCATGTCAATGGTTTCTCCGTGGAGACAAAAGGTCCGAGGCAGACCTGTTGAAATCTGTCCGTCAAAAATGATTTCACCCAGGCCAGCGGGATCCCTCCAATACCCACCTCATGAAGGCGAGTCAGCAAGGTATCATGCGAGATGGTATCGAATGCTGCGGATAGGTCGAGGAGAACCAACATGTCCTCCTCTCCCCTATCCACACATTCGCGAATTGACTCAGACACTTCTAGTAAAGCTGAATCAGTACTGAAGTCTGGCCTGAATCCTGACTGGGTATCATGAAGCAGCTGGTTAGCTTCTAAATATTCGGACAGTTGCTCTTCTACCGCCTTCTCCAACACTTTTGCTGGCTTGGGGAGGAGTGAGATAGGCCGGTAGTTGCTAAAACATAGTGGGTCAGCACCAGTTTTTTTTAAAATTGGTAGCAACAGCGCATGTTTCCACAAGGAGGGAAAAAGGCCCGATTGCAGGGAGGAATTCCAGATTTCTAGCAGAGGCTTGATCAGTAGCGGAGCTATCTCGTTCAGAATCTGAGCCGGGGCTGGATGGAGCGGGGATCCTGATATACATTTCAGGAACAGGGATAAAGCATAATCTTTAGTCAGAGGTTTAAATGAGGTGAACACTTCAGCACAGGTGATATCATGATCTGAAGTTACTGCTATAAGGTTCTGATGAATTGTTGCCGTGATGTTAGCGATTTTCTCGTGAAAGAAATCAGACAGGCCTTCGCTAAGCAGTTGGCTAGGAGTGACGGGGCAGGCCAAGGCAGAGGGATTGGCGAACTCTTTAACAATGTTAAAGAGGGTCTTGGTGGAATTTTCCGCTCTTTTAATTTTTTCCGCAAAGTACTGTTTCATGGTGGTGCATTTGAGTTTATGAAATTTTTTGAGGGCTAATCTGTAAAGGGATTTGGCCGCCGGGTCATATGTCCGGCGCCATGAACGCTCCAGTTTTTTGCATCTACTTCTGTTTTCCCATAGTTCCATTGTGAACCAGGGGGCCGAAGGTTTAGATCTTAAGGAGGTAAGATTCTGCATAGGCGCAATTTGCTCGCTGGCATCAGAAAGATCTTTATTAAAAGTAGATACAACTACATTAAGATCAGCAGAAAATGGATCAGATCTACTCCTATACGTTTGCTCCAGGGCCGTGCATGTGACCTTGTGCCATTTTCTGCCCTGTTCTCTGATAGATTCCAACTTAGGCGGCCGGGGTATAGACATTACAAACGGAATCAGGTAGTGGTCAGACCACGTGAGAGGCATGGGGGAGAGAACCTTAAGGTCAGACCAATTGGAGAAAATTAAATCAAGGGTGTGTCCTGCCGAATGTGTAGGATCACTGACCCATTGGGTCAGATTCAAGCCTTGCATGGAGTCTAAGAGATTATTAGCACGTGTACAGTCACTTACATCAACATGGTGATTGAAATCCCTTAATACAGTGAAATGGGGGTGTTTGAGAGACAAATCTGCAATGGCCGCCAACAATGAGGCAACGGCAGGCTGGGGGGTACTCGGGGGCTGTATACCAAGACACCCGAAAATATGGCAGTGGAGGCATCTGAGATGGAAAAATAGAGTGCCTCTATGGGCCCTAAATTGGGAATTTTCCTGGAGGTGATTGTTAAATGATTTTGTAAAATGACAGCAATTCCACCACCGGACTTCACTCCTTTGCGGCTTATACCTATTAGGCGATAGCCCGGGGGCGTGGCAAGGGTGATGTCTGGGCTAGAAGAGTCCTTAATCCAAGTCTCTGTGAGAAAGATTAAATCCCAGGACGTCGATGAGAGCAACAGCTATATGTCACTTGAGTGACACGGCAAAGAGCGACAGTTCAATAAGCCGGCCGTGTAGGACCGTATTGGCGTAGGAGGGGCATTTGCTGGGGATCGGGGACATATTTTATTAGTGGTTAGGAAGAAGGTGCAGTTGTTACATTTAAAATGGGGGAGGCTAAGTGATGCGAGATTGCACCGAACCAGAGGGGTGCAGGCTCCCTTGTTCAAGGCCATCAGCTGGGATCTGGACCAGGCTTGCCTCTGAGTGGAAGGGAGACAAGCAGAGTGACTGGCCCTAGGCACGGAGCTGGTGCGGACGGGCGCAGACGGGCTCGCCTTTGGAGCGCCGCCGGCACGCCCGCTGCGCTCGTCCGCTGCGCTTCCGATGCCAGAGAACCATTTATGCCTGTGGGGCGGGAGGGGCCGAGCACTAGACCGCTCGCCAGCTCCTCGCCTCACTCAAGATGGCGCCCGAAGTGGTCGACCCCAAGCAGTACCTAATCGTCTGCAATGGGGGCGATAGCGCTTCGAGGAGGACAGTAGGGGTTCCGAGCAGGTAAATACAAGCGCAGAGCGCGGGAAAGTCTGATTAAATTTTTTTTAGCAGAGTCAAGCTAAAAACGAGGGCAGGTGCAAGTGCAAGTGCAAATTAAAAGTCAAGGAAAATAAATCACAGTCTCATTACACGCTAACACAGGGTCCCGGCTTCCGCCTCAAGACCTTCACATTCAGCTGTTAATCCGTGTAAAATTCGGCACGCATCGAAAGAGGAAAAAAAGTGGAGAAATGAAAACATTTGTCCTGTTTGCTATGCCACCCCTAGATGGCGTAGCAAACTGACGCATTTCCAGGTTTATGAATCCTCGTAAATTTGGAAATGTGTCTGGGTCCATGGGTGTTGCGTGGGACACCCACAGGAACACCCATGGAACGCCTCTTCACGCTGCTGCATGTAAAGGGGTCGTATTTACAAAAACAGGAAAAGCAACGCAGGGTGGCTTTTCCTGTCCTTGTAAATATGGGGCAGTGAAATGCACTGCCAGTGCGTCACAAAAAGTAACGTACTGGCAGCGCAAGGGGCTTGTACATTTCCCCCCAAAGGTATTAAGTATGGTGCTCACGCAGGATTGAGTGAGGAGAGGTTCAAGGAGGAACAGGAGAGGGGACAAGACAGGTGCGATGACCTGAGACTCCACTGTTCACAGGATCCCCAATAGACCCAAATTGTTAAGATGCCACAGAAAGATGCTCTTACTTTTCTAAATCCATCTAGTCACTCTGGCTAGATGCCCTTGTTAGAAAGGATGAAATATAGTTGGAGGAAAGGGTGGCAAGGACAGGGAAAGGTCACAACTGAGAGGAGCAATCCTGGATTACACTGTAATTCAGGCATGGCACAGATGGAGAATGGGAGAGAGGAGCAGAAAGGGCGAGAGTAGGAGAGCAACAAGAAGAAAAAGAGGAACTGAGAGAGATTCTTAACTCGAAACCGACAGAGGCAATGCTATTGACGTTGCCTGGCACCAAGTGGAACAAAGGATGCCTTATCACAGGCAAACTGAAAGCCAGGAAGCACACCAAAGCTCTTTGTTGTTCCATGCATGGCTGGAATGCCTCCAAATGTCTAAACCGCATTTACCTTAGAAGGCTTTATTTTGAGGTCACAGAGCAGTTTGGAAAAAGAATTACAATCTGTGGCCTGATGCTTCTCTCTCATAAAACTCTGAAATCAGATTCCCAGTCCCAATGCCTGCTGTGGGCTTAGTATTTTGAAGTGTCAAAACCATTAGTTATGGAAATAAATTACATAAACATGTGATCTCAGTAAACAGAATTAAGATCTTTTCCATCATCAACAAATGCTTCAGCCATATCTGGTTCTGAGTGTTCAGTCTGATCCACAATTTGGACAGGTTGCCACCAGTGTTATTTGCAGGAATACATCAAGGCTGAGTCTTTTGCACTAATCCAGAGATCAAGGCCTGTATACTGGATATTTAGATCCAAATGTATCAGACATAAGAGTCTATACGTGCTACATAGTCCTTATCCAGTTTGATGATTACCTCAATGGTTGCTTTCCTCACAGACCTTCACGAGACACCTATCTCACACACGTTACTAAATATATTGAGAAGTTATGGGAAGTGTTGCTGTATATACCATTTAGCAAAACTCCAAGGGGAGCCCATCACCGCTGAGAACCTTGCCAATTCTTGGGCCTTAATCGTTTGTCTGACTTCCCATTCGATTAACTGTCCTTCAAGAAGCAGCTTATCCATTTCTCAAAAGCATCACAGGCTTATGTGATTCAGCGTGTTGGTCATTTGTTCCATGTCAACCATCAGTGACACTCATATAGCTTCTTGTGAATGGCAATAAGACCTCATTGATTCTGTGGTCATGTTTTTAATCAATAACAAATAATTCTTGATTTAAATGTACTTTAGTTAGCATAACCAGGCTTCAGTTGGCATGACTAGGCCAAAGTCAGTCTGCAATGACATTCATTTTACAGTGACAGAAGAAAATGTGCTTTTAGAATTACATGAGTAAGTTTCCTATATGCATGTTTTTCTTCTGTATTTTTTCATTTCGGAAAATGAGCAAATCAGAATTCATTTTGTGGTGATGTTCACTTAAGCTGAAATATATTGATTTGTAATCCTCGAGAAGGAAACCATGTGCAGCACATTCCTGTAGTTTCAACAAATTCAAAGCTCTTTGCCTTAGTCTGTTCTAATCAGTTGTACTGTCTATTGTTTTTAGTTCTTTCACAAACGTCATGTTATTTCCCTAATTTCCTATGTATGGCTCATTATACTTATGCATGAAAGTAGGTGCTCCTATGGGCTTTTTTTAATGTTTCATATATTTTTTTTAAACTATTGGTTTCTTTGAAAGTAACTTTATTAGTACAACCGTATGATGTCAGATCTCACCACATCAAGTGTGTGCTTTCACTGCCTGAAACGTATAGAAAAAACCTTTTGGGGAGATGTGCCAGACTTTTTGCCTACTTCCACAAAATGAGACTCTATGTTAGTCTGTCTATACCCAGACTTTTATTGTATTTTGAACTGTGCAGACTCTGCGATAGTCCATGTATTGATTTATACATAGACTTTCCTTGACTTTTGAACTGAGCAGATTTATGTTAGTCCTGTTGCTGAAGTATACTCTGGCTCTGACTATTTACTTGCTATTTTATAGGTTGACCTTATGTTCAATACTCTGTCATTTGCATTATTTGATGCATTAGTCATTTTGTTTTGAATTGG
The DNA here is from genome assembly GCF_964263255.1 of Lissotriton vulgaris. Classification (NCBI taxonomy): domain Eukaryota; kingdom Metazoa; phylum Chordata; class Amphibia; order Caudata; family Salamandridae; genus Lissotriton; species Lissotriton vulgaris. Next base: position 527,454,484 of record NC_141691.1, on the reverse strand, counting down.
ACTAAGTGCTACATTTTCTCTCCTTTAATGATTCTTAAAAATGAACAAACCTTTATGTTTTTGCCTTTGAATTTGGTCCTGTGAAGGTTTCCTTAATTTGCATGGGGCAATTGGCTTATGAGACTCACATGGCCCCTGTACTGCGTCTCAACCTGTTTAATTTATATATAGCGAAGACAGCTGTCTTGGCTACATATATATATATATATATATATGTGTGATGCTTTTAAGAAAAGAAAAGAAAGAGAAGATTTTTATACAGTTCACATATGTGATTTAGACATTTTCTGTTGATTTCTAATATGGTGCACCTCTGCGCTTTGCAGTACCGAGACACACGTTTTCTACATCACACACCTTTTTGTGCTATATTTGTGTTTCAGGGATTGGTACAAATCTGGTCTGATCAGACACTCCCACTAGACTCTTTTTGTGATTTGAGTACTATGTATGCACTCACAGACACCAGCGGGCCCAACATCAGTACCATTCACTGTGATAATGCCTACTGTAACTCTGTGACTAAACCTCTGCAACTCCCCAAAAGGACTACCGGACCTGCGCTTTCCTTAACTCTTGGAGCCTCAGGAAACTGCCCCACACACATAACTGGTCCCAAATCCAAGAAGGTAAGAGTGCATCCACACTAGGTAGTGTGGGCTTGGTTATAGCCCTCACACTTTGGAATTGTTAACATTAAAACATTGGTCAGACCTTCTAGCTGCTCAATATGTCACTGCAATGGTCTGGGTATTGTCCCCTTCACATTGACAAAGTACTGAGAAATGGATTTGTGTACCTCTCATAGCCTGTAGAGTCCAAAGGCTCCTTGTTGATCCGTGTGTTTATGCTCTTAGATACATGCAAAACAACAAGAACCCGGCATACAGTGCAGCTCATGCAAGCTGTCTTTGTTTGGCATTCACGCTTCAGCACAGCCATGCCTTATCTGTTCAGCTCATTTGAAAGGTTTAATGAATAACACGGTTAGCATGGTCACAAGTGCCACGTCATCAGAATCCTACGTTGCATTTTCATCACATTAAGTCTGAGTTGACATTTTACAGACCATCATTTCCATCTTTGTGATGTGCTTATGGAAAATGAGTCATGATGATGGTTCACAACATGTTTACACCCAGTCCCTACAAGTCAAGGAGCGGTGGGTCCAGCTCCTGCAGGGGGGTCTGTCAGGAGCCAGTATAGCTGTTGTGTACTCTGCTGGTGAGATCATGAGGCTTCAGGGAGAAAACAAGCCTTTCTGCATTGTGTGGGAGCTTCAACAGAAAGTTTGGCACACTCTCTTGTGGATTCAAAATGTAGGGGGGAGGGGGCAGCCCAGTCCTTGAGGTTTTGATGCCTCTGTATCATTTTGACAGCCCTTGACATCCTCTGATGTAGACTCGCACAGACATCTCATTGTGAGATATACCCTCCTTTATTTACTTTAGAGAGACCTCATCCCGGACCACCCTATTTGTGCTCCTCTTAATCTTTTTTTTGCAGATCATTACTTTTCCTCTTATAGGGGCAGACCCTGCAGACTCACGTTTGTTTTTATCACGCTTGAAGCATCACCACATTGCAGAGACCACAGGATGAAAAAGCCTAAGTTCTCACATTGTCCGCTTACTGTATTTTGAGGGCATATTGACTTGATTGTAAGTGAGAAGGAAACACCACGAGATACGTTGAAACTACACTACTGCTGGCCATAATATGGGGAAAGGGGCTGACCCAGTGTGTGAAAGGAGCCAAACCAAGCCCTTCGCTCACTCCAGTGCTATTGTCATATTGCTGAGGATGAGACACCTGGTCACCATCTTACTTTGCCTGTCGACCACACCCATAGTCACAACACCCCACATCTAATGCCACCACGGAATGCAGTTTGAAAGAAAGGGGTGGTTGGGCCCAGTGGGAAAGAGGGTAGGTCGGGCCACAATATAATGTAAAAATGGGAATTTTACCTAAACCTCCAATGTGGATTCAGACAATGAATGCTGACTGAAGGATAAACACAACTTTACTAGTTTATCCTGACATTGATTTATGTCATTTATTTTTTACTCAATCATCAGATTGTTTTTTTTTTTTTGTATATGCAGAACAAAGATCGTTATCAACTTCATATATTGCCATATATTTTGACAAGATGAAAAAACAAATCAATAGTATTTACAGTGAAAAACACAATAGTGAACATGTACTTATACATACAACAACAATGTGCTCGTGATTATGCTAAAACATGGAACAATTGATCACGGACTTCGAAAGAATCACAATGGTCAGTACAAAACATGCGGTGTAAAGAGCTTATCAAAATAACACCCCAATTCCTGAAACAATATAAATCTATTCAAATCAGGAAAAAATGCCAATTCCTGCACAAATCACACTGGCATTAAATGTCATTAGGGGGAGGAATGCCGACGCGTTTCGAATCCCGCTAACTGATTCACAGGATTCTCACCAGGGCGGTGTGAGTCGGGTCCATGGGAACTATTTACAAAAAGGAAACAGAAGGGGTTGTTTTAGCAAAAGGGGTCCTCAATCCAAAAGGATGTTTAAAATATTCGCATCAGTGAGATGCGGCATACCTTGTATGATTCTTGCCCAAGGATGCGCTTGCTTTGTAGTATCGTGTATGCCGTGGGTATCAACTGCAATAGAGTGGACACTGGGTCAGACTTGATTCCCGAAAAGAGCAGAATGTTGCTCGCATAGGTTAGTATGCGGGAAAAGAAAAAGCTCTACCTTCACTCTCCGTGCTCCGGCGGCGTGTCTGCCGTTGTCCGGATGAATCGTTTGAATTCCGACCGTATCACATCTCTGAAAAATCATTATTTACTATGAATAAGAGTTTTGTATGTCCGCCAGGCTGTTGAGGCTGATATACATAAAAAACTCGGACTTACTTATGTAAAGGCCGGCTGGGTGCGGGAAATAATGTGGCTCCGGTTTCGGAGGGTTTCTTTCTGTGGGAATCAAAAAGGCGAGGGAGAATCACTCCGCTGATCTAGTTTTACAAAGATGAGTGGAAGTGGACCTGCTCTGATTCGGAGGCTTACCGTTAAACTTCACGGTTGTAACCACTCGTCAATTTCACTGAATCACGGCACTCGAGGATTGTAGGTGTCCGCCGAAGTGCCGGCTAGTTTGAAGAGTGTGTCATGTGATTCGGGTGTGGCCAATCAAGACTTTAGTGGCCACAAGTTAGTTGAAGTGTCTTCTGGGAATTGTAGGCTGTGAACAGGCCTGTGTATCTCACGCCCTATTGATTTCACTTAGACAGTTAGTAGGCTGTGAACAGGCCTGTGTTTCTCACGCCCTATTGATTTTACTTAGACAGTTAAGGCCTTTGTTGACACTATCGAATTTCAAAATGAGGTATGCCTCCTTTCGCAATAACATAATATCCACGTTAGGCTGATGTTTGGAATCAATCCAGACCAATGTTGTCCATTTAAAATAATTTTCACTATGATTATTGTTCACAAAATGTTCAACCATTGGTGCGGACAGAACTTTTTTCTTTATTCGCGAACGGTGTTGGGTGATGCTTACATTGATTGATTGACTTGTCTTGCCAATGTACACTCTATTGCACGGACAGACCACAGCATAGACCACATTTTTGGTCTTGCAATTAGTAAATGCATTGTGTTTCCATTTAACCCGATCATGGATAAAAACATTGCCTTCCAGTGTTGATGAACAAGACACGCAATTGCCACATTTGTGGTGCCCACATATAGGTTTCAAATTCCACTGTGCTATGAGGTCACTTTTTTGTTTGGGAATGTAGCTGTCTGCTTTTATTAGCTGTTGCCCTATGCTGGTATTTTTCCGCATGGCGAAGATTGGTTTTTGTAGGGGGTGCTCTAGCATTTCCAATAGATGCCAGTTTTTTAAGATGATACGTTTGAACTGATTTGTGTGTTGGCTGAAAGTTGTTACGCACACCAACTTGTCTAGTTCGCTTTTTTCTTTTACCTGGAGGAGAGTCTCTCTCGGGGTAAATCTGGCCCTATTTTTTGAATGTTTTAGTAACTTTTTCGGGTAACCCCGTTTCGCCATCTCACTGCAGAATGCAGGGCATAGGAGCCCATATTCTTAATCCAAGGTAAACCAGAGGGGTTAGGGTGAACCCCCTCCCTCCCGTGCTCACTTTCCTCACACTCTACAGCAAGTGACTCTCCACTATTCTGCTGCCATTTACATTACAGTAGGCTGTAGGGGAGGGGTGGTTACAAGTTATGGTGGCATCAGCAGGGACCGTAGGGTTTCAAGAACTAACTTCTGATGAACTACAAATTCTGCGGTCCACGCCCTGCCCCACCAAGTCCAAATATCAAGTCCCTGCCTGCACAGACTCGGTAAGGGAGCTGTGCTGAGCGTCATAAAATTGTGCCCCCCCTTGTGCGAAGCAAGTTTCGCCATTATCAAATACCTTTGAAACTGCAGGGGCCAATATGCTTTCATAGTTAATGGAGTCGCCTATAAGTATCTCCACTAGCAAACCATAAGGCTTAACTTTAAGAAAACGGATAGCACCAAGTGTGAAGGAACAATGAAGCCGACCGGGGTTGCAACTTAGGCCCAGTTGATTTTTCGTGTACTACTGACTTATCTGTTATGAAAGTCCCTTTCTGGAGCTGGTGAGATAGTAAGAACTGTTTAGGGCGATAGGGCATCCTTTTAGGTGTAGCGTGATGCCATGCAGGAAGGTCCCCAAAATTCCTGTGGTAACAAAAGTGACCTGAAGTTTACCTTTTGGTTATGCACCTGATTATTAACTAGGGCGCTGCTATCTTGTGTCATAGAGGGAGCCTCAATATACCAAAGGTGCAGCCATCACACTCCATGTGCAGTCATCATGTGACAAACAGTCATCATGTATCAAAATGAAACCTCCTATGCCATGGGCTGCCTTAAACTCCCAACCACAACCTCGGATGCCCAAGAACAGTCCAAATATTACCAGACAAAATCCTAATAGGTTTACGAATGGACTTAAATGCTCAACACAACCCTACTATGGATAGGTATGTGTACATTACCACTACAGATTCCCAGCACCATGCCAAATGCACATGAACAGCACCAATCACAAGCAGAACCATTACATGTCCAACAGCTTCCAACTTCCAGGCACAGCCACCACATGCTCTGGTGTAGCCAAGTATGCTCAAGGCTGACATACCTCAAATGCTCAACTTTATCCTGTGTGCCCAGTGCAGCCTCATGAATTAATGAATGAAAGGAGTTTTGTATAGCGCAACGTTCTCTCCAGGGAGCATCTTGGCGCTTTTAGGACCTCAGGAGAAGGATTGACAGGTGGGAGGTGGAGGGGGAGAGAGAGGGAGAGTAGCATGAGGTTGGTAGAAAGGATCATATTAGTGATAGTATTAGATGGTCTGGAGTACCAAAGATCCAAGTTTTTAGAAGCTTCCTAAAAGTGGGTTCGTTGTGGGTGTGCCTTAGTTGAGTAGGCAGGGTGTTCCAGGCCTTCATCACATGCAGTACAGTCCCATATGCATTTTGCTGACCCATATCTTCAGTGCAAACCTATATGCACAGGGTGGCTCATGTGGACACTGGAGCTCTAACTATACGGCATAGCTCCTACTTTTTTCTGCAGCCGTCCATATGCAGCACAGCCCCCTTATATGCAGTACAGTCCAATATACAGTGCCTACATTCAAGCTTATATTAGTAATGTATTCTCATGTGCCCAATGTAGTCACATCCGTAGACCCTCATATGCACTAACACACACACTTCTCATTATGGCTGCTACTTACCTTCAGTAGAGTCCTGCCCTTGCAGTTAGGGGCAAGAGTAGCGGTGAGGCGTTACGAGACAATGGGGTATTTAGAGTGATTCGTGGCTCGTGGTGTCAGTCTGAAGGAAGAGAGCGCTATAGATCCTAAACTCAGCAACACCCAAAAACTCATACATCCAGCTTTGGGGTGAGACTGAGAGCTCCTCGACCAATGTGGGGAGAGGATGTGACCTAACAGCTAGAGCGATTGACCTCGGAGCAGGGGAACTCATTTCTTGTCTTGGCAGGGACCCTCAACATTCTGTGGTGCAGGGTAAATCACTTAATCTCCCTGTGCCTAACAAAAACGAATGTGTCCCTATGTAACACAACTGGTGCTCATGTAAAGGGCTCTGATACCTTCTGGTCGAGTTTGCGCTATATAAAACTCTCCCCAAAAAATGTTATCGAATGCAGAGATGCTTGTGTTCCTGAGGCAGAGAACCCTCAAGAACAAGGTGCATCTCTCTCTGGAATGGTTGAACCCAGGCACTACCAAGTAGAAGAAAACTGCTGGGAGTGGGTGCTTACCAGGCAAGAGTACAGCAGGATTACACTACTGCCATTTAGTTTCCTGTCTCTGAAATGTCCTGTTATTGTTGTTGAGGAAGGGATAGATCTCACACCGTGCCTCTTCCTAGCCTCAAAGCAGTAGATAGGAAGCTGATGAGGGAATAAAGAAGGACTAAGTTCTCACTGTCTCTCCCACCCGCAGCCAATTGACCATGCTGTACATCTGCAGGATGCTAAGCTGCATCACATGCACAAAAGTAAAAAAAAAAAAATGTTTTAACTGTAGTATCATGGCCGCACTATTTTGTAGACGTGTTATTATGAGAGCGATTGGTAAAAAATGAAATAGAAGGGCAAAATCGCTTTTTGAGGCAGAGGTACCGGCAGCAATTTGTTGCCTTGTACGCCCCTCCAAAAAATAATTAAAAATAATAAAAGACAGTGGGCATTGGGGCAGCGGAAGAGCGAGGGGGGGGCGATGGGGAGTGGGTGCAAGAGGAGGGGAAAAGCAGCACAAGAGGGAGCAAAACGTAAGGGTGAGGGAAGAAACACACGAGCAAGAAAGCAACATGGAGAGCAGAAGAGGGAGGGAGTTTGGCAGGTGAGAAGCACACAAGAGAGAGGTTGCATTACGAGGGAGGCAATAACAGCGACTACAGGAGGCAGGTATTTTGCGGGGGCAAGCACACTAACGTGAACTCTCATGTAGTACTTCAGTGACATGTAAATATTGTTCCCTAAAAGTGCAGGGGTGAAAACGTGCTAGGAGGCACTTTTGCCTTTTTAACTGCTTCCAAAACTGTCATTGCATAGAAATGTTCCTGCTGATGGCAGCACTTGTCCACTGCTCCCTTCGGGCCCGAGTTCCTGCTTGTTGACTTCAATTCCGAGGAGGGATAAAGTGTGCAGATGTGTCTGTCCATGTATGCCAGGGCACCTCACTCCAGCGTCACTTCACAGTGCAGCAGCAACAGGCCTCAGACGCACTGATGGCAGGGTCCCCTAACAAGAAAGAAAAGCAGATTCGAATATCTGTCTCAGTACTTCAGGGTAAAGAGACAAGAGTGTCTGATCAACAATGCAGAAACAGGAAGAACATGACGACTAACTCGAGGTTGCCTATACCTATCTCCACACAGGATGGTGAGCATTTGTTAATATATAAACATAAATAAGGGTAGAAGCTTGTGTAAGTTGTTGAAAAGGTGCTTTCTCTGAGCGTGGGTGACCTTCAGAGCAGGGGCGTAGCTTCATGGGTGCGTCTGGGGTGTTACATCTCCTCCCCCCCAAATAAATGTATTTTCTGCTTGATAGTTGGGTACAGGTGCTTTCAGTCGGGAAAGGTGAGGTGTCTGTCAGACTTCACCAGAAATCTTTCAACACAAACGTACAAAAATGCACACACACATTCTGCTCTCTCCGTTTTCAAAGACTTCAAAAATGTTGGTTAAGTTACAAAATATTGTTTTCTCTCACTTAGTGCCCCTACCAATCCGTATTTGTCTCCCTTTCCACTGCTCCTTTAGCCCCTTTCATACACCCTGGTTGTAGTATAAGGTATTTTAACATTATATGACAGCGTGATTGTTGGAAAATATGAAACAGCAGCAAATGAACCAGATTGGCAAACTGTCGAAAACCCTTTTATTCTCAATACACCCCTTCATTAAGAATCGTTTTCAGGACGTGCAACAGACCAGCCCAGACCCAGGGCGAGAGAACACCCACATGGTGCCAGCTACCCAAGGAAATCAATATCTCGGTTTATTTTTTGTTCCAGTGCCGCCTGGGCAACACCGAGGTGAGCGCGGTAATTCAGTGACCAGTATCGTTTGCTTTTATTGCCCCTCGTATCTAGGAAAGGAGGTTATTAACTAACAGAGGAAATCCATATGTAATCAGGTATACATTTATTGAATCAACAGACGCTGGAAAGACAAGAGACAGTGAAAAAAACCTTTCTTACCTTCAGCAAATAACTGCTGCAAAAACAACATCAAACACACCACATCTATAAAAGTATAATAAAGCAAATGGAAGAGTGCAGGGGTTTGCTACTGACTTGTGACCTGATCAAACATTCAGAGTTAAATAGTTCGGCCCGATTCACTGAACGTTTGCAGCGCATAAGAGGCACTAAGGTGGGCAAAAAAGTTGTTTTGCCACCGTAAGATACAAATGCTAAGGAATTGAGGATTTTTAGGAACGTAAATCAACAAAGTATTAAGTCAGCATTAGTCAAAATGAAAAGCATTTGCAATGCAATCGCTATCGCCTTCATAACCTATTTTTTTAGCTAAACAGATCAAACTATTCAGGGGTAAAAGACAGGGGTACCCGCTCCCTCGCTACTATTCGCAGTGGCCATGGAGCCATTGGCTGTGGCCCTGCGTGGGATGATGGGAGAGTGGGGGGTTCCACTGGGTGACACTGTATGCTGATGACACCCTGGTTTACCACTGTCATCCGGAGAGGTCGGTGTCGTTATTGCTTGCGGAACTGAGAGCATTTGGTGAGGTGTCTGGTTTAGGATTAATATGACAAAATCCAAATTAATCCGCATTGGTAGGTTGACGAGTAAACCCCTGACAGAGCTTCCTAGAGTGGAACTACCATGGTTGGGTGAGGGGGAGAGATATCTGGGCATACGGCTGGCAAACTCACCATCTAGGTACTTGGATCTCAATATTGGCAGAGTGATTGAGGATCTGCGAGGCTCTGTTAGGTTCTGGCAGGACTTGCCATTGTCTCTCATGGGCCGAATTCCTATAATCAAAATGATCATACTGACTAGGTGCTTGTACACTATGCAACACTCACTCTATCTTATTCCCCACTTGTATGTTCGGACCCTTGTCACATTCTTACGGATCTCTTATGGGGTAACACATAAAACGAGTAAAGCTTACAACGCTGCAGAGGACGTGGAACCGAGGAGGACTGGAGGTCCCTTGCATAGAACTATACTACATGGCATCCCAACTACAGTTTATGGTGCATTGGATGGATACTGACTATAATTGGGAAACAAATCTCCTGGCGTATACACACAACGGATATTCACTAGTAGAATTATTAATGCTTGGGAATTTAGTCCCCCCCCCAGCTTCCATATATTATACATCATGTGGCGGAGATCTGGGAATTGGCGGTTCGAAGGGTGATCCAAAGTGCCCTGTATGCACTGGATACGCCTCTATGTGCACTACAACCATTTGCCTGTATAGCAGACTCTATGGGCCCGATTCACAGAATGAACTTAAGACTCAATCCTAAACTTACTACTATTTTGGCATTCACAGAATGCACTTACTACTTTTGGCATTCACAGAATTAACTTACTACTTTTGGTATTCACAGAAATTAGGATTTTGTCTTAAGTTTGTCTTAAGACAAACTTAAGACAGACTTAAGACAGACTTAAGTTAGGATTTTGTCTTAAGTCTGTCTTAAGTCTGTCTTAAGTCTGTCTTAAGTTTGTCTTAAGACAAACTTAAGACAACATTCTAACTTCTGTGAATACCAAAAGTAGTAAATTCATTCTGTGAATACCAAAATAGTAGTAAGTTTAGGATTGAGTCTTAAGTTCATTCTGTGAATCGGGCCCTGTGTTTGTGAGGAGGTCAAAGGAGGGGGGCTGCCACTCTCTGGGGGGATCTATATGAATGGTGAATTTATTTTTTGTGTTCAAAAGTTTTTTATTGGTTGTTTTCCAAACAATTACTACACAGAACATACACAATTTAATATAAAAAACACAATACTACAAAATAAACTATATAAATTAGACACAATAATCCAACCTAAATAGCAAAATAAATAAAAATCCACATAAAACATATAGTGCTAGTAGATTTCTACTTAATTATTGAGATGACATAGTATATATGGTTCCCTGTGGGAGGTAATAGTTAGCAGTCGGATGTAGGCCCGGTAATGGACACCCTTATGTCTCCCTACCACTAAGGATTACAGTTCACAGTGGTTTGTGCGATTCAAAATATATATATCAAGGCTATCCCTCACGTGTCTGAGGGGGGTTTCCATGCTGAATTTTGCAGGGCAGTTGTATCAGCACCCCTAAGGTGGGAGCCCCAATTTAACCAGCATTTAAAAGACGCTTTATTTGTGTCCTTCCAATTATTTAAGATGACTAACTGCTGCCATCAAAAGAAGGTCCAGAAGGGCCCTATCGTTATCACTCAGGGATTTGACTCAGAGGAAGCCAAATACCAACGTAGAGGCTTCTCCTTTAAGGGAGCATAAGAATAGTTTAGAGGTAAAATCAAAAATACTGTCCCAAAATGGTGTTACGCACTTGCAGTAAAAGAGCAGATGTGCTAGGTCTCCTGTTTCCTCGCTACAATTCCAAAACTGGAGTCCTCCCTAAACTTGTGTAGGTGTAAGGAAATTGGTGTCCAGTATGCCTTGTGGAGGAGCCAAAATGTTGTCTGCGATAGGGCTGGCGAAATTTTATTACTAGGGACTGAGGTCCATGTTTTAGACCAGACCTCTTTGGAGATCGGAGAGGAAGAAAGCGATTCCCAAAAGTCAGTCAGCTTTTTGTTGAGGCCTGAGTGTTTGGGGCGAAGATCTTTGTATATCCAGGAGACATGGTGACCCAGTTTATATATTTTCTCTATGTATTGTGGGAGAGATGGGGAAGAGGGTTGTAGATTTGCTTTTGTGATTGCTGTCTTTATTTTTAGAAAGTTATAGAACTCCAGAGGGTCTAGGTTGAATTTAGTCTGTAGGTCGTTGAAGGTGAAGGGGGATGTTGTGTCAACTAATTGGCAAAGAAAGAAGATATCTTTGTCAATCCATGTACTGAAGTGAATTGAGCTTCCCCTGTACCAGATCCTATTGTTGTCCCACAGTGACTCCATGTTTGATTGTCTTATGCTAACTTCTAGTTTTTTATCTAGTTTTAGTAGAGCATGTTTCGTGCTTTTAAATATAGACTTTGAGCAGCTGATGTTTGTGAGCTCGGAGGTAAGTAGGGCTCCTGGGGTCAGATTGCTGAGCAACGCTTTCAAAATTTCTAGCCAGACAGGAGTATATCCCACAGGAGGAACGAACTAATAGGAGCCCTGTTTAGCTAAGAACGCTGTTTGGTAGAGTTTAAAGTCTGCTAGGGTTACTCCTCCAAGGGATTTATCCAGCCTAAGTTTTTTCAGGCTAATTCTGGCCTTTTTGCCTTGCCATAAGAACTTGGAAATAAGGGTGTCTAACTTCCGATGGAACTCCTCCGTCAATGTGAGAGGCAGCATGGTTATTAGGTAGTTCACTAGATTTTTGATGGTTTCAATTCTACCCCACCAGTCTAGGTTATGAATCTAGGGGACCATGTGTCTAAAAGTTTTAAAATTTTCTCTAAGGTGATGGTTTTGTTCCTTTGTAAAGATTCCAGGATATTGCTGCCGAATTCTATCCCTAGATATTTAATAAAACCCGGTTGCCAGGTGAGGCCCGAGTCTCCTAGCATCTCTCTAGTGCAGTAGATATTAAGGGGCTTGACTTCAGACTTATCTTTTTTCAGAGTGGGACGAGTAGATTTCTATGGTTTGCATCAAGGCTGTAACTGAGGAGCATGGATTCTCCGTGACAATAAGAATGTCGTCCGGATAGGAAGCAAATTTCACCCGGAGGTCATTAAAGGTTACTCCTTTTATGTCATGGTTCTGTTTAATGTCCTGAAGTAATGGTTCAAGGGCTAGGAGAAAGAGGGATGGGTATGGGGGCAGCGCTGTCTAGTGCCCTGCTCAAGTATAAAGGCATCTGATAAGGTTCCAATAATCGTGATACGTGCAGTGGGTTCTGAATACATTGCCATGGCCATATTAGTGAATGAGCTCCCTAGATTAAAAGACAACATGCAATGTCTTAGTAATGACCATGAGACTCTTTCGAACGCCGTTTCGGCGTCCAGGGTAATGGCAATTGACGGGACTGGTTTTTGCTTTAGTATATGGTTTAGCAAGTGGGTGTTGTCGTTAGACATTCGACTTTTAAGGAAGCCAACTTGGGAATTGCTAATGATTTTAGGGAGGACCGCATTCAACAGTACTGCTAATATTTTGGCGTAGAGCTTGCAATCCACATTAATTAGTGAAATTGGCCCATAGTTTTTGGGTAAGAGTGGGTTTTTCCCCTCTTTTGGTATGACCATGATTGTGGCTTCTCTCATTGATTTGGGTGTATGCCCTACCCTGGCTATTGAATTAAAAACTTTCAGCAGGGCTGGTTGCAGAGAATCACTAAATGATTTGTAAAAGGCTGCCGAGAAGTCATCCGGACCCGAGGAATTATTGCTTTTCAGGGATCTAATGGAATTAATTAACTCTGTTTCTGAGAAGGGTTTACCCAGAGTATCGCCATCTGCCTTTGATAGGCGTGGGAGATAGGTATCTGGCACCACACTCTTCCGAGTTTACTGTTTGTTTATTTTTATAAAGATCCTCGTAAAAGGATTTAAATGCGCTCAGAATCTCTTCTTGTTTAATATGGGTGGTGTTAGTGGAGTCCTTTATCGAGGAGATGGTAAATTGTCTTTGCTTGTGCTTAAGATAGGAGGCCAGCAGTTTTCCTGCTCTGTTTCTGTCGCATAATTTTAGGGCCTTAAATTTGTTGATCCTCGCCCCGCTCTTTGACTTACGATTTTGTTATAATAGATATTTTTTCTTTACGAGTTGATCAAGTATGTCTTTATTGTCTATCGCATTGGCATGTGCTGTCTCCAGGATTTTAATCTCTTTTTCTGAAGTGTTGAGTTCTTTTAATTTCTTATGAATTCTTGCTTTAATTCCAATGAGTACCCCCCTGATGATTGCCTTAAGGGCGTCCCACAGTGTGAAAGGATCTGTATCTGGAAGATCATTGTGAATGATATAATCATGGATCGCGGTCTCTATCTGTTTTTATTGGATGGATCGGAGTGTACTTCCTCATTAAAGCACCAATGTTTGGGTGGGAGTTTGGCGTGCATACCTGCTAGTTTTGTACTAATACAGGATGGTCTGAGACAAGTATAGGAGCAATATCTGTTTGGTCAATGAGGTGGGTAAAGGAGCCTGGTATTAAAATATAATCAATCCTAGTATAGGAATTGTGTGGGGCTGAGTAAAATGTATAATTGCGCATGTCTGGGTGCAGGAGGCGCCAGGCGTCCTTGAGGTTGAATTTTGAACAGATTTTATGAAGGACCTCATGGGATCAGGTAGATTGGTACTTACATTTAGATTGTTGATCAATTAGGGGATCTATAGGTAGATTGAAGTTCTCTCCTACAAAGACGAGTTTGTCTTGGGGAAGGGTGTCTATCGCAACCAATACTTTTCCCCTGAAGCTGTGCTCATCCGAGTTAGGGCCATAAATATTGATAACGTGTATGTTATCCACCCCATTTTTTAAGTGTGTGATTAACAGTCTCCCCTCATCATCATGTGAGTGCGAAATATTGGAGATATTTCTGACACGTGACAAAGCAACCAAAGCCTTTCATTTGGGACCGGGGCAATTTCTCCAATATGAGAAAATCTCTAGTGAGACACGAGAAATCTGGGCTGGATTCCCCGAAGAACCCCCTAGCACCAATAAATTAGGAGTAATGTTATACATGGCGCAGGGTGGACAATTGATCTCGCATATATATAGTTAGAGAGTGGGAGAGAATGCAGGAGGGTGTTCGCACCGTTAGCTCCAATGCGCGTTTTAAACATATACAATATAACCTAGTACACCAGGCATATCTTACGCCACGCACACTACATATAATTTAGCCCACCCACAGTGCTGATTGTCCACTATGTAAGGACTTCATTCACATGGTTTGTACATGCCCCATGTTGGACCCCTACTGAGATGAGGTATTAATACATCTTCGGAGAGCCACTGAAAGGGAGATATCAAAGGAGCTCCGACAAGTAATATTGGGGCTCTTACCTAACCCTAAAAGCAGAAAATTAAGCAGGTGCTTTCTCTCATTGGGGCTCTTATTAGCCAGAAGGCGTATAGTTATAGCATGGCTCAGACCCAAGCTACCGCAGGTGGAAAAGTGGATGAAAGACATGTGCGAATGGGCAATGGTAGAAAGGGTACGAATGCAGAGGGTACACAAAGATGAAAAAGTAGAAGAGGACCTTCAGGCATTGTCCCAAATGCTGGTAGACCTTAAGAATGAATGCAAGTTGAGAAAAGAGGTCACTGAAATCATAGAAGAGGGTATGTCACAAGAGGAGAACTAAGAAGCAGACATGTCACGGGGTAGCATGCAATGCTTAGAAACTTATATAATACCTATGTATATAACAATTGGAACCATGACTTAATGTTTGGGTGCAGAAGGTGAAGGAAGGAAGGGGGAAGGGGGAGTTTTAAAAATTTGCAAAATTTAGGTGGATAGTGTGCAAATACTGAATATATATATGGTATCCCGGGGGGAATGAAGGGTGAAAGAAGAACCTACTCTTATCTGGCTGGAGTCTTCTGCCAGATAGATCAAACAAATATGAGAATAAGCATGAAAAAAGGAACACAAATATATGATCAACAGCTGTACATGATTTGGAGGGCAAGGTGGGGAGGGGCTACATGGAAACTTTGACATCCGGATGTAACCAAATGTCCATATGTTATAAATGCCAATAAAGTTTATGGAAAACAAAAAAGGGGACGGGTATTCCCAGACATAGGTCCCCTGCTCTCCATGCCACTGGAGTCAAGCTATTCTGGCTGCTGAGGGGTGAAACCCTGAAATTGGTCCTAGGATGCTTGTTTCCAGTACAGGGAGGACCTGGCCTGGCAGTTCGAGCTGGACTGTTCCAATTGAGCGCAGGCTCAAGTATGATTTGCATATGGCTGGGTCTAAACTGGATTGGCATGGAGAGCAAACAAACGATGGATTGAGGCCCAGGTCTCTGTACTGGGGTGAATGTATGACATTGTACTGCATTCTGTCCATTAATTGTTCTTTTTGCATTTGGTGGTTGAGAACTGCCTGGGGTGAGTCTGCCTTGAACAGCCAGTCATCGATGTAAGGGAGGCCTAGGACCCCGGACCTCCGAAGGTGTGCTTCTACCGCCAGATCACTTTTATAAACACCAGATGAGCACTGGTGGGACCAAAAGGGAGCAGTGAATTGCAAATGATCCTTTCCCACCACAGACCACAAGTAGCGCCCATGGGCGTTTCAGAATATGTAAATAAGCGCCCAGCAGATTCAATTCTGCAATCAAATCTTCAGGGTTGAGAGCAAACAAAACCTGGACCACGGTGAGCATTCAAAATGTGTCTTTCTGGAGGAATGCACTGACAACACGCAGGTCTAAAACAGCCCTCCATCCTTCTATGGCACCAGAACATAGCAGAAATAACATCCACAATTCACTTCTGGTGCAGAAACCCACTTTCTGTCAGCAGACAGACAGATGGTCCTTCATCAGTCGTTCCAAGAAAGGGCGGTGGATTGGCTATGAAGGGTAACGGTATATTCCTTCTAGAGAGTCTGTAGGACCCACCTGTCTGATGTCATGGTCTGCCAACAAATAAGAATCGATGGATCCTAACTCCAACTGGGTGGCTGTGCTCCACAAAAGGCACGGTAAAAGGGTTTAGCAGGTGGGGCAGCTGGAGTCCTGGTGTTGGGTTGGCAGTAGACTGACTGATCCACTGTCCATGACCATGGAGTCGTAGTTGCCAAGTCCACGACCGCAAAACTGCTAGGCACTTTGCTGAGTCTGAAGGGGCTGGCAGTATAAGGTAGCTCTGGTGAAACTGAAAAAGGAATGTTGGGAAACTGAAAAAGGAACCTTATGCGCCTGGCAAGGCGGGACAGATAAGCCCAGAGAGCATACTGAGGCCCTTCTCTTTGAAGCACTGCAGAGTGGAATCTGCCTTGTCCCCATAAAGGTGAATCCTGTCAACCGGCAAGTCCCTTAAGGTATGACTGAACATCACCAAAAAACCTGTACATAGCAGCCCAGCATAGCAACCAATGACGATACTAGTGCCAGTGACTTGCCTGATGGAATCTGAAGAATCCAGGCCACAACAAATTATAAATTTGGCAGTGATGTGGCTGTAAAGTATGGCATGGGTCAGGACAGGGCAGCGGTCTTCCAGTATAACTGGAAAGACTTGTGCAACCAAATCATAGGGAGCGGTGGAATAGCGGCCCAGCAGACAACAGGCTTTGACCGCCCGTACAGCAAAACTAATGTAAGAAAATACACTCATCCCAAATGCCTCAACTCTCTTTGACTCCCTATACGAGCGAGTAGTCAGAAAAGTATTTGAATTTGTCTGACTCGTGGAAGCCTGCAACACTAGACTTTCAGGAGAGGGGTGCTGAGATAAAAAAGCAGGGGTTGCAAGGGGCGAATTAGTGGAGTCTTGATATTTGATCATTGACTAGGGCCCAGAGGAAAGTTTGGCCCAGGCTCAGGAGAGTATCAGTGAGTGTCTGTGAGAAATTGGGTTACAGATTGAAGGGAGTGAAACCCCGCTCAAGCAACAACCGCAATCCTTGCCAGGGTGAACCAAAAAAAGTCACTTAATTAACTGGACTTGACTATTTGGTAGCTTGGCACAAAAGCAGTCAGGCTTAACTTAGAGCCGATGGGTAAAGTATTTAAGCAGCACTCAATCACTAACAAAGTGAAAACAAAACACAAGAAAAATCCCACGCCAATCTACTTAAATAGAGCACATTTTAATAAATGAAATGATACCAGAAGTACAAAAAAATGGAATCAGTGGAACTGGACATATGTAATTTTAAATTCTTAGGTAAAAGTGGCACTAAAAAGCACAAAGTGCCAAATGAAGTTATCTGGTTGTGCCTGATTGGGAAAAAGTCCCAAGTTCCAGTCTACCACGAAGTAGCGCAGGCCAGGAGCAGGACGGAATTTGGTCCACTGTACAATGTAGATGGTTGGCCCATCGATCAGGAGCTGCAAGGGGCTGCATCGAGTTGTGTCACGCAGCACCGGTTCTGATGAGGCTGCCGATCAGCAGCGCCAAGATGCGAGGTCCTGCAGCAAGATGTGTCGCCCGCATCGGTTCTGATGAGGCTGCTGATCAAGAGCAGCTAGGTGCTGTTGTGCAAGGTCCTGAGTCACACTGTGTCAAGTTGCATCGAGCTGCATTAGATCTGAGGGAACCTTCAGTTGGGCCAGGTGGAGTATACTCAGGCAAGGGTCCAGGACTTAAGTGCACCTCTTAGGGGTCAGGACTCACTCCAGTAGAGGCCAGCAGCAGGACACAGGCAAGTCCAGTTGAGTCTGGGCAGATGCAGGACAGGTCTCTGCAGCTTGTTATGTCATGCTAGTTCAAAATAACAGGAGGCCAGTCAGCTAGCCCTTGCGATCACTCTGGTGGATCTGGGTTCCAGGAGCAGGTCCAGTCTTCCTACGTCAGGCAGCAGGGCAGAAGGACAGTTCTTCTTGCAGCAGGGAAATTCTTCTAGCAGCAGGGCAGTACAGTAGTTCTCCATCTGAGTCATCCACAGGTCCAGAAGTGATCTGAAGAGTTGGTCGGAGGGTCCAATATTTATACCTCGTGCCAGATTTAAAGTGGCAGAAACATCCAGACTCCCTTTCTCACATCTGGTTCTGGAATTTCGTTCATATTTCTGCTGTGGCTCTGAGGGGCCTGAGGTAACAAGAGACTAGTGTGAAGTTCTTTTTGAGTGTGCTGAGGCAGCCCCTTTGAAGTACAAGTGTGGTAGGTCACAGCTTCACCCCTCCCATTAAGTCAGGAAGGCCCATCCTGACAAACATTGCCCATTTGTGATGCTGTCTGAGAGGAATACACAAAGGCCAACAGCCAGCTACACCTAGTCATGTGACTCAGGATACAGGCTATAGGCACCAAATGTCTAGGACAAGACAATGTGAGTTCTCTAAAAGTGACCATGAAGATACAGTGGACCCATTGCAAGACAAAGAAAATGAGGTGCATAGCTCATGGAAAACTGCCTTCCATGCAGGGTCCAGAACAGACCCAAAGAAATGTTTCCATGTCTCCAGAAAACACGTGTCCAAAAAAAGAATACATGACCCTGAAGAAGACTTTCAACAAAAATACCAACAAGGTCCACCCTGAAGGTCGAAACCCGTCTGTGTATTGCATATAAAGGTCAAGAGTCCAAACGAACAATTTACAATTGCACACGAGGAACCTGGTAGAAAGAGTGATTAAGGGCACTACAACAACCTATCTATTAAAAACTCTGACCTTACTAGGACCTTAAAATAGTACAAGTACACAAAAATGATTTATTAGGGGTACAAAGCATTTTTAAATACTTAGAGGAGCACTTGTAAATATATGTTATATATGTGTAACGTAAAAAGACATGTCTCATTGCTTATGGCCTGTTTTTGTGCAAGTCATGTCTCCATATATTGTCAGTTATCATCTGAATTGTGAATCTGTTTCAAGTATTTGTACATCATCACAGTGAAGTGTGTTAGATATTTATGTTACTGTAAAATTTGATATTTGTTTACATGTCTATGTGAAATGATGATACAGAATCGTTAAAAAAACAATAAGAGAGATAAATCAATCAAAGACCTAGTGTAAGAGTATTTATTGAATAAGTTAGGTTGTACTTAAAAATTTGAACAGGGGGATCTATGCAGATTGCTAAAAACTGCGCTAGAATAAAAAGAGTTCAGTAATAGAACCCGAGTAGGAATACTGTTACAGATCGTGGCTCCACAACCTATGTTAATTTATGGTCTGGGAGGTACTTCATTGCAGAGAAGTTTCCTAAAAGTGGCATTTTCAGAATTGTGACTTAAACTTTGACATTACCATTAAATAGGGTTTTAAATTACAATGAATTTAAGACCAACCTGTTCCCATCAAATGTTAAAACTGTAATACGGTAACCAAATGTATCCTATAGAAGAGGTAAGCCTTGCAGTAGGGAACAACACATTTAAGATGTTTTCACTACCAGGACATGTAAAACTTAAAAGTATGTGTCCAACCTTTTAAATACACTACACCCTGCCCTGGGGGGTATTTAGGGCCTACCCTAAGGGTGACATTGGTAATAAAAAGGCAGATTTAGGCCTGGCAAAAGGTTTGTTTTGCCAGGTCTAAATGGCAGTTTAAAGCTGAACACAGGCTGCAATGGTTGGCATGAGATGTTTAAAAAGGCTACTTATGTTGGTGGGACAATGAGTGCTGCAGGTCCACTAGTAGAATTTAACTTACAGCCCCTGGGTACATGTAGTACCACTTTACTAGGGACTTGCAACTAAATTAAGTGTAACAATCAGGTGTAAGCCATTTGTACCATCAGAAAAGTCCTTAACCTCACAAATCGAATCAGGCTCCAATAACAGCAAAGAACTCTTCAACACTGTCAAAGAATTCTCCAACCCCTCAGCTGCAACAAACAATACCCCCTCACAGGAACTCTGTAACAACCTTGCAAACTTCTTCCATGACAAGATAGCCAACATCTACTGAAACTTCAAACGCCAGCCCAAGGCCACTGACTTCTAGAAGCGACATAACCACCCGCTACCAGCAAAGACATCTGACTAACTAAATGGGGCCAGCTCGTCCCACAGGACACCACCCTCATCATGAACATGGTCCACTCAGGGGCCGCAAATGACCCATGCCCTCACCAAATCTTCAATCTAGGCGAAACCAGAATCAGTCATGTACTTCCCACCTTGTTCTACTGCTCAATCACCATGACCATCTTCCTGGAGGACTGGAAACACGCAGAAGTCAATGCCCTACTAAAGAAACCATCTGCAGACCTCAGCAAACTTAACTAACAACTAATCTCTCTGCTCCTGTTCCTGGCCAAAGTATTAGAAAAAGTCATCAACCAAAAACTATCCTCACATCTGGAATGGAGCCTCCTACTTGACTCCTCCAAATCTGGATTCCCCAGCAACCACCGAACTGAGACAGCCCTCATCGGGGCTACCAATGACATCAAAACCCTTCTCGACTGAAGAGAGACTGCCGCTCAGATCCTCCCCAATACGGTCTTCCACCACACACTCATCACAAGGCTGCGCTACGTAGGCATCCAAGGATGCCTACGCATGGAGCAGCTCCCAGCGGAAGAACACAAAAGATCGCCCTTCCCCCCCTTCACCTTCGAACCTAAGGAAATTCTTTATGGAGTACCCTAAGGTTCCTCGCTCAGCCCCACCATCCTCAACACTTATGACACCTCTGACCAGCATTGTTAAAACCCACAAACTCAACATCATATCCTACTACAACGAGACACAACTCATTCTCTCCCTCTCTGAAAACTTCCTAAAGCTCAATACAGACAAGACAGAGGTATTGATTGTCTGAGACAAAGGCTTTCCATGAGAAGCATCCTGGTGGTCCTCAGAACTCAAACCTACTCCTTACCCCACTGACCACGCTGGGAACCTAGGTATCATTCGGGGCAACAAGCTAATCATGATGACTCAGGTCAACTCTGTCTCCTCCTCCTGCTTCATCATCCTCTGCATGCTTTGTAAGATATTCATAAAGCTAACCCACATCACCCCCTATTGCAGGGAACACCACTGGCTCCCTGTAACGAAAATATGACTGTTCAAGCTCCTGACCCATGCATGCATGGCCTTACACACCTGTGGACCGACCTAATGAACCACTGTCTGAACTTCCAGCAGCCCACTAGACACCTCCGCTCTACGTCCCTTTCTCTAACCTTCGCTCCCCCACAGCTGATGTAACAGATGCAGAGGTCGCTCCTTATCGTACCTAGCAGCGAAGAGATGGAACGAGGTACCCTTTCATCTATGGAATTCCCCATCTCTTTTAGAGTTCTGAAATTCCCTGAAGACCTGACTATTCGGCTAATCTGGACTCTGCCAGCGCCTGAATGCCATCACAGGTGACAAATCTATTGATTGATGTTTCAGGGAGAGAGCACAAGTGCTTTAGCACTAATTGACAGTGGTAAAATCATACAGAGTCCTAAATCCAACAAGAAGCAAATACAGTAAAACAGGAGGGTTGAAGGCAGAAAGTTTGGAGGTGACCCTGCAGTGAAGGCCAGGTCCAATATTTCCTTAATTAAAAGGAAGTAGAAGCTCACTAGTGGTTTGCCCTGGCTGGAGTACTTCGTTCAGGACATTGATTTTGACCTTTAAGATAGGGAGCTGAAGGTCAAGAACTTTGGCCACCCTCTGAATAACCACGGCAAAAAGAAGCACTTCCTTCAGTGGCAGGACCAGAGGGTGAGAGAAGGCCAGAAACCTCATAGGTGTCAAAACCACTGGCATCCTGAAGGCCAGAATTCCAGTTTTCTTCATGGTAAGGTTGACCAATTTCATCTCCTGCAACGGAGTCTTTGTCAAAATCCATCCAGAACAGGGAATGTAATGTATGAGATCTGTCTTGTGGAGCAGGTTGGGGTTCGGTGGAAATCGACTTACCCGAAGGTTTGGAGGGTGATCACGATCGGCCTTAGAATCGGCTCCTGAGACTCCTGGATTGGGAACTAAACCGAGACCGACCCTTGGACTGGGACCAGTTGTGACAAGGAGTCTTCTGATGCTTGGCAACGTGGAGTTTTGCCTCTCAATCACTTAAACCATGGAGTTCATTGAAACAAAGTCACCGCATTTCTTGGAGTCGTGACTCGGCACCAGGGGCAAACCAGATGAGAATTTGTTACACAAGTTTACTTGCAACAATCCTTACAAGGCTTAAAACCTGTCATTCTGGGAGATGACATTTGCCTTGCACCTTGTCAAATTTGAGATATAAAGGGTCTCAAAGTGACGAGAGACGATCTAGATCCGCGTCTGGTGGCGTGCTAGGAAAGGAACTGATGCAGTGGTGTCTTAATAGGCTCCGTACATTATTTCCAGAGTGGAACGGCAACAGTGCAAAGCCGCGCGGGCCACCTACCAGCACACAGAGGTACTGCGGAACTTTTTCCAGATCCAGTCTGATGCTTGAGGAATATTCAAAAGATTAGGCATCTTATGTTAGAAGTCTCTATCTGTAGAAAACATACCCAATCAATCAAACCAATATAGCCTAATTTAAGCAACCCAATAGAAAGCTCAGAACATGCATATTGTGAAGGAGTGTTACTGGTGGCTGTTAATGTCTAAGCAATATGATTAGGCAACAATTTACTGCTTGGTCCCACTCCCCTCAAAATATCTTTTTTTAAAGATAGTGGGGGTGGGGAAGAATGGATGAGCAGGTGGGGGAAGTAATAGGGAGTGGGCAGAGGAGGGGAAAAGTAGTAGAGGGAAAGAAACAAATTAGTGGTGGGAAGAAGCACACACCAAGATACCAAATTGGAGCATGGAGGATGTAGGGAGTTTGTTGGGAGTGAGAAACAAAGAAGAGAGAGCTTGCAGTACAAGGGAAGCAGCAACTCGGAGCGCCTGAGGCAAGCATTTTGCGGGAGGGGTGGGGAGGCACACCAAGGAGAGTGGTGGAAAACACATGAACTCTCAGTAAGTGCTTGAGGCAAGATGAAAAACAGTTCACTGAAAGTGAAATGAAATGAAATGTATATTTGTAAAGCTCGATTGCTGCCCTGAGGCGTCCAAGCACTAATTGGCAAGTGTGGTTTGCTTAGCAGAGGGATTTCGCTGGGGGATTAGTCAGGAACGTTAAAAAGAAAAGTCTTCAGCTGCTTCCGAAAGGAGGACAAAATAGGGTTGGACCTGAGTTGAAGGGGGAGTGAGTTCCATAGCTTGGCGGCGTTGTAAGTAAACATCCTGCCACCAGCTCTTGCCTTTTTTATTCTAGGGACTGTGGCCAGAAACGCCTGGCTAGAGCGAAGATTTCTACTGGGATGGTACTGTGTTATTTGTTCACGGCTGATTGCCGGTCCTGTGTCCCAGAAGGCTTGATGGGATATACACATAGCCTTAAAGGCAATTCTTTGTCGTACCGGAAGCCAATGCAGACTGCTCAGTCCAGGTTTGGCTGACAGACTACGCGGCAGCTGGAGCAATGTGCCGCGCAGTTTTGGACTATCTGCAACTTACGTAGTGTGTATTCAGGGACACCGAGCTAGAGGACATTGCTAAAGTCCAGTCGGGACTGAATCAGGCCCTGAATGGCCACTTGTTTGGCCTCCATAGGTAGGAGTGGAAGAACTTTCTTCAGCATCCTAAGGAGACCAAAGCAGGTTGCCGAGAGTTTTGTGGCCTGGGTATTAAAAGATAGAGCTTTGTCCAGCCAGACCCCCAGGCTCTTTATGTTGTCCTTGGGGGTTGGAGGGGTGCCTAGGCATGGGGGCCAGAGGGAGTTAAAAAGTATGGGACTCGTGGGGCCCAGGAGCATCAGCTCCATTTTGTCCCCATTAAGTTTGAGGGAGGATGAAGTCATCCAACCCTTACCTCCTCCAGGCACTTCGTCAGCCCGCTGATGCTGATAGGCCATCCTCCTGCACCAAGGAGACCACTAGCTGAGTGTCATCCGCGTAAGAGATGATTTTAATACCAAACGGACGGACAACCTCAGCTAGCGGTCTCATATAGATGTTAAAAAGCGCAGGGCTTAGGGAGGAGCCCTGCGGGACTCCACAGCTCAACGGCCTGCTCGTGGATACCAGGTCTCCATCAAAAATTTGGAAGGACCTGTTGCTCAGAAATGATTTGAACCACAGCCATGCCCTGCCTGATATTCCGACATTCGAGAGACGGCTCAGCAAGGTGTCATGGCTGACCGTGTCGAATGCCGCGCTTAGATCAAGGAGGATCAATGCCACTGATCCCTCTTGGTCCAAGATCCTTCTGGTTTCCTCGGTAACTGCCAGCAGAGCGGTCTCCGTCCCATGTCTGGGTTGAAAGTCCGTCTGGGTGGCATCTAGCAGCTGGTTATTCTCGAGAAAGTCCACCAGATGGATGTTGATGTGCCTCTCGAGAATTTTGCTCACCCAGGGGAGCAAGGAGATCGGACGGTAGCTACTGAAGTCACTGGGGTCCAAGTTCAATTTTTTTTTGCAGAGCACGGACCATGGCCCGCTTCCAGGCAGGTGGGACGATGCCGGAGGTGACGGAGGCATTCAGGAGGTTCATGATGGTGGGTAGAACAACCTGAGGTGCCAGCATCATAACTTCTGGAGGTGCTGGGTCACAAGTGAGCAGCGGAAGGACAGAAGTTAGCCAAAGAAACAGTAAAGAATCTATACTTCAGGATTAAGACAAACAAACAGGGGCCTGATTCACATAGGACAGTCCTATCTTTTTTTGTGCAGACACTCAGCAGCTGTAAAGATACTACTAGAAACATTTCTTTGTGGATAGCAACCCATCGTAAACACACACAAAGTGTACATTTACCTTTGTGAATCATGCCCAAGGTGTACAAGAAGGGGCAAGGAAAGCCATCAAATAAGATGCAAGCAAAAGACAGTGACAATGGTAAGCACTGGAGTTCTTGGTACGTCCGCAATTGTTCCTTTCTAGACAGCTTGAGCTATCTGGTAGCTCATCTAAAAAGGATTCCCAAACTCCTGTGTGTGTTTGTCTCGTGGTAAAGCCTTTGTGACCCATGAGGCCAGTGATAGACTGGTTCAGGTGTACCAAACAACAAGCCAGGGTTAGCGTATGCGACCACTTATTGTTATAAATGCACAATTCCATGACTTATATGTCTGATGGCCTTGGTTCAAAATCGGAAACGTCCTTCAACAGTCCTAGAACAGCCTTTCACAGTATAGACATTTTACACAATTACAGTCTGAAAACATAAACAGAAGTTGCTTGCCCCCTCAAATACTTCCTGCCCCCTAAGGTGCAGATTGTTGATGTAAATGTTCCTGTTGATGTCGGCGCTCTGTCCATTATTCCTGCCATGCTAGACTTCCCTCTTGTTACCGTCACTTTCGGGGAGGGATAAAGTGTACATATGTCTGTGCAAGTGTGCCGGCACACCTGACTCCAGTCTCACTCCACAGTAAGCGCAGCAAAAGGCATCAGACGCCTCAGGTGGCGTTGACTTTAGAGAACAGTCCTGTGCATGACGGGCCTACGGTGACCTACACCCCGGATAGCAAGGCCCCCCAATAACAAAGCAAAGCAGTTTTGAATATTTGCCTAAATGCTTCCTGATGAAGGTAATGAAGCAAGTTACGTGCGTTAGCAATGCAAAGACAGGAAAAATACGAGGGTGCCCCTACTTATCTCCACACTGGACGCAAATAAACGAATACAAATTGGATGGCAAGCAGTTTTTTTTAAACAAAAGTAACACAAAGGAAGACGTTTGTGCAGGTTGTTTAATAGTTGCTCGCTCTAGGTGTGGGTCACCTTCATGGGTTAAAGGCTGTGATGAGGAAATGAGAAGATGTGATAAAGTAATTTTGAAAGGCATCAGTGGTCCCATAAACGCCTTAGTTCACACCTTGGATTTTTTTAAGTGTTTGTTTCTAGGTAGTTCCCTGTACGAATATGTCTTCCTGGAACCAGTCACATCAGTCATCATAATATTCGAGAAACTGTTCCTGCTCCTGCTTTTCGGAGCTATTGTCACGAGAACCCTCTCTGAAGGTGGAAGGAGGCGATAAAGAGCAGCAGATTGATAAACGGCGAGGGCTTATTCTTAAAAAAGAACTTCAATATTAATCATATGTAGATTGTGCTACATTACAACCTACATAGCGCCAGCTGCACAAGAAAATCAATATTTCAATTTATTTTCTGTTCCACTGGTGAGCGTGGCCATGCAGTGACCCGTCTCCTATGATTTTATTGCATCTACGCTAATTCCTAGTATCTATAACGGGAGGTTATTAACTAACAGAAAATCCACGCTAATCAGGCATGCCTTTATTTAATTAACAGATGCTGAAAAGGCAGCTGACAGTGAACAATTCAATTTCTTAGCTTCAGCAAATAACTGCTGCAAAATACACAAACACACACTAAATCTACATAAGAAAGCAAAAGAAGCAGTGTAGTGGTTCTTTGCCGAGTTATGAAACGATAAAGTATTCAGAGTTAAATCATTCCTCCTGAGTCACTGATCTTTTTGTGCACCTGAGAGGGGAAAGGGCCTTTACTACGCGGGCTGAGCCACGCGTGCCGTTTCTCCGCAAACAAAACAACGCTGTGATGTTGGGCACAATGACTGCGCCAACACTCTGGAGACCTGGGGGCAGATTAATGTCGGACTTGCGCCTTCGTTGCGTCACGCAACGGCGGTGTAAACGTGGCGCATCCCTGCGACCCATTTACAACATGACGCATCTAGGCAGATGTGTCATGTTGTAAAGCCCAGCGCCCGGCGCAGGGTGGGCGTTCCGGGACAGGTGCGCCTCGCAAAAGTGGCTGAGTGAAATCTACAAGATTTCACTCAGTCACTTTTAGGCAATGCTGCGTCAAAACCCTCACGCATCTGTGCCGTTTTTTCCCCATGATGCGCCGCATTGTAAATGTGGCGCACCATGGGTGGCGGAGCTGCGGCGCACAATAACTGGCGCATCCCTGGGGATGCGCCAGTTATTGTAAATCTGCCCCCTGGAGTTGGGGGCTAAAGGAGGGGCACACTAATAATCACACAAGACAGTATTGTGGGTTTACTGGTAGGGCTCGACTCCGTCGCCTAACTGGCGTACATTTGCGCGTCCCAGTGCTTTTATTAAACAGGGGTCACATGACCCTTATGTTATGGACGTGCTGGTTGCGTCACACGGCATGACATCACAATCCTCCCTAACAAGTATCAAAATATTATGGGAACAAAAATTCCCCCAACACTGGAGCAAAAACTTACATCATGCAGATTAGAACCATCCCGGGCATACTCAGCCAGCAATACATATAGAACAGTCTTTCGTGAAGTAGTCCTTCAATCGGCACGATGGTTCAGAATTTCTCCCCAGCCGATACTTTGTCATGGAAGACTCAACCTACATCGTCCTCCCACGACTGCCTCAGTCTGTCCAGGGGGACATTAGTCAGTTCCTGGATTGCCTAGTAATGCCACGTTACTAAGTGTCTGCCTGCCCCCATTCGTAATATCGTGTGCAGCGCCAGGTGTGTTGGGGGTTCCCCAACTCCCAGGTCCCAATATTGGCAACCGCTCTCCAAGAGTAGCCTATGTGTTAAAAATTGCCCCTGCAGGAGGTCGTACCATTCGACCATCTGTTCAAATGTTTTCAGCTGCCCCTCGTGGAACATTGCCTCCACCTCTGTCACAGCGTGTTTTGTCCAGACCTGCAAGGCTCTTGCGGTATAATATTCTTCCTTTCGGGGGAAGCCTACCAAGGGAGGCAGTGGAGAGTACACCGGTAGCCCCTTCGACAGCCTGTGCACCCGCATCACGCATTTGCGGGCTATGGAAACCTGTAACGGGTGTGTGCGGACCGGTTTGGTGCCCAGCAGCAGCATTCTTCGGATAGCGGGAAGGGGTATCCTACCAAATTTAGTGATCGTTTCTCCTATGTGCTTTTCAGCTGTCCAGTGGGACAACCACTGAAGTTGCACGGCGAGGAAGTATGACTCAAAGGATGGGGCTCCCAAACCTCCACATGTCGTGGGCAGATATAACATGCGTAATACAGAGTTTTGTAAAGCGCGTACGGTTACCTCATAGGAAGTGTCCCGGCGTAGTGCTACTCTATGCTGGCTGTCCCCCCATACCAGTGTTGTGAGCAGCGTGTCTAATTCTCGGAAGAAGGACCATGGCGGGTTCACTTGAAGATTCGTGAAGTAGTATAACGTTCTGGAAACCATGATAATTTTTGCTATGGCTACGCGCCTGATAGGGGCTAGAGGTAGTGTCTTCCAGAAGCCCACCGCTGATCGCAGGCCCGCCAGCGCTTTGCGATGGTTACCTTCATAGAGGTCCTCCAGGGTGTGATATAGTCGGACTCCCAGGTTTCTGGGGGATGCTTCACTCCATTTCAATGTCTGCGTGTCTATCGGGGCGCCAGTTGTGGGCCAAGTGGGTAGATCGTTGATTTTCCCCAGTTGACTTTGAGACCTGAGATCTCCCCAAATTCCTGTAAGGTATTGTATTGTATTGTATTGTAATTGCATTTATATAGCGCTTACTACCCCTGACGAGGCGTCAAAGCGCTTTTTTGGCGGGTAGCACGCTACTCCGGGACCCACAGAGGATTAGTTTTGAATTAGTATAGTGAAACATGCAAGTGCATTTTAAGTGGTGGATAGGTTAGTCAGTTATTTGGATTTGGAATGATAGCAGAAGGATAGAGTAGGACAAAGGTTAGTATTTATTTATCGCTCGTTTGTTGACGCATGCTATTCAGGGAGCCTATAAAGGATTAGTGGTGAATTAATATGGTGAAATATGAGGTAATTTCAGTGGTGGATATTAGTGTGTTACTTGGCGTGAGAAGGATAGCGGATGGATAAAAGGGGAAGAAAGATTTGCATTCATATAGCACTTGTTACCCCTGATGGGTGTTGAAGCGCTTTTTTGGCGAGTAGCACGCCACTCCGGAACCCATAAAGGATTAGTGTTGAAAATTAGTATAGTAAAAATATGAAGTAATTTGAGTAGTAATTATGTTATTCAGTTATTTGGGCAGTATATTAGTATAGTTGAATATGGAACATGGAATTTGAGAAGTGAACATGTTAGTCTGTTAATTTTGATAGAAAATGGATAGTGGAGGGATAAAAGAGTGAAGGTTTTTTTTGTTTTTTTTTAAGAGAAAAAGGGCAGCATTTCAGGCCTTAGTTCCGACCAGTCTCGAACAGGCCCAAACAGGCAACTACCCTTGTCCTCTCCACCCTTAGCCTCGACGCCTGGGCTGAGACGCCCTAAGCCTGGCCCTTTTTGTAGCCCTAGTAATCAGGTGACCCCTTCAGCCAATGGGAACCCTAGCCCTAACACTATCCAATCACAACACTAGCCCTAACATCTTGAACCAATAGGAGACCAGGACCTTGCAGCCAATATTAACCCTAGTCCAAGCACCCAATTAGTTCAAAAACCCTGATCTCGACATCCAATTATGGCCTTAGTCCTACCACTAGTCCCAACCCAAGTCCAAGCAGCCAATGGTAGAAGTAGCCCTAGTCCCTACTTCCAATAGAAAGCCTAACCCTACTCTTAGTCCCACAACTGGTCCAACAACCAATCACACCAGAAGCACTAAATCGCTACTTCCAATTAAAGGTCTAACCGTAGCCCTAGTCCCACCCTACTCCCAACAACCCATAACATAGGAATCCCTAGTCCCTACTTCCTATAGAAATCCGAACCCTAGCCCTAGTCCCAACCCTGCAATGATTGAATCACAGACCGAGAAACCAATCAGAACCCTCAAATACCCAGCCAATGAGGACATTAACCCTAACCCAATAGGAACACCAGATACGACCACCAATCAGTGTACACATGTGCCAACCATCAGCACACCATATAAGGTCCCAGCAACCTCAGACAAGGTTTGCTGGGACCCTCTGATGTAGAAAATCCCTGTTTTGAGGGGGGGGGCAGGGGGCTGGCCTCACTGGCTTGTGAACACAAAATGGTGGCTGGGGGTGCACTGTTTCAGCACACAGGCATAAGCACAGAGCAAAGGAGAAATTTGGAGGGAAAACACATTTGTCACCAAGGAATGAGAGGGACAAACTACAGAAGTTGGACTGCAAATCCCACAATTCAACACACTAAATGAAGGCAATCATGGGCAGGGAAAACCACACATTTAAAACACAACACAGGTGATAAAATATGCAATTACAGGCAGGCTAAAACTACAATTTTTAACTGTAACAACCACAGGCATAGACAGTAAACACAGAAAGTGAAAATCGTTTTTTAAATAACTTTTTGTCTTGGGAAGAGACAGCACTAGTCTGTCTCCTTACCACTTCCTGGACTCTGCTCAAAGCAATCTGGGGCACATGTGGGCTGCAACTCATAAGATGGAGGAGACTGATTTGGGGTGCACCCAGCAAGGCCTTCAGGGGCCTGGGCAGGTGTGAGAGGAGGGCTCAGGCTTCCCTGGTAGCTGAATAGCCAATGGTCTGCTGGCCTGGGGGTGGGGTCTGGGCAGCTGCTTGCTCCTGTTCAGAATCTCCTAGGAGACAGACAGGCTCAATCCACAACTTTGGACTTCAGCAGGTAAAGGCTTCACTAATTCGAAATCTAACAATACTGTTTGAATAAAGCTTTACTCCCCCTGCTGGCCAAAAAACGAAGTGCACAGGCCCCAGTACATACAGTTTCAACAGCTCACAGAAGCACCCTCTGATGTAGAAAATCCCTGTTTTTGAGGGGGGGGGCAGGGGGGCTGGCCTCACTGGCTTGTGAACATAAAAGGGTGGCTGGGGGTGCACTGTTTCAGCACACAGGCCTAAGCACAGAGCAAAGGAGAAATTTGGAGGGAAACAGATTTGTCACCAAGGAATGAGAGGGACAAACTACAGAAGTTGGACTGCAAATCCCACAATTCAACACACTAAATGAAGGCAATCATGGGCAGGGAAAACCACACATTTAAAACACAACACAGGTGATAAAATATGCAATTACAGGCAGGCTAAAACTACAATTTTTAACTGTAACAACCACAAGCATAGACAGTAAACACAGAAAGTGAAAATCGTTTTTTAAATAACTTTTTGTCTTGGGAAGAGACAGCACTAGTCTGTCTCTTTACCACTTCCTGGACTCTGCTCAAAGCAATCTGGGGCACATGTGGGCTGCAACTCATAAGATGGAGGAGACTGATTTGGGGTGCACCCAGCAAGGCCTTCAGGGGCCTGGGCAGGTGTGAGAGGAGGGCTCAGGCTTCCCTGGTAGCTGAATAGCCAATGGTCTGCTGGCCTGGGGGTGGGGTCTGGGCAGCTGCTTGCTCCTGTTCAGAATCTCCTAGGAGACAGACAGGCTCAATCCACAACTTTGGACTTCAGCAGGTAAAGGCTTCACTAATTCGAAATCTAACAATACTGTTTGAATAAAGCTTTACTCCCCCTGCTGGCCAAAAAACGAAGTGCACAGGCCCCAGTACATACAGTTTCAACAGCTCACAGAAGCACCCTCTGATGTAGAAAATCCCTGTTTTTGAGGGGGGGGCAGGGGGGCTGGCCTCACTGGCTTGTGAACATAAAAGGGTGGCTGGGGGTGCACTGTTTCAGCACACAGGCCTAAGCACAGAGCAAAGGAGACATTTGGAGGGAAAACAGATTTGTCACCAAGGAATGAGAGGGACAAACTACAGAAGTTGGACTGCAAATCCCACAATTCAACACACTAAATGAAGGCAATCATGGGCAGGGAAAACCACACATTTAAAACACAACACAGGTGATAAAATATGCAGGCTAAAACTACCATTTTTAACTGTAACAACCACAGGCATAGACAGTAAACACAGAAAGTGAAAATCGTTTTTTAAATAACTTTTTGTCTTGGGAAGAGACAGCACTAGTCTGTCTCCTTACCACTTCCTGGACTCTGCTCAAAGCAATCTGGGGCACATGTGGGCTGCAACTCATAAGATGGAGGAGACTGATTTGGGGTGCACCCAGCAAGGCCTTCAGGGGCCTGGGCAGGTGTGAGAGGAGGGCTCAGGCTTCCCTGGTAGCTGAATAGCCAATGGTCTGCTGGCCTGGGGGTGGGGTCTGGGCAGCTGCTTGCTCCTGTTCAGAATCTCCTAGGAGACAGACAGGCTCAATCCACAACTTTGGACTTCAGCAGGTAAAGGCTTCACTAATTCGAAATCTAACAATACTGTTTGAATAAAGCTTTCCTCCCCCTGCTGGCCAAAAAACGAAGTGCACAGGCCCCAGTAAATACAGTTTCAACAGCTCACAGAAGCACCCTCTGATGTAGAAAATCCCTGTTTTTGAGGGGGGGGGCAGGGGGGCTGGCCTCACTGGCTTGTGAACATAAAAGGGTGGCTGGGGGTGCACTGTTTCAGCACACAGGCCTAAGCACAGAGCAAAGGAGAAATTTGGAGGGAAAACAGATTTGTCACCAAGGAATGAGAGGGACAAACTACAGAAGTTGGACTGCAAATCCCACAATTCAACACACTAAATGAAGGCAATCATGGGCAGGGAAAACCACACATTTAAAACACAACACAGGTGATAAAATATGCAATTACAGGCAGGCTAAAACTACAATTTTTAACTGTAACAACCACAGGCATAGACAGTAAACACAGAAAGTGAAAATCGTTTTTTAAATAACTTTTTGTCTTGGGAAGAGACAGCACTAGTCTGTCTCCTTACCACTTCCTGGACTCTGCTCAAAGCAATCTGGGGCACATGTGGGTTGCAACTCACAAGATGGAGGAGACTGATTTGGGGTGCACCCAGCAAGGCCTTCAGGGGCCTGGGCAGGTGTGAGAGGAGGGCTCAGGCTTGCCTGGTAGCTGAATAGCCAATGGTCTGCTGGCCTGGGGGTGGGGTCTGGGCAGCTGCTTGCTCCTGTTCAGAATCTCCTAGGAGACAGACAGGCTCAATCCACAACTTTGGACTTCAGCAGGTAAAGGCTTCACTAACTCGAAATCTAACAATACTGTTTGAATAAAGCTTTACTTCCCCTGCTGGCCAAAAAACGAAGTGCACAGGCCCCAGTAAATACAGTTTCAACAGCTCACAGAAGCACCCTCTGATGTAGAAAATCCCTGTTGCGGGGGGGGGGGGGCAGGGGGGCTGGCCTCACTGGCTTGTGAACACAAAATGGTGGCTGGGGGTGCACTGTTTCAGCACACAGGCATAAGCACAGAGCAAAGGAGAAATTTGGAGGTAAAACAGATTTGTCACCAAGGAATGAGAGGGACAAACTAAAGGAGCTGCGTGTATGTCAGCAGTGTGGGGCCAATGTTTATTCTCCGGAGGACTGCAAACAGGTGGGGCCATGGCAGGGTATTGAACGCTTTTTCGAGATCTAAGATCAAGCATGCCGCTTTTGGAAATCTGTCTGTTACCCTGTCCTGTATATGGAACAATTTACGCAAATTATGGGAGGTGCTGCATCGTGGCAGGAATCCGCATTGATCTGGATGTACTAAAGTTGGGAGAATTTGACTGTAACGGTCGGCCAACCTTTTTCCCAGAATTTTGCAGTCCGTGTTTAGAAGCGTTATTGGTCTGTAAGAGGCTGGCAGTGTAGGGTCTCTATGGGGTTTAGGGAATGTTACCAATATCGATTTGCGGAATGATTCGGGTAGTACACCTCTAGTCAGTGCTTCTTCATATGTGGACGTCAGGTGGGGCACTATCTGGGCGGCGAACGTGCTACAGCACTCAAGTGGAAAGCAGTCCATTCCTGGTGCTTTCCTCTTTGCTAATGACCCAATTTCACGCTTTATGTCGGAGGGCATAATTTTGCTGTCTAAATCTTTCCTGTCCGCTGTGGGAATGGGCGATAGGCCCATGAACTGTGCTAGCTCACCTGGTGCCTCCGTATTCGGGGCGCAGTACATTTCTGCATAATAGCCATGGAATATGTGCAAGATGTCGAGCTGTGAGTGTTTCAGATGCCCATTCCTGTCTGTGAGTTCTGTGATAGGATGTGATGCCGTGTCTTGTTTGACTACCCATGCTAGTAGTGCTCCCGTTCTATTACCTTCTCGGTGTACCCTGGTTGCATACGCGTGGAAGTTGTATTTGCGCAGGTCTCATATTGTCTCCGCATGTACGAGTTTCGCCGCTAAGAGCTGCGCGGGTGTGGCCCTCCCCTGGTCTATGTTGCGGGACAGGTCTGCCAATTTCTCCTCTGCTCCGCATAATGCATTTTCCAGTGTTCTTTGTTCCCCCACCACCTGTTGGATACAGTTCCCCCGGGCGCTAACTTTGTAAGCATCCCACTCTTATTATTCTGGAGGAGGCTGTGCCCGCATTCCTTAGAAAGTGTTCCTGGATATATTCCCTATGGACTTGGCGGATGGTCTGATCGGTGAGACACTCCCGGGGCAGGTTCCACGTTGGAACTAGTGGTTGGAGTGGCATCCATCTAAGGGTCACCACGTGTGCGTCATTGTCCGACACTATCCTGCCCATGTAGTCGGCTTGCTGTATCTTTGGCAGGAGTTCTGCAGAACACAAGAATCTATCTAATTTAACTAGCAAATTGTGGTGGATGGAGTCAAAAGAATACAGTCTGGCATCCAGATTCCGCGCTCTCCAGGCGTCCACCAATGCCCAGTGTTCCACCCATCTACGGAAGCGCTCAGTTTGTTAGTGGGCTGGCGAGTGTGTTGGTGGGGGATGTGACCTGTCTAGATGTACATCTAGCACGCAATTGTAATCCTCTCCCAGGAGCCAAGGGACCACTGTGTGATGAGCCAGCACGTTTGTAAGTTTGTCCCAGTATTGATCTTGCTCCACATTGGGGGCATAAATACATCCTATGAGTAGTGGTTGACCCTCCAGTAGCCCTGTCATGAGTACATATCCCCCTTCTCTGTCTATTAGTCGAGTTTGTTCTTTAAATGGCACCACTGGTCTAATCCATAAGAGCGTGCCTCTGGCAAAGGCGTAGTATGTTGTGGCACAAACTATGTCCCGCCAATTTTTACCCAAACGGTCTAATTCCTGTTTCGTCAAGTGTGTCTCTTGTAGGAGGGCCACTTGGGGCTGTTGCCTCTTAATATAGGCATAGATAGAGTACCGCTTATTAGCTGTATGCAAACCCCTGACGTTTAGTGTGGCAAATATTATGTCTGTGCTTGGCACTTTATATGTCATGTGTCATAGGAGCAGTCCTTGTTTTCCCCTGGGTGCACAGTCCCCCTCCTCGATAAACCCAACCAGCCCCCGACCGCCCACCCCCTTTTGAAAAATCTGCATTGTCCATTCTCTTCTCCTCACCCGCTTAGAGGAACTCTGGGAAGTTAAGGATATAACGGGGGGAACATTCCCAACTTAGGGGACCTACTGCTCGGGGCAATACGTCCAAACTGATTTTCATATGTAGGCTTTAGTTCGTTTCCGTGGGGTAGTGGCTTTTCATCTCCCCGACCCCCGCCGTCGCGGCCGCACATCCATGAGAGTCTTCGGAAATGTGCTCACTTGCACCACATCCATTCGTGGGTGTCCCGTTGGGGCAGAGCAACACTCTATTGTGTGATCACTGCAGTGGGTCTTGACGATAGCAACCCTACATCTCTGTGACTGGACGGCATTTCTGTCGTGTGTGGTTCAGTTCCGGGTTGCTTTAATCTTGCTATGCGTTCTTAGCATCAAGTGGTCCATTATATCAATGTGTCAGCTGTTTGAGGGGTCACTATTAGAGGTGTCATTGAACCTTCTCGGGATGCGGGCGCGTTACTGCCCTCGTCTTCGGAGCAGACCAGGTGTGGGCCTCTCTCCACGTCCGACCCCCCCTCCATGGGGTCCAAGGCGGTCACTGCCTGCAACGCCTTCCTGCGCTCAGCGATGATTTGCATGAGGTTCAGGGAGCCGATTCCAGCCAGGCTGGAACGTGAGCTGAGCTGCGTGAGGGTGATTTTCCGGAACGGCCGCCCGACCGCCCCGGTGGGGGGAACGTCGTTTACGACGCAACTTTTAGCATGCAGTGCTATTACAACGCGGTTTTTAAATCGCATTATATTACAACGCATGACTCTGGGGGGCGCTCAAGGATAGGGAATACTTTTAATTTACTATCCAACACCTTCCCTAGTGTCAATGGGGACTGGTGTTGGAATAGTAAATTAAGATATTCACTATCCAACACCCCTTTGTGTTATGCGTTGTAAAAGAATGCGTTATAAAAACCGCGTTGTTACAGCATGCGTGCTAAAAGCATGCGTTGTAACAACGTACATCCCCCCGGTGGTCGTTCATTTTGTGTGTCTGAGGCATTCGCAGGGCGTGGCGTATGCTGTTCTACCCAGGTTAGATTTGTATCAGTGAGCAACCCGAAATACCCTTGAGGGCTTGGGTAAATGTATAGAAAGTTAAAAAGTGCCTTCAAGGGAATTTATTTTCACAAATAATTTAGTAGTGATTTAAGGAAAATTATGAGGACAATTCAATGGTCCTATAGTGGAATCAATCCCAGATAGAAATTTATAGCAATTACATGTAAAGTACACACTGTTACATAACATAAAACAGATAAAAAGAAAAAACACTAAAGCAGGTGTATAGAGAAATATAGAATTTATCGTACAGTTAAAAAGGTAACCAATATGAAATACAAATATATATACGCAGGCCCACAAGTATACTGATCATAAACAAATATATGACTCTGTAGGTCCAGGTGACACCTTTCCTAATTCTTAATTTGATGAACAAATAAGGAGAAGGCGCTGGTCGACGTTAATCTGTGAGACCATCTTCAGGACTGTTGGACTTTATATTTGTAATAACCTAATGTAATCTGAAACAAAAATATTTACAGTTACAATTATGTCCATAATTAAGGACATCATTTTATCTATAACACCCGTGTAGAATCAAGGAAATAAATACAACAAATACATAACAATAAAAAAGCAGATCAAGACATACACAATATACAAAATCAACATAAGACATACTGGCATTGTCTCATATCTAATAATAAAACATTGTCATTTCGTTATTTCAGAAAGGAAACTCAATCACACCCTTAATTTGAGCGGTTTTTAGAATACTACAGTGATTATGAGCTGATATGTAATTGTCATAAGTCATATGTTTATATTTCATGTCACATACATCTAAAGCAAATTAAAAGAGTCACGAGTCTGTACTCAACTAACCTTAATTAGGAACACAATTTTACTGAATTTGCGCCGTGCAGTTCATGTAGATTCCAACAATTAGTTCGTAAAATAGCACCAAAAAATAATATTTACACAGAGAGCTGGAGTGTGATGGTCACCCAAAGGTTAGCGTAATACTTGCAGTCACACATCATGTTGACATACCTCTATCATTGGTTGAGGGTACTTCGGATACACACACAACTGTATTATGAATCTTGATAGGCAAAATGAATTTTAATTGCGGATGCTGTAAAAACAGGAAACCAATCTGTAATTGCGGCCCTATTTTATATGCAATAAGTATGATCCTAATAAAGGTATATAGATACCTGCTAAATAGTAGATGGTGTCAATTTAACAATGTTTAGATAACAGGAAACGTGAACACAGGAATAATATGCTTGCCTGGTGGGAATATGATTATCTAAAAGAGTTTGAGAGGGGCAGTGTTAACATTTTCTAGTTTACCAATCTCTCGTAGTGTGAGAAATAGCAATTTATTCAGTTACCTGAGTTTCTATTAGACGAACAAACCCACATGGACGGTAAGGGCAACTTATGCAGTACCGTCTGGAAAAATACAAAACATATTCTTATAGACAAAGATTTGCGAAGTAGTGATCTCAATTTAACTTGATATATCGTGATTGCATAATAATACCTTAAGAATGACTATGGCGGCACCATATGTCAACCACTACGACGTTTACGTTCGTTTACACCATCCGAAGAAGAGCGGATCTTGGTGTGCAAAAAAGAGGCACAACAACCTAAGAGGGTATAATTAACATAATTTAGAACCCTATGCTTCGGTAAATTACTTAATGTTAGGACAGTTTATGCCGTCACCCAGCAGTTTACCTTATTGTGGTTATAACTCACAGATTCGACTTGGGTGAGAGGTCCACAGATTAGTTGCAGTCTAGAAAAGGGATATAAAAAGCGTTTAGTCTATTGAGCGTACTAATCTCAAAGCCTGCATAGGGAGTAGCGCATACCGATATCGTAACCGCACGTGGGTGCCGGTGGTATTAGTTACCTTCTGTATGCTGTGACCGAGTCAACGTCGCATCAACAGGATCTCTGGAAAATGAGAAGCAACAGGAAAATGGGAGCTGACTAGATTTTAAAGCCTCCTTTGGAGCTCAAAAGAGGACTAGCGCTAAACAATGAGCGCCATCTTAAACTAATGCCGTATATTGTATGTCGCCAATGAGTAGTCCATGGAAACCGGGTTTTCGGCAATTGACAACTATGCAGATAACTTTAGTGATTATGGATTTTAATAGTCTCGATAACCGCATGTTGTAATATCGTCTACGGACGCATACTGAATCAAACTCATAGACAAATTGAATAGTAACCAAGACTTAATGTCTCGAGAGATGGTATTAGTCGCTATGGATACAGCGTCCCCAGTTTGATGTGCGTCATCTTAGACTAGTATTGTTTCCATGGAGCATGCAGGACTTATACATGGAAGCCGCATATCAGAAACGGTTAGCAGAGCAAATTCAATTATAACGATTATTGGTCCTGCAGAAAGGGACATGTGTTTGATATAATCGTGTCTATGCCCGCTGGTAAAATCCATATCTTCAAAGTCGATATGACAGCGAAAAAAACTTAGTGTCTCAAATGATGACTGAAATCACTGTTGGTACAGCATACACATCTCTGAAAAGGTATACAGGACATATCACAATATACACAAAAACATATACACCTTATTAATCAAACCATAAATTTCGAAATCAACATTGCATTGACAGTTAGAAAGTTCATAAAAGTTTCATAAACAAAAATCATATTTGTGTCCATACAAACCACAATAAAATACTGTAAGTATGTACTTGATACAAAAATGCATACATATATTTTATGCCTTTCGCACTTAATTAAAAAGACAACTATGAGGCATTATTTGACAAGTTTTTTAGAACTCATTATATACCTAAAACATAAATCCAGAAGTACAGCCATGCATTTGGATCTCTAAATAAAGCGAACAGCTGAGATTGTCCGAGCTCTGATATTACAGCAAGGAGATGGTCATATCGGGCATGCCAATGCGTGACATTCCGTCGCTGAGTTCAGGCCCCGTTTTACGGTGTCAGTGAGACAGATTAATTTACCTTCCTTCAGGGAAAGAATTTTGTCTACATTGTTCTGTCTCTTATTGGGTTTTATCACTTCAAGTACCCACCAAAGCATATCAGTTTCCTTATGTCCAAGTTGTAGATAATGATCTACCAATGGTGCATTTTCTTTTTTACATCTGATACAGGACTAGTGTTGAAGAATACGCTTTTTGATCGGTTGAACTGTTTTTCCAAGATAATGCAATTTACACGGGCATTGTATACAATAAACCACATTTGTGGTATTGCAGTTAGAGAAGGATTTAGATGTAAAGTTGATGTCATTTATTTTGCAAGCTTTGACCGTTGTTGTGGTCGTGCAAGCTACACAGTTGTTACATCTGTGATGGCCAATGAGCGGTGTCAACTGTCTCATGTTTTCAATGGTGTTGCTAGGTGATAGATCTTCATATGCATGTATAAGTCTATCCTGTAAGTTTGTACCTATCTTGAACGCAAACATAGGTTTTTGTGTAAATTCAGGAATAGATTTTAAAAGATTCCACTTTTTACAGATAATTTTCTTGATTGCGTTTGAATTGTACCAAAGGTGGATACACAAATGATGTTGGATTTATTTTGGCATTCTTTGACTGTCAATAGGGCCTCGCGGTTGTTGTACCACGCCCTTTTCATTGATTTTCTCAACAGTTTAGAGGGGTAGCCACGCATTTGTAGCTTGTCTTTTAGGTTTTTAGCTTCGCTAAAATAGTCGTCCTTAAAGGTACAATTCCTTCGCAGTCGAAGGAATTGACCAAACGGTAAGCCTTCTTTCAATGCCTGTGGGTGGTGACTATTGTAGCTTAACAGGGTGTTTCTGGCTGTCTTTTTTGTAAATAAAGTGGTATACAACCGATTATTGATGTCTATTTTAATCATGATATACAAAAATGGCATCTCTTGTGTGTCATTTTTCAAAGTAAACTGGAGATTAATGTTTCTGGAGTTTAACCATAGATGAAAATCAAGAAGTTGTTGTGTAGTGCCATGCCATACCATGAACACATCATCTATGTAACGAAGCCACTTTCGGATGTTACTTGAAAATGGATTCGACGTGTGCCATATATGTTCATATTCAAAACAGGAAACATAAATATTCGCAATATCTGGTGCGAAAATTGCTCCCATGGCAACTCCCTTTTGTTGCTGTAAAAATGAGTTCTGGAACAGAAAGAAGTTCTCACAAAGGGGAATTCTTACACATTCCATAATAAAGGATGTCGGTACCGCGTGCGGTCTAGGTCGCAGTTCTAAAAGCTTACTCAGAATATTAAGCACTTCAGCCTGAGGGATATTTGTATATAGGCTTTCTATGTCCACTGAAACCAATATATCACCTAGTGGATCAAAATCAAAATTCTCAACCTCATTGATTACCGACATCGTGTCTCTTATACATGATGTTCGGTCAACGGCAAAGGGTCTGATAAAATGGTCAGAATACTGAGATAGAAGCTTAAGTATCAAATTACAACCCGAAACAATCGGACGACCTGGAGGGTTATCAGGATCCTTATGCACCTTCGGGAGCATGTAGATCACAGGCACTGTAGGTGTTTTATTTAGTAAGAAGGCAGCTTCCTTATCATTGAGCCAACCTCCTTTTAGGCCCAATTTGCTCAAAGCTGCAATTTCTGCAGAGATTCTTTTAGTTGGATTGCAGGACAGCTTTTTGTGATGTGAGGGAACAGATAGTTGTCTAAGCATTTCCTCATCATACTTCGATCTTTCCCACAGCACTATACTGTTGTGAACGTATCTAGGACCCTAACTAAATATTCCCGATTTATGCCCTTATGTGGTTATAACAAATCATATCCTTATAATGGCATAAGAATCATATCCCTAATTAGTCATAGCCAATGCAGTCCAAATACGGCAAGGCTACTTCCTCAGACTCCTAGAAAGTACAACGCGTTCTTTAAACAAACCAAACCTCCAGCAGCCAGGGAATTCCCCTTGCTTTTGTTTTGATTTGTCCTAGAACTCCTGAGAGTCCTGAAAGAACTGCCAGTTCTTAGTGACAGTTCTTAGTGACGTCTTATGTCCAACCTTACGTCAAAAACAGCACCTTCCAGGTATAAATATACCAGCATTTGCCTTAAGAAACACACAATGGTTTGGAGCAGTGCGGCTATCTACTTACCCAAAGCCCAGCTGATGCGAGTGCTGAAGGAAGCCGACCCTCCCATTTGACGCACTGAGAAAGACGCTGTCTTTTCTCCTGCCGAGAAATCCAGCTCCAGTGTTTCCAGTCACCCTTGCGGGTTGCTGGGAGATCGAGACCTGAGAAAGAGATACAAGACCTCCTTCATTCTAAAACCAAGGTACGGAGCTGATTAGACCCTTAGAGAATTCTTGTTTCAGATTCTTGGCAAAACTAACTTAACTTAAACTGCAGCTCACTTACTCCTTCCCACGTACTAGGCTTAGGTTAGGTACACCGGGGTAGGCGTATTTTAGAAGCACCAGTTGAGAACGTTTAGTCAACTTTTATCTTTGTATGTAACTGTATATATTTTATCAGTTTTAAGTATCATATGGCTCAGAAACCATATAAATGCTTTTACAGTATTATTTCATATTACTACTTTTACTGTACGCACTTTACTTTATGATAAGTATTGCAATTGTGGCAATTCATTTCTCTTGCATGAGAAAGAAGACTGCTCAATAAATAACAACTTTTATTGAAAACGCCCGTCTCTCTATTTCTCTGCACTCTGGTGAAACTAAGCATGCACGATTGACTGAGTGAAATAGCTATCTTGTTTTCACACGACTCTGGAGATATACTCCTTATTCTGGAGGGAGCAAAGTTGTCATGTTTATGCGGTTGTCAGAAACCAATCCCTTCTTGTCTAATCAGGAAAGTTAACTCCTTCCTGTTCATTCGAGAAAGTTTCTAGTGACCGCTGAGCTAGCTGGCATACCTAATTAAGTCTAACATATTCAGTAGAGACCTAGTCAACCTCAGTCCTACGTCTAAACTGCCGTTTATGTTATTCCAATGCGCGGAGCCTATTGGGACTATAGGAACTACACTACATGGCACCCAACGTTTGGTAAGGCGATAATCTAACGCAAGATACTAGAGTAACTCAGTCGTGCTTTTCACACAGACCCCTTTTCCCGTAAAAACTCCAATAGACGTCTGGAGTGGGTGAAAGGTTAATATCCGCCAGAACTTAGTAGGAAGAGATTCCTATGTATTAGTTTTTGGTTTAGTCAACGTTGAAGGATACAGTGTTCCAAAATATTGTACACCTAATCTTTGTTTCCTTGAAACTTGATCTGCAAACTTTCAGTCAGTAAAATGTCAGAAAGTGACGACGAAAGGGAGAGAGCTAGACTAGCAGCTCAACTCTTAGCGGATGACACAACTATCCAAAATGACGACCCGAATGCTATAATCATCCCGGTCTATATTAGAAAAACTATAACTATAAAACTTATAGAAAATGGAGTATCATCAAGAGGTGGTACAGTCGTATTTGTGGTAGAGGCCCATAAATATCGGCAGACAGAGGTATTCTATTTCTGGATAACTTTTCCAGCAGCACATGCGGTAACACACAAGTTCCACTACTATAAAGTAGCGGAATCTCCAGAGGAATACTCTCCTTTCGAGGAAGTTGAAATTCCACTAACATACCAAGAGCACCTGCTCTGGTTTAATGGCGCCCTAAAACATCAAAATCACATTACCAGGCTCGGTCCACGAGGTAGACCAGGAGCCACATGGCCGGTTCTAGCCAGCTATACACCACATCCCGACATTGAAAAAATGTCTAGCGGAGAACTTTTAGTTCAGCTAAAATAACTAATTAAAATACATAGACAATTGGTCCAATATGTCATGTGGACTTCAACAGTCCAACCTGCAATTAAAATTCCACAAAACACCGGGCAACAGGGGAACACAAATAAAATGACACCACAGAATATACAATCATGTATTGGTAAAGTACCCGCAAAACGGGAACAAATTCCATTCTGGTTTGCTCAAAAAATCACTCAAAGCAGTATTTCCTGATACTACCCTTCATGAAAAACACAGAATCCTGACTATCTGTATCCCAATGGGGATCGCACCACATGTGGAGGACTGTGACACTTGGGGCACAGTCTTTGCTTCTATCTACACAAAAACACATAGTGTTCCGTCTATGGTGGTTATACCAGATGTACTAAGACAGATTCAAAATGAATACGATCCAGAACCTGCTTTAACTCTAGGTATGAAATTACTGAAAGACTTTAAGCAGGTCTCGGCTATATTACTAGCCAACATAAAAGGAGAAGCAGCATCTGTGCCGATCCGCCAAAAATTGAAAGAAACAGACATAGCAGAACAACCTTTTGAACTTGCCAGAATAATTGAAAAATCCTCTGAAGAATTAGGTAGAGATAGTTTGGGTGCTAAACCAGTAAAACCCCAACTAATTGAAAATCCTGAAAAAACTTTTATTAAAAATAATCTCAACTCTCAAAAGAAGAAGTGGGAGGGTAATAAATAAACCTCTCCCAGAGAAAAACAAATTCAGTCCAGAGGAAGGTCTCCCCAATGAAGAAATAGATCTCCAGAAGAGGGTGTGCTAGTCTCCACAACGGGAGCCCTCTGAAAAAAGATACAACCTTAGAAATAGGGATAATTTGAGAAAACCTGACAGATATCAAGATATTGATACACATCCCTCTCGATCTTTTCAGACTTCCTCACAGTAATCAGAAAGAAGAGGACTGTCAGAACATAAAGAAGAGCACGTCAAGTCCAAAGACAAGGAACCTGCTCATCAAAGTAAAAAATTACACTTTCAAAGAAAGAAGGTAGCCAGTAATAAAGTAAAACATGCCGAGAATTCTGAGGACACAAATGAAAAACGGAGAGTGGGCCCAGACAATGCTAGACAGCGCAGCAGAAGTGACCATAGCTCACAAGATCCTGATGAATCCTCTGGAGACAGTGGACACGAATGAATACATTCAAGTGGAAACTGCAGACACCCGAGTTAGCGTGCCCCATAAACTATTTGAAATAACATTACGTATAGAGGGAGATAAAACTAGGAAAGTAAGAGGTCTCTTTTGGGAGAATCTATCTAAAGGCTATGATA
Organism: Lissotriton vulgaris; assembly: GCF_964263255.1. NCBI lineage: Eukaryota > Metazoa > Chordata > Amphibia > Caudata > Salamandridae > Lissotriton > Lissotriton vulgaris. Next base: position 527,410,204 of record NC_141691.1, on the reverse strand, counting down.
TCCTTCTAGCAGAGAAAGACTGGCCACCAGAGTTTGTTAGGGAGTGCCCACATGGCGAAGAAATGATTATGCCTGCCTTTCTCAAATCACATTCCAATTCATAAAAAAAACACATTTGCTAGAAAATGGGCAGTGGCCCAAGCCCCTGCATTATATAAAAATCATGTAGGATGGGATGAGGATTCTCCTCACCATAAAATCCAGTTAAAAAATCAACCTACTGCATAGACGCAGTATCCTGTTAAGCAAGAAGCTAAAAAACAAGTAAGAGAAATTTTAGATCAACTTGAATATCAGGGGGTGATTGAAACATGTACCTCACAAATGAACAATCCTTTGTTTCCTGTCTCCAAGCCAGACGATTCAAATTGTCTAGTTTTGGACTACAGACACCTAAACTCCTGCTGTAAAACTTTTGCAGTACAAAACTCACACAGTGCAGCACAAATGAATAACATTGTGCGCAAGAAATATAAAACGACATTAGATATTTCAAATGGTTTCTTCTGTCAAAACATAGCACCTGAAAGCAGATATTTGACCGCTTTCTCCAGCATGGGGACCCAAAAACAATTTTGTCGTCTCCCACAGGGATTCAAGAACAGCCCAGGATTATTTTTAGCCAGGGTAACAGAGTTACTACAAATATATGATGATGAGGCATTATCTTATGTCGATGACATCTATCTTACAGACGATGACCTGGAGACTCACTTGAAAAGAGTGAACAACATTTGCATCTGAAGGGAACACATTTAACTTAAAAAAATCACGAATTGCCCATCTAACTGTCCTATTTTTAGGATATGAATTATCAAGTGAAGGCAAAAGCCTAGCAGACAACTTCTTAGAGAAGTGTGCAGTACTCCAAGCTCCAAAAACGCTAAAAAACCTACAATCAATTCTAGGTTTCCTGAATTTTGGAAGAACATACATTCTAAATTATGCAGAGAGGGTTACACCCCTCTACGAACTAATAAAACCTGATTTTAAACCAATTAATTGGACTCAAAAACACACAGAAATTTTAAGATCATTACAGACAGACATGTTAACTAAAACAAAACTGCAAACACGCGCAAACGAACGCAACCTTGTAATCCGAGTCATCCCAGGAAGATGCGGATTCACATACCTGACCTCCAATGAGGTAGAAACTGTACCAATAGCTTACAAATCACACATGAACACACAAGCTGAAATGAAATTCAGTTCTACTGAAAAAATTCTAACTACGGTTCAAACTGCTGTAGCAAAAGAAAGAGCCCTAGCCCAAGGGAAGAGGATATCTGTTTTAACAGCAGTATCAGCCCTTGAGGCAGTAACAAGACCAGGCATTCTAAATGCTATAGCTCTAGATTCAAAATGGATACAATGGGAAAATTCTCTTGCTACAGAAGACGTGAAACACGCTTTTGATCCGAAAATGAAAAAACTAAAAGATCTGGAATACGAACATGAATGCCCTCTGTCAATCGAAATTCTGCCTCTCAAACAGTAAGTACACCTGTGTAATCTACACGGACAGATTTGCACAACACTACGTTGTGGAAAAACAAATTTACAATGCTGCATGCGCGATTGTTAAAGGTCCCTGGTGCTTAGGTAAATTCAGACCGACGGTCACTAAAACTGAATCACTCTGAAACTGTACAGCTCAGCCAGCTGAAATAAGATCTCTAAAGATGGCGCTTGAAAATGCCGATCACGAATTCCCCACACGAACAGTGTGCGATTCGCATTACTGCGTCCGGTCTTACTATAATTCCATGCAGACCTGGATAAAAAACGGTTACAAAGATGAGACAGGTGCCACAATAAAGCATAAAAAATTATGGGAACAAGTAGTTCTTTTGCAGAAAGAACTACGAAAGACTCATGTGATACATACGCAGAGTCTTCAACGTGATGGCGTTCACGTTGCAGGGAATTCATTGGCTGACAGAGACAGCGGCAGCTGATCACTCGGCTTCAGTAGCTACAAAAAAGCGTACGAAAAACAAATAGATGGCGAAACACTGCTTGCAGTAAAAGCCTCAATGGAAGGCAATTATGCGGCGTTACCTCTAAACTATCCACTCGGCAATACATACATAATTGATGCAAACTCCGTTCCGTTTGCTCAAATCCCTGGAGTGGGGGATAGAGTAATTCCAAACACGAACCGGAGAGTCTTCTTGATTGAAGAAGCACACATGGGATTGGGTCTGAGGCACCAAGAGATCCTGAAATCTCTAATAGAATTACAATCAAAATACTGGTGGCCGGGGATGAGCGTGCAAATTTATAACTTTGCAATGAATTTTCAGGACTGCAACAGAGATCGCAGTTGTGAACCGGACTAGACACCTGCCCAGACACCTCTATTAGACAGCATCAGGCTATCTATACGCAGACATCCAGACGGAAAAATGCGATCCCATAATTATTAAGACGAGATTCATTTGGATGTGGCTCCAGCGCTCGGCTGACGCCAGAACTGTTATAAAAGATTTGCGAGTCTTTATCGGCATATACGCAATTGGCATGCTACATTCTGACCAGGGTCCTGCGTTTAGCTCTCGGGCTTACAAGGAGGCCATGGCCAGCATGGGCATTGCATTGCGGTATTCTAGTCCATTCCATCCCGAGGGAAATGCGGTAGTGGAGAGAAAAAAACATGACATAAAGCAATCTATAACAGCGAGGGTATTAGGTTCGGGTGACGGGTGGGTCAAACATCTAATAAGTGTCCAACGTAGTCTTAATAACAATGCCAAGTAATTCTCTAGGAGGTATCAGTCCGTACGAACATTTGTTTGGTACTAGAATGATCACCTAGGATCTGGATTGTCAGACTTCAGTGGTGAAACAAAAAACCTTTGATATCAAAGATCGTTTGGCACTTTTACAGGACTTGAATAAAACAAGAAAAAGTCTAAGTAACGAAAAGCTAAAGCCAGCGACCACTGAAGAAAAACCACCTGTCCCAGCAAGACCTGTCTGGATTACAAATATTGGGGATCTGGTCAGAGAAAAGATCGCAGTCAGGAAGGAATTTGGGCCTTCTTACAGAAAAGCAGTACCTGTCTTAGCTGTCAGCGGAACAAGATCAGTAGTACTACCGCCCCTTGCTGGTAAAAAGGAGAACCGAGATGTATCAATCGACCTGGTGAAACCACAACCATGTGGCCAATAATAAGTAGTCTGCCCAGTGGACTCCCAAGAAATAGCAGAAGACCAAATCTTGCTACAATCCAAGAGGTTCAAACTGAGAGACTAATCACATTTGATAAACCTGCAGTGAATAAAAAAGGACTATGCAACAAAGCCATGGAACTTGTGCCTCTTGAAACCCAAATTGCAACAGTTCGTCAAGAAACACCTGTCTACAACGATGTAGCCTCTGACTATACAAATGTAACAAAAGAAAATCCAAAGATCAATGGAAATCCGGAAGCAATTCCACCAATTGACAGAACTGCATCTGGCTACTTTATCAACTTTGATGACTTTTCCGATGATCCAAGTGAACATGGAGACAAGCCAGCAACAAAAACTTTCAAAGAAAAAATTACAGAGCTCTTTCATCAACTGAGAGAAACATATCTAATTTCACCATGGATTAAATTATAGATTGTGTTAGGTGTACTTTTCCTCCTTCTGTGACTCATCTTGGTTTTAAGTTTGGGTAGATTTATTGATGGAAAATATAGTACAATGGACACAGCAAGTTAGAACATCAACTTGGTCCTGAAACCACACAGATCTTCTCACATTGAAAAAAGAGAACTATCATCAGTGAACATCACAGCCATCCCTATACCTGGTGGTATAGCATGGGACAAAACTGACTATGAAATCTATGGCCCGGTTGAGCTCTTGAAATATCCACACCAATTCAAGATCTCCTTAAGTGACTTTGTATCACCTAGTACTTTCTCTGATGATTGGGACTTTGAAAATATTAATAATATGATGTCAGATTTAGAAATGTCAGCAAAATGTACAGAACATGATTATTTACAGGGTTCATCGAATTATGAAGAAATGTATTGCTTCAATCACTTTGGACATCATTATCTGCATAAATCTGCTAATCCTAGAAATGTTTTCAGTTATAATCAGTGGGAACATTGTCCAACTCCGCCAAAAGGCAGATCAAAAACATTTTATGAGAAATTTCCATACTTCTCAGGGTTTAATTACACTAACCCAGAAACGTTTTATTTTAAAATTATGAATAAGACAGATGTGAAAAACATGTTGACAAATACTAAATTGATTTATTCTGAAAAGTTTTATGAAAAAATGTCTACATTTGGTTTTGAATTTTGGAAAAACAACATTGAGACAAAAACCATCTGGGGTACAAAAGAGTGGCAGGTACAAAGCTTAGAATCATTATTTAGAGCCTGCATGATCCCAGAACAAATAATGTTCCTGAATGACCCCATTCAAAAAACAACCTGTCTTGGTCTAGCCAAAATAAAAGATTTAAACAACCCGTGTATACCAAAGCCTATGCCTGATAGAAACACCACTACAGATGATGGGTTAGACATGTCCTATATTTTGAAACAAAACAGAACAATTCCTGATTGGAACAAATGGTTGATCTGGCCCACAGACACTAATAACTGTCAAGATAGATTCCTGAACAAAATACAGGGGTTCAAACAGAACAGGCCAGTCCCAAGATATTCCCAGAGACAACATCCAGGGATAGTTACAACATATAGTGTAGGAAAACTATGCCTCGCTTGGCTACAGAGATCCACACTTCCCGAAATTAAGCAACACTTAACTTTACTTAAAGAAGGTGCTGACTTGCGAGATTTCATAATGGGACCTCTCAAACAGCGTCAAAAACGTTTTATATATGCCGGTATATACGCAGCTTACAATGAAGCTTGGAAAGTAACATAAATTGAAACTGCAGAAAAAATACGAGAAATTGATCGTATTAATTTGGAAAAATCACTTTCTGTAGTGGACAATGGGTTAACGACGCTGTCCTCCAGAATGTATTCACTGGACAGCATTGTATCATCTGCTATTGATATAATAGAAAAGGATATGCTAATGTTACAACATGGCCAGTCCCAATTACGTTCTATTGTACAGCTAGGCTGGACGTTACAAAACCTCTGTTCAGGCTACGTGCCAAGCCGTCTAATCAACACAACGTCATCATTTTCTATCTTTAACCTTACTGATAGACAAATCTCGTTGGCACAAAAAGGAGCACACTATACGGTGCTGAGCATTGAAAAACTAGAAAGATTACCATTGACAATGTCAGAAAGACCTGTCATTGAATGGATAATACATGGCACCATTACAATCCCGATAACAACTTTTCAGTTTCAATACTGCCAAAAGTATATACCAGCAGGCCTGTATGAAAGGTTGGGTAAAGGATGCATCAAGTCAACCTGGAATTTACCTTATACACATAGATGTTATAGTGAAGGGAAAAAAGAGGTATTTCTTAGTGGTAACAATTGTGAAAAATCACTAAGCGGTACACTTCTGTGTCAAGGTATTAACTTGCATGGAGCCTGCGAAGGTTCATCAAACAACCTTTCATGTCATCTGCACGGCACCCCTGCTACACAGATAGAGCTCTTTTTCAGACAACTTTCCAACGGTAACTACGTTATAATAAGTGACCACAGCTGTTATGGCATGATGCCTTGAAAAGCCTGTCTTGTGAGCGTTACTTCCAGGGTCATTTGTTGTATGCAAGTATTGTTTCCAAACAGCAATCCAGACATGGAGGCAGCAATATGGCCTTCTGTGAATATCTCTTCTATTCGAAGCGATACTTTAAGCAGAATTAAGTCTATTCTTTTACAAACAACTGTGCCTTTAACCTCGTCCAAAGAGATGTATGACCTGCAAGTTGCAAGGACGCGGCAGAGATACATACCCTATTATCGACAAATTGCCCTGTGCATTTCGTAAAAATGTCAAGCCAAATCTTAAACATGTATGATACCAGTGGCATCGAACATGTATTTAAGACAATTTTTTCGGGGCTGTTAGCACCCTTTGAAACAGTTCTGGGCATCTTCACGAATTTTGTGCATTCTCTATTCGGTGGCCTGCCTCTTTTTTTGGGACTCGTAGCAGGAATTTTATTTTTGTTCCTCCTGCTCCGATATGGCAAGCCAAGTCACAGAGAAAACTCAGGCTACGATGGAAGAAACGATCCTAGCAATACGATATCGAGACCGTATCACTAAGGTCCTCGGATTGGCCCGGCTAAGAGATCTGAATACTACTTGGTTTCTTTCATTAAGACCAATCTGGCAAGATTGCATCTTACCTGTGCTTTAATGTCTGCTATGCGGAGGAGAATGCGTGTTGGACGTCTGTCTTACACTACCATCAGCAGTACCAATGGATATCGATGCTTTGCTTGGTTCGGTAACGGCTCATGCAACGTGTTGTCCCCAGCGGCTACCTATTCTGATGACGGCATTCATGGAGACTTCACCATTACGATTAGGTGGCAGTGAAGTACGAGATGAAAGCGGCACCACACAGGTACAACTTTCTGTGACCCTTGCTGATCTAAACACCGATGATGGCAATGCATCGCATGTATGCACTATTTCTGATTTTTCATCGTTGGCCCAACTTTCACCTACTGTTGTAGCCAAATTGTTTGCTGGCCTATCTGAGGTAATGTTCTCTCCTAACAACAGGAATAATATTTGAAATAGCGAGCACACAGCGTTCCCAGAACTCTGAATTCGGCCTTCAGTTTTTATAAACAACACTGCTGAAAACATTTGGAACTATTTTTTCCCAAGAAAGCGAAATCATTTTTTCCCAAGTTCCAAAATATTGACCTTTTTTTTGGCACATGGTACTCTGCTTAAAGTAGAACTATTCTTAGAGAACAGAACTTCTATTTTTAGAGACTCTAGAGACAATATTTTGAATCAGCCTCTAGCACATGTACAATCTTGTATAAATATGTGATGGCATGGTCTCGACCTTTTTCTTCTGTATTAAGAGCCATTTCATGAATGTAATTTTCGTGATTCATTCAGTCAACATTCTAAATGAACAAAATGTTATCTGAATGATACCACTGCTTGAAAGCGTACAGTGTAATACTCATTTTTGTGTATCTATACAATTTCAAATGCATTTGATGTATTTTGGGGTGGGCTGGAAAACACATGCATACTTATATGTTTATATAATGCTTAGTATTTAGTAATGATGGACATTATACGTGGAGTGGGTGTTGTGAACGTATCTAGGACCCTAACTAAATATTCCCGATTTATGCCCTTATGTGGTTATAACAAATCATATCCTTATAAAGGCATAAGAATCATATCCATATTTAGTCATAGCCAATGCAGTCTAAATACGGCAAGGCTACTTCCTCAGACTCCTAGAAAGTACAACGCGTTCTTTAAACAAACCAAACTTCCAGCAGCCAGGGAATTCCCCCTGCTTTTGTTTTGATTTGTCCTAGAACTCCTGAGAGTCCTGAAAGAACTACCAGTTCTTAGTGACAGTTCTTAGTGACATCTTATGTCTAACCTTACGTCAAACACAGCACCTTCCAGCTATAAATATACCAGCATTTGTCTTAAGCAACACACTGTGGTTTGGAGCAGAGCGGCTATCTACTTACCCAAAGCCCAGCTGATGCGAGTGCTGAAGGAAGCAGACTCTCCCATATGACGCACTGAGAAAGACGCTGTCTTTTCTCCTGCCGAGAAATCCAGCTCCAGTGTTTCCAGTCACCCTTGCGGGTTGCTGGGAGATCGAGTCCTGAGAAAGAGATACAAGACCTCCTTCATTCTAAAACCAAGGTACGGAGCTGATTAGACCCTTAGAGAATTCTTGATTCAGATTCTTGGCAAAACTAACTTAACTTAAACTGCAGCTCACTTACTCCTTCCCATGTACTAGGCTTAGGTTAGGTACACCGGGGTAGGCGTATTTTAGAAGCACCAGTTGAGTACGTTTAGTCAACTTTTATCATTGTATGTAACTGTATATATTTTATCCGTTTTAAGTATCATAGGGCTCAGAAACAATATAAATGCTTTTACAGTATTATTTCATAATACTCCTTTTACTGTACGCACTTTACTTTATGATAAGTATGGCAATTGTAGCAATTCATTTCTCTTGCATGAGAAAGAAGACTGCTCAATAAATAACAACTTTTATTGAAAACGCCTGTCTCTCTATTTCTCTGCACTCTGGTGAAACTAAGCATGCACGATTGACTGAGTGAAATAGCTATCTTGTTTTCACACGACTCTGGAGATATACTCCTTATTCTAGAGGGAGCAAAGTTGTCATGTCCATGCGGTTGTCAGAAACTAATCACTTCTTGTCTAATCAGGAAGGCTAACACCTTCCTGTTCATTCAAGAAAGTTTCTAGTGACCTCTGAGCTAACTGGCATACCTAATTAAGTCGAACATATTCAGTAGAGACCTAGTCGACCTCAGTCCTACGTCTAAACTGCAGTTTATGTTATTCCATTGTGCAGAGCCTATTGGGAATATAGGAACTACACTACAATACCCCCGCCCTTATCGGCTGGTTTGAGTAATGCTTGTGGTAGGTTTTGCAGATTCTGTAGAGCTTGTTGTTGTTCTCTTGGAAGATAGGATTTAAATTTGAATGGATTCCTAAATAGATTTTCTATTTCTATTAGTGTGGCATTTTCAAAAGTCAGGACTTTCTTAATGTCCGAGTCATTTTTGGAAAAAAACATTTTAGACGGACAGTGCGAAAGAATCGGTACAAATCCAATTTAGTCTGAAAAAGATCATTTTTGTATGTGGGAACAAAACTCAGACCATGGGAGAGAACAGAAGTTTCCTGCTCTGAAAGATTATGTGTGGAAAGATTAAAGATCAGGATGGTTAGATCGTTATTTACCATTCGTAATATTGATTGCGGGTTTGCCCATGGGGCTCCAGACCACCCAGGAGACCCCAACAATCGAAGAGAGGATGGTTTCGCAAACAATATACCCCGGGGATCCGGCAAACATAGACCGCACGCGGTACTGACATCCTTTATTATGGAATACCCCTTTGTGAGAACTTCTTTCTGTTCCAGAACTCATTTTTTCAGCCACAAAAGGGAGTTGCCATGGGAGCAAATTTCATACCAGATATTGCGAATATTTATGTTTCCTGTTTTGAAGATGAACATATGGCACACATCGAATCCATTTTCAAGTAACATCCGAAAGTGGCTTTGTTACATAGATGATGTGTTCATGGTATGGCATGGCACTACACAACAACTTCTTGATGTTCATCTTTGGTTAAACTCCAGAAACATTAATCTCCAGTTTACTTTGGAACATGACACACAAGAGATGCCATTTTTGGATATCATGATTAAAATAGACATCAATAATCTGTTGTATACCACTTTATTTACAAAAAAGACAGCCAGAACCACCCTATTAAGCTACAATAGTCACCACCCACAGGCATTGAAAGACAGCTTACCATTTGGTCAATTCCTTCGACTACCAAGGAATTGTACCTTTAAGGACGACTCTTTTAGCTAAGCTAAAAAACGAAAAGACAAGCTACAAATGTGTGGCTACCCCTCTAAATTGTTGAGAAAATCAATGAAAAGGGTGTGGTACAACAACCGCGAGGCCCTATTGACAGTCAAAGAACGCCAAAATAAATCCAACAACATTTGTGTATCCACCTTTGGTACACATTCAAATGCAATCAAGAGAATTATCTGTAAACAGTGGAATCTTTTAAAATCTATTCCTGAATTTACACAAAAACCTATGTTTGCGTTCAAGAGAGGTACAAACTTACAGGATAGACTCATACATGCATATGAAGATCTATCACCTAGCAACACCATTGAAAACATGAGACAGTTGACACCGCTCATTGGCCATCACAGATGTAACAACTGTGTAGCTTGCACGACCACAACAATGGTCAAAGCTTGCAAAATAAATGACATCAACTTTACATCTAAATCCTTCTCTAACTGCAATACCACCAATGTGGTTTATTTTATACAATGCCAGTGTAAATTGCATTATCTTGGAAAAACAATTCAACCGATCAAAAAGCGTATTCTTCAACACCAGTCCCGTATCAGATGTAAAAAAGAAAATGCACCATTGGTAGATCATTATCTACAACTTGGACATAAGGAAACTGATATGCTTTGGTGGGTACTTGAAGTGATGAAACCCAATAAGAGACAGAACAATGTAGACAAAATTGTTTCCCTGAGGGAAGGTAAATTAATCTGTCTCACTGATACCGTAAAACGGGGCCTGAACTCAGCGACGGAATGGCACGCATTGGCATGCCTGATATGACCATCTCCTTGCTGTAATATCAGAGCTCGGACAATCTCAGCTATTGGCTTTATTTAGAGATCCAAATGCATGGATGTACTTCTGGATTTATGTTGTAATTATATAATGAGTTCTAAAAAACGTGTCAAATAATTCCTCATAGTTGTCTTTTTAATTAAGTGCGAAAGGCATAAAATATATGTATGCATTTTTGTATCAAGTACATACTTACAGTATTTTATTGTGGTTTGTATGGACACAAATATGATTTTTGTTTATGAAACTTTTATGAACTTTCTAACTGTCAATGCAATGTTGATTTCGAAATTTATGGTTTGATTAATAAGGTGTATATGTTTTTGTGTATATTGTGATATGTCCTGTATACCTTTTCAGAAATGTGTATGCTGTACCAACAGTGATTTCAGTCATCATTTGAGACACTAAGTTTTTTTCGCTATCACATCGACTTTGAGGATATGGATTTTTCCAGCGAGCATACACACGATGATATCAAACACATGTCCCTTTCTGCACGACCAATGATCGTTATAATTGAATTTGCTCTGCTAACCGTTTCAGATATGCGGCTTCCATGTATAAGTCCTGCATGCTCCATAGAAACAATACTAGTCTAAGATGGCGCACATCAAACTGGGGACGCTGTATCCATAGCGACTAATACCATCTCTCGAGACATTAAGTCTTGGTTACTATTCACTTTGTCTATGAGTTTGATTCAGTATGCATCTGTACACGATATTACAACATATGGTTATTGAGACTATTAAAATCCATAATCACTAAAGTTATCTGCATAGTTGTCCATTGCCGAAAACCCGGTTTCCATGGACTACTCATTGGCGACATACAATATACGGCACTAGTTTAAGATGGCGTTCATTGTTTAGTGCTAGTCCTCTTTTGAGCTCCAAACGGGGTCAGCTAGTCAGCTCCCGTTTTCCTGTTGCTTCTCATTTTTCAGAGCTCCTGTTGATGCGACGTTGACTCGGTCACGGCATACTGAAGGTAACTAATACCACCGGCACCCACGTGCGGTTACCGTATCGTTATGCGATACTCCCTATGCAGACTTTAAGATTAGTACGCTCAATAGACTAAACGCTTTTTATATCCCTTTTCTAGAACTGCAACTAATCTGTGGACCTCTCACGCAAGTCGAATCTGTGAGTTATAACCACAATAAGGTAAACTGCTGGATGACGACATAAACTGTCCTAACATTAAGTAATTTACCGAAGCATAGGGTTCTAAATTATGTTAATTATACCCTCTTAGGTTGCAGACTTTAAGATTAGTACGCTCAATAGACTAAACGCTTTTTATATCCCTTTTCTAGAACTGCAACTAATCTATGGACCTCTCACCCAAGTCGAATCTGTGAGTTATAACCACGATAACTAGAATTGGGGTTCTATATCAGCTACTTTTAGCCAACACTCCCGATGATTTAGAGCGCACGGAACAATCTTGGGCTTTAAAATTATCTAACCCAAATGTAGATTTAGATCTCTCATTAGCCCTCTCAACTAGATATTTTATAGCCTCTAACTTAAAGGCTCAATATTATAGAATCATCTATAATTTATATTACACTCCGGCTAAATTGTTTGCGTGGGGGCTCAGAACTGATGATAACTGTCCTAGATGCAAACAACCACTCGCAAATCCCCTACATATGTTTGCTGAATGCCCTACACTCGTAACTATCAAAACTATGATGCTGGAATTCTGGACCCAAATTTTTGGGCATCGCATTAATGATTCTGTAACATTGCTCCTATTGGGTCATGATGACTCTTTGAAACATAATAGTGAAGAACAGGCAGTATTGTTTCTGGGATATGCCGTGCTACGGATAATTCTTGCAGCTAGGTGGAAAGATACAGAGCCTCCTACTTTTAATATGTGGCTTAGTCGTTTTATAGCTATCTATAAACAAGAAATCTCAATATATGCCACAAGAGGTAGGAAAATGAGAGCAATAGGAAAACAGATATGGGAACCTATTACCAGGTGGTATAACGAAGCAAGGGGTAATTAGTTATAGGGTCTTTTGATTGATTGTTTCTAGTCTTGATGTTATCTTTTCTTTCTTTTCCATTTTTTGTCTCGTTGTTTTCTCTTTTTGTATTATTATTCATTTGTATTTCAGTGTTCCTTCTCTTAATCGTCATATTTTTCCCAGAGGTAGAATTTTGATTATTCATATTTGTGTATGTACCTTGTAATCCTTGCATACCGTATCACTCCATATTGTTTATTCTGTATTTTCATGTTTTGTGTTCTGAATTTGCCAATAAAAAAAAAAAAATAAATAAATAAAAAAAATAACCACAATAAGGTAAACTGCTGGGTGACGACATAAACTGTCCTAACATTAAGTAATTTACCAAAGCATAGGGTTCTAAATTATGTTAATTATACCCTCTTAGGTTGTTGTGCCTCTTTTTTGCACACCAAGATCCGCTCTTCTTCGGATGGTGTAAACAAACGTAAACGTCGTAGTGGTTGACATATGGTGCCGCCATAGTCATTCTTAAGGTATTATTATGCAATCGAGATATATCAAGTTAAATTGAGATCACTACTTCGCAAATCTTTGTCTATAAGAATATGTTTTGTATTTTTCCAGACGGTACTGCATAAGTTGCCCTTACCGTCCATGTGAGTATGTTCGTCTAATAGAAACTCAGGTAACTGAATAAATTGCTATTTCTCACACTACGAGAGATTGGTAAACTAGAAAATGTTAACACTGCCCCTCTCAAACTCTTTTAGATAATCATATTCCCACCAGGCAAGCATATTATTCCTGTGTTCACGTTTCCTGCTACCTAAACATCGTTAAATTGACGCCATCTACTATTTAGCAGGTATCTATATACCTTTATCAGGATCATACTTATTGCATATAAAATAGGGCCACAATTACAGATTGGTTTCCTGTTTTTACAGCATCCGCAAGTAAAATTAATTTCACCTATCAAGATTCATAATACAGTTGTGTGTGTATCCGAAGTACCCTCAACCAATGATAGAGGTATGTCAACATGATGTGTGACTGCAAGTATTACGCTAACCTTTGTGTGACCATCACACACCAGGTTAATAGCTCTCTGTGTAAATATAAATTTTTGGTGCTATTTTACGAACTAATTGTTGGAATCTACATGATCTGCACGGCGCAAATTCAGTAAAATTGTGTTCCTAATTAAGGTTAGTGGAGTACAAACTTGTGACTCTTTTAAATTGCTTTAGATGTATGTGACATGAAACATTAACATATGACTTATGACAATTACATATCAGCTCATAATCACTGTAGTATTCTAAAAACCGCTCAAATTAAGGGTGTGATTGAGTTTCTTTTCTGAAATAACGAAATGACAATGTTTTATTATTAGATATGAGACAATGCCAGTATGTCTTATGTTGATTTTTGTATATTGTGTATGTCTTGATCTGCTTTTTTATTGTTGTGTATTCGTTGTATTTATTTCCTTGTTTCTACACAGGTGTTATAGATAAAATGATGTCCTTAATCATGGACATAATTGTAACTGTAAATATTTTTGTTTCAGATTACATTAGGTTATTACAAATATAAAGTCCAACAGTCCTGAAGATGGTCTCACAGATTAATACTTAGGAGACCGAAACGTTGACCAGTGCCTTCTCCCTATTTGTTCATCAAATTAAGAATTAGGAAAGGTGTCACCTAGACTCACAGAGTCATATATTTGTTTATGATCAGTATACTACTAGGCCTGCGTATATATATTTGTATTTCAAATTGGTTACCTTTTTAACTGTACGATAAAATCAATCTTTCTCTATACACCTGCTTTAGTGTTTTTTCTTTTTATCTGTTTTATGTTATGTAACAGTGTGTACTTTACATGTAATTGCTATAAATTTCTATCTGGGATTGATTCCACTATAGGACCATTGAATTGTCCTCATAATTTTCCTTAAATCACTACTAAATTATTTGTGAAAATAAATTCCCTTGAAGTCACTTTTTACCGTTCTACCCAGGTGTCCACATCTTTCGGGTCCATGAAGAAGTGCGTGGCGCCGTCGTGGATGATCTGGAGTTTGTCAGGGAAGAGGAGGGCGTATTGTATGTTCTTTTGACGTCATTGGCGGGCGTAAAGGTTGCAATCCAGTCTGTGATGTATTTGATCGGGTCGGCCCCTTCTGCTACCTTCGGTTAGTTCATAACTCTAATGTTGCTCCTCCGGGAACGTCCTTCCAAATCGTCCGTTTTGTGCTCCAGGGCTTTGATACAGGATTGCAAGTCTTTTATAGCGTGGTGGTCTTGCTGCACTTGCGATTCCATTGCCTGCATCGTCTTTTCACCCTGATTTACTTTATCCGTTAGTTTCCTGTGGTCATCTCGAAGAATATTGCGATCAGTGGCCAGGGCGTCAAATTTGTTTTCCATTGCCACTCCTGAGTGTTCTATGACGGCAAGGACTTGGTCTAGTTTTCTGGACATGGAGTCTTCCTTAGTGGGTTCCTTTCGTGATCTAGTCACCACTGGTGTCGGGAGCGCTGTTCTCTGTTGTTCTGAGGTGTGGGTCGTCCCCACTGCGCGTTGACGACCCATGATGAGGGGCTTCGCGCTCGTCCCGCAGCCCCAAGTGGCTGATGGCTCTCAACTCTGTCCTGTATCCACAGGGGTCTACTGCGTCGCAGCGTCCGCTCCAAAGCGCCCAGTCCTCTCAGGATCAGCGCTGCCTTTCTCCCTTTGTGAGCCCGGGATGGGGCGGGCAGGCAGCAGTGATCTCGAATCCTCGGCGGGGTTGGGGTGTCGAGGCGGCGGCGCGGTTCTACGAGCGTGGTTCGTGGTCAGTACCATTGGGCCTCCCTCTATACTTCGGTCACAGTGGTGGTATGCCGCGGTTGCCTGCTTTGGGGTCTTCCTCTGCGCTGTTAAGATGGTAGTTCTACAGTCTTGTTAGTCCCCAGGTTGGGGGCACCAGGATTTCTCCTTGTCTCCTGTCTGTCTGCCAGTCAATGCTTCCACTTCCACCACCTCTCTCATATGCCAAGACTCACCGTAAGTTAGGGTGGGGGAATGAGGGCCACATGTGTCAGGGCCAGTCCACTGTGGTTTAGACAGGGCTTGGGGGCTTTGCTGTCCTTCCTCCCAGGGCCGGTATGGCAGGAGATCACTAGATTGTGTGCTGGGCACTGCGACGCGCTGTTTTCCCCTCACTTGCCCCTCTCTGATGCTCTCCTGGGTCACGTAGATCTCGTTGAAGCACGGGCCTAGAGGCCTCAGGAGTGGCCCAGTGTAATCAGCGTCATCATGGGACACCCGGGTGAGATTCCCCCTCTTTATCCGCAGATTGGAGCGCTCAGTGCCGTTCTCCCCGCTCAGGCAGATAGGCACTTCTCCGACACCGCGGGCGCGCTCAGCCGCCACCGAGTCATCTTCTGGCTCACTCTGCTCGAGCTTCGGTCGGGGCCCAAGGACTCCCACTGCGGGTCTTGATCACTGCGGACACCTCTCCCGCGGTGTAGATTGCAACGTGTCTCCTGCGCCGCTCCTCCCGCCATCACACACACTCCTCCGGTATGGAAGGGGACCCGGAGGGGGGGTCCTCCACTACCGCCCCACTCCGTCAAAGCACAGCGGGGCCCTCACCCCGTGACCCACTGGGCATCAGCCACCCCACGGCAGACATACAGGGGTCGCCGCCCCCTCACCTGGTGTCCTCGGCCTCTGAGTCGTCATCGCTGCTCTCCAGCCGCTGGAACCCGCATGTGTGCTCCGACGTTCAGTGGGTCATATCGGCCCGCAGCGGGTTCACCATTTTGTGCGTGTCTGCCTCAGGGATCACACGGGGGTGCTCCGGACGCGTCACTGCCTCATGCGCCGGGGCCCCGATCACTCCGGAACAGTCCTCATACCTTCAGGGATTAAATTCTGCCCATTTCGTAGATTATGGGCGCGAGTGGGTTGTGACTAATGAGATTTGTGCGGGCCGGTGGCCGGCGCCTCAGGGAGATGTGTCCGCTATCTTGGCTGGCTCGGCCACGCCCCCCCCAGGCGGAGTCAAGGATGACGCTGATATCTCCAAGTGATATCTTTTGAAATGGGACACATTGCGGGCAACAGTCTCTTGGCCTCTGGCGGCAATGATCCGAGTTCCTTTAATGTTGACCACAGTCCACAACCTCTTTTCATAGGGCAAATGAAACTTGCCAGTAGCAAAACGATTCTTGAGTAGCATCAAGTCTCCCTTTTCAAGCCTTCGAGTCTGGGCGTTGCGTCGCTGACTGACTTGGGCATATGCCTTCCTGCAACGAGCATCAATCCTTGTGTCATCAGGGGTCTGCGGCTGCCACTGAGGGTGATGAGGTATTGAGTCTTTAACCACCCGGCCCATCAGTAAATGAGCAGGAGCCACCCCCATAGTGGTGTGGGGCGTTTGGCGATAACCTTTAAGAAATTTGAAGATGGCCAACTCTGTAGACTGTCTCTTGTCATGAGCAATTTGGATTACTTTATTTAGAGTCCGCATGAACCTCTCCGCTTCACCATTGGCCTTTGGCCATCGGGGAGTGATTCGGTGGTGTCGAACCAAGATAGGTGAGGTAGGTAGCCAGTTCTAGCCCTTGGAAAGGAGGCCCATTGTTGGTGTGCAGCTCTTGTATTAGGCCATGGGCGGCCATAATCTTTTAAATCTTGGGTATTACTTCAGCATTGGGAGATGTCACAATTTCAACCTCTGGATACTTTGAATGTTCATCAATAGCTACTAAGGCAGAGGTCTTCAAACTTTTGTAGGCTGAGCCCCCCCAGCTGAATTTTATTAGATGTTGGGCCCCCCCCACGCCCTGACGGAAATGTCTGGAATCGGCCCCCACGCGCATATTCCGGGCATATCCAGCAAATAATGTTCAATGCAATAAGAGTGTTTAGTAAACTGCAGGTTTGTGAGTGGGTGTGGTGAAATGACAGAGGCTTATTACACAGCTCAAAACACCACTTTCCAAGATAAAATGTGCACAAATTGTTTTTACAAGAATGCTTTGTTTTACACAGAACATAGATTGATAATAACAACCCCAACATAAATGTGACAGGTGTGCCTGTTTTTCAGAGACGGTCAATCTTTGGATGGATTTGGAAAGAACTTTTAATTGTTTTCTAGAGCTGCCTTAAGGATCCATGACTGATAATACCAGGGAACAAAGACAGAAAAGTCACATTACAAATGAATACGTACAGGGCCGGCTTTAGGGCAGTGCAACAGGTGCAGCCGCACTGGCCGCTGACCTATGGAGGGTGCGCCGACCACATGAGGTCACACTGTGTTTAGCAGTAAGTTATGAATGGCACATATGTCTGGTGGTAGTGAGAGGATCCGAGTAGGCAGTCATGGGGTGTGGGGGCATCAAAAACGATTCTTGCACCAGGCGCCACCAGCGCTACAGCCAGCCATGAATACATACTTTTTAGTGTCAAGACAGGCAATTTGCAGGCTGTTTAAACAACACATGGCTGGTTGGCATTTTGAGCGCCTGCCTGTGTAATTTTAAAAGAAACTTTCAGGCACTATTAAGGATTTTGGGGGCCCTGGGCCAAATGTATTTTGGGGGCCCCAGTTCGGACCAGCTTTGATTTTATGATCCAGTCTCCGCTCTTTCATGCCTCCTTTGGTCAAATAATAAATGTGTGTACATCTGATATTCAGGGATAGTGATGCGTGTTTTCAGTATGTAACACAACAGCAGTTCACTAATATTACTGCAAATAATCTCTGTCACACCCTCCATTTCTCATGTGTGAGGTCATGTATTGATCTAAAATAAACTTTTTATATGGATGTTGCATGACACAAACACATTTTGTCTGCAAAATCTCTGTGATAGACTCTTACACATTAAAACATTAATTAATGAAAAACGCTATTTACAACACTGTTTAAAAAAATGTCAAGGTCATGAGGGGAAGACTCTGTAGAACAGAGCTGGCTCTTTCAGTCAGCCCTCCCCCCCCCAACCCCCTCCACCCCTCTCCCCCTGTGAAAGGAAGGCTGGGGCCCTGGACCAGAGCCCACCTTTGCCAAGCCCACCTCGCCCATGCCTTGAAACATCCCTGGAAAGTTTGTCTCCTCTCTAGGAACAGCTAACTCTCCCAGGAGGGGGTTAACTCAGAGCTGAAATGCTTCAGCTGCAGTGGGAGGCAAGGGGTCTCCTCTGCTAAAACCGAAAACGTGTCTGTTGGTTTGTTTTTGGTTTTAGCAGAGGAGTAATCCTTCCTCCCACTGCAGCTGAAGCATTAACCCCCACCTGGGAGGATTCACATAACAAAGGTATGGGTGCTTTGTGCCCCGTGGATTTCCCCTCTCTCTTCCCTCCTCCCTCCAGCCTTACCAGAGTTCTCCCAGGGGAAGGTCAGATTACAGTGGAGTGCGCCCCCCCCCCTGAGATGGCGTCACGCCCCCCCAGGGGGGCGCGCCCCACAGATTGAAGAACTCTGTACTAAGGTATGGCGACCGTCAGGAAGACTACCAAAGTCCATGCTGACACAGGACCACGGTAACCTCAACCGAGGTTCCGCAATGACTGGAGCCGGAAGGGGCATCTCCCCTGTGGCTTGACATGACAAGCAGGATCGGACGGTAGCCTCTACCAATTCGTCCATCAGTGGGAACCACACCTTGGTTCGAAGCCGGAATTTGGTTTTCACCATGCCTTGATGCTCTATGTGGGCCAGTTATACACATCTATCCATCAAAGACGTGGGAATGACCATCCGATGTCCTCTCAGCAAAAAGCCCGTAGGGTCTTCAGTGAGCTCATTTCTGACATGGTATAGGCTCTCCATGATCCGCTGAGCAGGGATTGTTAGGATCTTCCATTCTTCTTTAGCCCTGTGCCAGTTACCACTTTGTAGACCCACCTTGGCTCTTTGCAAGCACTCATCTCTGGGCGTTGCTTCTGCAAGATCCTGCATGGACAGGGGAAGAGGACATGACCGGGCTGTTACAAACCGAATGTATTCTTCAGTGTCGGCAGCATCTTCCATTTCCTAGATGGTGACCGCTCGGGGATGCAGAGACAGGTAATCCACAGGATTGCAGGACCCTGGTTGGTATTCCCCTTTACAATTGTAATCTTGAAGCTGCAACATCCACTTCTCAATTCGTGGAGGAGGTTTCATGGATGTCCCTGAGAATGGAGCCACAAGTGGTTTGTGGTCCGATGCCACTATGAATGGCTTTCCGTAGACATATATATGAAAATGGCGACACCCCCAATGAATAGCAATGGCCTCCTTCTCTATCTGTTCTGTTTTGGTGAGGGACCGGCTTGCGAAGGCCACAGGGGCCCAGTCATCCTCCTGACGTCGTCTTTGCAAAAGTACAGCCCCTAGGCCCATGGGACCCGCATCCACCGCTATCTGGGTCATCTTTCCTGGGTCGAAGAAAGCCAGTGTTGTCGCCTCTGAGAGCACATTTTTGATCTCCTTGAAGGCCTTGGCTTGGTCTGGACCCCACTTCCATGGGACCGAGTCTTTGGTGAGCTCTCGTAGCGACAGCGCTAAGGTAGTGAGATCATAAATGAACCTGCTGCAATCATTTATCATGCCTAGGAAGCTGCAGGGGCTGCAGCATCCTTGATGTCGCAGACCTTTTCTGGATCTGGATTGACTCCTTCTGTGGAGTGGTTGTAGCCGAAGAATTGCAGCTTTTTCTTCAGGAATTCGCACTTTTCCCGATGCAGAGTGAGTCCAGCATCCCGTAGGCGGCGAAGCACTCGGGTGAGGCGAGAGTTATGTTCTGGAAGTGATTTTGCATGTACCATGATGTCATTGCTGACATTGATGACACCTGGGATGTCCATGATCAATTCATGTATGATATTTTGAAAAACCTCAGCGGCACTAGATACTCCAAAACTCAACCAAGTATAGCGTTGTAGCCCCACGTGGGTTGAAAAGGTGGTGATGTTCTGTGACGCTTCATGGAGCACCAGTTGATGGTATCCGGACCGTAAGTCGAGCTTGGAGAACCAACAGGCTCCGGCCATTTCCCCAATGAGATCATCGAAGGTCGGAGTGATGTGGCGCTCACGTTTTATTGCAGCATTTGGTAGCCGCATATCGACCCATCCTCACCGCGCCAGGCTGCTTCGGCTTCCTTGTGACCACGATGGGAGAAACCCAGGAGTGGGACCCGTCACTTTCTCAATGATTCCCGCTACCTCAAGCTTCTTAAGTTCCTCCACTACCTGTGGCCGCAGATGGAAAGCTATCCGCCGATGCCGTAGCCCTACAGGTTGGACCGGGGGTTGATATGAAGATGGACTTCTTTGCCCTTGAACCTTCCGAAGTCCTCAAAAACTTCTGAGAACTCATCTAGCAAGTGCTAGATCGAAACATGATGCACACTGAAGGCGAATGTCACCACTCCTAAGTCTTCTGCAGCATGGCACGCCAGCAACATACCTTGGCCATCTTTGGTGACGTACACATTGGTGGTGATAGAGCAGTCACCATGGGATATGGATGTCTTGAAATGACCTTGGATCCTCAGAGGGGTTACTTGACCATAGGCAAACACGGTGATTGCTGATGGATATAGCTTAGGTGCTGGGCACAATGGCTGGTGAAGGGTGGATGCCATGATGTTGATGGTAGCTCCAGTGTCCACTACAGCCATGACGTCCTGAGACCCCACACGAATGTTGCATTGTGGCAGACATTGCGCTTTGCGGGTAGCGGTGCCAACCATGTGTACCTTGTGGACTAGCCGCTCTTCCTCCTCATTGTCATCCATGTCACTTGGTGTTTTGTCTCCCTCGGGTAGCGCGTTGATCATCTGTCGTGGTTTGCGATACTTTTTGGATGTGCATACTTTCTCAAAATGATTAAATCGCCCACATCCCGAGCATCTCTTCCCTTTTGCCTGACACTCAGCTGGCTGGTGCGGAGATTCACCGCAATACCCACACGTCTTGGCTTGTCCCGAAGTCGCGGTGTTGGGCTCTTTCTTGTTCCACCTCGTCGTGGACTTGGTTGTTACGGCATTTACTGGTTCCGTCTTCACCAGGGCTTGGAAGGCCGCCTCCATATGTGCTGTGCAGGCGCGGTGCGTCCATTGGGACGTAGGGGGCGTAGCCCCACTAAGCCTGGACGCACCGTGAGTATACAGCAGCATTAAAATAAAAATAATGTAACTTTATGAGTTTTATGACAAATAATAATAAAGCGCTGCAGTGCAGCGCAGCGCTTCAATTCGGGAGTCGGGACACACCTCTGATGGATGCGGAGGAGTGCGCAGGGGGTGGGGCTGGCCCGCTGCAGCTTGAGTGACAGTCTGTCTGCAGCAGGCCAGCAGTAGTGCGCATGAGGATTTCTGGGCTCAGACTAGCCAGAGCATGCGCGTTAGAGTCAGTTCCCACTTAGAGGGACCAAAGGGGCCGGGGGTGCTGCCTTAGCTGGGGCCCGGGGCTTTGAAAGGCGCCAGGGCGAGTGGTCAGTGTGCCCCCCTAGCCAATCCTGGTGCTGCATGCAGTGCCAGGATTGGCTGGTCCACAGCGCAAAATCCATTATTGGATGCCGCGCGTGGGGGTTGGCACACTGCTCAGCACTGAAAATTAATGGCCAATCACTGTGTGACTTCTGCATGTGAAGCCATGCAGTGATTGGTCATTCGGGAGTCGGGACCCGCCGCACGCGCCGGGACGTTTTAGTTAGTTACTCCTTGACATCTAGTGTAGGGAGCGGGGCTCGGGCAGTCCACGTGCAGCAGGCAGGACTGAGCAGACGTCCGCACTTCGATAGAGAGACACGTCGCAGTCAACTGATTGAATATACAGTAGGTGTGCTGCTCGTCGTTGTGTGTAGTATAAAAAGTTGTCAGTGGGTAAGTCAGGATCGTAGCCGTAGCCCCTCCTGCAGATGTGCCACATCCTTAAACAGCACACTTCTTGTCTATGGTGCAACATTGGCATGACACCCTCCCCCCGAAACACCCGGATTCAGACTCTAGTCACAGCACCCCCAAGGGACAGGGCGCAGCCGATAAAGCCGAACAAAATGTAGTTGGGTCCACGGTGTCCGATTGGGTGTGATGGAGGCTGGCCGTCACGCGTCACCCCCAGGAGCGAGATACCAGTGAATGAGTGTGATATTTGCCGGTTGGGGAATAGAAGCTTGTTAGGTGTGGTCGGATTGGAGCAGGTGGAAGCTTTGATGTATATGGTGTTTGTTAGCCTGCAATGTGTATGTGCTCGCTCTAGGCTCTCCACCCGTAACACCGAAGATGATTTTAATGAGTCCGGTGGCGTACTGTGCTCCCACCGCCCCCTTGGATAAGACGGGGACCGCTCATAACTTTAAACCAAACAACTAAGTTATCTGCATGAAGCTGTACGGGAGCTTGTGTGAACACACGGGGAGGCTGAGAGGGATTATGGTCCTGGAAAAATCATTGGCTGCAGCTGATTTGGGTGTAGTCGGTGTTCGTGTGCGGGCGGTTGCAGTTAGTTAGTGGGTGACGGGACATGTTTATCATTAGGCTTTGGAGGCACGAGGAAAGGTTTAGAAAGGGAGGATGAGAAATATTAGAAACGGTGAATAATGGAGATAAAAATAGGTATGAAAAATAGATCAAGAGAGGGAACTAAAGGGTGGGGAAGAAAAAGGCATGACGTGGAATCAGAAGAACTATACTGCCTCGTGTTTTGCAGAGTTGGTGTTGGGCACAGGGCACCTAGGAAAACTTTTGGGGGCCTCTGTGTCATGAGAGTTAATTATAAATCTGTTTCCAAGTTATGGTAGAATTAAAACTGCAAAGCTTACAAGGCTGAGTTTCATTATTAGTACTTCTTTGCTAAATTCTAGGCATGCAGTGTCGGATCTTGTGCTGACACATTATTATTAACATGTTGACCTCTACAGCTTTGAAGGATTTTGGTTCATTCCATCAGTGGACCAGTTCATAAAAGACAGAGGGAAGCCCTTGCCTGGGTCTTCTGGTGGCCACTGAAAATCCCTTAATAAATATATTTTTTAATAAATAGTTGGGTACAGGAGCTTTTAGTCGGGTATGGTTAGATATCTCTCAGATTTCACCTTGGATTTAAAATACTCACTCAAACAAAAACACAGGCCTTCCTATGCAACACTGTGCGCTTTATGTCCCAGGGATGTGTGTGTTTTTGTGAGGATGTGTGTGTGAACGTGTGTGTGGGGGGGAGGTGTCTGTTTGAGTGTGTTTGTGTGGATTGATGTGTGTGTGTGAGTGTATGTGTGTGCGTGTCTGTGTGTGTGGGCGTGTGTTTGTGTAGCTCTGACAAACTTTCTCTATGGCTGGTCTCTCCTTATTTCCCCTATGTGAAGGCTGTTTCCCAACTGCTGTGCAACAACTTCTACTCTTAGAGCTGAGATTTTCATGAAAGTCCTATAGTCTGAATTCAGCACTTGAGCGTAATAGGACGGAATGTATGAAGCTCTGTGGTTATGCACGATTTTTCTTCTTTTTTTTCAAAATTTTCTTGGGGGGTATAACCCTCCAAACCCCCCTTTTGGGGTTCGGAATCGCTCGCTGCGCTGCTTGCTACGGTGCTGGATGCACATCACTTTGCGCCCCACCACTTTCAAATTTCACCCACCGCCCCTGGTGCTGCGCGTGCCTTGGACAGCTCCTTGGTGCGCCCCAGGGTCAGGATGTTGGCGAGGGACTTGCCTGATTCTTCTAGGATGAGTTCACAAAGTTTGGCGGAGGCACACCCCTGAATCACTTGTCCCCTTATCTTTTCCGTCTCGTCCTGAAACCCGCACGTTGATGCAAGATTTTTTAGCCTAGCATGGTACGTGTCCAACAACTCTTCGGGGAGTTGTCGTGGTTGCCTGAATATGAACCTTTCATAGTCTTGATTGGCCATCGGTTCAAAATGTCCGTTGAGTGCATTTATTAATGTGTGGTGGTTCTTTGGCGTGGCTTCTACAAGTGTTTTGGCGATGTTATGTATGTCTTTTCCTCCTAGATGCAACAACATTGCCCTTTCCTGGTCATTATGAACCTTGGTGGGCTCAAAGAAATTTTGTAGACGATCCACCCAGTCTTTCCACTTGGGCGCCAGTAAAGAGGGTGACCCTCCTACTATGAAAGGCTCTATTGGCGGTATTTGTGACATGATTCAGGCTCAGTTTTTATTTTATTTTTGCTGTCTCTGTGGTGGGTACCTTTGCTCTTTAGTGTTCCCCCAGCGCTGTGCTACTGGTGTGTGTAGTCACTCTGCCCTTCTTTGGGCTCCTGGCTGGCTCTACATGGTGAGGCAGTGGCGTGTCAGGCTTTTGCTTCTCCCCCTGTTATGGGCGTCTGCTCTTTGGCTGCTCTCCTTTTATGGGCGTCTGCCCCCTCAACTGGTGTGCAATTTCTTTTATATGGGCAATGGGCACTCCCGCCCGGTTGGTAGTGGGGCTTTATCGCAGCTCCTGGCTGTGCCTCATGAGGCCTGTGCAGGGCCTCGCTGGGAGTAGGGCCCACATTAAGTCCTTGCTTCTTCCACCGTCAGAGGCCTATGCTGAGGCCTTGGCTTCTCCCCACCACGTGGTGTGAATCGCGCTTGCGGGGCAGGCCTCCAGGCACAGATACCACTGCAGAGGCTGAGCAGAGGCACAGACCCTGCAGGCGCGCAGCCCAGGCCGCATGCGCTCCTCCGACGGCCAGGGCAGCGCTTTCCGACTGAGCTCCTGCAAGGGGGCGTTGCCATGAGGCCGCACACAGCCGCGGTAATGAGCACACACAGCTGGCGGCTCCGCGAGGTGCAGCGCAACGGCAGCCTCACTTCTGGCCACGCAGGGCCGCGCAGATCCTCAGTCCCCGCACGGGAGGGGAGCTCCACAATAGTTGCTGGGCACCAGGAGAGGGCGGCGCCTCACGCCGGGGCACGAGTGCCACGAGCAGCTGGAAACGCTCGCGGCCGCCTCTCCACTGGGTGTGAGGGCACGACCACCCTCGTCGCTAATTGTGATGTTGGGCGCGATGACTGCGCCAACACTCTGGTGACCTGGAGTTGCGGGCTAACAGAGGGGCACACTCTAATAATCACAGGAGACAGTATTGTGGGTTTACTGGTAGGGCTCACCTCTGTCGCCTAACAGGTGAACGTTTGCGCGTCCCAGTGCTTTTATTAAACAGGGGTCACATGACCCTTACGTTATGGACGTGCCGGTTGTGTCATATGGGACTTATTTAGAGAATACTCAGTTTGGTTGATGAGTTGTACAAATGTAACACACTCAATAGTATCCACAGGATAACAATCTTGTTACACAAAAGAAATAAATTCATAGAAGGAAAAGAGAGAACACACAGAGCAAAAATTATATTTTGACAAAAAAAATTTTTTACTGCAACAAAATTGGGGAGATAAATACAGACAAATAAATTGGAGCAAAAGTCATGAACAGAGGTAGACAATATTCTCTCTACAGTTCATAACTAAAAACATCAGCTCCTAATAGATAAAGCAAACAACCTAAATTAATTAATAAAGAATGGTTGTGAGTTAGTGTCAAAACAGCATTTAAGGAGATGATGGAGTATCGACGTTTCGGTCTAGGGGGCAGTCGTCAAATAGACCATCATCAGGACGATATTTTTCAATGCTGAAAGAACTCCCTGGAATTTCTGGCAAATTCCGAATAGAATGATAGAAGACGGCAAAAAACGTGGGGCGTAATGTCAACCAAGAGTGAAATCTTGGATATTAGAGAATTGGGCCACATCCGTTGCCCTAATTACACTAGCTGTCAAGTCAAGTTGAAAAAGATATCCAGACGCTTTGAAAACAGAAGCTCGAACGGCATTCAATGTATCCTTACATGTTCGTCAGAGAGACTTTAATCATATAGTGCCCAAGCCTACAAGGGTTTATTGGGTTTCCTCTGCCTATAAGGTTGTGTCACATGGCACGACATCACACACGCTTGCCTTAACCACGCACGGTTAAGTTAGTGCTCGGTCTAGCTTTCCAGAGGGCAGGGAGATTGAGAGGAGCGTTGGAATTAGAAGCAGACAGGTAAGTGGGGCTGGGGACGGTCAGTTTTATAGGGTTCAAGGTCAGTTTTAGGACTCAGGGTGGCCGGGGAGGGTGGTTCGAGGGTCGAGGTAATACTATGGAAGGAGGCAGGGTTTAGGGCTAGAATGTTATGGTTTGGTTTTAGGGCTCAGGGCGGGTACATTTAAGAGCTGGGTTAGGGGGCTTTAGGGGTGAGGGTAGGTTTTAGAGCTCAGGGTGAGGAGGGTTGGGTACTTTTAAGGGCTGGGTTTGGTTGGGTCTAGGGGCGCAGGTAGGTTTTAGGGCTCAGGGTGAAGGGGATTGGGTAGTTTTTTTAAAGGGGGAAGGGTATTAGTCCTCAGTGTCAGGGAAGGGTTAGGGGTAGTTTCACAGGCAGCGCAGGTGTTCATTTTAGGCCTTAGGGTTAAGTTAGGTTGGGTCATTTTTTTTTTAATGGGCAAGGGTTTTAGGCCTCTATGTGGATTTGTGATCCGGGTCATTTTTTTTTTAAAGGGGGCATGGTTTTAGGCTCATGGCTGGGGGGTGGGTGGGGAGCCGAGGTATGGGGAATAGAATTTTAGGACTTAGGATGGGAGAGGGGGTCGGGGTTGTGGCAAACTTAACCACACATATCCCCTTACCAATCATGCCTTTACAATGAAATTGTGTGGTAAAGGCATGCGCAGTAAAGGAATGCATTGCTAACGCCTTCATGGTGCGGGCTGCATTGTTGAGGTACATGTGGTTTAACCATAAAGAATGTGAGTAAATCAGCGTTGGAGAAAGAAAAAAGAGCTACAAAGGATAACATGCGGGACAGTGGGGAGCAGTCTGCAGTCACCATGCAAACTGTTATCCATAGTCACCAAACTGGGTAATGGTGCCAACATGCAACAGCAGGCTTAGGCAATCCTTGACAGCAAGGGTCTTAAGTAATGAGGGGCCCTGATTTAGCAACATATATAGTGCATAGACAGCTTTAAATAATAGGCAAATACATGTTTCGTTGAACCTATGAAATGTTGTATAATCGGAATGTATGTACTACTGGATCTCCCAAAAGCGAGAATACACATGATCCGTCACATCTGTGATCTGAACACCACTACCCAGGAAAAGAAGGGACAGGGGTCCATTGATTCCTTGAAACTGTGTCATGTGGCCCATCCTCTGCCACCAATCAGTGCTATCTCTGAAGCTGCTGCAAACTGTGCAATCAACAAGGTCGGGAAAATGTGTCCTTGTCAGAAGGCCTGTAAATAAAGGGCAATCATATCCAAGCGGCATGTAATAAACTCTGAAGTGACTGAAAATACTATATAGCAAAAACCACCTGCAGCACAGTTGATATTAAGTTTAGAACCTATTTGGGGGCGTGGCTTGTTTAGCCAAGATAGCAGACGCTCCACAGAAAACACCCACGCCTGACCCCCCTGAATGGAATGTATAGTCCTCCTGCTGGGTCCCTCATGCTTAATTGGCTGTGGCCCAACAACCTCTCTGGACAGTTGAGCAGGCCGGCGCCACCTCTCACTGCAGCGGGGTGACCCTCTGTGGTTATATTTTGGGAGTGCGAGATTCACTGCGCCAATCATCATGGTGGAGGCTGCAACCGGCGGCCGCTAAATGCCCAGCCTCTGGAGCTGTGCAGTTGCACTTCCGTGGCCGCACACATGGGAGGCTTCAGCGTTACCCCGAGGAAGGAGTGGTCTGGGCGTCCCCAGGCCAGGTATGACAGATCTCCTTAGATCACGCTTCCTGGACTGGGCCAGCCGCAATGGTGGTGCATTAATCCTGCGGTGTGGCAGGATATATGTACTCAGACATGAGTCCCTTGCTCACTGCACCATCAGGATTCAAGCAAGCTGGGCCGACGACGGCTGAAATGCCAGAAACCGGTCTCCGGAAGCTTGTCTCCTTTCCAGTGAAGAATTGGCTTGGTAGTTTGGTTTGCCCTGTTCCCATGATGCACTGGGCCAGGGAAAGACTAATTTGCATGTAGCCAGGTTCTGAGCTGGGATGGTGCAATGAGCTAAAAAACAGTGATGGATCAAGCCCTGATCTTTGGACTGGGTAAGAGTGGTCTGCTTAATTCAGACACTCTGTTCATCACCACACCCTTTTCTGAATCGTTTTTGGCCACTATAGGTGTGGCAGGGTATACTCAGACATGAGTCCCTTGCTCACTGCACCATCAGGATCCAAGCAAGCCGGGCCGACGACGGCTGAAATGCCAGAAACCGGTCCCCGGAAGCTTGTCTCCTTTCCAGTGAAGAATTGGCTTGGTAGTTTGGTTTGCCCTGTTCCCATGATGCACTGGGCCAGGGAAAGACTAATTTGCATGTAGCCAGGTTCTGAGCTGGGATGGTGCAGTGAGCTAAAAAAACGGTGATGGATCAAGCCCTGATCTTTGGACTGGGTAAGAGTGGTCTGCTTAATTCAGACACTCTGTTCATCACCACCCCCTTTTCTGAATCGTTTTTGGCCACTATAGGTGTGGCAGGGTATACTCAGACATGAGTCCCTTGCTCACTGCACCATCAGGATTCAAGCAAGCCGGGCCGACGACGGCTGAAATGCCAGAAACCGGTCCCCGGAAGCTTGTCTCCTTTCCAGTGAAGATTTGGCTTGGTAGTTTGGTTTGCCCTGTTCCCATGATGCACTGGGCCAGGGACAGACTAATTTGCATGTAGCCAGGTTCAGAGGTGGGATGGTGCAGTGAGCTAAAAAACGGTGATGGATCAAGCCCTGATCTTTGGACTGGGTAAGAGTGGTCGGCTTAATTCAGACACTCTGTTCATCACCACCCCCTTTTCTGAATCGTTTTTGGCCACTATAGGTATGGCAGGGTATACTCAGACATGAGTCCCTTGCTCACTGCACCATCAGGATTCAAGCAAGCCCGGCCGACGACGGCTGAAATACCAGAAACCGGTCCCCGGAAGCTTGTCTCCTTTCCAGTGAAGAATTGGCTTGGTAGTTTGGTTTGCCCTGTTCCCATGATGCACTGGGCCAGGGACAGACTAATTTGCATGTAGCCAGGTTCGGAGCTGGGATGGTGCAGTGAGCCAAAAAATCGGTGATGGATCAAGCCCTGATCTTTGGACTGGGTAAGAGTGGTCTGCTTAATTCAGACACTCTGTTCATCACAACCCCCTTTTCTGAATCGTTTTTGGCCACCATAGGTGTGGCAGGGTATACTCAGACATGAGTCCCTTGCTCACTGCACCATCAGGATTCAAGCAAGCCGGCCGACGACGGCTGAAATGCCAGAAACCGGTCCCCGGAAGCTTGTCTCCTTTCCAGTGAAGAATTGGCTTGGTAGTTTGGTTTGCCCTGTTCCCATGATGCACTGGGCCAGGGACAGTTTAATTTGCATGTAGCCAGGTTCAGAGCTGGGATGGTGCAGTGAGCTAAAAAACGGTGATGGATCAAGCCCTGATCTTTGGACTGGGTAAGAGTGGTCGGCTTAATTCAGACACTCTGTTCATCACCACCCCCTTTTCTGAATCGTTTTTGGCCACAATAGGTGTGGCAGGGTATACTCAGACATGAGTCCCTTGCTCACTGCACCATCAGGATTCAAGCAAGCCGGGCCGACGACGGCTGAAATACCAGAAACCGGTCCCCGGAAGCTTGTCTCCTTTCCAGTGAAGAATTGGCTTGGTAGTTTGGTTTGCCCTGTTCCCATGATGCACTGGGCCAGGGACAGACTAATTTGCATGTAGTCAGGTTCTGATCTGGGATGGTGCAGTGAGCCAAAAAATCGGTGATGGATCAAGCCCTGATCTTTGGACTGGGTAAGAGTGGTCTGCTTAATTCAGACACTCTGTTCATCACCACCCCCTTTTCTGAATCGTTTTTGGCCACTATAGGTGTGGTAGGGTATACTCAGACATGAGTCCCTTGCTCACTGCACCATCAGGATTCAAGCAAGCCGGGCCGACGACGGCTGAAATGCCAGAAACCGGTCCTCGGAAGCTTGTCTCCTTTCCAGTGAAGAATTGGCTTGGTAGTTTGGTTTGCCCTGTTCCCATGATGCACTGGGCCAGGGACAGACTAATTTGCATGTAGCCAGGTTCTGAGCTGGGATGGTGCAGTGAGCTAAAAAACGGTGATGTATCAAGCCCTGATCTTTGGACTGGGTAAGAGTGGTCTGCTTAATCCAGACACTCTGTTCATCACCACCCCCTTTTCTGAATCGTTTTTGGCCACTATAGGTGTGGCAGGGTATACTCAGACATGAGTCCCTTGCTCACTGCACCATCAGGATTCAAGCAAGCCGGGCCGACGACGGCTGAAATGCCAGAAATCGGTCCCCGGAAGCTTGTCTCCTTTCCAGTGAAGAATTGGCTTGGTAGTTTGGTTTGCCCTGTTCCTATGATGCACTGGGCCAGGGACAGACTAATTTGCATGTAGCCAGGTTCTGAGCTGGGATGGTGCAGTGAGCTAAAAAACGGTGATGGATCAAGCCATGATCTTTGGACTGGGTAAGAGTGGTCTGCTTAATTCAGACACTCTGGTCATCACCACCCCCTTTTCTGAATCGTTTTTGGGCACTATAGGTGTGGCAGGGTATACTCAGACATGAGTCCCTTGCTCACTGCACCATCAGAATTCAAACAAGCCGGGCCGACGACGGCTGAAATGCCAGAAACCGGTCCCCGGAAGCTTGTCTCCTTTCCAGTGAAAAATTGGCTTGGTAGTTTGGTTTGCCCTGTTCCCATGATGCACTGGGCCAGGGACAGACTAATTTGCATGTAGCCAGGTTCTGAGCTGGGATGGTGCAGTGAGCTAAAAAACGGTGATAGATCAAGCCCTGATCTTTGGACTGGGTAAGAGTGGTCTGCTTAATCCAGACACTCTGTTCATCACCACCCCCTTTTCTGAATCGTTTTTGACCACTATAGGTGTGGCAGGGTATACTCAGACATGAGTCCCTTGCTCACTGCACCATCAGGATTCAAGCAAGCCGGGCCGACGACGGCTGAAATGCCAGAAACCGGTCCCCGGAAGCTTGTCTCCTTTCCAGTGAAGAATTGGCTTGGTAGTTTGGTTTGCCCTGTTCCTATGATGCACTGGGCCAGGGACAGACTAATTTGCATGTAGCCAGGTTCTGAGCTGGGATGGTGCAGTGAGCTAAAAAACGGTGATGGATCAAGCCCTGATCTTTGGACTGGGTAAGAGTGGTCTGCTTAATTCAGACACTCTGCTCATCACCACCCCCTTTTCTGAATCGTTTCTGGCCACTATAGGTGTGGCAGGGTATACTCAGACATGAGTCCCTTGCTCACTGCACCATCAGGATTCAAGCAAGCCGGGCCGACGACGGCTGAAATGCCAGAAACCGGTCCCCGGAATCTTGTCTCCTTTCCAGTGAAAAATTGGCTTGGTAGTTTGGTTTGCCCTGTTCCCATGATGCACTGGGCCAGGGACAGACTAATTTGCATGTAGCCAGGTTCTGAGCTGGGATGGTGCAGTGAGCTAAAAAACGGTGATGGATCAAGCCCTGATCTTTGGACTGGGTAAGAGTGGTCTGCTTAATCCAGACACTCTGTTCATCACCACCCCCTTTTCTGAATCGTATTTGGCCACTATAGGTGTGGCAGGGTATACTCAGACATGAGTCCCTTGCTCACTGCACCATCAGGATTCAAGCAAGCCGGGCCGACGACGGCTGAAATGCCAGAAACCGGTCCCCGGAAGCTTGTCTCCTTTCCAGTGAAGAATTGGCTTGGTAGTTTGGTTTGCCCTGTTCCCATGATGCACTGGGCCAGGGACAGACTCATTTGCATGTAGCCAGGTTCTGAGCTGGGATGGTGCAGTGAGCTAAAAAACGGTGATGGATCAAGCCCTGATCTTTGGACTGGGTAAGAGTGGTCTGCTTAATTCACACACTCTGTTCATCACCTGAATTGTTTAGCCAAGATAGCAGACGCTCTACTGAAAACACCCACGCCTGACCCCCCCGAATGGAATGTATAGTCCTCCTGCTGGGTCCCTCATGCTCAATTGGCTGTGGCCCCACAACCTCTCTGGACAGTTGAGCAGGCCAGCGCCACCTCTCACTGCAGCGGGGTGACCCTCTGTGGTTATATTTTGGGAGTGCGAGATTCACTGCGCCAATCATCATGGTGGAGGCTGCAACCGGCGGCCGCTAAATGCCCAGCCTCTGGAGCTGTGCAGTTGCACTTCCGTGGCCGCACACATGGGGGGCTTCAGCGTTACCCTGAGGAAGGAGTGGTCTGGGCGTCCCCAGGCCAGGTATGACAGATCTCCTTAGATCACGCTTCCTGGACTGGGCCAGCCGCGATGGTGGTGCATTAATCCTGCGGCCCTGACCACTGACTAACTATGCACAGGGCAATAGATGGTGATGGGAGCAAGCAGTGGCAGTGGTGGTAGCCCCCAGCAAGCCGCTGGGGTGACAGAACCTGCCTACCTCAACGACACCCCTCTGAGTAGTACTACCTTCCCCTGCAACATATTTACCTATGGCCTCAGCCTTGAATCGCCCAGGCAGAGGGTCCGGGCCGGGCCAGGAGACTGACCTTAGCGACCGACCTGCAGCACATGGCCTGCCTCATTGTGCAGAGGCCCATATTGGCGTTGACTGGTTACATTTTTCAAGCTAAGGAAGAGTGGAGCTGCAGCCAGGGGCCCTAGGAAGGGGTAAAAACCATCAAAGCCTCATTAACGCGGCACCGAAATATACAATTCGCCCAGAGATGCAATGGGTGTGTCTGCCTGTTTTTTGCGAGATCAATTGGAAAGTCCTTCTGTGCACTCGTGATTTATTCGTACTCAAGCGATATTCCTTTCTTTTGTTGGTGCTACTACATCCTGGTACCTAGTCTTTAGGTGCCCTTTCGTATAACATATCGTGTGTGGTGCAGACACTTCTGTTCCGATGGATGTGTGCACTTTTCAGCGAACATTAAAGTTTCATCAATTTCTTTTCCATGGTAATAATCAGTTTTAACTCTTTTTCAGTTGTCAACAAAATATTTTAATTCATATTTTGGTTTCCATTGTTAACTGTTTTTATACGTTTTTTAATATATCCATTATTTCTAAACTAAAATAATGGATATATTAAAAAACGTTTAACAACAGTTAACAATGGAAACCAAAATATGAATTAAAATATTTTGTTGACAACTGAAAAAGAGTTAAAACTGAACAGAAGTGTCTGCAACACACACGATATGCCTGTTTTTTGCACCATAAGCACTAGTATTACAGAAGGGTCTGCAGATGAGATGGATTAAAGAGTTTACGCCTTGAGCTGCAAAGGGGCAGTCCCTCATGTTCATTGCAGTATCGAGTGTAGCCCCTGGATCACTGTCTGGACTCACTGTCGCCTGACATGATTCACGAAAGGAAAGCTGTTCTGAATCATGTACCAACCGCAGCTCAGTGTTGTTATCAGATCAACGGTTTGCGACTCCCATTGCGTTTGAAAACCATTGATATATGTCATTGTAAATTGCAATTTGAAGATAGCACCCTTTCCACTGCCCCTCCAAATTCCAATATGGAGTAAGATGCAGAACCCCTTTTGTCAATCATGAAGGTTATACACAACTCTAAAAAGGGGTTTTGCAGTAGCAACCACTGTGATGCTGCAAATTGTAAGCTTTATGACCACAACAT
The DNA here is from genome assembly GCF_964263255.1 of Lissotriton vulgaris. NCBI lineage: Eukaryota > Metazoa > Chordata > Amphibia > Caudata > Salamandridae > Lissotriton > Lissotriton vulgaris. The sequence continues at coordinate 527,376,163 of NC_141691.1, read as the reverse complement.
CCTTTTGTGTTTGAGGGCCCTAGTTATTTAGATAAAGCTGAATGTGCAGTGAAAGGAATGACGTTACAAATGAGTAGTGCCTTTAATGCTCTGGAAATGCTAGGATCTTCAATCTACCTCTCTACCTCTCTCTCTCTCTCTCTCCCTCTCTTCCTCTCCCACTCTCTCTCTCTACTTCTACCTCTCTACCTCTATCTCTCTCTACCTCTCTCTCTCTACCTCTCTCTCTCCCTCTCCCTCTATACCCCTCTCTCTACCTTTACACCTCTACTTCTCTCTCTACCTCTCTCTCTCTCCCTACCTCTACCTCTTTCTACCTACCTCTACCTCTCTACCTCTGTCTCTCTACCTCTCTACGCCTCTCTCTACCTCTCTCTACCTCTCTACACCTGTCCACCTCTCAACCAGTTGAATTCCGGGAAGCCCAAACCATCAGTATTTCAAATCTGCGCATGAAACGTGGGTAGGATGAGCCATGCAGCTCAGAAAGGGATGTTCTTTTTACATAATTTGTATTTAATAGAATTGGGAAGCAGGAGAGCAGTCTCACAGTTGAGATAGGGATTAACATACACTGGTGACAGCTTTTGAATTGGCTTTAAAACCATTCAAAGATGGCTGCAGCATCTACGTGGGATGTGGTGGACTAAGTGGCAGCTGGAGCCATATAGCACTGCTTGTCATTTAAAAAAAAAACTTCATTGGCATAGCCAATAGGTCTCTCCTTTGGGACCTTATAAGTGTTTAGTTGTCTAGGACAATATCCTTGGTGCAACAACATCAAGTGTTGCATGGCTAAACACTTATAAGGTCCCAAAGGCGAGACCTATTGGCTATGCCAATGCTTGTTAGTTTTTTCCTCTGGTTCATTGTGGTTGCCAGGTAATCTGCTGTGAAGCCTCGCATGATTTTCCTCCCACCCCATGGGTTTCTTTATTTATTTAAGCTCTTTGTCTTATTAGATTTTTTAATTTGTTTATTTAATACTTGTGCTCAATCATGTCGGAGGATGGTGATGAAGTAAAAATGTTGCCCCCCCCCCTGGAAAAAGTTTTGCGGACACCCATGCATGCCAGCTAATCAATAGGCCTTTGAGACCAAAGTAAGAGAGGTGGATTCACAACTTTGTTAGTTGGGTATGTTAGGGCGACCAATGCTACTGAGGTGGATGTGTGGAGAGGGCACAGAAGCGAGGGATTGGAGTTTCTTCCTTGTTTCCTAAGTTTACAACTTTCATTTCATTTGTTTTTTGACTTATACCACTTGCACTGTTCTTACAGTCCCAGTTCACACAAGACACAGGAGGCTTATACAAGTCGTCCATGCGCCACAGCTGTTCTTTCGGGGAGGGAGGACCCCCCCATGATACCGGTACACACACACTCTCTCTCTACATCACCATGTTTAGGGAGATGACCTAGAATGTTAATGATCCTAATGACCGTATTAAAGGAGGTGCTGTCTTCTGTTTTGTTTAGCGTTATTTTTCCAGTGGTCTTCCTTCTCCAAAGACACACATACTTGGCTCGTACTGCCCGGTCTTGGCCCGACGTGGTTATGATAGGTTCTTCCATGCTGGGCACACCAAGGGAATGCATAGGACCACAATAGTTTTTCATAGGACTTGCTCATTCTTTGTTACTTACTCTTCCATAGAAGCCTCTGGCAGGTACACAAGGAGGTATATTTTAAGACATACAATACAACTTCCTCTCTGTATATATCCCTCTCATCTAGTGAAAACATCCCTAGCGGATTAAGTGGTACTTAATCTTCTCCCGGGGTGCACCATTATTGGAGGAGACTTCAATGCAGTGATAAATCCTCAGATGAGCTTCACTGGAGTTAGGGTCATGGCCCCACCAGGGAACTCCCTATAAGCAAAGTAGACTACCTTCCTAGGCATATGTGATGTGTTGAGAACGTGGCACCCTCGAGAGGCTGGCTACACGCATGGCTGCCTCTCTAGACACTATTACCTCTTTATGTCTGCTACAGATGATGGAGACATCCATCCTCACACGAGGGTTATCGACCATGCCCTTGTCACACTGAGAACTATAACAAATATGGCAGCTCAATGCTTATGATACTTACTACAGTAAATGCTCACATACTAAGAAATTAACAAGGGCTTTGTAGACATCTGCTAACTTATGGACTGCAGGCAAGGCGGTCTTATGAGGCAGAATGAGAGTCTATGCCAATGGGCAAAGAAAGGTGAGACTCCCAAAGATAGCATACCTGGAGACTTCACTGCTGCACCTGTAACAAGATTATCCTAAGTGGTAAGATAAGCACCCAAAGCGCTAGCTGGAGGTGGATAAGGCCTCACTGTGCGAACTCTCTCTTGAGGAAGCTGAAAGAATGTTGGCTGCCCTTGCAGTCATGAGTCTATTAATGGGATGAGAAGACCAGTAAACTTCTCATCTGTCTAACGACTCATGATATGACCACCAGACTGGTTCCCGTGATCTGTGATTCCTCCGAGACCCAGCGCTAATACCTCTGTGGAAATCGCAGCCAGATTTGCCTCATCTTACAGTGCCTTAGATGCACCACATACTCACACCTGCTGTGAATTGACTCACCCTCTAATAAGCAATTTACTGCTCCCCACTCTGTTCATGACCAATAGACATCTGCTCAACCAACCTCTTTACTTTAGAGGAGATCGTAACGGCCATTTCAGATATGCAGCAGGGGCTAGATGGATGTCCAGATGAATGCTACTGTAAGTTTAAATCCACACTTTCTTCTCACCCGTGAAATTTATACCAAGAGGCCGTTGAAGAGGGTCACTTCCCCCCGAAGTTATATATAGCCACTATTGTAGTTAGCCATAAGGCAGGAAAGCCCCCAGAAGACTGCATCTCTTATCGTCAGACCTCCTTGCTAAACACTGAAGTGAAGATATAGGCCAAGCTACTGGCCAACAGGCTAGTGTCGATGATTACCTTTCTTATCCACCAAGATCAATGTGGCTTCATGCTGCACTGCAGCACTCCCCATTGTTTCTGCCCGAATCCAGAAAAACCAACCAGCAGACTGGACTATGAAAATGCCCTCTACGCCAGAATCAACAAATCCCTGTTCCAGACCATTCAGAACACAGCAGTCAGACTTGTCCTCGGCATCCCCGTCGAGAAAAGAATAACCTTCAAGATACTCACCCACCCCTACAAATGCCTCCACAACACCGGACCCCCATTTCTCAACGAAAGAATCTCCTTCCACGTACGCAAGAGAAACCTCCGATCCACTGACCTGACCCTCGCGGAAACCCCACGCATTTGCAGAGCCAGAACGGGGGAAGAGCCTTCTCCTACATCGCAGCAAAGACCTGGAACGAGCTCCCTATCAACATCATCCGCGCCCCCACTCTGCACACCTTCAGGAAGAGCTTCAAGACCTGGCTTTTAGATTGACCCAGAGGTGCACCCCACCCCCGCGGCAACGTGATACCCTCACGGGTGAGCAGTGTGCTTCACAATTCCCTGATTGATTGATCTGCAGAGTCCATACTACTCTGGCGACCATTGCACACTTTCTGACCCCAAAGCAATGCTCCTCAACTTTGATAAAAACCTTATGATTACCTAGAATGGTCAATTCCTGTTTCAGGTCCTCCTCTAAGTAGGATTTGGAATCTGTTTTATATCCTCCGTTAAAGTGCTCTATGCCCAAACCTGGGCATAGGTGCAAGTCAATGGCACTCTTTCACCCACATTTCCTGTCAGCTGAGGAACTAGGCAGATATGTCCCCTCTTAACACTACTGTTTGCTTTGGAGATTGAGTCATTGGCAGCATGGACTGAATGTTGAAGGAAATGGCCCTCTTAGGGCACCACGGGTTATATATACAACCACCTGTTACGCCTTCCCAAGTGAAGAGTTGGTCAGTCAGTGGAGAATATAAACAGGCTTTATTTGTAGTTCTCTGCAGAGAGAGCCCCAGTCAGACCTGCACCCTAGGATGGACGCTGAGGGGACTGACTCCCCAACAGGTTACAGTAGGTAAAAAGGACTTCTCAGCCATCTCTAACCATGCCCACCGTGGAAAGTTTCTGGCTTGAGCCGGACCTGAATTATGGAACACAGAGAGATGAGCTAACACATGCCAGATGGAACATTTTATCAGTGATACAAGGCCACAGTGCCGGGTTTCAGCATCTCCTAAGGTGTGGGCAGAAGCTACACATTCAGCTAGTCATGTTATGGCAGAATACCTTATTCATTAGCAAGTCAAGGAAACAGCCTTAGACAGCAGAGAGAAATAATAACCAAACACAGTGTTATGCTGAGGCAAGTAATATGAGCACTGAGGCCTAACTCAGGCACAGTCTAATGTGGATTGCGAAGTTTAAAATGGATGCACCCTGGCTAACTAAAGTTTACACGTTGCGAGGATAACTCAGTGGGTTGCATAACGTGAATACAAATGCCTGTATTTTAGCCACACACTGCTAAACTAAAACAACATCGCAAAGGCATTATAGAAAGGGAATTTCAGATCTAACAAGGTGATGCACTGCTCTGGGTATTCTTGTGACAATCTGGCTTTGAGGACCATGTCACACTATATGTTGAAGACATCCTAATATTTAAGTGCCGTCCACATATATTTTGGACTTAGCCTCCTCCGTATACTGCACCTACATAGAGAAGCCTCCAGTTTAATTAGTCCAAGTCTCTCTAGGTCCCTCCTAAAGGCAACAACTCAACAACTAATTGGCAATCCTGCAGCCCAGTCTGCGGCCTCAACTTCCAATACTTAGGAATCTACTTTTCTCTTAAACTGAGGCTAACTTGGAACCTTAATCTCCACCCGCTGACGACCCGAACAAACAGGGATATGGCTAGCTGGGTGAGCCTCCTGCTCAACATACTCGGGTGGGTGGTCCTGTTCAAAATTATGATCCTCCCCAAACTCCTCTATGTCATGCAGCAATGTCCCCTACTTATCCCACATTCTTGGTTCAAGCGTCTTCTGGCCACAGTGGGAGCCATCTTTTGGGAGAATAAAACCCCTATGATCACCTTCCATAAATGTACATAATCCACTTAGGAAGGCGGGATGGGTGTGGCTGTCCCACATGTCTATTACTGGGCTTCCCAAATCCAAGTGATTAGTGATTGGTTGTTTGGAGGCTAGGGAGATCCGTCTCTCCGACTTGAGGTCTCTCTGCTTGGCTGACAACATATTGAGGGACTGCTGTTTCGGGAATCCTCTCCCTATGTTGCTCCCGGAGGGCACACAGGTGACTGTCCAGTGTTTGTGTGGGGCCTCAAATGGATTTGGTGGGATTGTAGGCCTAACGCCGGAAACCCCCCTTGGGCAATGCACCTGGCTGCCACAGATGGCCAAACTGGAGTGATTTAGTCGCTGGGACCTTACTGATATCTCTAAATTAGGTGATGTTTGAAATGGCTCACATATGAAATCCTTCCTGGAACTACAGACAGACTTTACACCCCACAAATCTCAATTCTAGAAGTACAACTACACCAGGCTTTGACGGTTTACAAACCTAGTCTCAATAATCTTCTAGAATATAACCCCCCTTGGAGCCCCGTGTCATACTTGGTCCGCTATGATGTGGAGCCATTTCAGTCCTATACCGATCCCTCATAACCAATTCCCCAGACCAACTTACAGCTCTAACAGAGTTATGGGCAGATCAGGTGGGTCCCCTAGATGACAGTGACTGGTGGGATGCGAGGATGGTTACAAGAAAGTTGCCCATCCCCTCACACCTAAGCCCCATTACACTGAAATACCTTCATAGCTCCTATTTTACTCCCCGCTGCCCTTAGACGATGGGCATGAATACTGAGTTGGTTTGACTCAGATGTCCTAGTAATGACTGTGGTTTCTTACATATGGTCTGAGATTGTCCCAGTATTGTGCGCTATTGGATGAAGATTTATATCACTTTATCCTAGGTAATACAATGCCTGATTGACTGCTCCCCCGCGTTGCCTTGCTTTTAGCGTGGCCCGAAGCAAAGTGTATGCTTTTAGGAATTGATGTTACTACGGCTAAGGGCCTGATTCTGATGAGGTTAGGAAAGCATTCCCACCTAGGGCCTGATTCTGATGCGGTTAGGAAGGCCTCCTAATATCATTTGCTCCTTCCAAATTGGATCGGGAACGTGTCTTCCTGACCCAGGGCCCAATTATGATGCGGTTAGGAACATATGCTACCATTGAAGTAAATGGGAATCCAACCAAATGGTATCTAGAAGCATCTGGATGCATCGTACTCCGTAGGACGGACTCTCCCAATACGAGTGGGTCAGAAACCATTTCCAAATCGATTTGGTCGGGAAGCTTTCCAACCCGCATCAGAATCAGGCCCTAAACATGCTATTCCAAGACATTGGAAGACTTCCCAGACCCCATCTCAGGCTGAATGGAGGGTGGCAATGAACTAGTATGCGAAAATGGAAGAGACAATCTACACTGCATGAGGTAGCCCACATAAATACCAGAGGATCTGGGGAAAGTGGTGGTCTAACTACAATAGACTTGTGAACTGAATATTGTGTTACAGCCTTTGCTTACTTGTTTTGCAACAGATCCTCAATAAACCTGTATTTCGTATGTGGTGCACACCTCTGTCTCAAGTTGCTTTGTTAATTAAATCAATAAAATGTGGCCATTAAAGTTTAGAACCTATTGAAGATTTACTAACTCCAAATAGCAGAAATTTGCAAGACTCTGATTCAAAATTCTCAGACTGTGAGACGTGAAGCACATGATTCATTGACAGAAAAGTCAAGTTAATGGTTTGAAATAACTGTTCCCAAAAACACAGAGCAAAATAGTTGGGTAAATTTTAGACGTGTCATCGAGAATTATGAAAAACTCCCTGGACTTATGCCTGGATAATATTGGTCCTGAATTTCTTTTTGATTTGGCTAAGAATGGTGGTGTTGTAAGGATGGTATATGGCGAATGTGTTCCAGAAATTGAGAATCCTGCTCTAACAGCAAAGAAGCTTAGCAAGCAGAAAGGACTGCACAGACAGCAGAAATGTAAAGAATGAATCTCCATTTAACCTGATAGCAACCATGCTATAAGTTGGTATCTATTGGGAGGACTTGCAGTTTCAAATCCTGGGTCCGACAGAGACTGTTCAAATACCTCACACCTTGATTTGAACCTAGATGATACCTTATCTCCAGGTCGTATACCATAGGAACACTATAAAGAACTTGCTTACTGATCTACAGTCCCACGCTTTCAGGTAAAATTCAGATCCTTACCTCACAGTGAACAACGACAAACATGTGTACTGCTATATATCGGTATTCAGATTGGCTCTTACATATATCTAGTACCACAAGGATGGTCTTCACCCATTTTTGGTTGAATCAGTCCCCTGTACCAATGTGGAACAGTGAACCCGATTTGTATTGCAACATTCTCGAGTTTTAAATGGTTTTCAGACAAAATTATGAGCTGCAGAAATGTTGATATTTGTAATATTGTGATCCACAAATATCGTTATGCAGGAATCTCGTTGAAGAAAATATCAATTTGTTTGGTAAGCAATATCGATGTTAAAAATATCTATGCATTTAATATCATTTACAAAATATTCTTAATAAAAGAATATTGTTTTTTACTATTTTAATGTATTTTAGTATATGTTTTAATTGTACATGTTATACATTATTTGTATATTTATTGCTAATGTTTATTAATATAGTTTGCAAATTTTTTGTTGTTTTAGAATTTAATTAAATTGTTTATTGTAATGTCTAGTGCCGTAACAGGTTGTGTGGTATGTAGGGGTGCAGGATGGGAAGTAAATGATTTATAATTGATTATTAATTAATTGTTAAGTAATAATAATTTAATTGATAATTAATTATGTAAATGTCAGTGATGTGTCATATTATCCGGTCTGAGCTAACAGAACCCAATGGGGTGTGACTATGAAGCTGTGATATTTATAAATGTTCACCTGGTAATTCCCTACAACAATAAGGGAGCAGTACTAGTTTTTCCCCGAATTCCGTAGAGAACTGATCCATGTAACAGTTAGAATTCAATGACACATTGCTCTAAAGAATACATTAACCATAATGAAGTCCTCTCAGAGGACAAAATACGTTGGCCGGGCTGTTTCTTTGATGCATTAAAGAATAATAAAGAGAATTGTTTGGAGACTTCAGACTACGACTTCCATGTTATTTTAATATTGGAGATGAGTACATTGATATTGACGCTATTGAACTAGGTGTACTTCATGAAGGGAGGAGAGAAGAAACTTAAGAGAACAAACACTACAATACAATTGTTGTATTCTTGAGGCACTCTCTGTTGTGTCTTTTTTCTATTTTAATTATTTAATTGATAGTCATGTAAATTGTGTAATTATATTTTAAGTTATGTTTTAGGTGCAGGTTGTGGGATTTGTAGGGGTACAGAATGGGAGGTAAATTAATTAGAATCAAGTAATTATTTTGTAATTATTAATAATTATTTAATTAATATTTATGTTAATTGTGTAATTAATTAGGTTATGTTTTAGGTGTTGGTTGTCGGATTTGTAGGGGTACCGGGTGGGAAGTGAATTAAAAATAATTAATAATCCAATGGACGTGTACTCTGATATTTTTTGCACTCCGGGAAAGGGGGAAGGGGGTGAAGGGAGGGTAGGAGGGAAGGTGGCAAAGTGGGTGGGGGGAGGACCGTAGGGGAGGGATAGGCTGGTGGGCGCATTGGAATGGAGGTAAACCATCATAATACTCTCCATTGACTGCATTAATGTGATTTTCTATAATGTATGAACTACTGCACTTTCGCTGCTCCATGATGTGTCTTCTGATGGAATTGTTTCTTTCAATAAAAAGATATTTAAAAAAATAAATAATAATTTATTTGAATTAATAATTGTTTAATTATTATTGTTCTAATAATTAATTATAGGGTAAATTAGATATTTTAAAAATTATATTTCAGGTGCAAGTTGTGTTTGTAGGAGTAAACGGTGGGACATTAAATAATGATAAATAACGAATTATTAGTTATGTAGTAATAATTTTTTAATTGGTAAATAATCCCGTAAATTATATAATTATTATAATTTTCATACATATTTTAGGTGGGTGTTGTGTTTTAAGGCTACAGAGTAGGAAGTTCATTAAGAATTCATTCATTGTTAATTCATTATTACATTATTATTTAATTGATAATTATGTTAACTGTGAAATTATATTTGTTAAGTTATATTTTAGGTGTGCAGTGTTTACTCTGTAGAGGAATAGGGTGGTTAGTTATTTAAGTAATCATAAATAAAATTTAAAAAATTAAGAATTGTTTTTTGTATCATTCAATATGTTAATTGTGTTATACTCTGTTTAGTTTTATTACATTTTATTTGCTGGCTGTTATTTGTGTGGGAATATAGTGTGGTATTTTAATTAAACTAATATTATTTGTTTTAATTGATAATATTTATAAAAATTGTGATGTGATTTGTTTAATTTTTGTTTAAAGTTACACTTTTTATACATTAAAATATTTATAGTTTAATTGTCAAAATGTATTTGTTTGAAGTGGACTACTCTGTCACTCCTGCTACACCAGCTGGAGTGAGAATAGTAAATTTGATCCCTCCTGAATCCAACACTTTCCACACTGTTGCATCAATAGCAGTGGGAATAGTACATTTTACCCCTCTTGAGCCCAACGCTTTTCCTACTGTTGTACAGACTAGAGTGGGGATATTATATTTTACCCCTGCTGAGTCCAACGCTTTCCCTACTTTTGCTGACATTGGAGTGGGAATAATACATTTTACCTCTCCCGAATTTAATGTTGTCTCTACTGTTGTATAATTTGGAGTAGTAATAGTATAATTATTATTTGTTTTGTTTAATTTTTTAACTAATATTGTATATATATATATATTTATATATATATTATTAAGTGTTTGTATTTATTTTATATTTTTCTGTATGTAAATCTATTATTTGTAAGATATTTTTAGTATTTCTTTTATATTTTTTACATTTCATGTATAATTAATTTGAGAATATTTTTTTTAAAATGACAGTTTGTTCTATTTTTTAATTTTTTTACTTGTATGTAAATGCATAAATTACCTACTGGCAGTAATCAGTAGGTAGTTATGGTCAGGACCACGTTTCCATAGGAAAAGCACTTTTTAACTTACCTAAAACTTTGGCACCGGTTGACGAAACATAATGAAATTCTCCCCCAAAAAGTGTCGAGTTAGGTTGTGTTGTGCATAGAAAATTTCGGTGTGATTTGTCAAGCGGAACACGAGCAAAAAGGGGTGTAAAATAAATGTGTTTTCCCATGTTAATTCCCATAGAACCTTTAGACACGCCTGCAGCCCAAACCACTGTACAAAAGTTTGTACAAAGATTGCACTTTTTGTTTTTTGCTGTAAATCTGTTCAGTAGTTGTTGAAAAATGTAAGAAAATGCAGTTAGTGATATCTGTGACTGCGACGATTTCATGAAAAATAACAAGCTTGTAAAAGGAAATGCTGAGCTCGTATTGGCTGCCAACAAAAAAAATCAAAAATGAAAAGGGGGCAGGGTAAGGATATCCTGACCCCCAAGCCTTGGGGTCTCCTTGCGCCCCCTTCCTAGTGTTTATTAAAGCCCCAGAGACCGCCACCACCCTGGGGCATTAATTTTTATGTATGCGGGGGTGCCCACGAGGCACCAGTGTGACCCGGGGACTGCCATCTCCCCGGTGCAAATGTTTATGAAATAATGCGGGGATTATGAAAGCCCCAGGGACTGCCACCTTCCTGGGGTCATTGATATTTATGTATGCAGGGTGTGCCAATGCAGCACCCCCTGCAGCCCTGGGGACTGCCACCTCCCCAGTGCACGTAAATATGTAGGTGGGTGGGCCTGCTGGGCACGCCCGTGCCCCAGGGACCACCATCTCGGCTAGGCTAAACATCAAAGGAATCCAGGGGGCCTATGGGGCCCCCCACAGCCCCAGGGACTGCCACCTCCCTGAGGCAATTCATTCAAATTAAAGGGTCTGAGTGACCCCCGAGCTGCGCTGGGGACTACCACCTCCCCAAAGGCTAGAAGGCGTCCCTGGGACCAACAGGTGAGGAGCGCACCCCCCCAGCTCGCGGGACTGCCTACGCCAGGCCCTGGGCTCGGGACTCAGGTTTCTGGCCTGTACGGGAGCGCTCCGGTTGCCCCACACGAGAGGGGAGAACAATACCATCCCTGCACCGGGGTGGCGGCGGCCCGCCCCACTGAACTCCCGCCGCGGCTGGCCCCTTTATACTCGGCCGCTACACTCGGGCCCCCTGCAAACACGGTATGCCCGTGGTCCACTCCCCAGACCCAACACGCGTCCCAACTGGCCAGCTAAGTGAGTTCCTTACAAGGAGAATACGGCTAACCTGCAGGAGGAGCTCCCGCCACCCTGCACCCTCGATTGGATGGGACTACGAGGTCTTTGGCTAATACCTCAGGAGCACGGCGAATCTGGACCCGTGCTGGCCGACTCTGGGCCCTATCGAGCGGGTAATAGAGCATGGAGACACTCCTGCAGCTTTGCCGCGATGCCCTCCGGACCCCCAGCCGAGCTCACAGGCCTAACAGTTCTTGTCCCCGGTTTCCCAGAGGTGCTACCTGCGGCCTTGTGGGAGGCCCCCCTGACCTCTCATCGACTCTAGAGCTCTGACATCATGGCCGCCGCGGGACACAAAGGAACCCGCAACATTGTGGACATGCTTCACAAAAATGCCCCGAAAGGGGAGAAAGCCCCGGTGCCGTCACCCCCTAAGACACCAGTCAACGCCTCTAGCCAGTATGATGAGTCTGCTCCCATCACGAAGGCCTTCCTTGCCTCCCTCTTCAACACCTTGAGGGACGACTTCCAGACCCTGAAGCAGGAACTGGCGGGAGAGCAGGGGGAGCTGCGCCGAGACATAGACGGTCTGCAGGAGCGCGTGGCAGCGGTGGAGGAAGTGGACCAGACCCACAGCATGGTGGTGGAACGGCTGCAACAGGAGATCCTCCGCCTTCAGGACCAACAGGTGAACCTTCATGCACACTCGGAGGATCTTGAGAATCGTTCCCGGAGGAACAACATACGGGTCCGGGGAGTTCCGTTGAAATCGGAGGGGAACAGCATCGTCACCTACCTGCAGGAGCTGTTCCAGGAGATTCTTGGGGAGCCTGGGGAGTTCGACATCCGTATTGACCGCGCACACAGGGTCGGACCAGCGCGCAGCGCACAGACCCCCCCCCCCCGGACATACTGGCTTTTCTCCCCGATTTCCCTCTGAAGGAACACATCTTGAGGGAGGCCCGATCAAAACAACCGATCACCTTCCGGGGAGACCCTGTGGCCCTCTTCCAAGATCTCTCCGCCACCACCCTGCAGAAGCGAAGGGCCTTCAAGGTAGCTGCGGACTTCCTGAGAGACAAAGGAGTGCCATACACATGGGGCCACCTGTTCCGTCTCATCTTCAAATGGAAGGGGACACTACATCAGCTCAGACACATGTAGGGTGCCAGACATTGACCTCCCGGAAGAAGCTGGTTCGAGGGGGACCTCCCAGCGTCGATCGCCGGACGGGCCCACGCGACGCTCCAGAGACGGTTGGAAGACTGTGCGTCGACGGCGATCTCCTAGGTCTCTTCCGAAGCCTGACCCCCTCGTGGCTGCTCAGGAACGAGAGGCAACTGTGCAGGAGGTAGCTGACAACACAGCGGCCAAACAGTAAGGTGTTTCTGTCAAGGGGTTTGCCCTCATGTTACAGCTCCCTCTGGGGGGAAGGGCCGGGGGGCCACTGAGTCAGCCGCTGCCATGTTCTCCTCCACTTTGAGATTCTACGGACCTGGACTCTGTTCCGATAGGCCCCAGACTATGGGAAGAGTTTTGCGGGATTGTTTGGGGGGGGACTGTTGGAGGGGTGAGGGAGTTGGGGGAGAACTGGTTCTATTGGGGCTGAGAGTTGGAAGGGGTCGAGATGGGAGAGTTGGTTCTGTTGGGAGGCGGGAGAGGGGGGGGAGGCGTTCAGGGTTGGTTCTGGGGAAAAGGGGATACTCCCGGTGTGGTTCACCCGAGGCAGATTGCATAGGTCCGGGAGGTCGGCGAACTTCTGCCACACGTTGCACTCCTTACACGTTCCGACTATGGCAGATTCCACACTAAAAATTCTTACCTTGAATGTAAAGGGGCTTAACAACCCCATCAAACGCAGGGCCGTCCTGTCCTATTTGGAAAACTCTGGCGCAGAGGTGTGCCTACTTCAAGAAACTCACCTGCTACCCAAAGAATGCGATCCAAGGCCTTCCCGTTACAATACTACTCTTCAACACCTGAGAAAAAGGCGGGGGTGGCCCTACTGGTGGCACGACATTTCAAAGGGCAGGTAGGGGATAAGGTGGCTGAAATTAAAGGGAGATTCTTGGCTTATAACCTCCAGATAGGTGGGATGACGGTGGTCATAGGGTCACTTTATGCTCCAAACTCTAAACAAGAACCATTTCTTAAAGGAGCCCTGGCAGATGCACTAACCCCCAACACGAAATCCGTACTGGTGGGTGGGGACACCAACCTGGTGATGGACCCCAACACGGACAGGTTGGGCCACCGATTTGGGTTTGCGGGCGCGATCTCAGTGGAAGGGAGTCAGTGGCTATCGGACAGGGGGTTTGTGGACCTGTGGAGAAAACATCATCCCACAACCCCGGGATACACTTTTTACTCCCACGTACACCACACATACGCTCGAATTGATCACTTTTTTGGAAACACTGACCTGGCCCCTCTGGTAAATCACATAGAGGTCCTCCCGGCAGCACTTTCTGATCATGATGCACTCATGACACACTTGCGAGTCCCGAGGACCGCGATGCGGAAGGGTAGATGGAGCCTCAATGAAGCCCTCCTGCAGCACACAGGGGTCAAGCAACAGCTTCATGATCGCATTATTGAATACCTGCGTGTGAATGATACTCCTGAGGTCTCACTGACAGCGGTGTGGGGAGCACTTAAAGCGGTGGTGAGGGGGGACCTAATCGCTGTGGCCGCTTCGGAAGCCAAGGAGCGGAGGGGCAAGCAGCAATCCCTGTCTAAACAGTCGCTTGAACTGGAACGGGCTCATAGTCGAACCGGGGCCCCTAGGATCTGGCGCCAACTCAAGGCAGTTAGGGCCCAGCTCGCGAGTTTAGACCTGGACAGAGCAGAATATGCGGCCCTTCGTTTACGCCACACGTACTACGTAGGTGGCGATAGAACAGGGCGCTTACTCGCGAGCAGCCTCAAGGCCAAGACGCTGCGCGCTAAAGTCTCCTCCATTCAATCCCGCGAGGGGCACATAACTTAGGAGGATGACCAGATCGCAGAGGCGTTCCGGGCATTTTATGCCTCCCTGTACACGGCAGAACCACCTACCGGGAAGAAGGCTGCTGAGTCCTACCTCGACGGGACGGCAATCACACCTCTCGATGAGGCCACTCGGGACTCTCTAGACGCGCCTATCAGGACAGACGAAGTTATCTATGCGATCGCACGCCTTAAGCCGCTAAAGGCTCCGGGCCCCGATGGCTTCTCGGCAGGCTTTTATAAAACTTTCTGTCCTTTACTGGTGCCATTACTGACCAGGCTGTTTAATTCCTTCCAAGGCAGGGGCTCTATTCCCCAGGACATGCTAGAGGCCGACATTGTGGTCCTTCCCAGACCGGGCAAAGACTTGTTTCATTGCGCAGCCTACAGACCCATCTCGCTCCTCAACCTAGACCTCAAACTATTCACTGGTGTGCTGGCGGCATGGCTGGGCCCATGCTTGCCGGGTATCATCGAGCCAGACCAGGCGGGCTTCATCCCGAACAGGCAGTGCGCGGACAATACTAAGCGCCTGCTCCACGTCATCGACAAGCCCCACTTCAATTATTCAAATGCAGCCCTCCTGTCTGTAGATGCCGAAAAGGCAGTTGACAGGGTGGACAGGGGGTACCTTGATGCAGTCCTGGCGCGGTTCGGGATGGAAGACAGGTTCGGTACGTGGGTCGCTAGTTGCTATGCGGCCCCGCAAGCCACGATTAACGTCAATGGGGTGCGCTCACGGCCGTTTGACATCCGAAGGGGCACCAGACAGGGGTGCCCACGCTCACCCCTACTGTTTGCGTTGTACATCGAACCGCTCGCCCAAAGGGTCAGAGATAACCCGGCCATTGTCGGTATTCGGTTTGGCGGAGAACCACAGACCATAAGTCTTTAGGCGAACGATGTCCTCGCAGCCGTGGAAGACCCCTCAATATTGGTGCCGGCCCTCCTCACAGAGATGGAGGAGTTTGGAAAGGTATCGGGTTTTGAGATGAACGTCGAGAAAACGTTTATCTTGCCGCTGGGGCGGAACGCCGCGCGACTGCACGAGACTCGCGGCGATATGGGGGCCTTTCATCCCGGATGTCGCTGCCATACCTGGGCATCTCCCTGACACCGAGCACGGCTCAAACAGTCGAACAAAACTACGCGACTCTGCTTGCTGAACTGCAAGGTGATTTAGCAAGGTGGCGCCGGCAGCCACTCTCTTCTCTGAGGCGAGTGGCGGCAGTCAAAATGTCTCTCTTGCCGAACGTCCTGTACTTGTTTCAAACCATCCCGGTGACTCCACCAATAGGCTTGCTCAGGAAACTGCAAGACAGCATTAGACAATTTGTTTGGGCTGGTAAACGCCCGCGACTTCGCAGAGGCCTGAACACGCGCGCCACGTCGGAGGGCGGCCTGGGGGTCCCTGATTTACTCCGCTACTTTCAGGCGAAGCAGCTCCGATACCTCTTGGAGTGGAGCCGACCTGAATCGGAAAAAAGATGGTTATTCCAAGACCGAGCAATGGGCCAGATGTCCTTATGGAAAGTTGCATTCCTGAAACGCACCGACAGGCCCTCGTACCTTAAAAGATCGCCCATCACGAGAACAGTGATGCAGGTATGGGACAAAGTGGCGGTCCCATGTGGCCTCACCACCTTTCCATCCCCAATGACGCCCCTGTTTGATAACCCGGCCTTTCCACCGGGCATGATCCCCGGGTCGTTCCCGCAATGGTGGTCGTCGGAGTGCAAGGCGGTCGGCGACCTCTTCGATCCCGAGGGCTTCCTACAAATGCGCACCCTACAAGACTATTACACGCTCCCTCAGATTCGGCGTTATCAATACTTTCAGATCAGGCACTGGCTAACGGCGAGAGAGGTCCTGCCCCTCGTGAGCAGACATCTCACAACTTACGAGAAATGGCTACACACGAAAACAACGGACAAACCGGCGATTACAGACCTATACAAGATGCTCGGCCCACCTCCTCCCGCCTCGCCGTCCGCGGGCTAAAAACGATGGGAGCGAGAATTGGATCGCTCCTTTACAGACAAAGAATGGCAGGACATTTATTTCAGAGCCCACCACACTGCCCCTAACGTGGCTAGCAGAGAATCTGCGGTAAAAATAGCATACTACTGGCACCTCACACCTGCACGGCTACACCAGAGCAATCCGCGCAGGGATCCAACATGCTGGAGAGGGTGCGGCCATACAGGGACACTTACTAATATACTGTGGGAATGTGCGGAAGTACAGGAGTATTGGGAGCAGGTGTTATGCGACATAGATAAACACTTTGAGACAGAGATCCCCCGATTTCCAGCATATGCACTTCTCGGTCACACCAACGCCATCACATTCCCCCTCAAATCACTCAGGGGGAGACAGATGGGGCTGGCAATGGGAGCTGCCACTCAACACATCCTAACACTATGGGGCACCAAGAGGAAACCCATACACAGGCTTTGGTACATTATGGGTATGGAAAGGATACAAGCCTCCCTCACTCAGACACGAGATACATTCCTGGACACTTGGCAACCCTTAGTCTCCCTCCTGCCAGACGAATTTAATGAACTTACATGCCCAAAATACCTCAAGGTGCTCCGCCTACCGGATGACTTTAGGAAAGACGAGGAGACCGCAATCTGAACCTCACAATATATGTATGCCTTAGAACGCTTGGCGGACGCCTACCGACCACACCGGGGGGATGGATATGGGAGGTAAAGGGGGAGGAGGGTTGGGGGAAAGGGGACTGTTGGTTGTTGATGGGATTGTTTCATGACATTGTCGGTCAAATATGGGCCCTAACCCACCTTCATGGACACATTCTCCTGCAGAGAGGTGAGACTTGCCCTCGAGCAGGAGGGGGGCAGCCAGCTGGAAGGGCGGGAGGTCCCTCAAACTATTATCATGTCGTCTTGTCATGTGTTTGCTGTTCAAAATCTCAATAAAAATGATTTAAACAAAAAAAATAAAGGTTACAGGGATGTTAGAGCTAGGAAACAAAATTTGAAAAACCTTAGAATTCACTGAAAAAACAAAGGTTACCGGGAAGTTATAGTTAGGAACTATAATTACGTAGAATTAAAAATTAACTTAGAAATTCACTGAAAAAACAAAGGTTACAGTGACTTTATAGTTAGGCACATATTCAGCAGTTATAGTTACCTGGGCTAACTTACGCCCCATGCAATGTACTGCTTGTGACCTCACATATTACCCATTACATAGTCAGTAACATCACTGATTACATCTTAAATTACATCAATGATGGAATCATCCACAGAACTACTCAGACACCCACTCACATCCCATATTACCTCTTATATACCCACTCCCACTCAACCCCTCACATACCCATTCACAGACCCATATTAGTATTCACACAACCAATCATGCATCCATAGAGCAACTCACATACCCACTCACTCCTAGAGCTTGATCATACAACCAGTCACTTACCCATACAACCAGTCATACAGCCACACACTCACCCATACAGATACTCAGTTTTTACCCTTACAGCCACTCCCTCACTCATACAACCCCTCACACAGGCACTCACTCACCCACACACTCCAATCCCACAGACACTCACTCTTCCATGCAGCCACTCACACACCACCCCAGTTAACTAAACACTCACTCGAACAGCTCTGACTCACCCATACAGCCACTTACACATCAGTCACTCACTCATACAGCTATTCAGACACCCACTCTCTCACCAATATAGCTACTGACACACCTACTCACTCACCAATACAGCCACTCACACAGTCACTAAGTCAACCACACAGATACTCAGACACCCACTGATACACCCATACAGCCACTCAAACATCCACTCACACACAGATACACACAGTCACACTGCGCCTCATATAAACTGTTAAAAAGAGGAATCACGCATTAGTAGTGCACAAAGTATACTAATTTAACTTTTGTGATACCTTAATATATTCGTTAAACACAAAAGCTTTTTTGAAAACACACACAATCACTGGATGATGTTCTCAGTGAGGTCATCAATTATGTCATTTGATATGTCATCAATGATGCCTCTGACCATGTCAAGAGTGATGTATTATGTGAGGCCACACGCAGTGCATTGTGGGGGTGTAAGTTATAGTTAGCTCAGGTAACTATAACTGCAGAATCTCACTGGTTATGTATGAGTGAAATGTGAGCCTAACTATAATGTCTCTGTAACCTTTGTTGTTTTCAGCAAGATATAAATAGTTAAATTGGTAACTTTTTAAAAAATAAAAAAATTATAAAAACAATAACAAATTATTATATAGGTTAAAATTAATATTTTTAAAATGGTTTACCATTACATATAAACATACACACTTTGATATATATGTGTGTATGTTTGTTTGAATTAGTAAATATTTATATATATTTTTAAAATTTTCACTTGTATTTTTGGAGATATTGAACAAAGTCTGAGATTTTGCAAAACTCAGTGATCAAATGCATTATCTCTAGCATGTTGGGTCCCTTAAGATTTCATATTTAAAAATAACATTAAACAACAGACTGTATGTTTTGTTTGTGAGAATGCCAGATAATTATGAATCCATTGGTGCCTGTATTGAATTGTTCACACTTTCGGAAAGTGGGATGAAGAAGACATGGGGCTCTGATAAAACATATGCATTGATTGCTCATGGCACATTCAGGAAAGTAACTCCTGAGACATTATATGTTTAGAATTTGCATTGAAATTAATGTCATCAAAGATTTGTTAGGGACGTTTTAAAACCACAGCTAACAGAGTGAGTCCTAGGTATAGTAAAGTCCATATTAACACTTACAATATTGTAGAATTATGCAAATGTTGGGTAAACAATCACTCACTAGCCACCATCTCTTAACATATAAAGTAAAACTGCGAAACAATTGTGAAATAGACACAGAGAATATTTGAAGAACACTCAGGGTGACAGATGATAATCTTACATTGCTGAAAGAAAAAATATATCCTTTTATAGAACAACATCTGTCTTTAAAACTCATTAGAAAGCTAAACAATGAACAAATATAAAGGTAAAAGTGCATTGCAATCTTCTCTACAGGTGTTGAAATCACATAATATTTAAAATGTAAAATTGAGTGACCACCAATGAATGTTAAGCTAATGTGAATCAATGTATAGTTTGGTCTCAGTCCAGAAGTTTGTAATGTCATATTTACTCCTTACAAAATGCAAGTATTATAAGTCTGAATCATGGCTTTATTACAATACCAATGAATACATTATATTTTGAAGGTTGCCTACTGAAAAAAGAAAGTCGATGGTATACAAAAATGAAAAATCATTTATACATTATTCTAGGAAGGTCTTGTGTTCACTGTATTGTTTGGAGAAGGAACAGCCTCTTCATTTAAACGCAAAGAACTGCTCGAGTCCATTTAGGAATTATTCTCATATGTAAATGAACATGGGAGTTATATGACTAATGTAATACAACTAACTCAAATAACATTTTTACACTATAGGTGTCTCCAGGGAAAAAAATATTTGAGATATGTGCAATAATTAGAAACAGTACATAGTTAATGAGATTTTTTTTTAAAGTCCTGTTCTTTAAAGAAAGGCTACAGTTACCTAGTGATCGTAAGTAAAGCAATTGAATGAATATTGTAGCTATAAATTGCATTCACGATTGCAAGAAGCAGCCCTTGGCTCCATTGACCAGACACTAACAACTTCTCGTATGGCAGATTTGACAAATTAGCTGGCATAGTTTCATTATTATTGAAACATGACGTATTGTCTGATGCAGCAAAGGGACATCATGCCACACAAGTTTGCACAAAGCTCAACACAAATAATACCGCTGTTACAAACAGCCACTTTCCAGCTTTTATTGAAACTATAAACTATATCCACAAGCTTCAATCACAACAAGATTAGTTTTCTATAGCAGAGCAGCTGGTAAAGGCATGTTAGATGCATTGGCACACACATTAGGATCAGTTTCTCACTAGGCCATCTTAAAACTAGTGTATTTCCTTCATTGGATTAACTCTTATTCTAATAGTGGGTTGATTCACACATGTTGTGCTACTACTGTGTAATGATTGAGCTCAATAAATAAACGGAGGAATGTGCTTAAAGTGTGACTCAAGAAAGTGGAGAAGAATAGTTTAAAGTCACTCCAGAAGTACAGAAGCACAAACACAAAGTAAAAGGTATGGGGCCTAGAAAAGTAATCAGTTATGTTCTGCTATGTGCTATATGTGCAGATAGAAATGGTAAATGAGTGGGTAGACAGTCTGAAGGCTGAAAATATTTGACAGGTATATGCGCTCATATTATGTAAACATTGTTTTGTCAATGGAGGTGACAGCACCGGCATGTAACAGGAGTTAATATATTCTATACACGCATGCAAACCCACATGTTATAAGTTGTATATGTTGGGGGCGTGACTTGGACACTGGCCAAGATGGCGGCGTAGTCCGGGAGCTCCGGCATCGTTCCTCGTCCTCACTACATTTGGGACAGTTTGCTTGTGACTCCAGCTGCAATGGAACGTGTCTCGCGAACCGGAACGTGAGGAGAGCCTAGCGCCCTCACTGTTTCTCGGTTTCGCGACTTTAATCGGCGGCTGCGAGGGAGTCCCGTTTTCGCGGCTGCGGCCTCATTTTGTGCACCGGCCGCAACTTTCGGAGGCGCCCGGCTTATATGCCTATAACTTTATTTACCTCATCTTCACTCAGCAGATGACTCTTCCTGCACGGACTATCACTGGTGAGCCCCTTTCAGCTGGGAATTAACTTCTAAAGCGCTCTCTATCTCGCGCACTTCCCACTATGATTTTTGGCGCCATTTTGTGATTACTGCAATTCACCTCATCGCCCTCCTGCTTCACTGCTTCACTGTTTTGCCTCTCTACGTCTTAGCTAAGAACTGAACTGATTTGAGCTTTTGCAATGCTCCTTTGTATCTGACTTCACCCTCTCGCTTGCCATGCATTGGAGTACTGCATCAGGAGGTTCTCATTCAAGAGTTGCCTCGGGAAATTAAGCGATGCTCCTTCCGCTTTTTCATACGGTTTTTCTCATTCATGTTTCTTGCTTGAAGGACTGTCATTGTTCTTTTTAAGAACCCTTCCGATGCTGAATGTGGATATGTTTATTCCAGCTGCTTTCCTCTCCTTGTGCATGGTCATTATCAATTATTGCAATTTACCTCATGGTCCATTTCTGTTGCTCTCTCACTCTGACATGATCTTCTGCCTGGCCTAATACCTGCTATTGTACTGCGTTTTTCTCCCTCCTCTAGCCATGGCTTCGTGCTGAATCTTTTCAGTATTGTTTTTCATGTACTTTTTCTTCACCTTCACTATTCTTACTGCCTTACATGGGAAAGCTTCGCACTTTGAGACTCACCAATCTACCGAAGTTACCCGTTGGTTCTGACTCCGACTCACCTACCCAAGAAATGGAAGAGGGTAAATCTTCGAAGTCGGACTGCTCATGGGGCTATCCCTAAGGCTCAAAATGGAGGGAAGGTGCAATCTTCGTTGACCTCATCCAAACGTCTGAAGAAGGATCCGCCATCCCCTGGGAGCAACGCTTCATCTTCCTCTATAGATCTTATCCTGGAAGAATTGCGGGCCTTCAAGCCTTTTATGGAAGTAACCACAAAAAATATGCAGGCCATGCAGGAGAAATGGTCATCTCTTGATTCACGTGTCACGATCTTGGAGCAATCCTCGGATTCTTTTCATTCTTCTTCCTCCTGCATTCCTTCAATAGAAGCTGTGATTCTTCTGCTCAGGCGTCAAGCAGAGGATTTGGAAAATAGAAATTGAAGGAACAACCTACGCTTATATGGTCTTCCGGAACTTACAGAGGGGTCCAACCCTACCATCTTCTTCCAACCTTTCCTTGCAAAGATTCTAGACACTCTGGCCTTATCCTCCATTAACATCCAGCGAGCCCATCGTCTCGGCCCTAAGGTAGCTTCCAAGCCTAGGGGTGTGATTATGCTGTTTTTGCAATATACTGATCTCTTGCAGGTCCTTTCAGCCGCCAAGCTCAAAAAACAGATTATCTTGGAGGGTCACCGCCTTTATCTCTCCCAGGATGTCTCCAAGGCCACCGCAGATTGGAGGAAAAAAATTTGGACTTACGGCCGCAGTTAAGAGCCCTTGGTGCCAGGTATGGTCTCTTACATCCTTGTGTTTTCAAGGTCACCTATAAAGACAGAACAACCACGTACGAAGATCCTGTGGCCTTGCAAGCTTTCCTTCGTCAGCAGAGTCCAGATGTTATGGACACCTCCAAGCCTGGATGAGTGACTCTGCTGTTCATTGCCTTATCGTTTTCACTACATTGCAGTTCTGTTTTCTTCATTGACGTTGCATGATATGTTTTCCTTACCGTTTCCGTTAGAATGATTGTCTTTTGTTGTAAACCCTTGTAATTTCCCTAATGTTTTCTCTCATTTCTTCAGATATGTCCCTTCTCATCTTTATCCTGATGTCTACTACTGTTTTCTTACCTTACCCATTGGATTTATGGTAATAGAGGTTCGATGCCGGCTCCGATTGTTGTCGTCGTCGTCTCCCGCCACCACCATCCCCATCCCTGTTCTGGATTTTTCCGTTTCGTAAGTATGTCTTTCAGTCGTTCGTTTTGAACTTGTACTGTCTCTTTGTATTTTTTTGTCTCTATCCTCTCTCTCTCCCTCTCACTCTTGAACTCTCTCTTGCACTTATCATGGTCTCTCCCTTTTTCTTATTTTCTCCCTTCTTGGATTCAGTCTTACCTTTGCACTAGTTTTTTCCTCTTTTTCCTTTCTTTCTCATCTTCTCTATTTCTCCTTCTTTGTTCTTTTTTGCTATCCATTTTTCTCATTTTCTCTCCATTGTATTTCTTATGCATTACTGAGCATGTTGCACTCAGCTGTTTTTCTAAATTGTTTCATTCCGTGTAACGACATGAAACGTTAAGGGATTAAACAATCCCATTAAACGACAGAGGGTTCTCCCACATTTAGCAAGATTTAAAACTGATGTTGCCCTCCTTCAAGAGACTCATCTTGCTGAACCGGAGGCTTTGAAACTTAAACGTTCTTGGGTGGGTCATGTTCTTTGTTCTCCTACGACATCTAGGAAAAATGGTGTTGTATTTTTGTTACATAAAAAGTTAAATGTTTCTTCGATTACTCATGAATGTGATGCTGATGGTCGTTGGCTCATTGTTAATTTGCTCATCGATAACATCCCACTCACCTTTTTTAATGCGTATGCTCCTACTGGGATCGATAGATCCTTTTGGCCTGCTATCTCTTCCAAGTTGTCTTCCCTTTCTGGAGATTACATACTTCTCGGTGGAGACTGTAATCAGGTTGTTGATCCTTTCCTTGACCGTCACTCGAAAGTCACTTTTGTTCCCTCTAGAATGCACACGCAGTTTGTGAACTCCTTTCAAAACAATGCCTTAGTAGATATTTGGAGACTGTGCAATCCTGATGTTAGAGAATATAGTTTTTTCTCCCCTCCTCATCAATCCCAATCCCGCATTGATCATATCTTTCTCAGTAAATCCTTGTCCCAACATGCTATTCGTTCTGAAATTGGCTCCATCTTACTTTCCGATCATGCCCCAGTGTTTGTAGACCTTGACCTACTCCCATTCTCTCCCCACTCTGGCAGATGGCGATTTAATAATGCTTTACTTTTGGAACCCTCCTTTTGTACCGAATTCACTGCCTTTGCCAAGGAATTTTTCTTTTCAATCAAACCCCTGACTCCCCTTTTGTTATGATTTGGGATTCATTCAAAGCAGCCTCTAGGGGTTTTATTATTAACTTTGTGTCTCGGCGGAAGAAACTTCGAGAAGCCAAGTCGGAGAAAATTTTGGCTGACATTAAAGCTCTCGAACTTGCTTATTACGCTTCTAAATCTGATTCCTCCCTTAAAGCTCTTATTGAAGCAAAAATCTCTTTTAACAAATTCACTACAGACGCTGCTTCTAATATTCTGCTAAAATGTAATTCTAGATACTAAGGGGGTAAGAATAAAATGGGGAAGCTTTTGGCCAATTACTTAAAGATTCGTAAGGAACGCACACAAATTCAATCTATCAAAACTTCTTCCGGTGACTCCACATTTAAAGATAAAGAAATTCTCACTGAATTTGCCAAATTTTATGATACTCTTTATACCCCAGAATGGGTTCCAACATCTGATGACCTCTTACTTTCAATCTCTTCCTCCTCCCTCGGTTTCACATGTTGATTTTCACGCTTTGGAACAGGACATTTCGCTTTCTGAAATCTCTCATGCTGTATCTAAACTTCGTCATGGTAAATCTCCAGGCCCTGATGGATTTACTATCGAATTTTACAGCCACTTTGCTTCTCTCCTTCTTCCTAAACTCTTACTCTTATTTCATTCTTTCTCTGATGCCGGTTCATCTAACGGTTCTTTTCAACAAGCCTTAATTTGCTTAATTCCAAAAGAAGATAAGGATCACTCCTTGTGCAAAAATTATAGACTAATATCTTTAGTTAACACTGATTACAAAATTCTAGCGAAGATATTAGCACTTCGCATGGATCCCCTTTTACCGGATATAATTGGCCCAGAACAATCTGGTTTTGTCAAGGGGCGTCTCTCCTCTGATAATTCCTGGGTTTTTCTTAACATTCTTAGCAAATCTTCTTCCTTGACTCTTTCTTTCGCAGCTATTTCCCTAGATGCGGAGAAGGTTTTTGATAGGATTGGGTGGGACTTCATGTTTCAGGCTTTGCGTTGGATTGGTATTCCTCCTAAATTCATTTCTATTGTTTCTTTACTTTACTCTGATCCTCAAGCTTCTATTTTTGTTAATGGGATGTCCTCGGATTATTTTTCTTTACTCAAAGGAGTTTGAAAAGGTTGCCCCTTATCACCCTTACTTTTTGTTTTAGCTTTAGAACCCTTCCTTACTAAAATTCGCTTAGATGACACTATCTCTGGTTTTCATTTTGGTTCCAAACAAGTCAAACTCTCGGTTTATGCTGATGATATTCTTTTTTATTGCTACGATCCTGTCATATTTATCCCCTCTTTTCTTCAGCAGGTCTCTTCCTTCTCTGCAGTTTCTGGATATCGCTTGAACGCCGACAAGTGTGAAACTTTACCTTTGAATCCTCTTTGTCAGAAGCATCTCTTTTCTTGTACAGGTTTTTCACGGCAACCATCCAAAATCAAATACCTAGGGGTTTGGTTTGCTCCTCTATTATCTGATACTCTCAAATGAAACTTTGATTATATTTACAAGAAAATGGACACGGCTATCACTCGTTGGCATCCGCTCTTTTTGTCCTGGTGGGGTCGACTCAACTCTATAAAGATGATGCTATCTCCCTTGCTTCTCTATACTATTTCCATGCTTCCTTTACACATTCCTCTTTCTTTCTTTAAGAAAATTGATTCTTTATTACTAAAATTCCTATGGAATGGTAAACATCCTCGAATAGCTCTTGCTTCTTTGCATAAGGACAAAGCTCAATCTGGAATACGTTTTCCTGATTTCAAACAATAATACTGTGCTTTTTCCCTGAAGCAATCGACTCGCTGGTTTTCACCTACTCTGCCTCATTATCCCCCTGTCTGGCTAAGCATGGAATCCTCTTTCATTTCTCCTTTTACCTTCCGTGAATTTTTGTCCTTTACGTCCTCTTTAACTCGTCTTCGCTTGCCTATTCTTTCACACTCTCGTAATCTTCTTTCTCCTTACTTCATCCTATCCATCCCTCCTCTCCATTCACGAACAACCAATTTGGAATAACTCTCATCTCAAAGCCCGTAATGGCATCATTTATTGGAAAACTTGGCACTCTCGAGGAATATGTTGGATTTCTCAATTACTTTCTCAAGGTACGCCTCTCTCCTTCCAGGATCTTCAATCTATTTTCTCTTTACCTGCTTCTGCCTGATCGCAATACAATTCCCTTTACCCTGTCTTGCTCTCCTATCTTCAGTCTCTTTCATCCTCCAACGATGTTCCTTTAGATCGCAGATCCACTTCCCTTTTACTAGAGACTTCTCCTTCTGCTTCCGCTCTATATAACTCTTTCCGTTTTACTACTGATAGATTAAAATCTCGCATTGAACTTGCATGGGAGCTAGATTTTTCTCAGAACTGGCCTGTACATTTTTGGGATAAAATTTGGACCAAACTTCATAAGACCTCTAGAGCTGCTAACACTACCCAAACTTTATTTTTCATTTATCACAGAACTTTATTTACTCCACTTGCTTTATCCCGTTTTTCTCCAGACACTCCTTCTACCTGTTGGTCTTGTCCCTGCCCTTCTGCTGACCTTAAGCATATGTTGTTTGATTGCCCTCCTACTTCCCAGTTCTGGCAGTTGGTTTGGCGGCAAATACAAAAGATTTTCCAGTTTCAGGTTCCCTTTTCACCCTCACTAGTTTTTCTTGGCTCCCTCTCATCAGACCTCCCTCATTCTCCCAATCACTACCCTTTACTTGACCTTTTCATTGCTGTAGCCTTTCATATTGTCACTTCTAACTGGAAACAGGCTGCAAATATTTCATATCAGTCTTGGTGGAATGCATTCTGTTTTAATCATTGTTTAGACAATCAATCAATCAATGCATTTATATAGCGCACTACTCCCCCGGAGGGTCTCAAGGCGCTGGGGGAGGGGGGGTCCTCTACTGCTCGAACAGCCAGGTCTTGAGCTGTTTCCTGAAGGCGAGGTGGTCCTGGGTCAGGCGGAGGTGGGTCGGGAGGGATTTCCAAGTCTTGGCGGCCAGGTAGGAGAAGGACCTTCCTCCAGTAGTGGCTCTTCGGATCCGGGGGACGGCGGCGAGGGCGTGGCTGAACGATCGAAGCTGGCGTGTGGGAGCGTAGAAGTTGAGGCGGCTGTTGAGGTATGCTGGTCCTTGGTTGTGCAGGGCTTTGTGTGCGTGGGTGAGGAGACACCAATTATGTATCTCCCATCTCCCTAGCTATCAAACGTGACCTGATTTGGCTTTCTTTGGTAACATACCTCTCTTCCTCTGCCCCTGTTCATCCCTCTCCTGATTCTGAAACAGTTGAAGTTCGCAAAACCCTGTGATTTGCTTATTACTTGTTTTATCTTTTTATTTGATTAACTATAATTATTAAGTCTTAATATACTGTATTTTACTTATTGCATGTGTACTCTTATGATGTGTTCATAATTCTTCATGCTTGTAATGCTTACTTTTTATGAAATTATTATTATTATTATATTGTTTATTTATTCCATCCACTTATTGTAACTCTTCTCCTTCACCCCCCCCTCCCTCATTCCCTCCTTTTCTTTTCCTCAATAAATCAAACTTAAAAAAATAAGTTGTATATATTGCTGTGTATGCAAGATGGACATGTTCGACTGCATATGTATAGGACCAAAACAGCATCTTTTTTGATATATGTAGCACATGTACAATTGTATGTATAGGTGCATGAAAAAAAGAAAAGAAATATTTAATAAAATATATTTTTTAAAAAATGGGGCCTAGAAAAGTAGTCTGCTTGATTGTTAAAGCTAACAAAGGTGTGCTCGAGCAAAATGTTTTCAGTTTTGAGACACCATGTTTTCTGACGCTATTCAAACTAAAACTGGAGCACAAGTTGCCACAGAATCTGGTAGATGACTTTGTAGTGATCTGTTTTGTAAGGAGGGAAAAAGTATCAATAGCTTCCTTAACTTCTGCATACTTCTGCAAAGGGACACTGTTTGCACGTCTTTGTAGCAAAAAAGGAGCATGTGACCACATCATTGCTCCTTTAGACACCCTTAGTGACAAAGTTATATAAAGTACTGATGCAGTTGCGGGGTTAGACACGTGGACAGTTGCTGAGAGGAGATGCTGAATGACCGAATTCCGACTGCTGGTTCAATGGCAGCATGGAGTATACCGAGAAACTAAACATATCCTGCTTTCTTTTAGGCTTAGAAAAACAATGCATCCATATAAGTTAGATGACTGACAACATTTAGACAATATAGCATGAGAACAAACTAATAGGTTAGGGATGTGCGATTATCCAATATTCCCCCTAATTTGCATATTATCTGCTCATATGTTTATAATAATTATTATCATTCTTAACAACATGATTCGTAGAAGCATACTGCAACATAAACAATCATATAATAGTAAAACACCAACTATTTTGTTTGCGTACCGATTTGGGGGCACTAGGGTAGGGCTTCATCTCATCATCAACTGAAAATAAGAGATCCCTTGGGAGCTATGTCTGAAACTTAACACTCCTGGTCTAACGGAGCATAACTTGCTAAAAGGTATGCATTTCTTTTTCGGTATAGGGTTTCAACCTAGTGGGGCTGTTAATTGAACATGAAATAGCTTGAACAAAAAAGAGACAAGAGGCATTTGGCAAAACCGGAACAGTTTGTTCAATTAAACATAGCAGCCAGGAGAACAGTTACAGGCACAGGGTCTGAGGACTGTCTCAATTAACAATTGATCTGCAACTTTTTTATATACAGGTCATCATAGGTAATAACAATTTCTGACGATCCTTGTATGGCGAGGAAGGCATGTTGCTGCCTTTAGAGTCATACATTAATTGTGTAATGGATAATACAGGTGGGCCTAGACTTTGCATGGACCCAGTGTGGCCAGTAGGGGTGGGCAACGAATTCCACTCTGCCGGTGGAATTCACAGAGTTTTGCCCACTCCGCATGGAGCGCAGAGCTTCACTAAACTCCACCAAGTGGCTTGGAGTTTTTGCTCTCGCGCAGCTTACCGACGTTAAGTTGGTGAGCTAGAAAAATCATATGCTAGACCTCCTCGCTGCGAGATTTTTCAATGCGGGCGGTGGCGGCAGTTCTCTACTACTCGCTTTGAGAAACCTGTCACCCACATTGAGGAATCTGCCACTTGTGTTGAGGAAGCTGTCGCTCAAGTAGAACATCTAAGCAAGCAACAGAAAGAAGCAGCGCCCTCTTGCGCTCGACGTGATGCCCTTTACAGCACGGGAAAAACTCCCAGCACTCAAAACCAGTGGGAGTAGTGAAACTTACCGCACTGCGCTGCTAGCAGAACTCCCATGAGCGCAGCGGAGTTTTTTCAGCACTTCGAGTAGTTACCCGTAGTAGAACTCCGCCTAGACCTTGAGGCAGTGGGTAACGTGTCCAGATGTCCGGATGTGGAGCGCATGATCACGGTTTGTGCTGTGTCCCGATTGGCTATATGTTCCTAACTCATGTGGCTTCTGACTTTATGGTGTTTTAGGAGCGCACGTACCCCCTCCGGCAATGTGTGCTTTACTAGGGCCAATCTCCCTTGACCACTGTAGTGTTGCTGTACCTATCTGTGGGATATCGCTAAGGCTTCCTGTCCGCCGGCCATGTGCCACCCCACCTGTGACCTATCAATCAATAACCTCTGGACTGAGTCTCAGTGCTTCCCTATCTATGTATTGTATTTGCGAGTGTGGGTTGAAGTGGAATTCACAAAGGACAAATTTGTTAATAAAGACGTGATTTTGTTCACATAAATGAATGTATTGGTTTTCATATTAGTGTCAACTTTTTCCATATCAACAGGACCCTCATAATATTGAGGTGAACACAACAAGCAGGGTCAGACTGGGACAAAAAAAATAGGCCCTGGCACCATAATAGATGTGGGCCCCATTAGTGAAAAAATAGCTAAGAAAGTGGTCATATTTGTGAAATCAACAAGAACATAAAACTGGCCCACAGCTTCTGAAAACAAAACAAACACTAATCCGTTAGACCAGCCCATTGGGCACGGACTGATTGCCCAATAGGATAAACACATGAACTGGACAGTGGACCGACGTGCCTACGGTAGGCACCAACCTCAGAAAATATACCAATATTTTATAAAAACGCAAGGTAATTCTGTGTGCAAACTTCAACTGTGCCCTCTGTCCAACGGGCACCACCCTTTCCATCAGAGTCAATCATGTATATCAGTTATATTAAAGTTGCACTGCTTTCCAATTATATACAATAAAATTAGTTCACAACAAGTCCATATTGAAAAGATGATTGAAATTCCTTCTTTATTGCTTTTTTTCTTTCTCTCTTTTTAAATGAGCCACAGCCAACAAGTTTCGTTCAGCAAACAGAACTTCTTCAGGGCATTTGTATATTCCGTAAGATGAATATATAATATAGTATGATACTTGAGGCAATAGTATCCCTCTTCAGATTGAAATTTTGTAATATGCTCCTATATCTTGCAAGATGACCTTGACGTCTTCATGCCAGAAGCAATTTAATTCCCAGGTATGATGTCATGATATAATAATCAGTTGTAATTCTCCAGTCCGTATCTTATATTGGACCCAACACACACCGTACCTTACAAAGGGACTTGTCTGCGTTTCTATTCCCGCCTGTGATTGCCCAATAGGCCAGTCTGACCCGGACGACAAGGGATAAAATTGAATCGGAGAAACAGAAAGGACTACAAATGAAAAGAAAATATAGGGAAAATGATATAAGAAGAAAGAAACAAATGGAGAGCAGAGGCAAAGGGAGAAACTGAAAAAACAATACAAACTATTACTCCATCTTAGGCAATGGGGCGGCCTATGAATGGTTGCAGCTGATCATAGTTTAAAGGCCAACTCTGTGGCCAACTATAGGACCATATCTGCCTTATGGTTGTCTGACCTCTACACTGCAGAAGAAAGTCATTTGGATGATTCAAATGGTTTTTGAGGGCCAGAAGGCATGGTTTCCCAATTCTGAATTGAAGGCTCCTGTCTATGGTCAGCCTTTAATGGGACAAACTAATACTTCTGACAAGGGAGATGGGGCTGTACTGGCCCAACTCAATGAGAAAGTGAATACATTCCATGCGTGAAGCTTCTTCTGGTGGATACTCTATTTAAATGCTGATTCCTCACCTGTAAAATATTCCCTGGTATCAGACAAGATCCAGAAATTAATTTTTCCAACAGTGCTCCCCGCATTGGTATGTGCCATTGTATCATTTTCACAGTGACTTCATAGCGCTCCAGGAGTGACAGAGCAGAGCTGCATAAAAGCACACACCTTTGTGCACTGACATAAGTTCTCTATCTTTCTCCTTACCCACCCTCCAACATGGAACATTTACAACAAATTGTAGGTGACAATGTGCCAAAATATAACTTGTAACCTTAATATGATGTTCAGGAGTCCATTCTACAGCACTGGGATGTGAGAAGGCAGTTAGGCATATGTGGTTAGGAAAAGTATCCACCATGAAGAGCATTATCGAAGGCAGGTTACTTGTTTTCCTGCTGGATACTTCTGCTGGAAGGTTACTCACCTTTGGAATATGAACCAGAGCAATACCTCCCAAAGGTAAAGGATCTGAGAAGTGACTCAGATTAGGACTTTTTCAGGACCATGCAGGCAAAATAGCCCTCCTATTGGACCAGAGTCTAAAGGCATTCATGTTTCCTGAACGTGTGCACTGATGCTCATATTGCAGACCAGTAGATTTCCAGAACTGGAAACCCTTCGCATTGTAGCGGTTTTGACCTGGGTTAAATGAGCCTGGAGGCGTTTTAGGGGTCCCCTCTTAGCCACCATGTAGCAGATTTTAATGCAAAGGACTATCTGATAGAGTCCTCTATTGCAATGCCTTGCTTTTCTTGGTCCCAGTGAACTCCACAAAGAGCTGGTCATCCACATGATGGCCTCTTATGTGATCGATGTAGAAACTTAAGGCTTTCTTTCGGTCAAGCCAATGGAAGCTTTCCTCCTTTTAAGAGCGCTGTGGCAGAGCGAAAATTAGTGTCAGGGTAATTGAGTGGTGGACATGGAAGAATGATGCCTCCTCTGGCCAGAAGGCAGCTCAAGTTCTCTGCACCAATTTGCTTCAGAAAGAAAGTGGGAAAGGTGGGTTGCACAGAGAACACGTGTAGTTCTCTCAAGCAGCATACAGAAGTGCTGGTGATAAAAAGACTACCATGATTATCAGAAGCCATTGCAAGCAACTGTGTATATGCTCAGATGATGTGGACGTAAAAAACATCAGGACTACTGATGCATGACAAATTGCTTTGAAAAGAACGTCAGCTTTAGGCTCTTCAGAAAATACCATCAAAACTACTGACTTATTGCTATAAAATGTGGGGCCGCCGACAAGCTGTTGTTGATTGGTTGGGTGGCGGAAATGGATAAATGTATGGTAGCCGAAAACAAAGACTAGAGAATGCCCTAAGAAGTGGGATAAAAAGTGGGGGGCCTGGAATGCCTATTGGGGGGAACTATGCATTTCGCCAACTGTAGAACTTGAAATGTCACAAAGGAATATCACAACACTGTAATACCTGATTGTATTGTTGCATATTATACATCATTTCTCTCTTTTAAATGACAAACAGTATATCACAAGATCTGTTCATGACCAATGTTACATCATCGAAAATACAATAAAATATTCCCCCAAAAAATAAACTAATGACTTAATGAGAGAGGATTGATCAGGCAAATATATAGCGTCCAAAAGCGCCAACAAGTGACCCTTAACTGTTGTAGTGCTAGAGGGACTCTTGTGGTCTGACACCCTATGATGACCTTTGACTACCATTATTTAAACTGACTTTGGTATGTTATTATATCCTAGCCTGAATGTACAACGTCCTGCATATGCCTGTTTCTCGGTCATCCTGAATTCTGACTCTGCCTTGCTTGAGCTTTATCTGCATGCACAGCAGTGCTTGCAAGTTGTTTGGGTTAATCATGTTCAAGGTCTTTTTGTTTTTGTGAGAGATTGTTTAATGTACCCGGAAGGCTTTGTGAGCTTCATCAAGATAAAGGCTGGAACATGCAAGATTTGGAGAAGGGGACGTGGGAACTCCTTCCTCCCATGGGAATGCTTGCTTGGAACCTGGCCAGTTCTGGTAAGATTCCTCTGGTGTTGGGGGAGGATTCCCCCGAACTTTCTAGTGTGCTTTGAGATTATAAAGCTGAGGGTTGTTGACTTAGAAACTGGAAGTTTGGAATCAGAAAGGGGACGGACGCGTCTACTTTGGAGTGCAAAACCCCGGTTGCTGATCTCTTAACCACAGCTGTTTAATTCCCCTGGTCAGGAGTGGGCTGAGATGGCGTGTTTGCACCAGGTGAAGTATTGAGTTTTGACTAGTGCCATTGCGATGCGTGGTTCCAGTGGCTGTGGTCATTTGAGGTGTTTTGTTTGTGATGTGTGAGTGAGTTGAGGTACACATCCAAAGTAATCATTTGATGTATATATATCTTTCTGATCTCTTGCAGGACGTCCCAGCATGTTTGCTTGAGTCTTATCTCATATTATTTGCTGCTTGTTTATTCATCAGTATTATTCATGCATTATTATTGCTTGCAAATAAACATATATATATATATATATATATATGTATATACATATCCCCTTTTGTATTTGAATTATCTGCATTTGGCAACTGGGAAAGCCTTTTTGTCAGAAAGCATTGTGTAAAATAAAACCCCAAACCTTATTCTAAAAGAGAGTGCCCTTACATTCTGTAAAATAAAACCCTTTTTAGGTCTAGCCTGAGCAAGCGCATGCACTACTCTGCAAGACATTTAATTAGTGGCTTTTCAAAGTGCTGCCACAAGCTTTGCTTGGCCTCAAGCTTGCAGATATGCGCGCGTGTACACGTGCAGACGCAGTAGGGCTTACTGTAATGGCATTCCACACATTGCTCAATCATGGCTTTCCTTTCAAATGCTCCTCCCCCTCCCCCACCACAGAGGGCATCCAGTTCCTCCCGATGGCTGCTGCTGCTCCTGGATCCATCTGGCCACTTTCACTTTCATGGCCGCACGGCCGCGTCACTTTTTCCCCTCCCCGCGATCACTTTCACTTCCTTCCCCCTCTCCGCGATCACTTTCAATTCCACCCCCTCCCCGCGATCACTTTCGTGGCCACGCAGCCGGCCGCTCACTTTCAGGCCCCTGAGATGGACCTATTAGCTTTGCCAATGCTTTGTCCAAACCAGTTAAAAAACACATCCTGCACTACTATATTGGTGGTTAGAGAGAGGAGAGCTGAACCCAACGTCTGCTGTCTGCTCTCCTATGTAGTGTAGTTCCTAGTTTCCCACTAGGCCCTGCGCATTGGAATAACATAAACAGTAGTATCGACGTGGAACTGCAGATATTCCAGGCCTCCACTGACTATGCTAAACTTAATTGGGTTGTGTTACCAACTAGCTCAGAGGTCACTGGAAACTTTCTTCTCTGCATAGGAAGTGATCAGCTTCCTTGGCACAGACAAGAAGGGATTCAGTTTTCCAACAACCGTGCAACATGACAACTTTGCTCCTCAGATCAAGAGTCAATCTCTAGGGTCGTGTGAAACAATAGACATGTATTTCACTCAGTCAGTCTAGTGCAGTTTACTTTCACGAGATGTAGAGAATAGAGAGACGGGCGTTTGTCAATAAAGGGTTAACATTTATTGAACAGTCTTTCTTCTCGTACAAGAGAAATGTATTGCCACAATTGCAATAATTGTTATTATGAAAAGTACGTACAGTAAGATAAGGATTGCGAAATAGAACTGTAAAAGCATTGATATGGTTTCTTAGCCATACAATGGTTAAAAGTAATAAAACATATATACAGTCATATATACATTAGGCTAACATACTCAACTGGTGCTTCTAACTAAGCCTACCCCAGTGTGCCTGACCTAAGCCTAACACGTGAAAAGGGGAGTAAGTAAGTAGCTTTAAGTTAAGTTGGTTTTGCCAAGGTTTGTTTCAAGAATTCTCGTCTAAGGGTTTCGTCAGCACCATACCTCTGAATAGAATGATGGAGGATTGGTATCTCCTTCAGGGGTCTCTCTCGATATCCCAGTCACCCGCGAGGGTAAACCGGAAGCGCCGGGACTGGATTTCTCTGCACGAGAAAGGCAGCGGCTTCTCTTCAGCGCGTCGAGGAAGGAGGGGGGACAGCGTCCGCGGGCAGCTGGAATCTGCTGGATGTCTTCGCAGAGGGACGACTGTTCAGCTCCTTAAGCGTACTGCACCATAGTTCGCGCTTTAGCGGCGATAATGGTATCAGCAGCTTCACCACCACAGGATAGCAGGCTGCAGCGACAGAGTGCTAGATTTACCAACACGGGGTCTTGCAGCTCACAGCTTACAGCTCTCATTGCTTAAGGCAACGTTGGTAATATTTATACCTGACAGGTGCCGGGTTTGACGCAAGTTTGCTGGACATAAGACGTCAATTAAAGATGTCACTAGGAAGTGATAGTTATCAGTTGCTCATTAGAGTTCCATTACTAATCAAAACATAGCAAGCGGGGATTTCCAGGTTTGCTAAGTTTTTATCTTGTTGAAGAACTCGGAGTGTTATCTAGGAATATCAGATAGTGACTACTGCTCTGTCATTGCACTAATTGGTCGCAAAGGAAGTGGCAGAGAGAACTATGCTGGAATGTGGCTCTGTTCGTGTGAGGCCAGAGATGACTTTTCAGAAAATCGCACTTGAACGGTTATGCCAATATAGGGAATAAATGGATTTATAGCCGAATAGGGGCATAAGGTCACAGTATCGATCAGGAACCTAGATAAACACGCAACACCTACTGTGCTGAAGTTACTTTCCATCTTCCCATGGCACACACCATTCCTCGTCCGAGGTGCCAGAGTGCAGCTGCCCCTGTCTGTCTGTCCATCTTCCTGCACGAGAGGGCTCGCTTGAGCCATACTTTGCCTGAATGTGCCAGGCATGGTGTGTGGCTGCCAATGATGCAAGAGGCAACAGTAAAGGTAAGACCAAGGCTAAGGAAGAAGTTGCTTTTCTGGACAGTCGATGTCAAGCAGCAGCAAAGATAGCATTCCCGGAAGCTGCAGTATGGAGGGACGTGCTTGGTTTCAATGTGAATGCACACAGACTTAAATTATTCACAGCAGCAGATTTCTGCTCTGCTCTGCACTACACAATGCTTGCAAAATTAAACAAAACGATAGGAGCATATGTTCTCTGAAATGTCTCTACCTCGGACTCCCTCTGTATGACCTGGTCCAGTGCTTTCTCTTCATTTGGCATCCATTGGAAAGAGAAGAGGATGAAATTTGCGAGGGTTCTTGTGATGTGAACTGATTTGCTGCATATGTGAAACCCGCCTTCACAGGCGGCCCTGGTGGCGGCAGTCAGAGCAGCCCCGCGGAGGCGCATCACTGGGGTGAGATGAGGAGGAGAGCTATGAAAAGAATCTTAAATCCAGATATGAATTCAAGGGGTTTTGCGGTCACACGAGTGGCGAGCACCCACTTCCAACAACTGCTCCGCAGCCCGCTGTTTCAGGGAGGCATGTACGATTGCGTGCAAAGTTACTGGTTCTCATATTTTCCACCGTCGCTGAGGGGTGGGTGTGTCATTGCCACCAGAATGGGGGATAACTGAAAAGAGGCAAAGTTCTAGAGACCTAATACTTTCTTTCTGTGTTATACTCATACCGTGAAGTTAACTACAAGACAACCCAGTAACGCGAAAGGCGTCAGTACTGTTTTCATTAGTTTACAAACACAAACCATCGCAGGAAAAGAAAGAACATATTCTCAGTAATTGGTGTAAGGTACAATTTTTTTCCTCTTCATTAAAAAACGACTGCCTAAAGCCCCTGATGGTGCGTGTTGTGTGTTTGTGCAGGCACTTGTTGCTGTGTGTCTCTTTTTTATGCAGTTGCACTTTTCAAAGTAGTTACACTCAGTGGTCGAAGTGGGGAAAAAAAAGTAGGGGAACTGTGGGTGGAGAATCAGGGGGCGGGAACAACCGAAGATTGAATCAGTGGGCGGAGTCAGGGGTGTGGCTAGAAATAGCAAAGCATACCAATTTTTAGTACGTTTAGCATTTCACTGACCAGTTACAGCTTATAACGTTATTTAATTAAAAGAATGGATATGTTTATTTGAGGTTTAATTCAGGAAAAAGCAAACACTCATAGGGAATACAGGTTTATGTAAAGCATGTGAAATATAAGCAGGAACAACATGTTACCTTAATGCTTTTACTCTCATTGTTCAGAAATCCATGATTATTTTTTGTCTCAAACATTGAGGTCATGCATGCAGGGCTCCTCCTATACACATATGTTAAGCAGGGCTCAGAAGAGAAAGGGACTCTTCATGAGAATCTAGACTCACAGAAACCCACAAAGGCTCCTTCATATTCATGTCAGCCAGCTGGCTGCTCAATCATAATATAGTAAAAAGAACAACTGGTGGACAGAATGCAGAGCAATATCATACATTCACCCCAGTGCAGAGAGATGGGCCTAAATCCATTGTTTATTTGCTCACATGCGATTTCAGTTTGGACCCAGCCATATCCAAATCAGTCTTGATCCTGTGCCCAATGAGAACAGTGTAGCCCGAACTGCCAGGCCAGGTCCTCCCTGGACTGGAAACAAGCATCCTAGGACCGGTTTCGGGCTTTCAGCCCTCATCAGCCAGGATAGCTTGATTCCATTGGCATGGAGAGCACAGGACTCACGTCTGAGCATACCCGTCCCACTCGGGGTGACAAATGCAAAAAGAACAATTGATGGACAGAATGCAGAACAAGGTCATACATTCACCCCAGTTCAGAGATCGGGGCTTAAATCCATCGTTTTTTGCTCACCATGCCATTCCAGTTTAGACCCAGCCATATGCAAATCAGTCTTGATCCTGCGCCCAATGTGAACAGTCCAGCCCGAACTGCCAGGCCA
Source organism: Lissotriton vulgaris (assembly GCF_964263255.1). NCBI lineage: Eukaryota > Metazoa > Chordata > Amphibia > Caudata > Salamandridae > Lissotriton > Lissotriton vulgaris. Next base: position 527,338,075 of record NC_141691.1, on the reverse strand, counting down.
TATGTATTCAAGTGTCCTTTCATTCGGGAAGTGAACACAAAGCAGTACCCACTGAACTATACACATAACATATTGCTCTTTGATATGCATGGTACATGTTCTTTGCAGCAGGCTTATTACCCCTCTGCACTACCTTGGATGAGTAAAATAGCCACTAGACAAAACATGCTCCCATCTCCCTCCAGCAGGTACATTGATCACCAAAGTTCTCTTGGCACTTGTATTGTTGACCGAAACCTGCTGAATATACAAATAACTTTGCAGTGTTTTTAAAACTCCTACACTTGTACAAAACCGGTCCCCCCAAACTAAACTGGCCCCCTACCCTTCCAGTCGCCCTGGGAAACGCCTACTCCTGCCCTTTCACTGCTCCTGTCCAGTCAGTACTCCTGCTCATGCTCGATCAACACTCCTGCTTCGTCAATTCCCCCGACCCCCCCCTTCTCCTGGCCCGTCACTTCTACTGGCCCGTCACTTCTCCTTCCCGTCACTGCTCCTGCCCTGTTCACCGCTCCTGCCCTGTTCACCGCTCCTGCCCTGTTAACCGCTCCTGCCCTGTTAACCGCTCCTGCCCCGCTCACCGCTCCTGCCCTGTTCACCGCTCCTGCCCCGCTCACCGCTCCTGCCCCGTCACCTCTCCTGCCCCGTCACCTCTCCTGCCCCGTCACCTCTCCTGCCCCGTCACCTCTCCTGCCCCGTCACCTCTCCTGCCCATCACCTCACCTGCCCGTCACATCCCCTGCCTGTCATGTCACCTGCCTGTCACTTCTTGTGCCCGGTCACCTCTCCTGCCCTGTTCCCTCTCCTTCCACGTCTCCTCTCCTGCCCTGTCGCCTCTCCTGCCCCATCACTGCTCCTGCCCCATCACTGCTCCTGCCCTGTTCACTGCTCCTGCCCCGTTCACTGCTCCTGCCCCGTTCACTGCTCCTGCCCCGTTCACTGCTCCTGCCCAGTTCACCGCTCCTGTCCTTTCACCGCTCCTGTCCTTTCACCGCGCTCCTGTCCTTTCACCGCTCCTGTCCTTTCACCGCTCACATCCGGTTACTGCTCTAGCTCATGCCCCGTCACCTCTCCTGCCTCGTCACCTCTCCTGCCTCGTCACCTCTCCTGCCCCGTCACCTCTCCTGCCCCGTCACCTCTCCTGCCCCATCACCTCTCCTGCCCCGTCACCTCTCCTGCCCCGTCACCTCACCTGCCCATCACCTCTCCTGCCCATCATGTCACCTGCCTGTCATGTCACCTGCCCAGTCACCTCTCCTGCCCTGTTGCCTCTCCTTCCACGTCTCCTCTCCTGCCCTGTCGCCTCTCCTGCCCCATCACTGCTCCTGCTCCGACACTGCTCCTGCCCCCTTCACTGCTCCTGCCCCGTTTGCTGCTCCTGCCCCGTTCGCACCTCCTGCCTCGTTCACTGCTCCTGCCTCGTTCACTGCTCCTGTCCTTTCATTGCTCCTGTCCTTTCTCCGCTCCTGTCTTTTCACCGCTCACACCCGGTTACTGCTCTAGCTCATGCCCCGTCACCTCTTCTGCCCCGTCACCTCTCCTGCCCCGTCACCTCTCCTGCCCGTCACCTCTCCTGCCCGTCACCTCTCCTGCCCCGTCACCTCTCCTGCCCCGTCACCTCTTCTGCCCCGTCACCTCTCCTGCCCCATCACCTCTCCTGCCCATCCCATCACCTGCCCATCCCATCACCTGCCTGTCATGTCACCTGCCCGTCACTTCTTGTGCCCGGTCACCTCTCCTGCCCTGTTGCCTCTCCTTCCACGTCTCCTCTCCTGCCCTGTCACTTCTCCTGCCCTGTCGCTGCTCCTGCCCTATCACTGCTCCTGCCCCGTTCACTGCTCCTGCCCCGTTCACTGCTCCTGCCCCGTTTACTGCTCCTGCCCCGTTCACTGCTCCTGCCCCGTTCATTTCTGCTGCCCCGTTCATTTCTGCTGCCCCGTTCACTGCTCCTGCCCCGTTCACTGGTCCTGCCCCGTTCACTTCTCCTGTCCTTTCACCGCTGCTGTCCTTTCACCGCTCACACCCGGTTACTGCTCTAGCTCAAGCCCCGTCACCTCTCCTGCCCCGTCACCTCTCCTGCCCCGTCACCTCACCTGCCTGTCACCTCACCTGCCTGTCATGTCACCTGCCCGTCACTTCTTGTGCCCGGTCACCTCTCCTGCCCTATTGCCTCTCCTGCCCTATTGCCTCTCCTTCCACGTCTCCTCTCCTGCCCTGTCACCTCTCCTGTCACCTCTCCTGCCCCATCACTGCTCCTGCCCCATCACTGCCCCTGCCCCATCACTGCTCCTGCCCTTCATCATCCCCATAAGGTCACTAATCATAGACTTCAGAACATTGGAATATTTTCTTAAATCACTAACAGACTTCTAAATACTGGGGTCAAACGCCGGGGCTGTCATTGCTTGGGAAAAGATTTGTCTGCACAGATGCCGTCATTATCAATGGGGCTTTGCAGGGGGGCGAATCTGTTAGTACATGCAATTATTAAATCTGCCAAATCATGTGCACATGGGTCAGGAGGTGGTGTAAATACTGCTTCCAAATATGAGCTTACTCGTTTGGTTATGGGTGCAAAACCACTCTTGCTCTTGGGTTTCTCAAACATCTTTGGAATGGTGTGTGTTACACCGGGGCCTGTATGGAGAGGACAACTGTCAACAGAACTAGAAGTGGCGTGAAAACGGCCCTGGTGCACCTCCGGGCCGAGATTGCCGGGAAACAGTCTGGTAGGCATTGATGAACGTTGCTTCAGCAGGTAAACACTGTGAATATCACTGCCACAAAACCCAACTAATAGCAGCTTTAAATTGGCATGTAAACTTGCTGGCAGCGTCCTCACAAATGAGGTGTGATCACGGGCTCACAGCAGCCGCAGGGCCATCAGAGTAGCCGTTTTCACACTATGCTACACTGATGGCCCTTTCAGTCTCACTTTGCAGGCCCATTAGACCCAGCGGGGAAGGGGAGGAGGCCGGGCGCAGTGCAGAGGCCTTCTGAATATTCACGTTGCACCACTCATGCGTGAAAAAGAAAAAAAGGTGTACTTTAAAGTATGGCAATTTTACAGTCCCCGGTAGCTCTTTCAAAACTAAGAAGTAGGGGAACGGACTAACATAATTTTAAGAAGTAAGGGCACGCCGTGCCCTTCCGTCCCCGCCCACTTCTAACGCTGGTTACACTTACCTCGCATTTCTCTGCATTAGTGCATGCGCTGTTTAAAGCATAGCTTGTAAAGAGTGAGCAGTGGTTGCCGCTGTTTCCGAACTGTGCTGTCAGCAGCGCATGCGATAACTCAGAGAAATTCCGAGATAAACGTATGCACTTTAGAAAGTGAACGTGTATGACAAGGACGCAGCTGTACCCTGGGCAAAAGCATACATTCAAGATGCGCGACTTAAGTGGCGGCTAAGGGAGCTTTACATTCGGAGAAAGAAAAGTAAACTCGACACTCCACGTTAAAAGAACAAGTACCAATTTTCCCCAAAAAGCCTGACATTTGACCATCTTTGAAAACGTAGCAAATGTGACCAGATAAAAACAAAATGTAAAAGCATTTTATTGCTCACTTACTTTCTGAATTCCAGCATGTTTATTTTGGGAGTACTGCATCACCCCTACTTCCAGCGTCTGTGCCTTTTTGTGATAAAACCTACTTTTCAACCTTTGAATCTCTAAAGAGGGTGGCATTTAGTGGTTTTGAAGGCTGGTTCTCATTGAAATCAATTGTGAAAAAAATTAATTGAGAGAATGATGGTTTTCAGGGCAGATAATGCAGTACAAGTCTATTGGAGGCATTTTGCTTATTTGGAGGGCAAATGAGGGTGGCGCACTCCAAATAAGGGTGAGCGGAGAAGTTTGAAAATAATAAACAAATGAGACTGCCTGTAAGAAAGGGTATTTCTGTTGACTAAATCCCTATACCCTCGGGCAGCTTTAAACTGATTGATACAGCTGATTTCCAGCAGGAAGAACTGATAGAGAGATCTCTGCCTCCATTAAACACATCATTCAACTTCTCAGCATGCTGCACAGCAGCCACACTTCTCTACAGCACAGCTTAGAAACATTGGCAAAGTGAATAGCTCTACCTAAACACTTATAAGGCCCCCACAATGCATAGCCAATAGGTCTCGCCTTTGGGACATTATAAGTGTTTAGTTATCCAGCACAATATCCTTCATTAAACAACATCAAGTGTTGCATGGCTAATCACTTATAAGATCCCAAAAGCGAGACCGATTGGCTATGCCAATGCTTGTTTAAAGGTGTTGTGTGTTTTGTGTTAAAGTCTTTTGCTTTTCCGGGTGTTGAGCCATCCTATGGGACCTATATTATCTGAGAGGCGAAAGCAAGACAACTGTATACACTGCAAGCCTGTTCTGGGCTAATGACAAAACAAATAGCAATACATCTGAAAGTTGGGTCTGCAGAGGGTTGAGGTGATGGACCCCACACCAGGCCACAAACCTTTCTGAACACTTTTGCGTAGGTGCTATTTATGACCAAGAGTCTGACTGCAAGAATGGCATCTACCACTTCAGATGGTAAGTAAAAAAATACAACAAGTGCCTCTCAGTCTTCCTGCATAGATTGAGAAGATTCTGGTGTTGGACCGGCCCTGTTCCTGACAATCGAGGTCCCTTTTGAGTGGATGAGAGGGCAAATGCTCAGGCTCAGGGTCTCTGGGTACAACACCCTCCTGGCCAAGTCCAGGCAGTTAAAATAACTTGGGCTTGGACTGCCTTGGCCATGCAAAAGAAATTGAGGCATGAGAGGTGGTAGAAATGAGATATCTAATTGGCAGTGGTTTGAATTGCACTCTGTCTAAGTAAGGACCCTCACTCTGGCCAAAGTAAGGGTGTCACACAGCTAAGATAAACCCTGCTCACCCGCTTGGCACGAGCAGTGAGGCTTATCCCAGAGGCAATGTGTATAGCTTTTGTACACACACACACAGAAACACAGTGGAAACACTACACAAGGAGTCCACACCAGTTTAGAAACATAGCCCATATTTATCTGAATAAAACAAGACCAACACAACACAATTCCTCCAGACACAAGTCAAGAATATCACTTTTCAAAGATTGAGCAAGTTTAGTCCATAGAATTGAATCCATCAATGGATGCATTTCTTTTAGCCAAAAGTACCTTAGATGCGTCACAAATCAAAGATGATGCAGGCACAGGGGAAGTGAGGTGCTGGAAAAGCAAAGTGATGCATCAGCTTCTTACTTCACTGGGGAAGTGATGGATCGGTTCCTTACTGACAGGGGAGGTGATGCGTTGGTTCCTTACTGGCAGGGGAGGTGATGCGTCAGTTCCTTACTGGAAGGGGAGGTGATGCTTCGGTTTACGTACACATGGCCTCGGTTCCATGGTGCAGTGTCGATGAACAATCCGCGCCCAGGGACGATGCGTTGAAAATCCAGACATGCTGTGTCGATGCGACAGCGGTGAAGCCGGCGCTGCATCGATTTCCCAGTTGCACAGCAGTTGCTGCGTCAATCTTTTGCAGCGATGCATCAATATACATGTGCTGAGAGTTGACGCATGGAGTTTCTCCTTAAGATCACCAGATTCCACTTCCATGAACCCAGGAATTGGATTTGGCACCATGTGGCATGTCAGGACTCTCAGTAGAAGAGCCCAGGCACTGGCAGGTAAAGTCTTTGATGGCCCTGAGACTTAACAGAAGGGAAGCACACACGCCCTTGGAGAATCTTGGAAGCAGGATTTAGAAAGCAAAGTCTAGTCCTTTCACTCCCAGGACAGAAGCAGCAGGCCTGCACAACAAAGAAACAGGCAGAGTGGCAGTCCCTCCTACAGCATCCAACTCTTCTTCCTAGCAGAATGTCCTCAGTCCCAGAAGTGTACCGATTTTGGGGTGTCATAGGTCCATTACTGATACTCAAACTTCAAGAGAGAGTCTTTGTAGTGCACAAGACCATGCCTTTCCCTGTCCCGGCTCCAAATACACAACAGAGGGGTGGAGACTGCTTTATGTGAGGACAGGCATTGCCCTCCCTATTCAGGTGTCAGTGACAAATCCTACCACCACTCCAGCTCAGGAAGGCCCATCAGCCTGGTGATGGCCCATCATGATATGCAAGGCAAACCTCACCTAAGGTTGGTTGGCATAACCTTTGGGACGAAAAAATGATATACATTTCCATATTTTAATAATTGTTTTAGTGCCTGACCTAGTCCTGTTCCTGAGGAGAACCCTAAAGAAATGTATGGTTCCGAAACGCATCGACCTGATCCAGCTAGCTCCGGTTTCTACTTAACCACAGAGTAACACAGTGCACAAACAGGGGACTGTGGAACCCTGCTAGGTGGTGGGCTACCAAAAAGATCCTCTGCTATTCCAGCCACCTGAAGAGACAAAGTCTCCGGACACTGGTTCCCGAACCCCAAACCACTCCCTGCTTGTTGCAGTACCACATGGCAGTAGCATTGTCCATTAGAACCTACCAGCCTTCCCTGGACCATCGGTAGAAAGGTTGTTGGCACCAGGAAGACCACTCCAAACTCAAAAGGATGATGTGAAGATGGCTCTCCACTGCAGACCAGAAGCCCCTGCTCTCCACCTTCTCCAGATGGCTCCCAAACCAAGTAATGATGCATTTGTTACTAGTGTGACATGAAAGTGGAGAAGAGAGGGTAGCCTGACAATTGTCAGGCAGGTGTTAGTCTGCCACCACATGAGGTCCAGAGCCATCTCTAAGGAGATCTGGAAAGAGTCAGAGAAGCGATCCCAGTGTTGGGCACATTTAAACTTTGCCATTGCAGCGTCTACATGTGCCTTCTGGGGTACATATGAGGAGAATTCAGGAGGCCAGAAGCCCAAAAATCCTAAGACCCATCCTCACTGAGACCCAAGACTGAACCCGAAATCTTGGAATGATATTCTGAATGTCCTGGACTTACTCTAGTGGTGATAAGGCCGTGAACGCTATTGTGTCCAGGATAGTTCCTTTGAATGGAGTCCCCAGTGTAGGGCCCAGGTGGCACTTCAGCTCATGGATTTAAAACCTCAATGAGATCAAGAGGCCAGCCTGTATCTAGAGGTGGTCATTGACTGACTGTGACGTGCCCCCCTAGAGTAAACAGTCAACCAGGTTTGGGACTACAATAATGCCTAACCTATGAAAATGAGCTGCAATCAGAATCACCACTTTTGCGAAAAACCTAATGGTAAGGCCAAAATACAGCACAGCAAATTGGAAGTGCTCCGACCACACTGTGAACAACAAATAGCCTCTGTGGGACTGGAGCACTGGTATATGAAAATATGTATCCTGCAAGTCCAGGGACACCCCCAGTCCCCTGGATCCACAGCAGAGAGGATCTGAGCCAGGGTGAGCATTTTAAAATTGTCCTTCAGGAAAGCATCAATGAACTGAGGTCAAGTATAGGTCTAAGGTATCTATCCTTCTTCAGCATGAAGTTGTAGCATGAATTCGCACCTCTTGCCAGTCCCCGAGTCTGGCACTCACGCGATGGAGCCTTTGGCCAGCAGGTTATTAACTTCTTATATTAGGATAGAGGCATAGTTTGCTCTGCTGTGTGGGGATTAAGAGGTGAGTACAAAATGAAAGGGAGGAAATATCATATACTGACCCCTACCGGTTGGTAGTGGGCTTTAGAAGGCAAATCAAAGCAACCTGAAAACTTCTGCAGCTGGGGAGGAAGAGTAGGCAGACCGTTGTTTCTACTGGTGCGTATGGCTTCAGCGCACTCTGCCCTGAATGAGCTTGAATGAGCCGGGTTTGCTGCTACACCGGCTGGGAAGGCTGATGCTGCTGGTAAGTTAGGCCTCTAGAATAGCCCCTAAAGTTTCTATATTGCTAGTGGAATTGTCTGGCTATGGACGATAGCCCCAAAGATTGAGCTGAGGCATGACTATTTCGTGCTAAGTCCGCCTTGTCTCAAACAGTCTAGATTCTTCTTGCATCAAAATAGTGGCACGATGCTCCGGAAATGGCTCTAGTGTGCAGAATAATAAGAGGTGGTGACGGAATAAAAGGCAAAGCTCAGCCCTTTTGAAAAAGCAACAAAACCCATCAGTATGGAGTAATGGATCCCCCCCCCCCCCCCCCCTAGTCTTATCCCTCACCCCCTACTTGATGGTTATGAGTCTGGATGGACAAATTAAAGTGGTTTAGGAAATACTGTAGCTGGAGAGGAAGAGCTGAAGGATTCCACCTTGCCCACTGCCCTGAAAGGCCTGAGTTTGCTGCTGCACCGGATGGGAAGATTGATGCTGCTGGAAAGCTAGCCTCTGGAATTGTCCCTAAAGTTTCTATATTGCAGGTAGAATTATCTAGCTAGGCACAATAGCCCCAAAGAGCAAACTGTATTGTGACTTCTTTGAATCACTCAAGCGATGTCAGCCTCTTCTCAGAATAGTCTAGATACATCATATTGAATATCCATAAGGAACGCTTGGACATCCCTTAAAAACATGGTTGATAGCATCAAGGTGTGCCTTCTAAATACTAATCCGATTCCTATTAGCATGGCCTTTGTTGGTAGTGTCCAGGCCTGCAGTCAAACATCATTTGTTATGTTCTGTTCGTCTTTGACTGTTGGGTCAGAGACGCCCTGAGCTCCGCTGGACAGCCTGCAAGATCTTGTTGGTCATGTCCCATAAGGTGTTGGTGCCCAGCACATTGAAAGATCATAAAGCTAGGTTGGCTAAGGAAAACATTTTCCTGCTAAAGGCATTGTTATGTTTCGACTAAGTATCCAGGGGTTTTGAAGGAAAAGTATTTGACTAGACTTTACTTGTGGTTGTCTACAGCACACGGTTTTCAGGCTTTGGGGGTTTCTTCAAAAGGCTAGGAGTTGCGGAGGGTGCAGGGGGGTTGGTCTGCACAGTCTGGGCACATGTCAGCTGACCAGAGGAGCTAAGCAGGGCTTAGACCAAATGGGCATGAAAGTATCCAGAAAGGCTTCTTTAAATGATAATAGTGGTGCAGCTGAAGCAGGTCCTGGTTGAAGAAGTTCAGTCAATAAGTTGGCTCTGGGTTCCAGGGTAGGCGATTGCAAATCTAACACGTCTGCTGCTGGTTTCACTGCTATAGTGAAAGATGCATTTTCTCTCATTCATAGACCTGATGGTGAGTCCAGTCTATCTCTGGTGTGTTATCTAGGCCACTGGCTTCTTGCCCTTAATCAGTGCAATGAGAGGAGTGCAATTGTCGGTCTCTTCTTCGCAATCAGTGTTGTGATGAATGTTCAAATAGGCTGAATAGGTCCTCTTGCCTATGAAGGGTTGGCAGTGAGGGAGAGGCCGATGCGGAGGCTGAAGGTCTAGCTGTCCAACCACTGGTGGTATCTTAGTTTTTATAACCACCAACTTATGCTTGGCATAGGCTAACGTCATTGAAGGTTCAGAGACTGCTACCACAATTGGATTGGTTACCAGCATTAACGGAATCAATATGGAAAATTTGCAGCACAGTCTCTTGAAGGCAGATATTTGCTGTGGGCGCTGACCATGGGCCGGGTATTTCAGGGCGCGCCAGAAGCAAATGTGGGACCAGCTCGAAATCTAAGGCTGCTGAACCCTTCAAGTCTCGGCCTTTGTAACTTCTAGCCAAAATTCGAGTGGCAGAGTAAGGTTGAGTCCCCCTTGGCGTTCTTGCACTTACAGTGCATTATCAATGTCAACATACTTCAAGCAGATATGGAAATTTGAGCAAGACTGACCTCATGACCATGACATAGGATGGCCCCAAGATTTGGAGTGGGAGCAGGATCTGCTTCCATTGTGACCTCTTCTTATGCTTGGCTAGGTTGAGCTTCCCTCCTGCTCCCAGGTCACTTATTAGTACATGAGGCACATTTACCGCACAACTTTAAGTTGTGCCCGGAGCCCAAGCACCTGAGGCACACATCATGTGGGTCAGTGACTGACATCTGCTTCTTGCAGTCATGGTGCAGCTTGAATCTTGTAGATTTTGGGGGAAGACATTGTTGCTACCTGGTACAGCGCCTAGATAATTTTGATTAACTGTACGACTATATGATTCCAACCTCTGTAATTCCTCAATTGAATCACCCCACTTTTAATGTGAGGAAACTTCAGTTGGAAGTATTCCTAGAGAAAACATTTTGCTGCCTTCATTAATTACAGACTGTTAAAAGGCAGACCTGGGTTTTTCTTTGATATGGTCTGGTCCTGAAAATGCTATTGCTCCTACCTGTTAGAGATCCATTTTATGGTCAAGACAGATAATCACTGTACAAGTGGCTAATTGTGGTGAAGGGTGGCTGCTCAAAGCTTCAGATGTTGTCCATTTCCCTGCAGTAATCGGATCTTACACCATGGAGCACGAGTCAAGATTGTCAAATGGGAAAGTGGGCAGAAGTTCTCAAAGGTTTTTGAAATCAGATGACAGGGATTCTTTTGGACAGAAGTAGTCCCTATCGGGGCTATTCAAAAAGATACATTTACACATGTACATTTATTCTTTCACTTTGTAATTCGTACACTTTGTAATTTTGGCTATTCAGTATATACGAGTGCATATTTACTGCACAGTGTAGACTTGCATGTCTCCACGCCCTGATCTTAGGCGGTGGTGCCTAATTTGCAAGTGTAAAGTTACTACCAGTAATGTTTCCCACCTAGGTGGAGATCTCTGGAGTCGGGCTTAGATCCTCCTCTGGTAAAATATAGAGGACAGCAACAGGGGAATTTATATATTTATTTTAAATGTGAAACAAAATACAAATTCCAAAGCACTATTAACTTAACTTAGAAATAAATATTTAATTTGCATATATGAAATTAAAGCAAAATAGTTTTTTTAAGAGTAAATCAAATCTAAGAGGTGTTTCAACAGAGCATCTCCTAAACTCAAGTATTTAAAAGTGCATTCATATGTGATAATATAGCAAAAGAAGGCTCTGCAAAAATAAAAATTGCATAGGGTCACAAAATTTGGACAAGCAGGGAAGCCGAATTAATTCCATCAGCGACAGCTCCTCCCCTTTGGCGGAAGAGCGTCCTCACCCCTGCCAGCAGTCGAAAAATGAAAACTAAAACGATAATGATCCTGTCTTGTTTTATCGTTTTATTATTTCCATAACGTTACCTAGGGGATTGGACCATGGAGATGACAGGCAGAGAGGGAGTTATAGATGCACTGGCTGTCAGCGCGCATGAGGGTTTGGCCAGCTGTCTCAGGCCGGCCAAACCCTTATGCGCACTGAAGCTCTCTCCAACCCAGCTGCATTGCTCTCATAGGTTAACATTGGGAATCCCGTAATACACTTTAAAAAAAAATCTTTTTATTAGAACATAACAGCTCCATCACAAAGCACATCAGATAGCACTGGAAGTTCATTGGCAAATTTCACTTTACAGTCACATAATACCCCTCGGTGTGATCCATTCTGGCCTACCCCCCCCCCAGCACACCCCCTATCGACCTTAGCATTCTGTATCTAGCCACCCATAACCCCCCGTTCTAGGCCCCCCTCCCTCATTGTGGACCCCTCCCCTTCCCCTGTTCCCCCCCCCTTACATCGTGGCCATTGAATGTACACAAAACATGCCAGCTAGAGGGGGATTTCCGTCAATAGACATCTCTTATCCCAGTTCTGATCCGTCTAGGGTATTTAACCATTCCCCCCTGTATCGTCTACATGCTAGCCATATCTTCTCCCATTTCTTGGGGCAGCCCGACTGCTATAAATAACCTTCTCCGCCCTCTGGCACCAATCCAGGTCCCGTTCCCATTCCTCCACCGTTGGTAACAGGTCACTCCCCCAGAGCCGGGCTATGTTCCTCTTGGCCACCATGCTTGCGAGGGCTAACCATGTCTTATCCCACTTTGGCCAGGTAACATCACTTGTCACCCCCAGGACGTGCCATCGGGCCTCCAGCGGCACCTCTGCTCCGATCACTTCTTCCATGATACCTTTCAGTCTGACCCAGTATGCGCGGATTTTGGTGCAATCCCATAAGATGTGGAAGAAGGTGCTCTCCTCCCCGCAACCCCTTAAGCAGAATTGCGAAGCCGCAAACCCCATCCTATATTGCACCGTTCGAGGGGTGTATGATCTATGGAGGATACGCAGCTGGATCAGTCTGAACCTAGCAAGGATCGCTACCTCTCTGGGGCACTGCAAGGCCTCGTTCCAGTCATCATCCTCTAATAAACCTAGATCTGACTCCCATTTTTCCCTCAGTGGCCCCAGTGGGTCCGGAAGATTATTAATGAGCTTTTTGGAGGCAAGGGAGATAGATGTATCTATCATAAGGTCTAACAGCAGCCGATCATCAAGTGGGGCATACTCAGGCAGTTCCCTCTGCGTCAGGTGTGTATGTAGGGCATGTTTGAGTTGTTTGTAATGTAGGAATCCACCGTCACCCATGAAGAATTCCGTCTGTAGGGTCGCAAATTCCACCATTTTCCCCCTCTTCCACACGTCCCCCAACACGTCTATGCCTATCAGACTCCATTGGCGCAGGTCTCGTAGTTTCACAACTTCCCGGAGGAAGTCACCTGTCCACAAAGGAGTGTGGTCCATAAGCTTCGCCGCCCACCCCAGCAACTTCGTCGCCCGTTTCCACACCCCTACCACCACCGCTGTCTGGGGTGGCAAGGCCTGGCTGTGTCTGGCTTTGGAGTATAGAGCTGCCAGGTAGGATTCCCCTCCCAGGGCCATTCGGTCTACCCGATATGCGGGTTCCTCTAGTGGGGCAAACACCCAACCATTAATATTGATCAGTTACGTCGCCCAGTAGTATAAGCGGATGTCAGGCATATGGTCCCCGTTGCAATTTGTTTAGAGCTATTCTCGGGCACCCTCCAGACCATAATAAGGAGCGTTGCTCCGATTCCACAGTTTTAAAAATGTGCTCCGGGATCGGGAAGGGCAAGCTTTGTAGAACATAGATTAACCGAGGTAGGGCCATTATTTTGAATAAAACGGCACGTTCCATTAGGGAGAGCGGGAGGGTCCTCCAGTGTACCACGTCACTGTGAAGCCGCACCAATTGTGCCTGTTCATTTAAACGGAGAAACTCAGTGTCAAATGGTGTGACCCATATTCCCAGGTATCGGGACTCTTCGCGCCAAACCAGGCTCCTGCAGTCATCCATTATTCGTGGCTGAGGTCCCGCCAGAACATAGCCCAGGGACTTGCTCCAGTTGATGCAATACCCGGAGTATTCCCCAAATGTGCACAAAATGACCATTAGTCTTTGTATGGACTCAGACGGTCGCTGGACATACATCAAGATGTCATCGGCATATAACGATATGCGCTCCTCCCATCCTCCCCCCAAGTCCATGCACCATACTCCAGGGTCCGTTTGAACCCAATGAGCCAGTGGCTCCAGCGCTAGGGCAAAGAGGGTTGGGAAAAGGGGACAGCCCTGCCTTGTGCCGCGCCCCAGTTGGAACTCCTGTGACATAGCTTCATTAACCCGGACCCTCCCAGTGGCTCTGTGTATAGCAATTTCACCCATGCGCAGAAGTTGTCGCTAAAGCCTAGCTTCTCCAAGACTGCGTATATGTACGGCCATTCAATGCTATCAAAGGCCATATGGGCATCCAGAGACAGCAACGCCGCCGGCACTCCCGGGCGCCTACCTACTGCCTGCAGGACTCCAAACAGGCGTCGCAGATTGAGTTGCGTGCTCCTGTGGGGCATAAAGCCCGACTAGTCCGGATGAACCAGTGATTGCACAACCGCTCCCAGCCATGTGGCTAGAATCTTCCCAAGGTTCTTCGTCTCATAGTTAAGGAGGGATATGGATCTGTATGTGCTGCATTCCCCCTGTGGCTTTCCGGCCTCATGGATCACCACGATCGTCGCCAGCCGCAAATCCCTCGGAAGCCGCCCAGGCTCCTGCGCCTCGAGGAACATATTGCACATGTGTGGTGCTGTGCGACTTGCCACACAACGAACGCCTCTGCTGGGAACCCATTGGGTCCCGGGGTCTTTCCCGCCTGCAGGTCCCCCATGGACTCCTCCACTTCTTTGACTGTGATATCAGCTTCCAGAATATCTCTGTCAGCAGGGTTCAATATGGGCAGCTGCAAGGGGGCTAGGAAATCACAGCACTCCCGCTCTTCCTTAGCAGTTTGAGATCGGTAGACCTCCTCATAATAGTGCGCAAAGTCTTCCGCTATCGCCACGCTCGTGGAGCTCACCATCCCGTCCGGACGCTCTATCCCCGGGTACCCAGTTGCGCTCCTGGTCTCTCTTCTCCAGCCAAGCAATCATTTTATTTGCCTTATCCCCCAGGTCGTACACCCGCCGCTGGGTAGCAAGTGCATGGGAGCGTGTCTGTTCTGTTAGGACATCCCTTAATTCTTTGCTCAGGAGGCGCGCCTTGTGCTGTCTGTCCTGCTCCTGGGTAAGACCCATCTAACCCTCCAGAGCATGAAGCTCCGATTATAATTTCTAAACCTGGGCATGTTTTTCTTTGCATCTTCTTCCAACCTCAGCCTGCACAAAGTCCCTGGCCACCATCTTGTAAGCCTCCAAGACTATCCCGGGGGAGCTCACAGAGCCTACATTGTCCTCGAAATATTGATCTACCCTTTCCCGGAACTTCTCCTGAAACTCCTGATCTTTAAATAAAAAGGTATTGACCTGAGGGGGAATACTCCAATCCCGCCTAGGACCTACCAACTGAACCCCCACGGGTGAATGATCAGATATCCCTCTAGCTTTATCCATCCCTAAAGAGGCCCATGTAGTCCGACCGCATGAATATGTAATCGATCATGGAGCCTGATCTATGGGCAGCAGAGACATGCGTATACTGTCTAAACTGAAAGTTGTATGCTCTCCCGAGGTCCACCAAACCCAGTGCATGTGCAAAGTCGCTAAGGTGGTTCGCCCCTCCCCATGCCAGCTGAGTCGGTGACCGGTCTAGATCCCTTGCCATCACATATTTCATATCCCCTCCAAGGATCAGTGTCCCAGTGGGCATTTCCAGCAACAGTTTTCCAATATCGGGGAGAGTGGCAGTGTGAAGCTTCGGAGGAATGTAAAGTGAGCACAGGTTCAGAGTGCGACCCTCCCATTGTACAGATAACGCCGCGTAGCGTCCTAACGGATCCAACCAACACCGCCCCAGGACGAGCGGCAGGGAATTTTTGACAAGGATCCCCACTCCCCTGGAGCCCGTAGTGAAACCCGCGTGGGCACATATGGTGTAGCCAAATCTGTCTAGGTCCTTACAGTGGTTCCCCAACAAGTGCGTCTCCTGTAGGAGGACAACATCAGAGGCATGCCTGCGAAGGTATTGAAGCACTACAGTGCGTTTCATCCTATTTTGCAGTCCGTTTACATTCCAGGATAATATATCAATGCGGTGGGTCATTGTTGTTTGTATCCCAGTCATCGGTCCTGCCAAGTATGAGAGTTGGTAGCCAAATTTCCCCTCCTCCCACCTCCCTCCCGCCAGCTGATAGTGCCAATGGAGTCAAAACACATACATCATACAAAAACAAGCATTTAGAACTAGAACAAAACCCCCTCCTCCTCCTCCCCCCCCCCCATCTCCATCCCCCTCCCGCTACCCTGCTACGCTGGCCAACAGCACCAGACGTCCCCAACAAGCAGAGCGCCTGTAGCCCTTGAAACGAAAAACTCAGGGGGCAAGTGCTACAACCAATATTGATTCGTCAAGCCCAAGAAAAGGGAGAGAAACTAATGGCTGAAATTGATGCCCTAATAATAGAAATAAATGGATTAGAACCTAAAGATCTCATTGAAAAGAATTTTGCCATCTTAAAAAGAGTCATGGATAAACACCAAATTTACTTAAAGGATAAAAAACTAAAAAAGATAAGGAGGGACGACAGAGATTACAGAGACGGACGTATCTACACGTTCGCTAAAAAATTTGATCAGGTCCAAGTAGTAGAGGAAAGAAAGAGGCTGCGTGAGGAAAGAGAGACAAGTGAGAATGCACGATCTGAAGGCAATGCTTCCACTGCATCCATAAGTAGTACCAGATCTAACTCTGTAACTGAGATCAGTTTAGGCGAGGGAGCCTCTGCCTTTCAGAAGGAGCTCGCCAAAATACGCACAAGCAGTCGCTTGCAACAAAAAAAGGAACAACCCAAACCTCCAAGGGCACCACCAAGACAAGGAGGGGCGGAAGGAGGTCAAAGGGCAGGTACAGAGAAGGGAGCAATGGGCAAAATAGTGACAGGAACCAAACAAAAATAATACACTCGCCTTGCCCCACACAGGAAACTGTTGATTCAGAATGTACCACTGATTTGAAGATTGTGAATTTATCAAATAAAGTACTAGATGAAGGCGAACTGGCTCTTTTGAGTAAGGGTCTCAGTTTTTGTCCGGCTCAAAATGGCGATATGACCAATGTTTACATCGATCTTTTTAAATTCACTAGACTTCTGAAATTAAAAGATTTCTTTTCACGCCAAACACAGAGAGAATCTTCAGAAAGGTGGACACACTCACATACTCCCCATTCAGTGGCTGATATTCGTAATGCCCTATTGCTGTACAATTTGGATGAGGAACAGGAACAGAACATGACAACCATGCTTAGGGAGTTCAATATAGAACAGGACTATAGCATGGATAGTGAACTGAAACCAAAGTCTACATTTACACCAACTTTTAACTATCATCCAAGCATCGATACCTTTTACGAACGGGTGTAAATGGACCTATACAAATTGGAGGGTACTGGAACACTCTCTACAATCTCTAACCACAACATTACCGCCAAACTACGACAAGCCCTTGAAAAACTTAAGTCTGACAAAACCATTGTTATCAAGACAGCAGACAAGGGCGGTAATGTTGTGGTTATGAACCTCTGTGATTACATGACTGAAATCAATCGCAAACTTAGCGACACCAGTTGCTATAGCCGTATTCCTACTAATCCAATCAATGGGGTTACATGCATGATCACAGCTAAATTGATGGAGTGGAAGGAAACAGGCCTTTTATCAGAGGACGAATTTAGATATCTCAAGGTGATGAAACCTAAATACCTCTGTATCTATATCTTGCCCAAAGTTCATAAGGGGGGTCTTTCCACCGTGACGCCCAATCATCTCCGGAATTGGGGCTCCCACTGAAAAAATCTCTGAATTCGTAGACTTACATCTACAGAAACATGTGGTGGCCCTTCCCTCATACATAAGGGACATCAAAGATATCTTAGTCAAACTGAATGACTATCAATGGTCTGAGGAACTCTCTTTCGTCACATTTGACGTCAAGAGCTTATATACCTCTATACATAAGGATGTTGGTATAGAGGCCTTACAATCTTTCGTAGATAGGAAACCAGCGGACAAACATGATTTCAACAACATGCTACTAGAGATGACTGACATTATTCTGAGCAACAAATATTACTTACATGACTCCGTCTGGTACCACCAGACCCGTGGTACTGCAATGGGTTCGAAGGCTGCGCCTTCATATGCCTGCTTGTTCATGGGCCAATATGAGAAGAACCATGTATGGAACAAGTGTGCCTCCCCCTGGATTGAACACATCGTCTTTTGGGGGAGGTACATTGACAACATCATTGTACTCTGGTCAGGCTCAACTGAATCTTTACAACAATTTCACATGTATTTAAACAACAACAAATATAATGTGAAGCTTACAATGACACATGATAAATAAACCATCAATTTCCTTGACATTAATTTCTTCATCAAGGAAGGCGTGATACACAGCACTCTCTACAGGAAGGAAACTTCCTGCAATGCTGTGTTACACGCAGATAGTGCACACCCGCACTCAGTAATCAACCTTACGGCGAGATGGTGAGGCTGCGAAGAAATTGTAGCGAGGAGGATTCCTATGTTCAGAATGTCCTAGGTTCCTTAAGAGGGGCTATAACCACAAAGTTGTGGATGTTGAGATTCAAAAGGCCAGAAACGTACGCAGGGAAGATACATTAATGACCAAACGCGACACTTCCACCAGAAAGGAGCGGGGTGTCACCTTCACGGCCCAATACAATTCCAACAGTAACAAGGTCTACAATGTACTCAGAAAACATTGGGATATTCTCAAGAACTCCCCTGGCCTGCGAGGGTCTATACCAGCAAGGCCACTTATCTCTTACCGCAAGGGCAGATCTCTAAGGGACAATCTATGCCAGAGTTATGTAACCACTCCACGTGACTCATGGTTTCCACCCAAGCCACTTGGTTTCAACACATGTGGGTCATGTATTGTCTGTGACTCAGGTCTGAACCAGATTACCAACTTCACATATAAAACACCCAAGAACCATAAGATTAACAGTTTCATAAATTGCAACACCACACATGTGGTATACGTATTGGGATGCAGTTGTAACATCATTTATGTAGGGAGCACTGCGTGCCCTTTAAAAATGCGAATTCAGGAACACCGAAGGGCAATCATTGGCAAAGACAAACGCTACCCAGTGAGCACACATTATAATGACACACATCCGGGGGACACCTTCTTCTGGTTCCATGGGATAGATCATGTGCCCCAGGATAAAAGAGGGGGCGACCGGGAACTAGCGGTCAGACAGAGAGAGGCGAAGTGGATTTGTCGCTTGAGGGCGACACAGAGGGGGTACAACACCGATAAAGAGCTTCATTACTTTCTTGAATAAGGTATCGTGCCACCCATCTTGCTATATCTCAAACCCCCATAATATCTATGATCCTGGAATATGTTAAACAATAGGGGGCCCTGTATCAGGCCTATCAAGAATAGTTGCTATGACCCGGGCAAATTACATATACCACATGTCACTCATACAGCTCTACCCCTAGGTCAATCACGATCTTATAACATACAGGACAAACAGGGGGCTCTTTCCTATAAATCATGTGAGGGAGATCACTATGACATATACTGGCCCACATTGCGATTGTTTCTGAATATATGGACTGTATATCCAATACATGGGTGCTTATACTGTAATGAACTAATGATCTTTTCTCTTAAACTATGGCTACAGAGGAACGATCCAGTGATGTATTATCTTCTCTCTCCCTGTTGGTCTTTGCTTCTACTCTTGTAACTTTCACTTGCTTACTTTTCTTCTACCTTCGTCCAATACAACAGGGGGCCTTGTATCAATTATCGACGCCACATTTGGTCTTCCCTGAGGGAGTTGGCACCCCCTCCTTTTCATATATCTTTAAGGAATTAATCCCACACTAAGATATTGTTGATGCGGGGCAAACCCATTCACATATGGCTGCCGCCGGAATACAGGACTATGATGAGACACTTTTCTCCTGTTATACAAACAAGAAGCTTTTAACCTGAGAACTTTCTCTTTTTTACAATAACTGGCTTTTCGATTATCTTTTAAATTCATTGTGACTTTGGGGACTACAGGCAGATTATATATATATAAAACTCACTATATTTAGTTAGAAAACGATGTTCGTCTTTTAGGCTGTCATTAAGGAGCGCACTTCACTTTAGGTGACAATACAAATCTCTAAGGAGTTTGGCATGCTCTTTCTCCTTGTTTTCTAGGAGTTACTCTGCTTATCAGGATATAATCAGCATGTTACTATGCTATACCACATAACATTTCAACATGGCCCCCACCGGGATATGGGCCCGCACTGACCTGAATGGGATCGGCACTATTACCTAGAGAGCCCACGTGATCGGGATTTGGGTCAGGTGATCTATTTTAAGAATGGCGGTTGTTCGGCGACCACTACTTTGAACACGAACACGGAGGAGTAGACGGTGCCGGAGACCCTATCATAGGTGCGTGACATCATAGGGAATGAGCAGATCTTATGCTCCTGGGGACGTTACTGTATTATTCTGATGCTGGACTCATATATTTGTTGCAGGTCCCGCATCAGACGACTCACACTTGCATGGTAACTCATATGGACGCCATTCATTAACAAGCCCATCTTTACTACCGAGAACTGTTGGTGTTACGGACCTCCCGTCGCCGGTAAATCACTCTTTACTTATTCTTACCACGCTGTTTTCAGTGGCATTAGCAGGGAGAAAAGAGAAAATAGGGAGGGGCATTAGGGGTTGAAATGCTCTCTTTTTTTTAAAATATATCTTTTATTAAGTTCACAGGAGAAAAGAAAACAGTGAGGTTCCGTGACGATTTGAACCCGTGTTTTCAACATTGTCGTAAATACATAATTTTGGTATCAGTGAACCGCAAATGGTCCATTTAGCATATCCTGGTGTTTTCGCTGTGCTACGAGCAAGAGTACTCCCGTTACAAACACATTTCTGATCTACCCATGGCATCCATCTTAGATCATGGCAGCCATTTTGTGTTTCTTGCCCTCACATAGACAATGGACACGCAATGACCTCTGATTTCTTCATTTCGATTAAGGACACGTAAGCTTAGCCGGAGATTCACCTCTCTAGTGACACGTGCACCTTAGAGCAGAACACGCTGTGGCTACGTGACTCGACAAAGGCTGCCTCCTCTGCCTAAGGCCAGTCCTGCTATACTGGTTCTCGTGTTCGTTGGCCTGATCATGATTAGGCGGCCGAAGCTGGTAGCCTTGCCCATTTACAACCCACAAACATCTCTTATCCTGCTTTTCTATCTCCTACACCTGGCCCTGTTTCTTTCTTTCTGGACCTTTATTAGGGGGAGGTAACGAAATTTACGATGAGGCGGTCCGGCTCTTGAATGAAATGTTGACATGGGATTGTGATGGAATAGTGGGAACCCCTCTTCGTAATGTTTGACACCAGATATTATCGACGATTCCTGTGCAACGCCAAATATTTATTGTTTAGGACACAAAGGTTTGGGAATGTACCAGTATGTAAAGAATTTGCCTGAAGGCCAATATTTAGTATATAAGGAGCAACCCTTCTTGTACAAATCGAACAGGCTCCTAGTTACTGCCGGTGTGTAGTTTCTGTGACTTCTGTGTCCCTGCAGTAATAAACCTTTGGTCTTTGACGCCACCATCGAGAAGCCCGTGTTTCTGTTTATTTGTGCACCGAGACAGGTAGAACTCCGGGGTCTTCGGGTGTTATCCCTGACACCTCTGGACGGAACCAAAAAGTCCAGAACTCCAATTGGCGCCCAACGTGGGGCGACGTCATTCGGTACCGGTCCAAAAGCCTGAAGAGTTCGAGAAGCTTCGTGTGAAGATTCCTGAGGGAGGCGCCCCACTTTATCGATCCCGGCATATCGCAAAAGTGGCCCGACGTTCTCTTCCACGAGGGTTCCCGTTCAGGACGGCTGCAGTGGTCCGTTGCCTTGACCGTCGCCCTGTCTTGGACCCGAGGTGCAGTCCTTAGTACGGCGAGACAAGACGGGTTTCTCCTTGGTGACGTCTTCAGTGCCTCAGTTAAGTATTTAGTGGTTGCTAGTTGGTTGCTTCGTAAGGGTTGTTAAAATCCTTTTAGTTCTTGGTTTGGTTTGGTTTCGTAAAGATTATCACTGGTTGTACTGGTTAAGGTAATCTATTGGTTTAGTTTGGGTATCGATACATTAGTCCGTTTTTGGTAAGCCTAAGTTCTTGGTTCGAGTGCACCATTTCTGTTTTGCGTTTTTGTTCGTTTTGTGTTCCGGATTACAAAATGGTAAGTCGGAAAAGTTGTATGTTGTCGTGTTTTGGTTGCAACGGTGATTCCCGGTTGGAGGACTCATGTCTGGTTCCTCCGATTGGAACTCCTCTATATGATCTTTATTGTAAACATGGTGTGGGTCCAATATCTTATAATGAGGTGTGGGTCCGTTATACAGACAAAGACGGTGTCCTTAGTTGGCCACTGCATGGTAGTTTTGAACCTGAAGTCCTTGATAATTTAGAAGTGAAACTGTTTAAGAAGAAAGCCCGGCCGGCAATGTTTGATTCTTTTCGTTATTGGCGAAAGGAATCTAAACAGAGAGAAATTAAAAGATTGAAGAAAGAACAGAAAGAGCAGGAGTTGACTTTAGAACAAGCTGCTAAACAGCTGCAAATCAACGAGTCTGAGAAGGCAATGGAGGTGGCTACTAGAGAGCGTAATTTAGCGATCGACAAATGCTACCCTGCCTTGCCATCGAGTACAACTAAGGTGGTAGAGGACTCCGAGAATGATCCTTTGCTGTCTTATTTGTTACAGTCACCCCCACCGTATGCACAGGGTGCTATAGTTCCTCCTTTACCGAATGTTCAATTGCCGGTTGCTGGACAACCTGGTATTCCTGCTCCTGGTCCCCTGAACCAACCTCCTGTACCACCTGTGGTCAATGTGAATGTTCCTTCGGCACCCCCTCTTCCTGGGGTGCCGGCTTCTTTGCCTATACCTGTATCGCTTATACCTACTGTTTCACAAGCTACCTTACTTGATACTCCTACTGTTCCTATTCTATCTGTTCCAACTGCGACTGTGTTTTCTACATCTGCTAGTATTATGACTCCGCTTTCTGTTCGTCGGAGAATCACTGATTCTGTCTCTAATATTCTGTCTCCTTTCTATAAAACTTTAATTAAGACTCCTGCCTCTGAGTCTGTACAGAGACGTAGTCAGCTTCCAAGCACTGAGGAACGGGGAATCTTAGATTCCACGGCTCTCAGATGGATTTCGAAGAGTAGGAGATATAGTACGAGAGATGTATTAGATACTTTTATGCAATGGAATGAACCAACGCAACGATATGTTTTCGACGAGATGTGCTCCCTTCTGCGTGATGAATTAGAAGAAGATGATTCTGAATCGAACTTAGAAGAATTAATTAATGTTCAGAAAGAGTTTGCTGCAGGTACAATAATTGGTCAAAATATAAAGGAAGCGATGGAACTGATTTTAAGCTATAGGAATGATCCATCTCTTCGTTCACCGAGAGATTTAGAAAAACATAGTACGAAGCAGAATCGCCAATATCCAATGAGGGAGGTTCCACCAATTTGGCGTGAAGCTGTGCAAGCTGATGCAGTGAATGGTATTGCAGCCGCTCCGGCGCAATTCCAGAGAGTGTGGATACATATTCCATGGAAGCGAGCTGAAGTGTTAGCGGTGAAACAGGCCTTGCCGGATCCGCGTAAGAATCCTGCTGGATACTATAAAGAATTAGCACAGACAGTTGAGGCTTGTGTGATGAATCTAGCGGACATTGACATGTTATTTGGGAATGTAGTTCCGCAACCAATTTGGGCCAAAATTCGTAAAGAGAATCATCCAGTTGCCCTAGGTGGTGATTGGGAAGCTATCATAGCAGCGGATGGTCAGCAAATAGGTGGTTCCAAACCCGAACCTCTAATTGCTAATCTTCCAGGTAGGATAATTGACTTAATGAAGACTCTGATGCCAGCATTGCGTGTTAACTGGGACAAGTTGTCCGCATGCAGGCAGAAGAAGGACGAAAGTGTCTCCGACTTTTTCACGAGGTTCGAAGAGACTTTTGTGGATCACAGTGGTCAGGATATGAGCACAGAAGGAGGACAGAGATTGTTTGTCGATAAATTTGTACACAATCTGCTACCAGAGCTTTGCAATAAATTGAAAGATTCCGAGAGTGCATGGGCTGTCTCCACAACTACGCAAATACTTGCAACTGCACAGTATTATGAAAATAGGGATAAAGAGGAGAAGGAGAAATCAGATAAGAAAACGAAAGATTTAAAAACTAAAGTTCTTTTGCAACAGGCATATCCGCCTCGCATGAATCAAACCAATACACAGCAAGGGTCATATCAAAGGACAGATTATAGTTCACCGAGGCCGCAATATCAGTGGAACCAGTGTGCCTACTGTAAGAAAGAGGGTCATTATAAAAATGAGTGTCCGATCTTAGCGCAAAATAATGCTGCAGCAGCTCAGAGAGGTCGTGGTGGTTCTATGCAAAATTCTAGAGGTCGAGGAAGAGGTGCTATGCCTCCACAAACGAATGATCGCCCTTCTAATCACTTTGATCAACGAAATGGACAGTCTGCCCAGCAAAATAGATCCCAACAGTATCATGTTGAGGACTATTGTGAAGTAGATGAGGGATTTCAGCAAACTGAGTACTAGGACAGCCATGGACAGAGAGAGGGAGTAGTATCAGTTCCAGTGGATCAGAGTGGGCCTTATGTCGCAGTAGCAACATCAGGTGTAGTCGAACCGTTTCTGTTGGATACTGGTGCCGCAAAAAGTTCTATCATTCATGCGAAACTCCCTGGCGCACCTTTGTCCGGCTTAACAAATGTTTCTTTAGAATTTTCAGGCGCCCCTGTTTACAATCCAGTATCTGGTCCTTTACCTATTTCTGTTGGACCGTGTCAATTGAAAGCATCCTTGATTTTGACGACAGGTTGTAATGAAAATCTGCTTGGTTTAGACTTGTTAAAACGCCTATATGCGACATTGTACTGTTCTCCGTCAGGAGTACAGCTTACATTGGGTAAAAGAATCACCTCTCCGATGTACTTGTCAATGGATGCACTCCCGCCAGAGCTGCGTTCACTCCCTGATACTCTTTGGGCGACTGGTCCTAACGATGTAGGCCTTTTGGAAATACCACCATATGTAGTCACTTTGAAAGCAAATGTTAAATTTCCACGAATTCCACAATACAAGATCTCTAGTGAAGGTGAACGTGCGCTTTTATTGATTGTGCAAGACTTGATTAAGAAAGGTGTAGTTGAAGAAACTAGAGGTAATGTCTGTAACAGTCCTGTATTACCGATTTTGAAACGTACTGATCCTTCAAAGCCTCCAGTGTATAGGTTTGTTATCGATCTAAGAGAGGTTAATAAGATTGTGGTTCCGCAGTTTCCTGTGGTTCCAGACATCACTGCATTGTTAACGTTGATTCCTGCTACAGCTACATGGTTTTCAGTTATCGACTTGAAGAATGCCTTTTTCAGCATTCCAATAGCCGAGGAAAACAGGGATATTTTCGGCTTCTCTCTAGGAGGTCGAAGCTTCAGGTTTAAACGTGCTCCACAAGGCTATTGTGAGAGTCCATCTATTTACAGTCAGGCATTAAAAAGTCAGTTAGATTCCTTTGTACTTCCTCCTGGTTCTGCTCTAGTACAGTATGTAGACGATCTTCTGGTGGCTGCCGATGACAAGGAAACTTGCAAAACAGCTACAATTTCGTTATTGCATCATTTGTCTAATTTGAATCATAAGGTGTCACCTTCGAAAATGCAATACTGCTGCCAAGAAGTGACCTACCTAGGTCATCTCTTGTCAAAGGAGGGAAGGAAGTTGACCCCAGAGAGAATAAAAGCAATTACGCAGATGAGTGTTCCCCGCACACAGAGAGAAGTACGTGCCTTTTTAGGTATTACCTCATACTGTAGGCAGTGGATCCCAAATTTTTCTCTTTTAGCAAAACCATTGGTAGCTTTGACTGGGAAAGGTGTTCCGAGTCCGGTGCCATGGTCTGCTGAATGTCAGGAGAGTTTTTCTGAGTTACGAAATGCACTGTGTTCAGCTCCTGTGTTGGGTACACCAGATTACAGTAAACCATTCACGCTCTATGTTCACGAGAGAGAAGGTTGTGCGTTGAGTGTTCTGACACAGAGATTTGGTGATAAACAACGCCCTTGTGCATATTTTTCATCAACATTAGATCCGGTAGCTAGAGCATTGCCTAGTTGTTTGAGAGCTACAGCGGCAGCTGCAGCTTCCATTCGACAATCTGCTGGTTTGGTGATGAACAACATGCTAGTGGTCATGGTTCCTCATGCTGTGGACACACTCATGAACCGAACCAAGACGCAACACCTTACTAGTGCTAGATTATCAGGTTATGAGCTGACATTATTAGCGAGTCATATTCAAATCAAAAGATGCAATGTATTGAATCCAGACATTGTTGCCGACTAATCAAGAGTCGAGTGATTTTGAACCCCATGATTGTTGTTTCAGAACCGAGGAAGAGACTAAAGGACGAATTGATTTGAAAGACACTCCATTGTCAGATCCAGATGGCACGTTGTATGTTGATGGATCGTGCTTTAAATTGGAGAATGGTGATGTGACTGCTGCCTATGCAGTAACGACTTTGAGTACGATTGTGGAGACTGCAAGAGTGAGTCAGAATTCTGCCCAAGCTGCAGAATTAATTGCTCTAACGAGAGCGTGTGTTTTAGCAAAGGGAAAGAGAGTAAATGTGTTCACAGATAGTCAGTACGCATTCGGCGTGGCCCATAGTTTTGGCCGTTTGTGGAAAGAGAGAGGTTTCATTACGTCCCATGGGACTAAGATTCCACATGGTCAGCTAGTTAACGACTTGTTGGAATCTCTAACCTTGCCGACTGAAGTTGCGATTGTGAAATGCAGTGCTCATAAAGCAATCACGGATGATGTTGGTCGTGGGAATGCTTTTGCTGGTGAAACCGCTAAACAGACAGCTAGAAATATGATGAGTAGGATGTATGTTGCAACGTCTGCAAGATGGATTTCCGAGTCTGGAATGTGCGAGGATACAGTGGAAAGTGTGAAAGAGATTCAAAAAGAGGCAACCGAGGAGGAAAAGCGTGCATGGAAAGAGAGTACGGGTAAACTAGACTCGAGTGGATGTTGGATTGATTTGTCGGAGCAACAGCGTTGGATGTTGCCTGATGCGTACGTGCTTGCAGTGGTAACAATGGCACATGGAGTAGCACACATTAGTTCTAAAGGAATTTGTAAGATGTTGGCTCCAGTTTGGAAGAATGATGGGATTAGTAAGTGTGCAGAGAGAGTGGTGAAAAATTGTATGGTATGCCTAATGCATAATCCTGGCAAGGGAGTCCCAACTCCTACTGGTCACTTCGCTCCTCCCTCTTGTCCCTTTGAAGTGATTCAGTTAGATTTCATTCACATGGATCGTTGCAACAACCTAAAATACGTCCTGGTGGTAGTTTGTGCTTTCTCCAGATGGATCGAAGCATATCCACTAAAGGACAACACTGCCCTATCAACTGCCAAAATC
The DNA here is from genome assembly GCF_964263255.1 of Lissotriton vulgaris. Classification (NCBI taxonomy): domain Eukaryota; kingdom Metazoa; phylum Chordata; class Amphibia; order Caudata; family Salamandridae; genus Lissotriton; species Lissotriton vulgaris. Next base: position 527,311,179 of record NC_141691.1, on the reverse strand, counting down.
CTTCTTAAAGAATACTTCCCTAGGTATGGAATGCCACGGATTGTATGGTCAGATAACGGAAGTGAGTTTGTAGGGAAAGTTATGCAGAGTGTGTGTGCCGGTTTAGGGATCAAGCAAAAATTCCACAGTGCAAACCATCCCCAGTCTGCTGGTTTAGTTGAGGGTTACAATGGCACCCTCAAGCTGAAACTTGCTAAAATACAGGCATCCACGGGTTTGTCCTGGCCAGACGCGCTACCCTTGGCTTTGTTATCAACAAGAGCGACTGTACATTCTAGAGTAGGGCTTAGTCCTTATGAAATAGTCTTTGGTCGTCCCGCGAATATTTGGGGAGTGCCAAGGCCGAAAGAATTCTGTTCCCTGGAATATCCAATGTTGATTGATTACCTTTACGACTTGACTGCTAAATTGAGTCTTATTCACCAGCAGGTTTTCGACGCATTGCCAAAGCCACCGGAGAGTCCAGGCCATCAGCTGAAACCTGGCGACCACGTTGTGGTGCGGAACTTTGCGAGGACGAAGAACCTTCAACCCAGATTTGTTGGCCCCTATCAAGTACTACTAGCAACGAGAACTGCTATCCGAGTGGCTGGACGCAAGAACTGGATCCATACGACGCACGTCAAACGTGTGCCCCTGCCGCTTCCTTATGATAACTGGGTGAAGAAGGGAATTGGTGCCTCTGAGTTTGAACGAACGCCCAGGTTTATCCCTTTCAGCGATGCCGAATTGATAACTGACACATCAAACTCTAGCTCTCCTCCTGAAATTACTTCTTTGACTTCTGAACACCTGCCCTCTACATCAGAAGAAACTTTGCCTTCTGCGAACTTGAACATTGTAACCTCTGCTGATGAGACACTGTTTCCAGATCAAACAGCTCCTGCAAAACTGAGATACAATTTACGGTCTCGCAATATGGACAAATAAAGCAGGAAACTGCCTATTGTAATATTTGAATTTTGACACTTTTGCCTTCAGCCAGGAAGTTTGCTATTGTTTCTATTGTTTTAAAATTGCCTTGCCGTCTGGGTAGCCGTAGGGTCGTGGCTGTGTGCCTAGTTGAATCTGCGGGGGTCAGACACAAGGTCGATCTTTCTGTTAGTTCTGGGAACTCCCAGGGCTGATAGAGGCATTTTCATCTACGTACACATCATCAGTGGTCGCAAGCGGATTGTAGAAGATGGAGCTTCCTGAGCTGCAACGAGAAAATGTGATTTATGTTCGCAGAAATAGACTGTACAGAATTCTCCACAGCAAATGCTTTTTAATGCAATGTGCTATTATAGTTTTAATTGTTTTGATAACATTGGTGGGTGGAATCGTCTTTGGTGTAAATTTGATTTTTATGCCAGTAACTACAGTACCTCCCCTTGATCCTGCTACTTCTACTGTTTCTTCTATGCACTCTTTTCACTCGTTTCCTGAACACGAACAAGCTCGACGCTCAGAATTCATTAATAACACTTTTGTACAGCTCTCGCACCAACACCAACTGGTAGTTAACACTACAGACTGCTGGGTGTGTGGCTTGATACCCCACACTATGGATAAAGGCATTCCTTACCTGGTTTTGCCTTTTAGCTATAATGGATCATTCCAGGCCCTTCAGACCATTTCTGCTTATGCCCTCGAAACCTATCCTCCGCGTCCACCACGTTCCACTAAATATAACTCTGCCAACAAAGCTTTAGTTCAGGGAATAATTGACATGATTAGAGACGTCAATAATACTCCATCTTACCCTAGAGATGAATTACGGGTATATTTGAGTTGGAACTCTTCAGAGTATTGCCTTAGTTTGGGAGAAAGCAAGCGTAAAAGCTCAACTCCAATCTGGGTCGTGCCTCACCGAGGTCAGGTCTGTTTGCAAGGAAATGGGAGAAATCCGAGAGCTCAGCTGGGGAGGAGTGAATGCATTGAGACCTATGTGTTTCCGTCTAACTCTTCCCCTGCCTTCCTTACTGCTAGGGGTACCTACTTCATCTGTCAAGACAGAGCATATACGTGGTTGCCTGCTGACTTTTCAGGCTCATGTTATATTGTTCGATTGTTGCCTCCAACATACACTGCTTCGTCTGATTATCACAAGACCAGAGTAGCAAGAGGTGTTTTCAGCAAGGAAGATACCGCTGGTCAGGAAGCTGGAGACTTCTTCAAAGGTTTCCTTCCGTTCTGGGGGCCTATGGCCAATAGTAGAAACATACGTCAACTAACACGGGTAGTTGAATCTACTATTACCGAAACTGCTGGTGCCCTTAGCAACTTGACAGCTGAGCTTCAGGCGGATCGACTCATGACGTTGCAGAACCGTATGGTTCTAGATGTAATACTTGCAGACCGAGGTGGGGTATGCAGAATGATCCAATCGAGCTGCTGTGTCTTTATTCCCAATAATGCTCCAACTGTTTATGAGGCGATCTCTAGGCTACACAAGATTTCCGACTCTATTCATGTAGACAAGGGAAACTGGTCGTTCATGGAGTGGTTTTGGACTCTGATATCAGCGTGGGGATGGAAGGTTCTGATGGTCATTGGTGTCATCCTAGTATTCCTGTTCTCGTGTTGCCTGATTATCCAGTGTGGTCCCGCTCTGTGTAGTCTTTGTGCTGCAACCTGCTTTAGAAAACCACCTGCGTTTGGAGAAAAGGCGCGAGAAAGGATGATGATACAACAGCATGTCACTGACCTGATGAGCATAGAACTAGATTCTGACATAGACTGAGTAATTGCCTATGTAAGGGCAAAAGGAGGGTCTGAGGTTCCGTGACGATTTGAACCCGTGTTTTTAACATTGTCGTAAATACATAATTTTGGTATCAGTGAACCGCAAATGGTCCATTTAGCATATCCTGGTGTTTTCGCTGTGCTACGAGCAAGAGTACTCCCGTTACAAACACATTTCTGATCCACCCATGGCATCCATCTTAGATCATGGCAGCCATTTTGTGTTTCTTGCCCTCACATAGACAATGGACACGCAATGACCTCTGATTTCTTCATTTCGATTAAGGACACGTAAGCTTAGCCGGAGATTCACCTCTCTAGTGACACGTGCACCTTAGAGCAGAACACGCTGTGGCTACGTGACTCGACAAAGGCTGCCTCCTCTGCCTAAGGCCAGTCCTGCTATACTGGTTCTCGTGTTCGTTGGCCTGATCATGATTAGGCGGCCGAAGCTGGTAGCCTTGCCCATTTACAACCCACAAACATCTCTTATCCTGCTTTTCTATCTCCTACATCTGGCCCTGTTTCTTTCTTTCTGGACCTTTATTAGGGGGAGGTAACGAAATTTACGATGAGGCGGTCCGGCTCTTGAATGAAATGTTGACATGGGATTGTGATGGGATAGTGGGAACCCCTCTTCGTAATGTTTGACACCAGATATTATCGACGATTCCTGTGCAACGCCAAATATTTATTGTTTAGGACACAAAGGTTTGGGAATGTACCAGTATGTAAAGAATTTGCCTGAAGGCCAATATTTAGTATATAAGGAGCAACCCTTCTTGTACAAATCAAACAGGCTCCTAGTTACTGCCCGTGTGTAGTTTCTGTGACTTCTGTGTCCCTGCAGTAATAAACCTTTGGTCTTTGACGCCACCATCGAGAAGCCCGTGTTTCTGTTTATTTGTGCACCGAGACAGGTAGAACTCCCGGGTCTTCGGGTGTTATCCCTGACACCTCTGGACGGAACCAAAAAGTCCGGAACTCCAACAGGAATGGTACATCATACATATTTCCACATCTCAATGATGTCTGCTGCGGTCGTGGGACGTATCACACAATACAGTTGTTCATCATGTCATATATTATAACAGTGAGTCATCACAAATGTCCCAGCCGTGTTGGCTCAGCGAGGGAGATGATATCATAAAATAAACAACGAAGGAGAAAGGAGAAAAAAAAAGGGGGGTACATGATCATCTAACTTGGAAATGTGGTGCTTGTGTCAAGTTGTGGGTGCATCGATGCATTGGGGGCTCGTGGGTGCCATTGGAGAGAGTTTACGGGTATCTGTCTAGTATTGGGAGGGCGATGGGTCGGTGGTGGGAAGTGCACGGCATGTGCAGAGTGGTGGGTGGGGTATCGCCATGGTGGTCAGAGTGGGGCGTCGTCAATAGGTGCATTGTGGGCCTCTCCTGTGTGTTCATGCATTTCCCTGTCGGGGGTGCCAGGGTTGTGGTCCATGTCGGAATTTCTATAATTACCCAAGAAAATGGTAATGCATAACATGAGGAGCAGAGTCCGTGGTCTTCGAGTTGAAAGGGTTTTATTCCAGAACTCGAATTAAGGGAGAGCTCCTTCACCAAGCGGGTTCAGGAGTAGTCTACTTTGCTTGAAACATATCAACACTTATATACAGTGTGAGTACAATCAAAAAGAAGGAGTTTCCCTTAGACTCGATTCAATCATTTCATGAAGTTATCATACAGTAAACATAGCATACTTGTTCTCGTTTGAAGAATAACCTGCATAGCATATAAACAAACATATTGCATCGGAGCGAATGTGGTGGCAAGTTACAGAGTTGCTGGTATCTGAGGACAGAAAATCGAGGCATTGTTACAAGGTCATTTCTGTCGGAAAGGTAAAGAGGACGAGGCATTGTGCGTTCCTTACTTCATACACAAGGGTGGTGATGTTTCACAATGGTATGTGTGTGCAGCGGGGAAGAAGGAGAATGGGCTGTAGTAAAATATTCTTCTTCGTGGCTGTCTCGTGTGTTTGATCATGTCTCCCCTTGGTTGTTTAACCCAACCCGTGGCTGTCCTCGCAAACTAGGAAATCATTGATGAGCGAGAGCCGCTCGTTCGGTGACAGAGTTAGGGAAGGGGGGGGGGGGTTCCGAGTCACCCATCCGACTGACTCCGTTCTTGTCTAAGGGAAAATATCAAACGGGACGGAAACCCGTAGGTTACATGGTAGCTGGACATTATTATTGGCATGTGTCAGCTTCACGAAAAAGAGAGCAGACAAGAGGGGGTACAACGGGGTTGGTGCTTGAAATAGGAGGATCGGCTTGCCTGGTCGGTGTCAGGGTGGATAGGGTGCATGATGGGACACCAGAGAAAAAGGGAGCTTTTTAGTCAAATTCCACATTCCCTCCTTGTCCCATAGAAACCCTATTACAGAAATTCTTAGTCAATTTCTATATTCATCAGGTCGTATACTTGCTCCTGCAACATAATTGTTTCATTTTTCTTTCCTCTGTTTCGTGGACGAGGAGTGCAGGAAGTGGCACACAGTCCACAAAGGGCGGGGCCACACTGGACACAGAGGCAACAGGTGAAGATAGTGGCCAGAACGAGGCCCAGGACTGTTAGTGCCTTCCACCCCCAGGTGGACAGGAGGTCCCAAAACCAGCCGGTCAGGGACCATGTGCCGGTGTCCATATCCAATTTGTCGGATAGAACATGGAGGCGGGAGATAGCAGAATAAACTGATGGGGCGTTGTTGGGAATAAATACACAACAACTGGACCCTATTACCTTACACACACCACCACGGTCGGCTAACAGGACATCTAAAACTATACGGTGCTGTAGTGTCATGAGCCTGTCTGCAGCGACCTCAGCTGTAATGTTATTTAAGGCGCCAGTTGTTTCGTCTATGGCGGCCTGAACTACACAGGTTAGTTGCCGGATGTGGCGACTATTTGCCATAGGTCTCCAGAAAGGGAGAAAACCTTTAAAGAAGTCTCCTACTTCTTGTCCTGTAGAATCTTCTGCATCTATGACCCCCCTTCGTTGTCTTCTAACTTGGGTCAGAGGGTCAATCAGGTGGTAATTGGCGGGGGCTGTGTAAGTCGGTGGTAATAGGAATGCGATCTAGCACTTTCCAGACCAGCCTTGGAGCAACCAGGTGCGCGCATGGGGTCCACAAATAAAATAGGTGTTCGGGGCAGTTACTATGGTCGGAAAATCGGGAGCGAGCAGTGTGTATGTCCTGTCACACTCGCTGTTCCCCATCACTTCTTTTCCCTTCCCCCTTATGCAAAACCGGCCGTTTTGCGGTACTACCCAACCTCCTTGATCTGTCCATCTTTGATTGACGGAAAACATTTCCCTGAAGGAAGCAATGTCATGGAACTGAGAGTAACTGATATTTTCGTGATCTTCGGCCCTCCCCCAGGTGACAGTGAGATCGACCATTTTAGAAACAGCCTTTACTATTTTGGTCTTTACCTCGTTCCAATTACTTTCGTTTTTCAATTTGGTCGGGGGAATGTTTCTGACGGAGGCAGAGAATATCATGGCTAAGGCATAGGCGGATCCTGAATAACCGAACGGGAGGGAGAAAAAGGGCATTCCCTTATGCACGGAATGTGGCATCAAGCCACAAACCCAACAGTTTGTCTTGTTGACTATGAGCTGGTGTTTATGGAGGGTAGAAATAAATGTTTTATTTATAAATTCCTTTCTTCTGTCCTCGAGGTGTGGGGGGAAGATCTACATGGGAATGCATAGTGGTATTCTTTACAAACGTGGAAGAATGTGGAGGGAAAACTGTACATAAGATCCATCCCAGACAGGCTGCTACACAGCAAACAAGTAACATTGTAAACAGAAAGATCGAGAACCTGCTATGCAGTAGTTTTACATAATTAGTCTTTTTCCATTGACGCACCGCGTCATTTCTCCTCATCATGTCTATGGATTTAATATCAAGATGTCTCTGGACACGAGATCTAAACGTCTCCCAGCAGCCGCTTCACCAAGAGCTTGTTCCTGGGCTTAATTAGCCACCGGTGCGTTATGATCAGGTGCAATGTCGTTAGTCTATTTTTGGTGGGATCGCAGCCACGATCTGTATTCCTGTTGAGGAGTGAGTTCTGGAATTGGTGAAATTATATCCGGGGCATTGGTAGCTGTTGAACAAGGCACAGTGTCTGTGGGTGTAGGTCCAAAAGATTTTCGGCAGTGGCTAGCGTGGAGCCATCCTTTGCGTCCTTCCACTTTGACAGCGGTCCTCGTAGTTAGGAGGACCAGTTTAGGAGCTGTCCATCTCTTCTCCAGGGGGCTGGTACGATCGAAATTTCTGACCAAGATCCAGTCGCCGGGCCTGATTGCGTGTTCTCCGGGCGTGGTGAGGTCTGGAAATGCTGCTGTAACCTGTGAACGACAAGATTGGAGTGCAGACATCAAGGAAGCCAGGTAATCTGTCAGCATATTAGAATCAATGTCAGTCAGTTTTCTAGGAGAAGGGACACCCCAGATGTTAGGAGGTCTCCCGAATGTTATTTAGAAAGGGGACAGTCCCGTCCGGGAATGTGCCACCATTCGCATATAAAAGAGAGCGACCGGGAGGGCAGTGACCCAGTCTATCCCTTTTTCTGCACATATTTTGGCTAGTTTTGTCTTCAAGGTCTGGTTGTGCCGCTCGACTAGGCCGGCTGCTTGAGGGTGTCGGACACAATGAAATCTCCAGGAATATCCCAATAAAAGAGAAACAGCCTCCATCAATTTGGAGGAGAAAGGCTGTCCATTGTCTGAATAAATGACCCTTGGTAACCCGTATCTGGGGAAGAATTCTCTCACTAATTGTTTAGCTGTTGTCTGGGCACCATAGTCTGGGACGGGGTATGCTTCAGTCCATCGTGTCAGTGTACACACTACCACTAGCACATATTTGTACCCTCTACATCTGTCCATCTGGATATAATCCATTTGGAGGACTTCGAAAGGGTGATCAGGAGGTTGGAATCCACCTTGTTCTACTGATACACCTTCACCAGGATTAAATTGGCAACATATCATGCAAGTTTTTACTTTTTGTTTGGCTGCAGCTCTTAGATGTTTGTTAAACCAGATATTCCGTAAACTATCCAGCATACCTTTCTCGCCTAGGTGGGCGGGGCTATGGGCTGTGTCAATTATGACTTGTACCATGGAATCAGGGAGAAACCACACTGTTCGGTCTTTGGTCATCCAACCTTGATCTGTCTGGACCCCTCCTTGTTCAGCCCATTTCTTTATTTCATCTGAGGTGTCATGTGTCTGTATGTCTAGCACATCTTTCAAGGGGTCTTTCACTACCATAGTGACCATCTGTGTTAGTACCTGAGAGTCTGATGTATTCACTGGACTCTGGGCTGTCTGTTTAGCAGTCCGGTCCGCTAAGTCATTTCCTTTGGATATGGTGTCTGTAGCTTTGGTATGTGCTTTACATTTCAGAATAGCTATGGCTGTAGGTAGGTGTATGGCATCTAGTAGGGCTTGAATCAGGGGACCATGTTGTATTTTGGCCCCATGTGAGGTAAGGAAACCTCGTTCCTGCCACAACACTCCAAAATTGTGAACTACACCGAATGCATATTGAGAATCGGTATAGATGTTCACTTTCAATTGTTTTGCCAATATGCAGGCCTGTGTCAGAGCGATGAGCTCTGCTGCTTGAGCTGACAGAATGTCAATTCTTTGGGTCTCTATAACTTTACAGTCCGTTGTTACTGCATAGGCTGCTACTAACTCTCCAGCACTTGTCCTCATGCACGACCCATCCACATAGAGTGTTACATCAGGATCTGGGAGTGCAACATCTGTTAGGTCTTGTCTTGGTTTTGTCACTACGTCAATCATTTCCACACAGTCATGTTGTGTCGTGTCATCTGAGCTTGAGGGCAAAAGGGTAGCGGGATTCAATACATTGCATCGTCTGATCTCTATGTGTGGCTGAAAGAGCGTTAGTTCGTATCCTGTCAGTCTTGCTACAGTCAGGTGTTGTGTCTGTGTTCTGTTCAGAAGGACTTCCACAGAGTGTGGTACTTGTACTATGAGGGGATGTCCTAACACTATTGAATCACTTTGTTTTATGGCCAGGGCTGTAGCCGCGACGGATTTCAGACATGCAGGCAAAGCTTGTGCTACGGGGTCCAATGTGCTAGAAAAACAAGCACAGGGTCTGTTTCTTCCTGCTTGGTCTTGTGTGAGGACGGATAGTGCTGTTCCGTCACGTTCTGTCACAAACAGGGTAAAAGGCTTGTTATAGTTCTGGGTGGCCAGAACTGGTGCCATGAAACAGAGCTAGTTTCAGAGCTTCAAATGCTTGGGAGTGTTCCGATGTTCAAGGGAGAGTTGTATGAGTGGCTGCTTCCACTGTGGTTAACTGTATGAGTGGCTTGACTATGTGGGCATACTGAGGGATCCATTGTCTGCAATATGAAGTGAGACCAATGAATGCGCGAACTTCTTTCTGTGACTTTGGCTGTGAAATTGTCGAAATCAGTTGGATTCGTTCTTGTGTTAGCTGCCTACCCTCTTTCGACAGTAAATGTCCTAAGTAAGCTACTTGCTGTGCGCAGAACTGTAATTTTGAGGGAGACACCTTGTGACCTTTGTCTGTCAGGAAATGTAGGACTGTGAGAGATGCTTTTTCACATTCTGGTTCTGTCCTTGCAGTGACGAGGATGTCGTCTACGTACTGTATCAACGTTGTGTTGGCAGGCATATTGATACTGTCAAGTTGTCTTTTTAGTGCTTGGCTGTAGATGCTTGGACTTTCTGTAAAGCCTTGGGGAGCTCTAGTGAACCTGAAGTTTCGTCCTTTTAAACTGAATCTGAACAGATATTGACTGTCGGGATGCATAGGAATGCTGAAAAACGCATTCTTCAAGTCGATGACTGTGAAAAATGCAGCTTCGGGATCTATGGCAGTCAATAGTGAAGAAATATCTGGGACCACCGGATATTGTGGGATCACACATTTGTTTAGCTCTCGGAGATCAACCACCAGTCAGTAGACCGGGGGTGCCTGAGGATCAGTCCTTTTGAGGACTGGAAGAACTGGAGAATTGCAAACATTTGAATCAGTCTCGATCACCACACCATGCTCTATGAGTCTTGGATTATTTTTAGTAAGGCTTGTTCAGCCTCGGGTGGAATCTTATATTGTCGTATACGGGGTAAGACTACACCCTCCTTGAGCGTGACTTGATGTGGGGTGATGTCCATGTAACCGACATCAGTCGAGCTTTTTGCCCATAAATGTTGTGGGATGTCTTTTAGTCTGGGGTCGAATTCTTTGACTGTGTAATGTCCTTTGAAGTCTTGTAGGAACAATTTTACTCCTTCCGGTGAACAGCATATTACTGCTCCTAGTTCTTTGAGTGTCTTGATACCTAATAAATTCTCTGGGCACGTTTCTGTAAGGACCAAATCAGTAGTACGTGTAAGAGGACCCACTCCTAAAGAGACTTGTTCAGATACTTTGTTTATGATCGGTTTTCCTGAAAAGCCCAGAGATATATTATGTGAGCCAGAGAGAGGAACCTCTGGGACTTCCTTATGACTTATGGTAGTCCTACTCGCCCCCGTGTCTATGAGGAATTTTCTGTCTTGTCCCAGTAAGTGAGCTTGTACATATGGACCTTTCTGATCTACGGGAACTGGAATAAGGGGCAAGTCACTTTCTCTCTCAAGGCTGTCTCATGCACACGGTTCAAACTCGGGATAATCTGATTGGGCGTACTGGTACATCTGTGTGGCAGCAGTAGCGGGTTTCTGAACCTGTGGCGGCGTAATGGTTTGAGGCTGCTGAGTGTTACCTGGTCGAGGAGTGTGTGGGCGTTCTTTTGTCTTTCCTGTCGCTATGTTGTGTTTCAGAACTGGACATTCTTTCACAAAATGGCCCTGCTGTTTGCAGTAGTTACAGGTACCTCTATTGGCCCCTACATTACCTTTGAGACCCGTATTTACTGGTGCCGTCTGTGCAACCAGTGCCTTCATTTTTGTGTCTTTTACTCTCTTCTTTTCCTGTTCCTGTTCTTCCCTTATTCTGTTGTGGTGATACTGTAACATCTGTAACATTTGTGAAGGACTATTTGCTTGCCAGGTACTCTCAACTTTCAACACTCTATTCCTGATGAAAGGTAAGGCGTTGTCCACCAATTTGGACACAAAAAGATGAGGATATGCCACACTGCTATGTGCGAGTCCACTATTTATAGAGAAACATTTCTCTAATCTGGTGTAGTAATCCCCCGTATCCTCGTCTGGCTTTTGTTTACAAGCAGAAATGGCATCCCAATCTTCCTTTTTCGTCGTCAACAACAGGGGCAAGACTTGTATGAGGAGACTGGGCAGTTCTCTTATGCGCTCACCTAAACCTTCACCTGGTTTTCTGGCTGTCTCTTCTTGTTCTAGGGCAGTCCATGTGATCTTTTTACCACCCACCTCCCAATCCTTTTCCTTCAATTTGTCGAATATGCCTGTAGGTAGAATTACTTTAAGGAGTGTTATGATATCTGGATATGTAAAACTACCCATTTGGAGGATATCTTTCAACTCCCTATGAAATCCTCCGGGATCTTTTTCGTGAGAAGGCACCATCTTTTTCATTTCCATTATTTCTAACTTGGTTAGGGGAGTATACACATGTACTCGTTGCAGTGTACCATCTGGCTGGGGTATGGGGTGGACTTCTCGTAAAGGATATTGGCCTATACCGTAAGGTTCATGATCTGATGAGGCTAAAATAAGTTGCAGGAAACGGAGGCGCAGGTCCAGAATGGTGTTGATCAATTCCGTTCCCCGAAACCTCCATTTATCTGTCACTACTTCTTGTAACAATTTGTATAGCTTGTCTGGTCGGTGGGAGTTATTCTCATATATGGTAGCCAAGTGTTGGACCATATAAATACCTGCTAGTCGTTGTTCTGCTTGGGGAAGAGCCAAGAACATTTGCGCTCCTATATCTGGGCCATACACTCGGTGCAGTGATATCCAATGGGTGGCAGACCGGGCCAATTCTTTTTCTTGCTGGGTAAGGGGAGGCTCATTGTCCATCCATTCATCTAGGGCTCTTTCTGTGGACTGAAAAAGATCTTCTGAAGAAGGATCTAATCTTTTAATTTTCTGCAACATTTGTGGGGTTCGCCACTTGGGGCCAGGACAATGTCGCGCTACACCCAGGAAATTAATTCTATCTAGTGTCTGGCTATCATCTTCCTCTGAGTCGTCCTCCTGTGTGACTTTCTCAGAGTGAATAGTGACAATTTTCTTAACCAGTCTTTTAGTTATTTTGTCGATCTGATGTTCCAGATCGTGTGCTCCTCGGTGTATCTGATCGCTAAGATCTATTAATTCGGAGTCTACGCTTCCATTACCCGGGTCTAGTTCCCGGATCAGACAATTTATGATGAACCGCAGGAGCAGTCCTCTGATGGGAACTTTACTGTTCTTCATGACCTGGACCAGAGTATCCGGACCTTCACCTGTCCGTATGAATTCGTAAACTCTATCCAAATGCTTCGTTATATCAGGGACCTTTTGGAGTTGACCCACGGCTAGTCTTAATCTCTCTGATATCGTGGCCATTGGGCCATTACCGGGTTCGGGGTCGTAAGGACACTCAAGAGACGGGACATCGTCTTTATCCTCAGCTCCGTTTCCGGACACTCCTAAATCAGAGGTAGAACCACCGGCTACTAGTTCAGGAGCACGTACAGGCGGGCGTGTTCTAGGCATGTTTACATAAGCGGGGGTGGTTCAGACAGATAGGCAGGGAGGAAATTTTCGGGAGCAGTGGGAATCACTTTCACCGGGGACTTGGGGTGTTCTTCTACAATGTCTTCAGACAAAACGAGATAAATACCAGTAACAAGGGCGTTTCTCTCTCTCTCCACCTGTTCTGCTAAAACTGTCTCACCTTCTTCTTGTAATTGCTTTTCTTTAGCCTGTTCCGACATTCTCTTACTTTTCTCGACTTTTCCTAGTTCTTTCTGGGCCTTCCTATGCGCTTCCTTATGCCATAACTCAATGGCTTCTGTCTGTGAGGGCCTCGCCTTTCTTTTCCATAACTCTTCCTCCACTCTCATAATGCATTCTATATCCCATGTACCTGTGGCAGGCCACCTATACGCCATCTCTAATTTCTCGGTATAGTCTACCCAAAGGTCTAAAAACAATATGGCACTCAACCCATGTTTGTTGTACATAAAATATCCAGGAGTATCTCTAGGCGGAACTTTAACTGGTTTTTCTAACAGATTCTTTTTGGTGCCAATTGCACGTAATTTGGAAAACAGAGGCATTCTTAAACTCAACAAATTACGATTTAAAAGAGACTTGGAATATACAAAAACAAAACGAACACTTTATACACTAGAATATAGTGCAACCATACCGGTTTCACGAATGAAACACGTCTTTACCGTTTTCCAAAAATGGAACCCGTCTTTATACTATCTCAGTGGTACTCACCAAGAAGCAAAACTTGAAGACCTGGTCATCGGACTCTTGACGCTTGCGCAGGAATTTGGGGCTCCAAAGACCTCGGACTCGGCACTCTCACTGGTCAGGCTCTGGGTTGGGACGCTCCGCAATCTTCTTCACCGCCTCGTGTGGATGATCAGTCGCAGTCTGCCTCCTCCTCGTCTCGAGGGAGTTAGCGGGAACACCCCGCTGTTGTGCACTTGAAGTCCGTCGAAAGTATGGAAGGGACAAAGACCCGACTTACATCGCCTGCACGTAGGGAAGAGGGAGCGTCCCTGTTCAGGCGCCAATTAATGTGGTAAATAAAAAGCTGGTTATTTACGCCGTGTCGGAATTTCTATAATTACCCAAGAAAATGGTAATGCATAACATGAGGAGCAGAGTCCGTGGTCTTCGAGTTGAAAGGGTTTTATTCCAGAACTCGAGTTAAGGGAGAGCTCCTTCACCAAGCGGGTTCAGGAGTAGTCTACTTTGCTTAAAACATATCAACACTTATATACAGTGTGAGTACAATCAAAAAGAAGGAGTTTCCCTTAGACTCGATTCAATCATTTCATGAAGTTATCATACAGTAAACATAGCATACTTGTTCTCGTTTGAAGAATAACCTGAATAGCATATAAACAAACATATTGCATCGGAGCGAATGTGGTGGCAAGTTACAGAGTTGCTGGTATCTGAGGACAGAGAATCGAGGCATTGTTACAGGGTCATTTCTGTCGGAAAGGTAAAGAGGACGAGGCATTGTGCGTTCTTTACTTCGTACACAAGGGTGGTGATGTTTCACAATGGTATGTGTGTGCAGCGGGGAAGAAGGAGAATGGGCTGTAGTAAACTATTCTTCTTCGTGGCTGTCTCGTGTGTTTGATCATGTCTCCCCTTGGTTGTTTAACCCAACCCGTGGCTGTCCTTGCAAACTAGGAAATCATTGATGAGCGAGAGCTGCTCGTTCGGTGACAGAGTTAGGGAGGGGGGGGGGGGGTTCCAGAGTCACCCATCCGACTGACTCCGTTCTTGTCTAAGGGAAAATATCAAACGGGACGGAAACCCGTAGGTTACATGGTAGCTGGACATTATTCTTGGCATGTGTCAGCTTCACAAAAAAGAGAGCAGACAAGAGGGGGTACAACGGGGTTGGTGCTTGAAATCGGAGGATCGGCTTGCCTGGTCGGTGTCAGGGTGGATAGGGTGCATTATGGGACACCAGAGAAAAAAAGAGCTTTTTAGTCAAATTCCACAATTCTATGCTCCTTTCAGTGTCTCCTGGCCTCCCCTAGTGGGGGAGTTGTTTGGGGGGTCTCTCACTGTTTGGCATTCTCTATGGAAGGAGCTGAGCGTCTCATCCCATAATGTCGCGATTGGGAACTGTCTCAGTCCTGCCGTTTCCTCATTATGGAGGGTGACGCTTTCTGCTCTCGCCCAGTTGGTCAGGGAGGTGCGCCAGTGTTCCGCCAGGGGTGGGACGGCTCGCTTCCAATGCTTTGTGATCAGCCTTTTGGCCGTGAGGAGGCCGAGGTGCCAGAAACATGAGGGGACTTTATTATGTTTGGTCCGCTTGTATAAACCCAGTAGGCATGCCTCCCATGTGTGTGGTATCGGCATGGCCGTGCATCGCTCTAGTATCGGTAGCACTGACCGCCAGTACGTCTGAATCTGTGGGCATTGCCACAGCATGTGTAGCAAGTCTGCTCCCTCCAGTGCACATCTCGGGCAGTTAGCTGCGGCGCCCGGGAAGTATTGGTTAATTTTGTCAGGTGAGAGGTACGCTCGATGCAGTATATAAAACTGGATCAGTTTGAAGCGTGCGTTGCGGGGGACGTTCTTGGGGCCCGTTAGTACCATTGTCCATTCCTTATCGGTCCAGTCTCTTCCCCTGTCAGCTGCCCATTTGTCACGTAGTGGTTGTAGGGTATGCTGTGTGTGCGACAACAGTGCTTGAGTCAGTCAATGTACCACATGCGTACCGTTCCCCATGACATGTAGACACTGTATCAGTTGGTGTGTGGGTAGTTCCTCAGTGATGTTGCCCCACCGCTGCATGTATGCCATAACTATGGAGGCGTGTTGTAAGAACTGCCCCGCTGGGAGTCCCGTGTCGCTAGCTAGTGTCGCGAAAGGAATCAGGGTTCCATCGGCGTACAGGTCCGCCATGGTGTCCACTCCTGTGCGTGTCCAGTGTTCCAGCGCTGCTTCCGTGACTACTGATGTAGTCTTGGGGGTGCCCAGGAGCGGGAGCGCTGGAGCGTATGGTTTGGTATGTTTCGTGAGCTTTAAACTCCTGGCGTAGCATTTTATGGCCACATCTACATGTAGTTGTGTTGATTTTCTCGTGTGTGCCAGGGGATGGAACAAGGAATGTATCTGTGTATGGGACAGCGCGTCTGTTGCCGTGGCTGTGTCCCCTATGTGTTTTCCAGCGAGCCAGGCAGTTACCCACTGTAATTGTGCAGCCAAGTAGTAAAGTTCTAGATTCGGCACTGCGAGGCCACCGTCACTGACTGGTGTATACGGTTTTCGCAGAGCCACTCTGGGTCTTCCAGTGTTCCATATCAGGTCCCTGACTATGGTTTCTAGATCTTTGAAAGTGCGGACTCGGACGTATACTGGGATATTAGCAAAGTAATATAGGAGTCTGGGCAGTACGATCATTTTCGTCAACGTCACTCTGCTCGGCACGTTGAGTGGGAGAGTCTTCCAGAAGGTAATCTGGGATCTTATGAACGTTATGGCGCGGGTCAGGTTGCCGTCCAGAATATCCGGAGGTGTTCTGTATATGTGTATTCCCAGATATTTGAACGGGGTGTGGTGCCACGGCAGTTGTTCGCCATTGATTCTAATTTCTGGATCTGGGGTGTCGGGAGCGAATGAATATGCCCCTGATTTGGCCCAATTTACTTTAAGGCTTGACATAGTTTCGAAGGTCCGGAAGATTTCTGACAGTTCCAGTGGCAGGTTGTTGAGGTCTCTGACATATAGGAGTAGGTCATTCACGTATAGCGAGACGATTTGTATGTCGTCTGCCAGTGGGATACCCCAGTGTGTGCCCTTGTTGCGCAATACCTCAGCGAGGGGTTCTATTGCTAGCGAAAAGAGCAGCGGGGACAACGGGCAGCCCTGCCTGGTGCTGCGTTGGACCTTAATGGCGTTGGATAGTAGCTTGCGGACTCGCACTATGGGGTGTCTGTATAGCAACCCGACCATTTCAATATAGTGGTCTCCGAGGTCGAATTTGCGTAATACTGACAGCAAGTAGGGCCATTCGACCGAATCGAACGCCTTCTCAAGGTCTAGAACTAAGCAACCCGATCTCGGCCATTCCTGCACTGCATATTTCTGCACTCGGAACAGTCTCCGTATGTTTTGGGAGGTGCATCTGGTGGGCACAACGCCGTTCTAGTCACTATGTATCAAGGTGGGTACCAGGGTCGCTAGGCGTCGGGCTAGGGTCGACGCCAGAATCTTATAATCTGTGTTCAGCAGCGCTAGTGGTCTATAAGATCCTAGGAGTGTGCCATCTCAACCCGGTTTAAGGAGAGACACCAGTGTTGCCTCATTCATCGACTGGGGCAGAGCCGAATCCTCTAGTGCCGCGGAGTAGACCCTGAGGAGTTCCGGGATCAGAATATCAGAGTAGGCTTTATAATATTCCGCTGGCAGCCCATCTTGGCCGGGGGCTTTGCCAATCGAGAGGGCGAAGATGGCTTCTTGTAGCTCATCTGCTGCCATCGGCGACCCTAGGTCGTCTCGTTGGTCATCCGTTAAGGCAGGTAGTGTGATTTCCTCTAGATACGCAGAAATGGTTGGTTGTGTGGTTAGTATACGGGACTTATACAGCGCACTATAGTGCGTCACAAAGGCCTCGTGGATTTTCGCCTGGGTGTATACCACTGGGCCAGCAGCTGGTCGTATCGCTGTTACGGGTGATGTGCGCTCCTCGCGTTGTATCAGCCATACTAACAACTTACCAGGTTTGTCCCCAGTGTGGTGTGTGCGGGCGGAGTGGGCTGCGTAATTAACATGTTTCAATCTATCAATCAGCCTGTCATGTTCCGTCCTCGCCTCTAATAAGCTAGTGTTTGCACCCGTAACTGCTGCCTGTTCCGCTTGCAGCAAATCCGACTCTAAGCGTCTAAGATCTGCTTCTAATTGTCATCGGGAATGGGCTTGGTTGCCCAGACATTGCCCCCTGAGGACCACCTTAAACGCGTCCCATTTGATCTGTGGTGTTGATGCCGTGCCAGTGTTTTCTTCGAAATATTGTGCTGTTTGTGTGCCTACGGAACTTTGGAATGGGCCATCTAGTAGTAGGTCAGGCTGTAACCTCCAGGTGGGTATCAGGGGCCGTGGTTGCTCCCATGTCAGATCCAGTAGATGTGGGTTGTGATCAGAGTGTGTGCCGCCCATGTAGCAAGTGTCTGTGACATATGGTAGGATTTCACTGGTTACCATGTACCTATCAAGGCGTACATGTACGGCGTGAGCCCCCGAATAATATGAATAGACTCTGGTGTGTGGGTTGCGGTTGCGCCATGCATCATGTAGATCCCATTGTGTGGACCATGCTTGAAGTGTGTTCGCAGCAAGGGGTTGAAATGCTCTCTTAATGCCCGATTCTATCCCCTTAGGCTTTGGGTTCCCTGTTAGAAATGCGATTTAAATATATTTAATACCGCCAATCATATGTTGAAAACAAGTAACTGAAGCACTTTCGATTTTGCCGTTTTGAGCCTTGTTTGCCAACACGCGGGACGCTTTTATATCAGAGCCGACAGGGAATGCACGCTGTTAGAATCACGTGTGACTAATGGTTCCCCTATCCTGGGATTGTCTATCTTCAATGGACTTTTAAATACAAACTCTACAGAATGTGCGTATATGACCACACTGATACCGCGTGTGTGGTTTATATTACCCCAGACTTATACTTTAGCTGTTAGTTACGAAGCTCAGAAACTACGCAGCATACAGGTGTCGTTGTACCCTTACAATTATCAAGACTATTTAGGAGGATAACACTGTTTTTAACTTTGAGGAGATAATTCGATGGACGAATATCTTATGTGACTGAGAAGGAGGCAGAGTACCCCATATCATATACTAAATGATACTTAACAGTTGAGAACCATTGGGAAACATTTATTGCAATTGTCCTGATGAAGGTGGTCAAACATTAAATATACCACCGAAACGCGTCGATGCCTAAGGAGTAATACTGGAATAAGAAACTAAGGAAAATTCTGAATTTTTGTTGGAATTTAGTCCTTTACCTGTAGCTCCTTTTTTATTGGAATGTTGGATTTATTTATTTTATAGTGTTCCGTCCTGTATATGTTTCCCATTTTTAACAAAATATAGTGTATGTTAATAAACTGTCCAGATCTACTTTTACTATAGTGTTTTCACTACATTTTTTAATATTGTTTATATTTGCTTCCTTGTTATGATTAGATATTGGTGAGTTTATATGTGTCTGTCCGTAAGAATTAGTTTTTCTACGGTATTTCGCCCAAAGGGAATTATATTTTGACTTTGTGTCATTTTAATTAGTGCCCGGATCCTCATCTCTCTGGGCAAGTGCACACGCATTATTGACTCGAGTTTACTATCGGGGGCATATACGCTTGAATAGCATCATCATGTTGCTCGTGTATGACACGTTTACATTACTTACCACTATGTTAGCAGTTGTTTGCTTATAATTTTCATCGTTTTATGTGATTCTGTGTTCAATGGCACAACAATTTTTGTTATTGTGCATTGATTGGCTATAGACAGCTTGCCATAATATGGTGTACATATATATTTCTTACTTGGGGGGTAAGGATAAACTTTCGTTTTTCCTCCAAACACAACTGCTTGCCGTCCACGGAAGAACGCACTTGGATTCCTTTCCAACGAATTTTACACAACACAGGTAATTTCCCTAGCCGCTATGAAACAATGAGTCATCATGTCGTTGGGGATTGTTTTTTTCTCTAAAGATAGACACCATAGTAATTCAGGTGTCTCCATATTATATAAAAGAATTCTTGGATCACGCTCTAAATGGGCTGGGAATATACTTGCCATACACTTATGGACAACAATAATAGTGATTGCAACCTAGTCCCTAGATATAATTTTCCGGCCAAAACTGTGATTCACAATGGCCTATGGTATATTCTTTCGATCAGTAGATCATACCATTATTTTCATTTTCAGGAATCCCAGACTCAGATCGTTGACAATACTCTTGTCTTGCACCTATGGTTAATGTGCAATTTTATTTCGGACCATCGGATTGAGATGTTCCCATTTGTAGGTGAGAATATTGTAGGATTTATATTTTTGTGACACTGGGTTAAAATTAGGGTGGAATTTTTCCTTTTTCCCTCCAGTCCTTTACTCTTAGAAAAACCAGTACATGACGCTTTTTCTTAACTCCTTTTCTGGTTTCTCTGGTATTATACTTTGTGAATCTGCACAACTTCTTACTTTGGGTGCTTCTTTTTCCCCATTGGGCACCTGTTGGTGGAATTGGAATTTGTTAGCTATAGCATATAGGTGTGTACGAGTGTGGTACACAATCCTTTATAAGTTGAAGCAATGCACGGGTGAGGGTGTGCTTGCTTTTTGGAATAATTACTGATGTGCCATTTGGCATGGTTTTATATTGGTATGTCTATTGGTCTAACCTTTAGTCATTTTTTTATTTATTTTTTAAAACCTTTATTGAATTATCAAAGCATTACAAGCACAGGCCTACAACCACAGGGGCCGGCCTCAAACTCAGGATATAGATTCAGGTGGCATGCAAATGTATACAACCGCGTAATATCACTGAGACAAGCATAGCTTATGATTGCATGTGCCATTAAGCAAAGGATATCAAAGGTTTCATGTTTTTGGTTATGAAGAAGCAGTAGTGGCTGCACTATCGATGGCGTCACACCATAGAATAGAATTAAGAAGAGATGGGGGGGGACGCACCCCGCAATGTAATCAGAACCAGGTGATGAACATTACAGCCTTAAACATACTACGCCCGCTAAGGCAAACAAGGAGCCAAAATCAGTATAAGAGCGAGCGATTCAGCTAGAGCATCATCCCGAAAAACCCATCCTCCAGAGAAGTAAGGCATAGGCATGTATAGACGCCAGATAGAGAAAGAAGTGAGATAGAGAGAGACAGCCAATCTACTGAAGAGGAAGGAAAGTCCCACCTGAGAGAGAGAGAAAAGAAAGAGAAAGAGACCATAGAACAAAACAAACTAAAATAATAAACCCCCCCCCCCCAACACCCACCACCCTGCACCCCTGTAATGGCTACGGCCAACCCCACTAACAGCGTGCCTGTCGCCCCAGAACTGCCCTAAAGAAAGGAAAGAAAGCAGAGGAGGAGAGCAATAGACACACTCCCGGTCCTCATTACACCCCACCAGCAGCAGCCTCCCCAAATTCCATGTCGACTATTAAAGCAAGTATTGAACACGTACATGGGGAGAACTCCAATAAAAACCTCCCGTCTCCCAATAGCATACACGGTGCATATCCGGCATAAAACAGATAGAAAAGCTAACCCCGAATGTCAAAGTCAACCTTGACCAGTTCGGTTCTTCACGAAAGCCCATGTCGTCCAAGCCACAACAATCGCGAAGAAGGCGAAGCGTCCAAGACAGTTCAAAACAATGGCGACGGATCGAGGAGAGGAGACAAAATGGCGGCATCTGAAAGTTCGACAATTGAGGATGAAGAAGGAAGGCAAACCTCTCCGAAAGTCACTGAAGAACTGTCCTTGGCGGTAAAAACCTTTAGCAACAATGTTCCGTCGAACAGGAATGGAGCAGGGAAAGCCAACGACGATCACAGGTGCACCCTCCATAAGACCAGAGTCATCAAAATAGGATAAAACATGCTTCCGTCCGGGGGTCTCTAAATGGTGCGGAGAATAATCCACGGGGTCCAAGGCATGCTGACAGCTTGTCGGATTATCCGCTTCCGGTTCCAAGTGCACGTTATCCAGCTTTACAGACATCCGTTGGCACAGGACGGCGAAGTGAGAGCGGAGCGCCCCAATGGCGGCCATTACGGACCTCAGTGTTGGTGTACCGTCAGTATCCCCCATCTCCTCCGGCATGAGACGAGGCAGGATTCGGATCCCTGAAACACCGTCCAGGAACCAGGCACACACGGGGCTTATGACAACAACGAGCGCTCACACAACAGGCAGGGTCGGTATTTCGCCACTCGCGGGGGCCAGCCCGACAACCCGGTCACCAGGCATAGGACCCCCGACCGTGGTCATCGATGTCACATGCGTCACTGTGCCGTGTCCTTGAATGAAGCCGATTACTCAGTTGCCAACTGGAATTAGAAGATTTGGACCGAGGTCGGGAGACCGGAAGCAACCCTGGTCCCACAGCCGATGTTGATCACATCCAACCCGGATGGGTCAGAAATCAAGGTCCCGGTGGAAGCTCTAGAATAGGCCGAGAAGTAAATTCGACGTAACTTTGTCACCCGGTAAGTTGGAGGGTCCGGGTTTGCACCGCAGGAGTCAGGAGCACTTCATACATGTGGGAGTCCGGCATGCTGGAAGGATAAAGGGCAGGATATACGAGCTCCCGGTGGAGGTCGGCGGAGCCGGGAGCTTATGCGGCCATCTTGGATCGTAACGTAGCTCCCCTTTAGTCATTTTTAATTTGTATGTAATGTATGTCATTGCTAGTTTTTATACATGAGGCAAAAATGTTTATGTATTTTAAAATCTTTTGCAGTCCTGACGAAATTCCCAAGGCACTAAAGGGAATGAAACGTGTTGGCTGTGCTGTTGTATCTTAAAAAGAGAGAATAAAAGAATCCAATAAAGAAAGAACAGAAGACTTACAAACTTCATGAACTTTTTTCACTATTCACGCCATCGAGTGCACCTCTCAAATTTCTTGTAAACTCTTCGAGTGCTACAACCAAGTTCAACATCCGAGGCCCCAAGTCGACCCCTCCTTACAGTTCTGAATGTCCTCCGCCATTTGCCCTGGACTGGGGCAGCATCCCATTATTAAAGAGTACATCCAAGAGACTCAACCGGGGTCCCACCTCCAGTTTGTCAGAGGATCAATATCAGATAAAGTTCGGGGTCTCCAAAACTTTCCCTCGCCAGACCTCTAGACATTCTGAGACCCCCCCTCCCGCAGTGACCCTGGAGGACCAGTCTCAACAGCACCCGTATACATTACGTGTCCACATTACGTGTCCACAAGTGGCAGTCAGTTCAAACCAACCGGTTCCATCGTTTCACCCCAGGTCCGGAGATGCTGAAAGGCTGCGGGTCCTGCTCCTGTTTGCCGGGCACGGGCTCTCCTGTCGTCTTCGTGCTCCCCCAGCAGATCCCATAGACTAAGCCGGAGACTGGGGCGCCACGCTCCTCAAACTGCCCCCTCGCTCTGGGCCCCTTTGCTGATGTCCACGCTCTTCAAGCCAGGTATGTACCTCCTCCGAGGTGGTGAAGAAAAAGGATTTCCCCTTCGCCAAGAGCTTAAGTTGCGCCGGGAAAAACATCATGTACTTGACTCTGCGCTCTCGGAGATCCCTCTTGACACCGTCAAACGAACGGCGCTCCTGCTGGACCTTAAGCGTGAAGTCCGGAAAAAAACGTATAGTGGTGTTGTCCAAACGCAGGACCCCATGTTGCCGGGCCACCTGCAGAATAGCATCCCTGTCTCTGTGTTCCATGGCTGCCCTCGGCCTCGGAACTGAGGTCACCAAATGATCTCCGCCGCCACTTTCTCCATGGACTAATACGCTCCTGCTGTTCACAGTGTTTGGGGCCGCCTAACAAGGGTTTCACTCCTCTGCGCTATGTTACTGCGCCATGTGACCGGGGCGCCGCCTCCCTGATCTGCCCCCTCTCTTCGTCCAGTCCCTGGGGGACCAGCTCCCTTGCCATGGCACCGGACAGAGCAGCTCGACAAACTGGCACTCACCGGGGGGGGGGGGGCGGGAGTTCCAAGTACCTCGCCCTGAACCGGGGATCACCGCTACTTTGTGTCTCCCCCCCTGCGCCGTACTCCACTTGGCCGCCTTGCTGTGCTCCTGCACCGGCCCACTCACTACGCGAGGCCGGTGCTTCACTTCACCAGCCGCCTAGGCCGCAGTAGGCCCAAACTCGCCAACCCCCGGTACTCGGCTTCCCAGGGTCGGATCTGGATAAAAACCACACCGCACTGCGTCGGAGCGCGTCAGCTCTTCGAAGCCGGTGTGCACCTCGGTGGAGCTACAGGATCAGTGCCGGATTTTAGGTGTCTTCTAGTGGGCCTCCGGAGCACCGCAAAACTATGCGGCAATCTTGGTTGCTGCCAAGCCAGGCCCCCCCGTAATACACTTTTAAGTTGTAATTCCTGATTAGAAAGGAATAGCTGTGTCATGTTTTATATCTTTGGAATGGTAATGATAAATCCTCCCTTACTGGTAAAGTTAAATTTAAAACTACTATTTTAGAAATGCCACTTTTAGAAAGTGACATAAGGGGTGGTGAGATGCACACCTTCTTCTTTCTCTGCTTTTAATCCACATTTGAACTGATTATACTTTATCGGCGTGCAAACTTGTTTTACGCTTCGCCTCTTTGCGCTGCATTCAAAACAAATCAACGGGGGAACCACCTTTGGTTCCACCAAGCTGCACAGCCCATCTGCAGTATGAATCCAATGAATTAAATTCAATTGGTTTTAAACTCGCTTATCTCCATATATTTCTCCAAGTGTTTCTCATCCTTTTTAACTGTAATCTTCAATTCGTTTTATCCATACCATTGCATCTACGAAGATATTAAACCAAACTCCAAAGCACAGGTAGGTTCCACATGTCATGATGTTTATTCAAACAACCCAATGCATTTCGGGATAAATAATCCCTTTGTCAGGGGCATCTACAACATAATATATAAAACATGATTTTTAATCCATCAGCATTTACACTGTCTATATTGTCAATCATCATACATTTTTTTCATTTCTCTAGTGATGCATTGAAAAGTGAACATTAAAAACAACTATATATGTTCCCAGGTTGATTATCTGAAAATACCCACTCGTGCTCCCAAAACTGCCGCCACATTTAAACTGTTTTTTAGTATCTTCGTAGATGCAATGGTATGGATAAAACGTTCCCCCATTGATTTACTTTTAGAAAGTGGACATTTCTCTGCTCTTACTGCTTTGTGTACCTGCAGTCTGATTCCAATACACATCTGGGGTGGATGACAGCTTAACTTTGTGCACTCCCTCTAGACTGCAACAAACACAGGAAGGTTAGGCATGTCGGAGGATTCATCTGCTTTCATGAAGTCTCATCCGGGGCTCATCCGGGGCTGGAAGGGAGGGAGCTGACACTTGGACCTGAATAGGTAGTGTCCTGTCCCACACAAAAAGCTGATCACCCCCTACTAATAGTCTGTAGCCAGGGCTGGGATGGAAAGACCTCTGTGCACTTCAAAGATCCTTTTCAGAAGTCAACACCACTTTAAAGGCATAAGTGGGTATAAGCCAGATACTACTGGACCTGTGAAGACATTTGCTAGAAAAAAAGGACTGCTTTGCTGCTACAAGGACTACCACTGTTCTGGACTGCTGCTCTGGAAGAACTACTTTTCTTCTCTGTTGTGCTGCTCTGCTGAGGAAAAGGACTGGACCCATCGCACTTGAACCCAGAGTGACTCAAAGGGCTTGCTGTCTTGCCCCCTGTTCTGAGGTCTCAAGAACATCAATGACATCTTGTAACCCTGCAACATTACCTGGACTGTGCCATCTGTGAGTCCCAACATGCCATATGGTGCCAACCTAGTCCTGGACCCTTGGAAGGGAATTTTCTGTGCTGACCAGGCAGAAATGATGCATCGTCTACCTTGTCGTGATCAGAACCCACGCATCCTCTCCAACGCCTTGCTGCTCGATGGCATCGCTTCAACAACTACACGTCTCAATGACAGTGCATCACAAAGGGGTTCACCGATGAAGCTTCTCCAACTGCGTGGATCGGAACAGACACATCACCTACATACAAGGAATCGACGCAGATGCATCGCCTGCTCGAGGTTGATGCCAGCCTGTTTTCAGAGGGCCAAGGCTGGTCCCGGTTTCTGACCCATGCTTCATCGCAGTCGACCTAAACTTTTGGATTTTCCCCAGTCCCAGGTTGGCACTTAATGACCCTTAGCACTACATTTGCATTTAATCTTTAAAAATTCATAATTCCGATTCTACTTATTGGAGTCTTGACATTTTAGTCTTGACTTAGTCATAGAGGTATTGTCTGTTTTTCTAGCCTGGTGTGGAGTCTTTTTGTGGTTTTTTCATTGTGTGTTGCACAAATACTTCATGCATTGCCTCTTTAGATAAGCCTGACTGCTCTGTGCCAAGCTACCCGAGGGTGAGCAGAGGTTATCTTTTAATGGGTATCTAGCTTAGCATGACTTAATATTGTGTTTCCTGCTTGGATAGGCTGCATACCTCTGCCAACCAGAAACCCAATTTCTAACATAAATTTAAAGAGCGCCCTAACATTTCTGAAAGATTATGGATGATATTTAGAATGGCTGTATCAGGTTCTTCTGTAAATATTAATATATCATCAGCTTCCACTGCTGTTTTTGAGATATCCTTTATTATCAGGGAAATTATTTATCAATATTAAAAGTCTATACCTAAATAAAATAAAGAGGACAACCGAGGTCAACCTAGTCATTTTCCTCATCAAAGAACAACAGGATCTGATGAGGCACCGTTAATTTTGATTTTCAACATGGGATTAGGATATAGGTCCATGTTCATTTGTATGAAGAGGTTTCCGAGGTCATATTGGCAGAGGGTTGCTTCGAGATATGGCCATTTGACCGTATCAAAAGTCTTCTCTGCAGCCACAGCTATAGCAGCAGCTAGTGGTAGAGAAGCTCTTTCAATAATGTGGTAAAACATGCCGATATGACTATCATGTCTACCTTTGAGAAATCCTGACTGAGGAACAGGGATATGTTTGCTATAGGCAGTTCAACAAATTAAGTCAGAATTTTGCCACAGATTTTTGATTCCATATGTATCAGTGAGATTGGTCTGCGAGTTTTGGTGCAAAATGTTTTTTTCTTTCTTTTGGAACTATTGTGCTTTCTGCCATGAAGCAACATACTCTGCTGACAGAGGCAAAATGGTTGAGAACCACCACAAGGGATGTAATCCTGTGAATTAATGTTTTTATAAGCCTATGGGTCGGACTTTATCAACTGGATCTTTACCACTAGAAATTAGTTTGAAGCTAGAATCTCTGTCTTTTCTTTTGGTTTATTTATATTAAGTTTGTAAGTTTCAGAAATAGTTCTATTGGAATGTTTTTTAAAAAGTCAATAGAAGACTCCTGAAATGTTTATGGTGGGGTTGTAGAGGGAAGCATAACCTTTTTAGAAGGCATCTACAATGTGTTTACTTTTGATTTCTCTTTTAGGATCTTTGATAGTTAATATTAGGTTATCGATTATCTTCATCTTTAATTATACAGCGAGAAATATTATGACTATTTCGATAAAAACTTTGTTTACATTTCAGCGCAGGTAGAATAGATGTGCTTGCTTGATAAAAATTGTATTATATTCGTAGCTGAGGTACTTAAGAATTGTCGATAGTAAAGAATCTTTTGATAGTCAGAAGAGAATTTCTTTTCCTTTAATATCTTTAGCAAAAAAAGTCCAGGGAGGCCTTTAATGTTTTATTTTTCTTGGCCATGCTTCTTATCGTCTGTCCCAATGAAACATTTTACAGAGTGCTAAGGATTGAGAGGAAAGGAGACCAAATTTATGTTTTCCTGTAGGAACAGTACAAATGCCCTTTCTAATTCCTGTACGTCTGATTCTTTTTCCAAAACGTCACTGTTCATGAGCAGATTTTCGAGCAAAGATCATTCAAAATCAGTGTCGGTAGCAACATGCGGGACAGGCATTTGGGGCTACATTAACCCCTCTGTCCTACAAATTAGAGGACACACTTTAGAAAAAACTAGAGGGCCTCCCCGTAAGCTGCTTCATTTTTAAAAAGCAATTGTACAGAAGTATCGGTTAAAGCATATTTAGAAAGTCCAATGGTATAGGAAGGGCCAACATCTTATATTTTAACCATGACAAATTTACGTCACAGATTTATTCTAATTTGATTCTGCTTGAATTTTATTCCATGTATGTTGGCCCATCCAGTTGGAATTTATTCCATAAATGAATTACCATTCTGTTCTTGCGATGGCGTTTCTGCATACTCAAATCTACATATTTTCTTTTTCTGCAAATTTTATGCAGAAGGACAAAAAAGATTTATTCCACCCTTGATGCGTAAATATTATTTTAAACAATGTTGTGTTGCAATGCATTTTCTACAATCCTTGCATAATCCTATTGTTTGTTTTACTGTGGCATCCTTTTTAATCCAATCACAAAAAAATAGGAAATTGCACAATATCTGAGAATTAATTTTAAAATGTTCCCATCAGCTGGTTATTCCTAATTGTTCTCCAATGGTGTATGCTATGATGCTTTTATCTTTCTTTTATCCCTTTCATTTCTTCTTCTTTTGTATAGATATTTTTTAACTGCACTTTTATGTTCTTATATTTTAAGCATTGAATAAAGTATATTGATTGACTGACAGTGCAGAGGTGCAATCGTATTGAGGTTGTGGCGTGATCAGAGATTGCAATTGGTAAAATTGAGAATGATAATCTTTCCTGGAATAAAGAAGCGTCTATTTTTATGTAGACAATTTTAGAAAAGCTATTAATTTGTGGGCAAGAAGAAGTTGAAGTCATTGCCTAACTCAGCTTGTATAAGCTCTTGATGTCAGACTGTGGGAGGTACATAAATGATGTATGCTTTTATTAGCTTGGGCAGGTCTGTATTTAAAGGCAGACTGTCTATCCAGAATAGTGTTCATGGGTAAATTAAAATCACCCTCAAGAATAATACAGCCTGCCGGAAGGAGTAGAGCAAGTTTGGAGTTTAATTATGACCAAAATTGAAATTACCATTAGGGTCATAAATAATTATGGCATAGAATCCTGTTGCGTCATATTGGAGTATGGTAATAAATCATCTGCCTTCTTGAGAGAGTTCTGAGACAATTATGGATAGGCCTGAATTCTTGAAATTAGGGTGAGGATACATTTTTCTTAGAAAGTGCAGCAAAGAAGATCAAATCACTGACCCAACCACTGCGCATTCAGGCTTCAATATAGTCTAGTTTGGTTCCTTGGAGAAATACCAAGTCACATTTAAGATTATTGCAATCATCAGATATAGTTTTTCTTTTCACTTGATGGTTGAAAGCTTTGGTGAGAAGGTAAATCACTTTCAAAGTGCTCATATTATGACATTTACAAGAAATGATAATCGATCTAATGAAGTATAAAACTTATGAGAATTAATAAGAAAGTGTTACTGAATTTGGTGGGAAAGAAGCCACATGGCAGGGAGGAGAGTACATTGTGCTGAAAGGGAGTGGAAGGGAATCTAAGCTGGAGAAAACCAAAAATGGCGAAACCATTACCTAAATGGAAGAACACAAAAAACTAAAAACTAAAACCACAACTGAAAGTCCCATCTTGTAGCTTGGAGTAGTCCCAAAGATGTAAGCTCTATCAAATGGGACTGTTGCGATATCCATGCAAGGGGATCCCATCATGTTCCTCACAAAGGTAGTAGTACTCTAAGTTGCATAGTTAACAGAGAAAACTGTCACCCTCACTAAATCAGAACGATTAGGTCATGATCTTACAGGGAAACGTTAGTACATTCAGTAGAACAGTAAATACGCATTTATAAATGCTGCAATAAAGGAAATCCGGCCAAAACATACATCAGGATCTATGTCCTTCTACAATGTAAAACTTAATACAGAAGAAATATTGATGTATAAACCCTCTTGAACGCCTGCTCGGTTCAGCTGTTCCACTCACAGGGGCAGTCATATTTGGTTAGGGCCCAAAGGAGCTCTGACAAGGTGGTCAGGTTGGGGATAAATCGCCCACAGTAGTTAGCAGTTCCCAGAAAGGTCCTCACGTCAGGAGCATTTTGTGGAACAGCCGCCGCTTGTATGGCCTCCACCTTCTTCGGATCATCCTGCAGCCTATCACTTGAGAAGTGCTACCCATAGAACTCAATGGCATCGGTGTAGAATAAGCATTTCTTCTTTGAAGGTTCAGCCCGCAGTCTTCTAGTTGCTGTAGGGTGGCTCTCAGCCTTAAATGGTGGTCTTCTAGGATTTCAGAGAATATCAAGATGTTGTTGCTCATGTTGAGCACACGGACTAATCCAGACAAGATCTCTCAAATGATATCTTGGAACACTTTGCCAGATTTCGAAGTTGAGGCGTCGGTATCTGCGAAGACCCACATGGGTGGAGAAAGTAGTGATATACATCGACTCACCTCATGGAGCATGAGCTGGTGGTATCCAGCATTTAGATCTAATTTGTAAAACTAGCAAGCAACATTCAGATTAGCTTCTATGTCATCAACTGTGGGGGTGATGTGCTGTTCTGAGCGTATTGCTTTGTTTGGGTGCTGCATGTCGAAACAGTGTCTTATGGCTACTGGTTGTTTGGAGGCTCTCACAAGGGGGACACCCACAGAGTCAGTCCAGTCACTTTTTCAATCATGCCTAGCGTTCAAGTTGTTCCAGCTTTTTTTCAACACACGGACTTAGGTAGAACAGCACTCTTCTGTGTCTCAGGGCCACAGGTCTAATGGTCTCATCAATGTGGAGGTTTACCATTTTCACCTCTCAAGCATCTTAACCTACAAACAACTGTAGGAACTCCTCCAGGATGCTTTCTGTATGCGATTCATGCACCTGGAGGCAAACGACCAGGCCCAGGTCCTCTACTATGTGGCATCCCTAGAGAGTGGAGTGCCGGTGTACACTTTCGTTACATGAAATCTGGCTTGTGTCCTCTTCCCCTCATTTTCCACCATCACCTGTACGACTCCTCTCAGGGGTATCGTCTCCGTGCCTCCATACGTGTAGTTTTTTACTTTCGTGGGTGCTGGCCCTGGCATTAGTTTGTGGAACGGCCATGATGTTCACAGATGCGCCCGTGTCAATCAGGGCAGTGATTTGGGTCCGTCCAATCTCTACCTTGCACATTGGCAGGGGCCTTTAGCGATAGTGGTCTCTGCCAGTGAACAAAATAGTGAAAGCTCCGTTATCATCTTCAGGGCGACTCATAGCCTCTGCCCATTGCCCGAACTGCCCTTTTTCACCCTCAATGGAGAGCTGGTGGAGGGAGGTTTGCCCTTGTATGATGTATCTTGAGCTGGTACGTGGCCCACCACTGCGGTATACTTTGGCGTAGTGATTCATGCGACCACACTTCTAATATGACTTACCTTGGGCGTCTGGTATGTCAGTCTGTAGTTCTTGCACCCCCTCCCAGGATATTTGGTAGTGGGAGCTGCGGGAGGCCTGGTGTTGCTGGATAGCATTAACTTGCTCTTCTTGGATCTTGACCAAACTCTGTGCATTCAACAGGGCTGTAGTTCTTGCCAAAGCACCCTCCATGTTTTTAGCCCTGCTGTTCGCCAGTTGTGGGATTTTGAAAATATCAAGATGTCGTTCAAGTTGGTGCCTGGTTGGCAAAGTATGAGTACTGCAGCCTTGAATCAGCTGGGCCCAGACTTTATCTGGCTGGTCGATGTTGGTACAGGTGCGTGCCAGCTTGTAGATGTGTGCATAGAACAAAACCGCCGATTCATCTTCAGTCTTTCATGCCTGACTCAGTTTTAACCCTACTTAGTGGGGGTTTAATTGGGGGTCGAAGTGTCAATTCAGGGCTGTAACTGCAGTATCGAAATAATGGTCTCCCCTTTTGTTTGGAAGATTTTCTAACAGGTTGTGTAATTCTGCTCCACCAATGTGGAGCATCATGGACCTCTTCACAGCTCTGTCCGTCTCGCATGTGGCACAAGAGTAGTGTTGGAAGCGCCCAATGCACTGGTGCCAAAGCAGGCCAGCTGTCACAGGGTCTGACTAAAGAGTGGCAACGCTGGGACAGGAGCGTGACCACACTGCTGGGGGGGCAACGGGGTGCTGCGTCTTGTAGCTGGGCAGACATATCCTTCACCGCCTTGGGCCTCCGGGGACAATTGGGGTTTATTCAGGCCTGCTACACAGGTGTGTGATTGCCTGTTTGTACACACTTGCCTTCACTTGTTCTTTTCCTGTCCAGAGACTCAATAACAATTCATGCCCCTCTCTGGTCATGAGAACAGTCACTCGTGGGTGCCATGCATGATGCTACCTGGTGCGGTCACTCACTCCACCTTGCACGAGCGAGCACTGACTCAGGAGCAGACCGTCACTCATCCAACATTGGGCAGTCCCAGCACATGCTTGCAATGGTTCACTGTCAGCACCCACAGAGCAAGGCAGGCATGCTAATGTGTCTTTGGGGCAGGCCTTGCAATCAGCCTGGTTGGGTGTGGCACTACAGGCTGCCGCTAGGGGGCACAGGTGCCTCTTGATGGGGCTGCAGTGGCTGATTTGAATGCTGCTGGCCAAGCTGCTCACACAAGTGCCTGGATACAGGAGTCAGAGATGTACACTGTGCAGGAGCAGACTGCACTCTTCTCACCTGCAGGCAGAGCACTGCGATAACTTGCCTTTTCAAATCAAATGGACACAGAGGGCCAATATTATTCATAGTGCTTTACATGTATAGGCCTACATTTCAAGGTGGCATGGAGAGCACGGAGATTGGGACCCACGTCTGGGCATACCCGTCCCACTCAGGGTGACAAATGCAAAAAGAACAATTGATGGACAGAATGCAGAACAATGTCATACATTCACCCCAGTGCAGAGATCTGGGCCTAAATCCATCGTTTTTTTCTCACCATGCCATTCCAGTTTGGACCCAGCCATATGCAAATCAGTCTTGACCCGGCACCAAATGGAAACAGTCCAGCCCGAACTGTCAGGCCAAGTCCTCCCTGGCATGCCCAGACGTGGGTCCCGGGCTCACTGTGCCACTGGATTCAAGCTATCCTGGCTGAAGAGGAGTGAAACCCTGCAACCGGTCCTAGGATGCTTGTTTCCGGTCCAGGGAGGACCTGGCTTGGCAGGTCGGGCTGGACTTTTCCCATGAGGCACCGGGTCAAGACTGCTTTGCATATGGCCAGGTCTAAACTGGGGTGGAATAGTGAGCAAAAGAATGATGCATTTAACCCAGATTGCTTGACTGGGGGTGAATGTTTTGACTTGTACTGCATTCCGTCCATCAATTGTGTGTTTTTTGGATCTTTAAATAGACAGGCATAGTCGGAGTGATCGGAGGGTCTTGACCCATAAGACGCAGAGTGCAGCAGAAAGAGAGGATACTCAGTTGGGATGAATGGGCTGTCCCCTAAATATGTGGGGTGTGAGTTGTGATCTGTAAAAACAATGTAGACTTGTGTGCCTAAATCTTTATATTCACAGGAGCAGCCAGACAATGTTGCGTATCTTTACGTGGAAGATGCCAAACTTGACAGCGAATGATGTGGTTCAGTGGGTCTAATACGAAGTCCTCTGACTATATGGGGTGTGAGTCGCGATTGGCACAATTATTACACAGGTAAGGAAAAGCAGATACGGTTTTCTCAAAAAGATAGTCCATTACAACGAGCAATTTGTATAAAAGCTCTAATTAGCATTTGATGGATGTGAATAGTGGTTGGCATTTAGAAAACCACTGAAGTATGGCGGCATACACTTGATATTGAGTGTGTTCTACAGCCCAGATACTAAATACAGAATGGATAGGCGCACTATGCCAAGAAATGGATTGACATGCACACAAAATACCTTTGTTTCTCCGCTATCACAATTTTACTTAATCTCTTAATGCTGAACATGGATCACTAAGATCTAAACATGTCCTTTACTCTAAATTTTATAGGCGATTGAGTGGCAACCTTTCCATACGCTTTCTGCATGTGGTCTGCTGGTAGGAGTCCACCTGCTAATTACACTATATACTAGATGGATCTATTTGCTAAGTGAAATGATACCATACTATGCTAATGCACTCATTGATGGCTTTTTGCATTGCATTCTCTACGCTATATGCTGCCCCATTTTATTTCTTTTTTAATCTACAGGTCCATTGCATCAGGTGGAAAGGGGACCCTGAGCCCTAATGAACTTGCCAAAAGTGAAGTGGCAATGAAACATGTTGACCGTTCATTAAAAAAAAAAAAGTCTAAACCTGCTATGGTGTTTTTATTAGAAGTGTGGGCACTACAAATTAAAGACTTGTGCGGCGTGCGTTTCTGTAACTCATGTTTAATATGTTAATGAGGAAGACTCTTTTCCTCTTCAGATGGGGATCTATAGTTACATATGTTTTGATGTGCACTTCAAATTTATTTAGGGTACACACACACACATTCCTTTTCACTCATGGGGGTTGGTTTTCGTTCTTTTTTAGGAAAGTACAGATGATGAGCAGATGAGCAAGTGAATGAATGAATTAATACATATTTGTAGAGCGCTGGCTACCCGGTGGCATCCCAGCGTTTTTAGACCCATAACAGAGCAACACCACTCAGCCGAACAGGAAGGTCTTCAGCCGTTTTCTAAACGCTAGATGATTGGGTTCGAGCCGTAAGTTATCGGGAAGTTGATTCCAGCTTTTTGCTGCGTGAACTGCGAACCGGCGGCCACCTGTACGAGAGCGCTTGACCCTCGGAACAGAGAGCAGATTACGATGGTTATATCTTAATGCTCTGGAAGATTGATAATGACAGAACAGAGGGCGCAGGATGGCCGGACCGTTGTTAGAGATCGACTTATGGGCCATACACATGGCTTTAAACCAGATCCTTTCCTGCACCAGTAGCCAATGAAGAGACCACATGGCAGCCTTCGCCGAGCCATGTCTCAGTACCTCCAAGAGCATACGCGCTGCACAGTTCTGGACGGACTGAAGTATCTTAATAGTGCCTAAGGGTGCACCCAAATATACCGCATTCGCGTAGTCCAGTCGAGAATGAACCAGGGACTGGACAAGGAGCAATAGGAGTTTGCTTACCTGAGGTATTCCTAATCACATAACTTTTACTTATCTTTCAACACACAAGACACATCTCTTGAGCATAGGACCGGCATTTGAGTTTGCATACACATATGGGAGGATTAATAAGTAGAGCTGACTCTTCCCCAGTAGATTAGAAGCAGTGGGGCCCATGAAATATTGACATGACGTATAATGCACAACCAGGGCTTTTTTGTGTTTGTAAAATCAGGAGACAGGAATGCATTTAACAAGGGGTTTTTCATACAAGGTATAGTTGAGTGGAGAGCACCCTTTTCTGCTTATATTTCCCTCTAATGCTCCTGTTTGATTCCAAGTAATTTGAACAGCGGCTCAGCCGTGAGAGCGTTGAAAGTGCTTTTGGAATCACTGTAGTACTTGGGTAGACAGCATAGCAAGGAGATGCAATAGCATTTATTACCCTTCATATAGGACTAAGGGGTCTGAGATGGAGTAACTCGGTTTTCCTTTTAGGAGTGTGAGTGTGTCTCCATCTATATACATTGCCATTTGTGTACTTTGACACTATCTGTACATCTGTTAGTAAGACAGTTGGCGGTAGGATGGACATAAATTGCCTGGCCTTTACTGATGAACAAATTGCACAGATTTTATCAGGACCATCTTTATTACCTGATACTCCACTTCTATCAGGGACTATAGCTTGACAAGAAAGGGAGAAACTATCTAATTCTAAAAAACGGCAGTATTGAACCCAAGCGCTTTTTGGAAGATAGGTAATTCCATCTTGTTTGAAGCTATATTGCTAACAAATGCCCCGGAGACTGGTTAATTCTCATTATAAATGCCACTAAATGACTTAGTAAAGACCTTCTCAAAGAGATCCTTGATTTAGAAGAAACTTTGCAGAGGGACACAACTATTGCGGACGCCAAGGAACAACTAGCACGTATTCAAAGTGATCTCTCTGAATGCAAAACATATGGTAAATCAGAAAAGAAGTGGTCCCAAGAGACATTTAGATAGGGTTT
The DNA here is from genome assembly GCF_964263255.1 of Lissotriton vulgaris. Taxonomy (NCBI): domain Eukaryota; kingdom Metazoa; phylum Chordata; class Amphibia; order Caudata; family Salamandridae; genus Lissotriton; species Lissotriton vulgaris. Next base: position 527,275,894 of record NC_141691.1, on the reverse strand, counting down.
CCCACGAATGGGCCGTTCCATATGTAGAAGAAAAATATTACCAGACAGACTGGTTCGGGCAGTATACTAACCAACAAAGAGGGGGTAAATTCCCAAAAAAGACAGACCCTATATAACTGGACTTTCTATAACATGAGCAGTGAGGAGGAGGAACTGGCAGAGCAGGCGTTCACCTCGAGCAACACCTGGGTACATTTTGGCCCACAGCCAGGCAGGATGACGAGGTACACTCCTGAGAACTTTTTTTAGGTCAATAACAAGGGGGCAGGGGGAAACCGTTGAGGACGACAGAGAGGCAAGGGCCGTGGCAGACAGGACCAACCATGGCAGACCAAAACCCCACAAATAACACGCAGCAGGGGAGAGGACCTCTAAAATGGATCTAGTGTGGTCAATTTATCTAACTACACCCTCTCACCATCAGTCAAAAATCATTAATAAAGGCCTTGGATATGTCCACACACCACAACATGATCCTTTTAAATGCAGGAAAAAAAATTGAAACCATACAAAGAATTCATTTGCATAAACACTTTGAAGATAAACCAGCTTATTCCCCCATCTGTGTTCTCTACTGATTTACGTCGACCATTGTTATTTTGTCCACCCCAAACTCCTCTATGGGCCCAGAGGTAGCTCTCTTTGAACAGTGTGCACTTAGTGAGATCACTGTACTTGAGCAATCAATGAAACATCCCCTTTTCAAAACAGGACTAAAGCTGATTGGACAGCCATTAAATCGCTCCAGAATAATGAGAAAATTATAAAACCGGCGGATAAAGGTGGTGCGATTGTGGTATTGAACATCTAGGACTAAGAAGCAGCAGTGCAGAGACTTTTAGAGGTACGCAACAACTATGTACTGCTTATAAGGGACCATATGAGTGAGCTGCAGGAAGCCAAGGACAACAAACTGATTATTACCAAGGAAGCAGATTTCCTTGTTAATACCACGCAACACACAGCAGTCCATCAAAAACTCTGTTATACTATTCATCTTTTCATTCGAGGACGTTGTGTGATAATCTCCCAGAAGGACAGTTTTTCAGATATAGGAGGAACTGCATAGAGGTTGGGACTTTTGAAGCACAATCATCTGTTCTTAAGGAACGGGCTTACCCTTTCAAAGTGATCAACCGGGCATGCAAAAGGGTAACAAATACTCTCCGTGCAGCCTTGTTAGAAGAAAACATCAGAACCAGCAATGCTTGCATTTCATTTCAGTGGTATCCACTTCTGATCCTCTGTCGACGAAAATCAGACAGATCATATGAAAGAACTGACACCATCTGGATGTGGGTAAAAAAAAAAATCCCACAGCCAAGATTTGGCTTCAGGAGGGCAAGTAGTCTAAAGGATCACCTTGTTCACTCTAGCCAGACGCTCAACTTAAAATGGAGACTAATGTACCCTCTGGCCATTATCAATGCAGTGGCTACATGGTCTGTGGTCTCTCACAGACATCTAGGAGTGTTGTTCAGAAGGACGGAAGCTACTGGTTCCAGACAACGCTCTATACCGTCTGACTTGCAGTAGCTGCTTGCATTATATTGGTTTAACATCTAGAAAAGTTAAGATCAGAATGCAGGAACATACGAGTACGCTAAAAGACGCAAACTTACAACACAACAGGTCTGACATTTTCAAGAAACATATGGGAGGGTTATAAGTAGACATGAGATATTTTCCCACTAGAACAGAAGCAGTGGGGCCCATGAAACATTTTCATGATGTGTAATGTGCAACAAGGGCTTTTTTGTATAAGATGTGAAATCTGGAGGCAGGAATGCATTTAACATGGTTATAAATAGTTATCTGACTTGCAAGCCACTCGGCCTCATGGCTGGAAATAAAGCCAGAGTGCATAGGCAAAGGTCGATGAAAGTATTTACAAGGCCAAGAGCCATTATTTTGAGAGCTGAAATCCCAACTGTTAAACTCCGCCATATGCAGAGTTCATTGCATGGTAATTATTTCCCAAACGAGTAGCGGGTTATTCACCAAAACAAATTGATCCTCACAGGAGTGCAGTGGGCTTGCCAGTGCTTAGGGACGATCCACCATGTAGCACAGGCATCTAGCCATGCCCAATGCTCCTCAAGTTTTAGTCTTCCCTCTGACCTGCCCTCTAGTTTTGTTCAGCATTAGTTCTTGAGAGAGGTGGATGAAAAGCTGTGTTTTAATCCAAGCGAGACACATAACTGTGTGGAGCTGCCTAAGCTTGTTTCAGCAGAGAGTCCACGTTCCAACCATCCTAAGTGTCTAACAAAGAAGGATCGCACACATCTCCATTCGGAGTGTTACAAAGCACAACATATTGTCACTTGAAACATAAAGAAGGAAATATCATGAAACTTACTGGAACAGAAACCACAAAGATTAAAACATCAAGTTTGCAAACTAAAAGGTACAGAAATAGTTTACTGGCTAAGTTCCTGCAAAATTGAAAAGAAAATATATACAACAAATCATATAGTGCAATGAAGTAGTCATTCAATATTCATAATTATGTAAGCATCGAGGACATTTTAAGATCCTTCTGTTTAGAGATAACTGCATCAGGAACAGAACTGGACACCCATTTAATGGAATTGTGGGGAAAGCAACGTTTCCCTTCTTCCCCACACTATCATCACAGAGCTCCAATACCAATCTCTCTAAAAAATTCAGAACATCTCCGCATTCCCTTCCGCAGGAGCTTCACCGTTTCACTTTCATGTTGTCTCCACTACAATCACTGCTCTAGGCACATCTGGAGTGTTGTGTGAAGTTCTGGAGAGCTGCCCCAGAGCAGGGTTCAATTTGAAGCCACAGTGGATTTCCAGGTCGAGTTCTGAAGACCACTTCTGGCGCACTGTGTTGAGTTCTGGAATCACTTGGCACTCACCTCAGAGCACCCTCAATGCGAGTAGGAAACGTATTTGAGTGCCCCTCTCTTCTATCAGATTCTCAGCACTGCAGCTCTGACACATACTGCAAATCACTCACCGTTTAGTTGGGGGGGAGGGGGATGTTACTCATTTCTATCAGATTTATAGCACTAGTTATGCTTTGATGTGGAAAGAGTATTTAAAAATGTATTTTATGCCCAGGTACAGTTCTGGCAGCAACAATGCAAGCTTCACTCTTTAATATACAGGACGCAAGTATCGCAGCGTCACCCGAAGGATGACTCAGCTTAGTTGATGTTATCTGCAATTGTGAAGACATGCTACATTAGCTAATAGCATCTTAACATTGTGGCATTTGCGTTCATAAATGTTGCCAAGGATTTTTAAAGCAAGACAAATATAATGCCGGAGTTTCCCGTTCCTAGTTAGTTGATCAACGTTGAGAACATTTATTTCCTTGAAGAATGGGGCTACCTGACATGTATGACCTTATACATCATTGATAATGACTGAATCCTCCGCTAGGAGTTTGGAACACTCAACTAGGGCCCAGGGACAAAAGACAAACATTTGCTTGACATGGACATAATAGTCTTAAAACAAGGAGGGGCTCTTTGAACCAAAGGGAATGGAGCACCCAGATACCGTAAAGTAAAACAAGTTTTCCCTTTAGTGTAGTTTTGTGTAGAAGCCAAGAACGCCTCACATTCAACACACTTCTCATACCATTATCAAACTATAAAGCACTTACAAAGAAGATCATAATTATATGAGTATGTCACAAAAATGTATTTATCATTAAAAACAATATCCCTACTCTATTGTTTATTCGGGACATAGAACGTGCGAGAAGCATACGACGGGGGAAGCAGGACGTTGGAATCAACAGCCACAATTAAAAAGACACCCCGGTCCCATGAACCAGACAAATAATCATACAAAGGGTTCGGACACTAAAGCAAGGTGGTCAAATTCGGAATAAGAGATAGTTCACCTGAAGGTAATTCTATAATCGCCACGGACCAACGATAAAGGTTGGCTCCCAAGTCGTTCCCTTCATCTTTCAACTAAGGGTACTACAGCAAAGAACACATAGGCATTAATAAAGATCTTTAACTATGACATCAAAATACCGTTATCAAATCGGGGAGGATTCTCGGGTGATACCAGTGATAAGGAGAAATATAATATTTTTAGTCCTGATGAAGGTGGTCTTATCGAACAAATACCACTGAAACGCGTCGACGCCCTATTTCATGTTAAATTTGGAAGGTTCAACTGCATTGTGGTGACAGGGACACCAAGATAATCCGAATTAGCTTGTGCAAGACAAAGATAATGGTCTATGTTTTCTCCTGTTAATTCATGATATGGTTTTTAATCTATGTAGTGGTTTTTAATTACTTGTGTTAGCAATTTGAATGACATTTTGTATTAGAGATATTGTTTTTAATGAGAAATACATTTTTGTGACATACTCATATATAATTATGATCTTCTTTGTAAGTGCTTTATAGTTTTACAATGGTATGAGAAGTGTGTTGAATCTGAGGCGTTCTTGGCTTCTACACAAAACTACACTAAAGGGAAAACTTTTTTTACTTTATGGACAAAATAGTCACAACATCAGAGCTTGTAGGCAACCAGAATGACCACTGAGAATGATTGACAAGTTGTTAGTATTAAACACTGTAGGCTTGATTTAGACTTTGGCAGATAGGATACTCCGTCACAAACGTGACTGATATCCGGTCAGCCATATTGAAGTTCTGCATTATATAATTCACTTGTAATACCGCAGAAGGAATATCCATCACGGTTGTGCGGTAGTATCCCATCCGCCAAAGTCTAAATCAGGACCTGTATCACCAGACATCTGTGAGACTTTGGATGCAGAGTAGTGTGTACTGCTGCATGCGGCACTGCAGTGTACTAGATAAGTTGTAAACGCTAACAAAGTCACCAGCATCTCTTCACTGGGGCATAAGAAGCTTTATATATTTTATCTGTGCGCTTGTCATTCTTTAAATGTATGCATTTCTTATTGGATATCTATGCTGATAATATTGCTGCTGTGCAATGAATTATCGCTATCAATTAATTACATTTTAACTGCTTTTAGTGCAGGTATTTTCGGTTTTCGCATGATGCTCTCACTTGCCCGCATTCAAAAGATGTTAGGAGGTACTACCTGAGCACAAATACCCAAAGCACTCTTCATCGCTTAAGAAGTGGCACAGGCCTGAAGCGGGGCTTAAGGAGAGGGCAAAAAGCTAAATAGGAAAAAAGTTCTGGAAGTGGGCCTTGGCCCTGTGAACTCCATGGAGGCAGCACAGGAGGAGCCCAAGTTAAGGACAAAGCAACAGAGATCACAGTAGTAGAAAGAGGACATACCACAGCACCAAAGGCACTTGTGATGCAGATAGAGGCGTGGTAGTTCTTGTAGCAGATCTTGGTAAATAGTCCAGTAACCGAGCCCGCCTTGAGCAAGGATCTACTCATTACCACCAATCCTGAACACGTCAGCGGACAGCTCATTCTGTTTTCTTCGGGCTCACTGAGTTAGCTAACCAGCAAAATAACCAGTAAAAACTAAGAGAACATTTCTGTTTTCATATCACTGGAGTTCACCTGGTTAAAGGAGGTGATGTGCAGCTGGAACAAAGGGCACATAGATGGTCTGCAACCCACACCAAATTCACAAATGATTGAGATCTTCTCTCAACCAATCCAAGATCATTAGAACACTTCTGCCACTAACAAAATAGGTTTCCACTATCCTATTTGATTGCGACCACCTTGATCCCACAAGGTCTGGGGTTGGTCACAATTCTTACAAACACAAGATGCCTTTTAAAGGAGTAATAACTGACGAGACTTCCATCTCAAATTACGAACGATCTAAGGAAATTCTGTTTTTGAAATTAATGTGATGGACATGGAAATCTTACCTTTAAAGTCTTCACCAACGTGGCAGTGACACAACTTCAGGTAAAGGCTAGATTAGTATATAAAAAGATCTGCACATATTACTGACAAAAACAGGCATCATTGACAACTGATACATAATCCATTCCTCAAAATATAAGACCCTAAAAGTTTTACCCTAAGCCAAAAACATATTAGAATTTTCAAACCTTCTACTACAAAGGCAGTGTTGGCAGCGACGGTCTTGTAAGTCGCGTGATTACGATTTTGCAAGAATCACCCACAGAAACAAAGGTTGTTTGAATTTGTTTATTTGTGTACTGCGTGCTGTCATCCTCCAGGCTGCTTTCATACAAGAAAAGCAAACTCGTAAAGTACACATTACTAATAGGACAATTGCAAATCTGCTAACAATTACTGCAACATTTTCTTTCCCTAGTCTGTTTTACAAACAGTGCCAGGGGTACAACTATGAACACTTTAGCAACAAGATTTTGCGACAGATCACTCCTATTAAGTGGTGACTTTTAATTTCAGAAAATAGCAGCAATACTACACACCAATGCCTTTGCAAGTGCAATGCTCCCACTGCGCGGATTCCTAAGTCTACTATGCCGCTGGCATGTGTGAAGGTGGGAGTAGCATTTTCAACTATCAGATGGAGGATCTTGGTAAATAGTACAATACTGGTATCCCCTTATGAATGAAACAGCAAGAGGAGGTGGAAAGGTGCATGAAACGGAAATCTCATTTAATTAGCTGTTTTAGGGTCATCAATTGAGATTGCGCTCCAGCTTCGTGCATGCACTCAGCAGTTTGCAAAATTGCAATTTTGCACTTCTATACAAAATGTCAGGACAGGCCCAGGTGCATGGCCTCCCATGCACAGAAGCAGATCATGCTTTCAAACACAATCCTTTCACATTCTAGCTGGTCCCACAGAGTGGGCCACACGGGTGCCTGTAACAGTCCGTTATATACTGCCTTGGCCCTTATCCTTCCACATGGCAGTAGCAGAAAGGACACAAGGGGGCCAAAAATGTACAAAGAGGACATCAGCGGTAACATTCTCCATGAATATCCACATATCACATGCGTCGCCTGCAGCTCCTTGTTGAGTGTTTCCACACAAGGGTCAGGCAAAGGGTATGGCAATTGTCATCCAGGGACATCTGTTATCCAATCTGTACACACTGCATATTCGTACCTATACCTGCACCTTATGATTGTCCCTCTGTTCTAGGGTGGAAATTGGTAATAAAGAGCTGCATTTGGTTGCGTAGGGAACGAGTAGGTTTTTTTCAATTCATAAATCAAGTGCCAAAAAAATGTACAACGGCTATATAAACTATAATAACTTGTTTTCAATACCCTTAGGGAAGCAAACATAACAATTAGGCAAAACAAAGCAAATTACCAATCCAAACACATACTGTTAGTGCTATTAAATTGGGTTCCACCTATGACCTTGTGCGCATGAATTCATTATATATCAAAACAATAACTAATATAAAACGTGTAACACTGCCACATCTCTGTGAAGGTATGATTTTCAATTATTTGATGGGGAGAGACATGTTTAAAGGTCGTTTGAGCGGTCCGAAGGGCTCTGTGGCCTTGAGCAAAATAAAAATAAAACATATCTCCTCCAAATGGCGCAAGAGGCCTCCGAGATGCATCGACCCAACTCCTAGAAGTGTGGGGCCGGCACCAGGGACGCCCACCGCAGAGACACACAAAGTCCTTTGGTTGAGCTGTGGCCATACCTTCCTGCTGCACTGTTTGTGGTTCTGTAAGGGCACCCCAAATGAGCTACAGCAGCGAATGCACGTCCATAAAATGAAGCATCAGTGCAGGATCCGGTCTCGTTTATGCAACCGCAGTTAAATCATTCCTAAACTTGAGGACGGCTTCATGCAAGTGCTTGCTGTGTTGTTGTCTTGGTACAGAGAGATCTCTATGCTTGGACTCATAACTGAAGCCCTTGAGCTGCCAAATGTCATCTACTGATGTTATTTAGAGAAAGGAGATGTAGTTGAACCATGGTGGGTATATACATTATGTTTGAAGAACCTTAGCTTGCCACTCAAACCGGGTCCCATGCACCGCTACCCTAAAGGAGGCTAGGCCCTCATTCCCCATCATCGCCCCTTTCCTGCATCAACTCCAAATGTAAAGGGTGAAAGCAAGGAAGGAAGCAACGGGACAAAGCGAGGTAGAAATGACCTTTTACGCAACATGCATTTTCTCTGTAACAAAAACCCTAACCTGACGATACAGGATCTCACAACAAACGAAGGGTGTTTGGTTCTGATCAAAAACAGAGTCACATTTCCGCAGATTCTCCTCCCACATCTTGACACAAACGTCATCAGTGTGGAAAAGACATTTTTATATCACTTTTCAGTTAAACAGTTGTTCGCGCCTCTCGAAGATAAATATGTCAGCAATCAGTGAAGCATTTTTAACTCTTGTGCTGCACTTAAAAGGCCCGGCTCGGTCAACTTATCTGCATTTCCGTTCTTAGTTTAGAGGAGGGGTTTATATATTTGGGATGCTGAGCTAAGTCTAGCGCCAGAAAAAGTTGGAACTGTGAACCCCAGAGACAAATTATAAGTGGACTGATCAAGTCATGATAATGATAAAGAAAAATGACCAAAGGTTCAAGAAGAGCACCGCAGACCATACTGTGACCTTGGAAACAGGTGAAATATGAAATATGTTTAGGTTAAATGATTAGCTACGTGACAGCATAATGTGCCCACACTATCACTGTAGAATGTGCCCACAGCATACCTGGCATTTCCCTTCAATCGGACTCTGTGTCCCAGCACATTTCTGCCGTCTCAGTTAAATCTCTTAACTAGGCCATCTGTGCCAACCCCAAAATCTCATCAAAGTGAGAGAACACTGAGCTTTTAAAGACCTGGGTCTTTCACTTCGGTCTTGCCAGCCATGAGTAGTCAGTCAGACCACCTCATAGAATTTCAAAGATCTTGGGCCAAGCGAGGGGCTTGAATGGTGGTGTTCCAAAGCACAGGGAGTGCTGCAATGGCAGGCTACATTACACACCTTGAAATGTGCATTTACACAAAAATTTCGTCTTCAAATGTTGTTCTTCTTGCATGTGCATATAAATCAAAATTGAGGAGGAACGACCAGAATTATCTCAATTAATCCAAACAATTAAAATATATATAAATATTATGGTCCAAAGTTTATAGCATTAGATTAAAACATTTGCAAAAGCAAGAAGAAAGGGATTTGTGTCCAGGTACACAGTGTCTGAACAGTGATGGTCATTTTCACCCCCCTCAATTTGGGTCCCAATGTTTAAAGAAAAAAAAATACATTTAAAAAATAAAATAAAAATAAAGCCTAGTGCTGGGATGCGTTTAGAATGTATGTTCAGCTACTCTGTCGGGTAAAGCTCTAACCCCTGAAATGGAGGCACAGTAAAGCACTTCATGCCTCAATGCATTACTTACATGGTTTCGAATTCTTCAGGCAAAGGTGCACTGCTTGATTCCATTTTAGAAAGTGTAAACAAAACACTTTGACCTATCCACATATAATGCATGGAATGATAGCCTAATAGTATCAGCTTCGCGGAATACAGAAATGAAGAACAAATTCCAAATACTACAAAGGTCCAAAATTGCACTTGTATGAGTGTTGAACATGTCATGTAACGAGCAGTGCAAATAGCCCTGCTTCAGCTACAAAACTATGGCTCAAACAGTAGCCTACAGTGCTCTCTTAGGTGGGTGCCGAATGCACAATATTATTTAAGAGTGGACTTTCCTACACGGTTTAAATCCTTCCTTTGAAACCTTGTTTTATTTTCTGTATTTGGTGTTATTTTTTTGTTGTCTCAGCTACCTTCCATCAAGCTACTGAATTATCATGAATAAACTTTCACAAGATTAATTTCCCTAGCGGAAATGTCTGTTGCCTGGTCTAGATCCTCTGAATAGATAACTGCGGTTCTCGCTTTGACCCTCCTCTAGGTTACCGGCACACTCATCGACATGTGAAAGTCAGTATACAATAGCAACTCGGATACCTACATTCAGAAAGTGGTATTAGGTCGTGGTCAGCATCCCCCAGAAATGTACTGAGCCAAACTAGACCATAATGAATGAAGTTCCACCAGTATTAGAATTCTGGTCTTACGGCTCTAACGTCAATGTCTCACGGACAAAACTGTCAGGCTGCTCTATCTCACCACACTAACCTAATTTTTGCCACGAAGAAAGATGTTGTAGGAAAACTTGCAGAACTCAGCTACTGCATTTCTAGAGCGTTCAGTTACAAAAACTGTAGCCAGGTTAACTACAGTGACGACACAGTATGTCTGAACTATCTCAATGTAAAGTCCACTGCTAGATCATCAAAGCTCACCTGTAACCGTATTGCCAGGAAAATTTAGAGTCCAGTTCCGTGTGGTAAATGTAGCAAGCCTCTTCGCAAAACAAAACTAAGAACCCACAAGACTGAGAGAACTAGAAACGGTTCAGATGACCGGGGGGACGGGGTTAAAGCAACACAACAACTGCAGCCAAACAGAGCTGTTCCTGCAAATGTTCCAGTGGCTTCTGGGTGCCGTCCAATAACTGTCTTAAGGCTATTGCTCAAGAGATCTCATTTCCAAGAAGCTGCACTAAAGTCTCTCCAGCATTATTTTCAAGAACAACCCTCACTCGTAGGGAATACTAGGTGGCAGGTGCAAAAACAAATTAAGGCACATTGCTTCTGTCAACACTGTACCACCTACCTGGTAGTAGATCGGTGAGATTTCCCACAAAAGACAACCATTGCAGGCCGCCAGCCTTATATGCACTGTCTGATTCTCACAGCACATTGAAGGTGATGCCACAAAACAGCTTCTTAAAATTTCTTTAACATCCAAGTGCACATCCAAGTGCTTATGAAGGTCTTGCACCTTTGGCAAGGCAAAGTCAAGGCTAGATGTTGGAAACAAGTTGCATTGCTTTAATGCAAAGCTACACAGTTTAGCCATGATTTAACCTCGGAGACAAGATGGCCTTCTAGTCGTCGTAGAGTTATATAAATGTCCTTTCATTTTAACCACCTCCACGCATTTACCACAGCAATCCAGTGTTAAATACTACGACCTTCCAAAGAGCTAAATCACAGGATATAACGCACTCCTTTGCCCTTTTCTAGTCTTACTTTGTTACAGGGATTGCTCCTCATTTAGTCAACAGGATAATTTGACAAACAGCTGCATTGTCATTAATGTCTTTTCATTTTTTTGTACTCCCGTCGAATGCAGCAATTGGCAAACAAATAGTGCAACAGATAGGTTATTTGGTTGATAACATGTGACATATTGGGCAGAGAGGGTATCTAATTTACTGCTTCCGCCAAGCAACTGTAAAGCTTAGATTTAGCAATCACAATGCTGAACGAAAAAATATCATGCACAAGAACAGATTACTACTACAAGAAAGTGCAACTCTTCCTCAACCTTAACAAACATGTGGGAGGATAAAGAGTGAGCATATGGATTCAAACAACCATTGTGTGCGTAGTTCAGCATGAAGGCCCACCTCTAGGACTGTGCTCTGGCTCTTTTAGCCATTTCTTGAGCAGAAAAAGAGAGGATACATTTACCTTGTTGATGTTCTTCACAAGATGAATATCAATGGTTTATAACTTTGATATCTGTAACAGAAATTGCTCCAGTACTAAATATATATTTCTAAAATACACACATAAAATTACTCTGATAAAACATCACAAAGTATTCAGTAATGTCATAATTTAAGGCCATATTAAAGGAGGCATCTTCATAGAAGATACTAGCTCATCTAAGCTGAGTATTGTCAGAAATTTCCCTTGCGGAAAGATTCAACATCCCAGAGCTCCAGCTGATGGGTTTTCATCACATCTTCTGGTTTCTCAGAGGATTGCATCGGTCAAGCGTGCAGACAACCTGGCAGGTTCTACTCATTTCAGTCCATGTCAGTCTTCTTTTGCAGTCTCCGCCGGGATGTGTTTAACGGTTTCAGTGAGTCTTCATATCAAAATTCAGGTTTTGAAATATTTTTTTCATGATGTGAGCCAGAAACAAATAAGATAAACTTACGGTAGCAATAAAGGTTTTTATATAGGAATCCGTTTCAGCTGCTCATAAGTGATAAAAAACTGAAGAAAAAGTCAAGGAAATAAACAGTTCAACACATTGTTTCAAGACTGCTACCATTATACCCTTCATTTTAGCTCTACACTTGACATCGTTTCCATCAATGCAAGCCACACCGTCGCCATTCAGTACTCTTATTCCAAAGGGCAGGCAGCACATCCACTCAATCTTAACATGAGAAGCAATGCCAAGGAGGGAACAAACAACACTTTCAGGTCCATTTAACAAGGTGTTTCTGACTGTTGGAATACAGCAAATCCTTGGAAATCTTTAGGTCCATTGCACACTTATAAGTCAAACTGCAAAGTGTGGTGGTTACCATAAAAGTGAACTCAAGATATCACTGCAAAACAATCAGATAATTAGTACATGACCTCAATTCATCTCTCAACCTGCCTGTATGTTCAGCTCTTAAAAGTTACTGTACAGTCTACCCTTTTTAGCTCTCGGCTAGAAGCAGCTTTAGCGGTCTGTAACCAGCCCGATTGTTTCTAATACAGAATATTTACTTAGTTTGGGCTTGGGACCAGCCCCTTTCTTATGATTGGATAATTTGTCTATCTCGCTTCCCTGCTCTGGATTCAATAGCTTTCATCCCTTTTCTTGTGTTTGTCCCTACCAAAAGCAATTCAGTGTCACAGTGCTCTGGTTGGTTGATTGTATCCTTCTACTGTTGGTGCTGTTTACATCTAAGGAACGAACTACTTTTTCTTTTTCTCTGACCACGCCATGGATGTGCATGTGTTCTTGCTATCTACCCCGTGTGTTGCTCCACTAGCTGGTCCATTGCTTTCCAGATCCCTATGTGTGTCTCTCTCAGCATATGAATTTTTTAAAAAGCCCCCGCCACCCAAACTACTCCGTTACTCCCCTGCTGCACCTTGAGTGGGTCAGAGTCTTCTCACCCGCCCCAATGCTCCCTGAATGACAAAATTAGACTGCTGGCCTCTCCTGCCACCTTGTTTGGGCTCTGTGCCTCGAGCTTGCTAACTGGTTCAAGAGATGCCCTGCTAATGTACTTCCTAGCTGCCATAAACATTTCAGTGCTGCTTCCTAAGTGTCTACAGTTCAGGTGCTTAGTGACTTTGGGTATACTTCAAATATTAACAGGTAATCATCATGAGTAAACAGCCTTGTTTGACTACCGAAATGCATTGTGATTGATTGAGCAGACAATAATATTGGTATGCTCAGTGGAGGCGGTAGGGTGTAGTTACAACAAAGGGAAAGCAGGAGCTGAAGGGCTGAGAAATGAGGCCGCTACCGCAAACAACTTTTTAAAAATATTCAACTTAAAGGAAACGTATACTGAACTAAACCAAATTGTAGCGGTCCAGATTAAATAAAAAAAACAAAAAAACAAGTTAAGTACCTGAAAATGATAAATCGAAGAGTATTTTTACAAAAACAAATTAGTCTACTGTGAAAATAATGAAAAAGAGAGGCAGAAATGTTTTAGTGTTTGGAAATTCAGTACAAATATACTTGTATTACATTATATTCAACTTCAAGATGGTGGACATGAGTGAGACACAAAGGAGTAACCGTCATCAATGCAGTCACCTTTGAAACATCGCAATCACAGTGCACAAAAGTCAACAAATCAACAGGGGTCAATGGCCTTTATTAGGCTCAATGATTCCTCATTCTGTGGTGTATTCAGTGGGTTCTAGGCCCAAAGGCCGAAACATGTTGACCAATGCAAAAAGAACAATTGATGGATAGAATGTTGAACAATGTCAAACATACACCCCAGTACAGAAACACAGTGACCAGTTTGAACAATTAACATTCATAATATCTCCTCTGGTTTTTAAAATTAACTATGGCACCGTCATTAAAGTTTATTAGGTGATCGATTAGATACTTTTAAATATGTACTACTTTGAAGCCCAAGCAACAGAAAGGACCTTTCTCTTCCCCCTCCAAACAGGAGCTCCTTACAGCTTGGAGCCCACGTAGACAGGTTATCTGTCCTGAATGAGGAGGCAACCCTATGCCAAAGCAAACCATCAATGGTGGGTGAGAGTCATATGTTCTAAATAAAAACACTCCACGAATACTCATCATTCCCATGGTCATACTTCAATGCATTGATTTATTGACTAAGTGTGCAGGACTTTAAATGAGATATCCTAGTGACATGGAGTCATCCAATAATCCAGACCTTAAAGGATATAATACAGTAACCCACCAAATTAATTCAGCAATTAAGTTTTGCTATTTAGTCTCTCACAATCCCTCACACTAAATTTCCTTCTCAAATATTTGTAATGTTATTTTTTGACTAAATTAAATAAAATGTTTATTTTGTCTTGTTTACGAGGGCTGAGAAGCTACAAAGTTCTGCCAGACCACATGCCTCCTTTTCTGTGCTGATACTTAAACCATTTGACCATTTTAACATAGGTGACCGTTGTGTAACAATGGTAAATTAAAAACGGCTTGCCGTACATCATGTATATGCACATATCATGGTACACATGTGCGCATGCATCACAATGCATGATTACTCAACAGAGGACATCTTGAAATGGGTCATCTTTATTAGAAAAGACCATTGCAAGATTACTAGCCATGTTTGCACATGCTTCTTAACGCAGCATGCATTTGCATGTGAAAGGCAATGAAAAAAGCATTGTCAAAACGAATAGCTCAGCCTTTTTACATGCAAGACCTACTGGCTTTGTCAATGCTCGTTTCACAGAGTGCTCTTATAATCAGCAAGACAGAGCCCCAATAAAATAGGATACATCACTCAGAGGGGCAGTTTAAGGGCTGACTTCCCATATAAAAGAGGCAGAAAAAAAGACAATTTTCGTAACATTGCCTCTTATCTCATTATGGCCCACGGGGAGAACATCAGAGGCAAAGGCAGAATGGACAGAGTACGAAAGCTAATAGGAACAATATGAAGTTCCCCTGTATTTTTCTCTCACTCAGTTTGAAGGCCCCTTAGTCACAAGGTAAACGAGCTGCAAATGTTAGTGCTCGATAGTGACAACAGTGACGTACACTTGCACAGGGAAGATCCTAAACTGGTTTCTCCCTGTAAGTCCAGAGGACATAACCATATGACTACTTTACAAACATCACGTCTGATGACTGTCTTTCTATAGCGATAGCGAACAGTAGCTGCACCATGGGCTAATGGTTAGGGCCCCAGCACAAATTAAACTCTGTAGTAACTTTAATAACAAGGACTCCCTTTCTTATTTTTTTATTAACTGCATTTTTATAAACATTATATGGATTGTGTTTGCAATATTGATCAGGGAACCCTGGCACGATTGTGGAGGACTAATCGTTATCTTCAATGCACAACGGTAAGATTATCCTTGGTTGATAGTAGCTGTGTCTTTGTGTGAAAGCTGAATGGAAGAGAGCTGCTCACTAGGGAGACAAAAAAGGGTCAGCCCATTTTTGCTTGTTCACCCCACTGGGACCCACCTCATCTCAAACTTTTCCATTACCTACTGGCTTCCATCTAGCATGGTGTTGAGCACAGGCTTACTTCCACCCTCTGAGGACCCAGTGCTGTAGGAAGTGACCCGAGCTCTAACTTGGACTCACTACACTTCCAATTCATCAATATTATGTATAATTAAAATGTCACACTTATAATTGTTAATTTTTATCATAGTAATTGTACTTAAGCAAATACTGAAAAGGCCGTTATGCTTGAAAACTCCATAAGTAAGCATCTTATGGAACTGAATACGGACTATATAATTTCATGGGGCGGGGATATTAACTGTAGACTATGTTCACGTTCAAAGATGTCTCCCTGTAATTATATTGGAGAGTCTTCCAAGGATCTGTGTCACTTTGAACACATCCCTTGTGGTAATGTCTTTAACTCTATGCTATCCAAAATCTCTCTATTCTTAACAATACATTTGATCACTCGGGCTAGACAGGAGGAGATCACGTATATCGGCAGAGGCAAGGGTAGTCTTATTGACTTCATTGCTCTTTCTGAATATCATAAAACGAAGTATGTTTCTACATCCCCAAAATATATTTTAGTGACCACTTGTCTTTGTCCATCCAGTTTGAAACACAACCAAGAAAGTAACACCAGTAGTACCACCATTAATCTAGAACGAAAACAAGAGCCTCGTGTGTAAATGAGCATCTATAGACCCTGATACTGTTCTCGAAAAAATTTGCGAATAAAAATCGACCACAAAGTCGGACATGTTTAGAAAGTGATATACACCCAAAAAGCATGTTGGTATCTTTTGCTGATGTAATCAAAACAATAAAAGAAAGTGGAGGGGACTATGTGGGCTCAGTAGAATGCAATAAACATAAATGGGAGCATGCAAACGTTAGCCTCTCCAACAATTCAGGAAGTAAAAAAGGGACTGAACCAGACCAAGAAGAATAAGGCATGTGGGTCCTGACGGCGTCCTGGCTAATCTTTTCCTGGCAAATCACAATCTTGCATACCATACTTGCAGAACATTTGCATACCTTACACCTACTCTCAGACACTGCTCACCCTACACACTCACCTACCATTTACTCTGCACAGTCTCCCTGACATTGTGCTGGCAGTCAGATAATGCTCACCCACCACTCACACAGCGCTGACTACATACATAAACCATTGATATACCTGGGATGTACGTTGTTACAACGCATGTTGTAACAACGCATGCCTTTACCACGCTAGTCTTACAAAGCAAGTCGTTACAGCGACTTGCGTTGTAGGGCGTGGATTTGAATGAATGAATGAATGCGGATTTTATAGAGCGCATAGTAACCCGGAAGCATCCCAGCGCTAAAACCGAGACAACAGAGAGGGTGGAGAGCCAAGGAGAAAGGGAAGAGGGGATCAGGGGAAAAGGTGAGTTTTCAGTAATTTCCTGAAACGGGAGTGATCGGATTTAGGAATCTTATAATTTTATATTCCAACACCAGTCCCCGTAACAGTAGGGAAGGTGTTGGAATATAAAATTGCAAGATTCCTTATCCCACAGCGCCATCCAGCGCAAGTCGTAGTAACGACTTGCGTTGTAATAGCTGCAGGGTAAAGGCACTGCGGTGTAAAAACCGCGTCGTAAACGATGTTCCCCATATACCCGAGATCCAGCACTCACATTCCTCTCACCCTCCACCCACACCTCTCACCCTGAACTCAAACCGCTCATACTGCACTTATACTTTTGACATACTTCTCAATATATACTTTCACACCTCTTACCTTGCACTGGGTTACATCTCTCACTCTGTACAATCACACAATTCTAATTCTGCACTAAACAAATATAAATAACCACGCATTGAAGAGCACCCACACCATTCTCACTGCACTCATACAATGCTTCCACACCTCTTAACTTATTATTAATGCCATTTGCGAAACCCAATACACTTACCAATGAATGATTGTATTTGCTAGATTTTAAAGCTTCTTGTTTTCACTTTACGCACGGGGATAATGCTAACTAGGGCCCAGTGCATGTGGCTGACTTCTAAAACCTGTCGAAATTGGCTACACTCCTGAATGGCATATTTAAATTACCTATAAGTCCCTAGTATATGGTACAAACATGTTTCCAGGACCTGCAAGTTCAATGTCCTTAGTGGACTGCAGCACTTATTGTACCACCACTAAAGTGACAATGCAAAGCAGGTCTTCATCCCTGCCCATGTAAAGTAGGTACGTAGATTTAAACCTGCCAATTCGACCTAGCAAACTAAAGCCCTTTGCCTGTCGTAAACCTTCCTTTTTAAGTCGAGCCTGGGCAGCGCATGAACTGCTCTGCAAGGCATGCTGTATTAGAGTATGGACTTGATGCTTCGCCCAATCTCTGGCCATATTTTTCATTGGCTTGTGTCATTGTTCTTTGTAAATTCTGGCTTCTGATTTGTTAGAACAAGTTACTTACCTTCGGTAACGATATATCTGTAAGAAACAGTAGTTAGTATTAGATTCCTTACCTTAGAATATCCCCAGGTGTCAGTCTGGATCCGGAAACTTTTGCTTAGCAATACCCCTGCGCGCCGGTAGGCGTCGTCTGCAGGCGTCGTCTGCAGGCGTCCCCTGCGGCTCCGCGTCCGTCGTCTGCGTCGTGCGCCGTGATGACGTCGCTGGAGTATATAGACGCCGCCTCCGCGCGCTGATGTCAGTTCTTTGCACACAGCTTTTCCGCGCCAGAACACGCAGAGCCATGTGAGAACCAACACTGGTGCCATTTGAAACTAGGGCCCTGAAAGGGATGTCCTTAACCCTAGGTATCAGTTCGCAGAACGGGGAGGATGGGTGGGGCGGTAAGGAATCTAATACTAACTACTGTTTCTTACAGATATATCGTTACCGAAGGTAAGTAACTTGTTCATCTGAAAGAAACAGGTTAGTATTAGATTCCTTACCTTAGAATAGATACCCCAGCAATACCAACCCCGGTGGTGGGTCTGCGAACCAATACAATCCTACACCAGAAAGTCCTTGAGGACAGAACGGCCAAAGAAGCCATCCCTCCGGACTTGACTGTCCAGGCAGTAGTGCCTCGCAAAGGTGTGCAGCGAGGCCCACGTAGCCGCCTGGCAAATGTCCTGCAAGGGGACTCCCCGGCCCAGGGCAGTAGTAGCCGCCGTGGCCCGAGTGGAATGGGCCCTCAGCCCAACAGGAGGCTCCTTCCGAGCCAAAGAGTAGCACACTTTGATGCACAGAACGACCCACCGAGAGATGGTCCGTTTATGTACCGCCCGTCCCTTCTTCGCACCCACGTAGCCAACAAACAGTTGGCCATCCACCCGGAACTGGCGTGTGCGATACATATAAAATGAAAGCTCACGTTTTGGGTCCAGACGATGGAGCCGCTCTTCATCCTTTGAAGGATGCGGAGGCGGGAAGAAGGAAGGGAGGGTGATGGACTGCCCGATGTGAAAAGCAGAGACTACTTTGGGCAGGAAAGAAGGCCTAGTTCTCAAAACCACCTTGTCAGGATGGATGGACATGAAAGGAGGTTTGACAGAAAGAGCCTGGAGCTCACTCACTCTCCTGGCAGAGGTGATGGCAACCAGGAAAGCCGTCTTTAAAGTCAGGAGACAGAGAGGACAGGAATGAAGGGGCTCAAAGGGAGCACACATCAAGAAGGTTAGAACCAGGTTCAAGTCCCACTGAGGCATCACAAACGGAACAGGTGGATACATGTGTGTGATGCCCTTCAAGAATCTTGTTACAATGGGGGACTTGAACAAAGAAGGTTGATCAGGCAGCCTCAGAAAGGTCGAAAGGGCAGAAAGGTAGCCCTTGATAGTGCCCAGAGCAGAGCCCTGCTGGGCAAGAGAAAGAAGGAAGAGAAGAACCTCAGAAAGAGGGGCAGAGAGAGGACCCACAGCCTTTGCTGTGCACCATGCCACAAACTTGTTCCACCGACCGGCGTATACCGATTTCGTGGAGGAACGCCTGGCTGCCAGAATCACATCACAGACTTCAGGAGGCAAGTCAAATGGCCTCAACTGTCGCCGCTCAATCTCCACGCATGGAGGTGGAGGCTGGAAGGGTTCAGGTGGAGGACCGTCCCCTGCTGCTGCGACAGAAGGTCCTCCTGCAGAGGCAGGCGGATCGGGGGACCGACTGACATGCTGAGTAGCTCGGGACCCAAGTACCTTCGAGCCCAGTCCGGAGCCACAAGGATGACTTGGGCCCGGTCGCGCCTGATCTTCTTCAGCACTCTGGGCAGAAGTGGTATAGGCGGAAAGGCGTATAACAGACCGCAACTCCACTCGCGCCGAAAGGCGTCGCCGTGCGAGTGCCGTCTTGGAAACTCCAACGCGCAGAACTGATGACATTGCGCGTTCTCTTCTGTGGCTAAAAGATCTAACCAAGGCTCTCCCCATCGCAGAAAGAGGCCTCGCGCCACGTCCGAGTTCAGACGGCATTCGTGATCCATCGAGCACCGACGGCTGAGTTCGTCCGCCCTGGCGTTCAGAGAACCTGCCAGGTGTTGAACCGTCAGAGTCACGCCCTGACGTTCCAGCCATTGCCAGAGGCGCAGAGCCTCCTGGCAAAGGGTCCACGACCCCACTCCGCCCTGCTTGTTGCAGTACCACATGGCGGTGGTGTTGTCCGTGAACACCTGCACTACACTCCCGTTGACAAAGGGGAGGAATGCTTTCAGTGCCAAACGAAACGCCCGGAGCTCCAACAGGTTTATATGGAGCCGGGACTCCGCCGGAGACCAGATGCCTCTGATCTCTGCCTCTCCCAAGTTGCCTCCCCAGCCCTGGAGGGACGCATCCGTCACAACAACGTGCTCCGGTTGGGGAAGTGAGAGGGATCTGCCTCTGACCCAATCGCGGTCCGTAAGCCACCACTGCAGTTGTCTCGCAGTGCCCTCCGAGATCAAGACATGGTCGGACAAGTTGCCCTGATGCTGGGCCCACTGAAACTTCAGGTTCCACTGCAGAGCCCGCATCCGCCACCGGGCGTGATGCACCAGAAGGATGCAGGAAGCCATCAGCCCCAGCAGCCGCAGCGTCAACCTGACCGAAAACCGGGATAACGGCTGAAAGATGGGAATCAAAGCCTGTATATCCTGGACTCGCCGTTCCGGAGGATAGACCCGAAACTGCGCCGAGTCGAGAACTGCTCCGATGAAAAGGAGCTTTTGAGAGGGACACAGGTGTGATTTCGGCACATTGATGGAGAACCCCAGCTGGTGCAGGAGGTCTGCCGTCATCTGAAGGTGGTGGACGACTGTCTGGGGCGAGCCCGCCTTCAACAACCAGTCGTCTAGATAGGGGAAGACTGAAACCCCCAATCTGCGCAGATGGGCTGCGACCACCGCCATCACCTTGGTGAACACCCGTGGGGCGCTGGTAAGGCCGAAGGGGAGCACGATAAACTGAAAGTGCTCGTGGCCTACTGTGAACCGCAGGTAACGCCGGTGGACCGGCAGGACGGGGATGTTAAAATACGCATCCTGCAAGTCCAACGCTACCATCCAGTCTTGCGGGTCTAGAGCAGCCAAGACCTGAGCTAAAGTCAACATCTTGAACTTCTCCTTCCGGAGGAAGCCGTTGACGTTCCTTAGGTCCAAGATAGGACGTAGGCCCCCTTTGTCCTTCTTGGGTACCAGAAAGTAGTGGGAATAGCAACCACGTCCTACTTCTGGCCCAGGAAGGCGCTCAATGGCCCCCTTGGCCAAGAGGGCCGTAACTTCCTGCCTTAGAAGTGCCAAGTGGTCCCCCGACACACTGTGGTTCTGCGGTGGCATGGCTGGAGGAGTGGTCTCGAAGGGGAGGGAGTAGCCCCTTCGGACAAGCTGCAGCACCCACCTGTCCGACGTTATTGTGCGCCAGTGGGAGAGGTGATGGCGAACCCTGCCCCCCACTGGCGTCACATGGGCCTGAAAGCACGGACTAGGAGGATTTAGTGGCAGATGCTGCGGGGGGAGGGGTGGTCTGACCCCGCCGCTGTCCCCGACCGCCACCACGGCGGTTTCCACCGCGTTGATAAGTCTGTTGTGGCGCGTGGCTGGCAGCACGTGTGGGACCGCCCTTTCCTTGGCCACGAAAGGAGCGAAACGAACCCGTTTGCTGGCGCTGGGTCGAGAGACCCAAGGACTTGGCCGTGACCCTGGAGTCCTTGAAGCGCTCCAGCGCGTGGTCCGCTTTGTCGCCAAACAGGCGACTGCCATCAAACGGCATGTCCATCAATGCATTCTGGACATCTGCCGAGAAATTGGCGGATCTCAACCAGGCGTGGCGACGAATCGCCACCGTCGTGGACATCGCCCTGCCCAGTGAGTCGGTCGTATCAAGACCACACCTGATGGAGTACCTTGCTGCGTCTCGGCCTTCAATCATAGCCTTGCCGAGCTTAGCCCGTACCTCCGGCGGGCATTCAGGCAGCAGGTCCGCGACCGTATCCCACAGAGAGTGGGTGTAGCGGCCCAAGAGGCATGCGGTGTTGCAAGACCGCAGTCCCAGACTCAGGGACGAGAAGACCTTCTTACCATACTGGTCGTACCTCTTAAATTCCCGGTCGGGCGGGGCCGACGGGAATACGGTCTGGGAAGTCGAGGCCTGGATCACCAGGCTCTCAGGGGTGGGATGGGTGGACAAGAACTTGGGGTCATCCGTACACGGACGGTGGCGTCTGGCCACGTTCCTATCAACAGGCGAACCTGAAGTGGGCCTGGACCACGTGCCCAAAAGAACGTCAGTTAAGGCCTCGTTGAACGGCAGCAGTGGCTCCTGTGGGCATGACTGCGGTTTGAGTACCTCAGTGAGGATGTTAGTCCTGACGGCCGCGACGGGGAGCTCAAGGTTTAAGGCCTTGGCAGCCCTCATCAACACCACTGAATAAGCTGCCCCCTCCTCCGTAGCCACGGTAGGAGGCGAGACAAAGCCAGGGTTGGGGGAGTCATCCAGACCACTGGCGTCACCCAAGTCACCTGTCCAGTCCACATTGTACTGACACTCGCGGGTCAGAGGGTCCTCAGACCCCTCCCACTCCTCTCCGTAATCTACATCCTCACCATATTCGGAATCAACAATGTAGACCGGCTCCCCGGGGTCAACAGGCCCCATCGGCGTCGGACTCTGCGTCGGGCGACGCTGGTTCGACTCCGCGTCCGGAGTCGGAGAGGGAATGGGGCGGCGCCGCTGGGAGCCGGAGACCCGGCGCCGCGCGGGGGCGGCGCCGTGGGTTGCCCCGATGAAATCGGCGCCGGAGAGGCCGGTTGACCAGCCGGCGTCGACCCTGAAGGCCCCTGCGGCGCCGGGGCCGGAGCCGTCGGCGGCGTCGGGGCCGGAGCACCCGACGGCGACGAGGCAGGAGCACCCGAACCGCTAGGGCCCTCGGACGGGACCACAGGGCCCGCAGGCGCCGGAGGCCCCGTCGGAGGAGACAGTGCCCTCATGGCCATGAGGAACGCCTCTATCTCCTCGGGCGACGCGCCTTGCCCAGGGACCGCAGGGTATGGAGCAGGCCGTGTCGGCGACTCACGCGGATCCGAGGCCACCCGAACCCCCGGCCGCATCGCGCGAGCGTTGGGGGGAGTCGGGGGTACGATGACGACGCCCCGACTTCTTGTGCTTCCTACCTGAGGAACCAGAGGAATGGTGACTACTCCCGGAGCGCTCGTGACGGCTCCGCAACCGCTCCCTCGATCGCTCCCTTGACCTCCGGCCGGACCGGGACCGCTCTCGACGCGGGGCCGACACCCGGAGCTCGAGCAGCTTGCGGGACCGCTCCAGTCTAGCTTTATTCGTCAAGGCCCGGCAATCGACGTAGGCGTCCACGTCGTGGTCTGGGCCCAGGCACCGGAGGCAGAGTCGGTGATGGTCCGTGACCGACATCGTGCGGTCACAGCCGTCACAGTTCTTAAAACCGGGCATCCTACCGGCACCATAAGAAGATATCAGAAAGATTAAAAAAACTTTGGTCAAAGACCGGAGTACTGCTCTTCGGATCTGCGCTAACTGGCGCGGAAAAAAGAAGAACTGACGTCAGCGCGCGGAGGCGGCGTCTATATACTCCAGCGACTTCATCACGACGCCGACGACGGACGCGGAGCCGCAGGGGACGCCTGCAGACGACGCCTACCGACGCGCAGGGGTATTGCTACGCAAAAGTTTCCGGATCCAGACTGACGCCTGGGGATATTCTAAGGTAAGGAATCTAATACTAACCTGTTTCTTTCAGATATAGGCTTGTTAGTCCCTCCTTAGTGCCGCCTTGTCTTCCTTTGTACCCTCCTACGAGGACTGGCTCATTTACTTCTCTTGTTACACAGTATGTCTTATTTAGTCTGTAAGCACTATTTTCTTTAACGAGTACTGCAGGCACGACATGCTTTCCTGCAACATTCAGTGTGCCATGCACGCTTTCACTACCCAAGCAGCCCGGGACAATTGCAGCAGTTTATTTGAAATTAAATAGGTCTCACATTTCCAAGAGTTTGAGTTATAGCCATTGTAAATGACAATACCTTTTTTATATGTGAATTATCAAAACAGATTTAAAAAAGTAATTGTCATTTACAATGCCAATAACTTAAACTCGCGCAAATGCGAGACCTATTGCACTGCAAATGCTTGTTGATACTTATTTATAAGTCACCCCAAATGTAGGCCCTAAATGCTTAAAATGCAGGGTGCATGATATTTGAAAAGTAAGACATCTATATTTTATGTTTTATATGTCCTGGCAGTGAAAACCCTCCAAAGTCATTTTTTCATTGTGGCAAGGCAGGCTCTCGCACTGGAAATTCCCTGTACTGCTTTTACCACTCGCCTTCCTACTCCTTTTAAATAAGTTACTGGTGTACACTACAAGCGCTGTTTAGCATCATAATCAATGTGCATCAAGATCACATTTCAACATAGATCTCAATAAGATTACATTTGCATTTAACTTCTGAAAAATACCTCCACTTACCTGTGTCGCCCAAACCAACATAACATCACCGGTCAAAGTACTTAACTCAAAACAAATTGGCCAGTGCTTGACATATAATATAACACATACATAAAGCACATGAAGGATACAATAATGTTCCATGGGCCCAACCTTAACCAATTCGGCCAAAATCCTTTGTACAGTGCAAAGAAGCCTTCACTCCTCCAGGTCTGTGGAAAGACAAACACAATTAAGTGTTATAGTTCTGAAACAAATGACACTGCGTCATCCTGTAAACATAGACATTTTCCAAACAGCCCCGCTAACAAATACATTGCAATGAAATAATGTGAAGATTGTTAAATCTAACATTTAAAAAGTGCATTAGCTACACTATGAGCAGTTGCAAAGGTTACCCAATAGAAGTGCTTTGAAGACAAACAAAGTACCCCAAAACATTCATCTATCAGAGTCTTCGCCACGTGAATGAGTAGTGACAGACAGAAGAATCTTTTCTGGTGACCACAAGTCAAGCAATAACATGAACAGGATGCATGAATAAAGGCCTCATCTCATAGCAACCAAGTCAGATGCAGGCATTTTTAGGCAAAGGGTGAAGATCTCACCAGATCAGTGAGTCTTGTAAGTAATGGAAAACGGTATATCCTGAATGAAAGTCTCTGTCACATTGTACTAAAACAAATGTAAATCTTCTTCCTCTATTTTAGAAAAGACGCAGCATGTTCACAGAAGATAAAGTAGAGATGGCTGCTCAAGAGTAGGAAGAAACATGGGATTAGTCTTCCGCAGCCCTAATTTTAAAAAGAAATGGAACATTAAGGCTCATTCTGGGCTTCAGCACTTTGAGAATGAGCCATTTTAATTTCAACAGCCCCTATTTAGAACATTTCTCTAACCTTATGTTTTTGAATTTTCAGCAAAGTGAAAACTCTGTATTCGCCGGAGGAAGGTAATTTGGCAACATAGCTGGACACCTTTGTTGTTAAGATTACTTTAGGAATTCCCTACCATTATACGACACATGAAAATGACTGTTACATTGAGAAAACCCTTAACACTCCATCTATTCTGCCAGGCATTTGGATAATCCCATCCTCTTCAAGATTTTCATCAGTCGTCCTGGTGTTTAGGTGCCCAAGAGCAGCAAACTTTCACCCTCAGCCTTCAGAACTTTGCTTTGGCAGGCCTAGTCATCTTTTTGGGACATATTTGTTGGTACTGCATTCTAGGAGCGACTCACCCTTGCTGGTGGACTATTAGGCCGTACAATGCTAGGCTAGTACTGCGCTCTTTGTCTGATTTTCTATGCACCCTCAATCCAAAAAGATCTGAGGCCATTGAAGTGAGGTTAGTAGCACTCTAAAAAAAAAAAAAAGCTAAAATAAAGGAAACATAACTAAACGGTTTTGCCCAAAGCCAGTTATCATATGAAACAATAGAATCAGCGTCTCGCTTCTTACCTTCAGAAGACCATCCAAAGTACCCTTGTACAGATCCATAGTGCCCACCACTATTCTCTGGTTCATTATACGAGTTCGCACAACATCAATAGGATTTGATGCAATTGCTCCAGCTAGACCACAGGAAAAGCTGGAACTGCAAAAGATCATAGTTAGTATAAAATGTTCAGTATGGGATAGTAAATGGGATGTACTTTTTTAGGGTAAAGTAATGACAGACGTTTTCAGGGTTTTCTCTGGCCCTGCTCAGGTATTGAAAGAAATTGTGTGTAATGCTTCAAATGCATGTGTGGGTGAATATTTGCATCTCAATGAGAGTGAACGGATGTGGAACCAATCTCCCGATGTATATTGTGGCTCGGTGTGCGGGAACAAGCAGGTATCTCCTCAGAACATTTTTACAGCAGATGGTCTTCCTTACAAACGTCCCCATTTGATAAGCAAAATGACATATGGCTATTTACCGGTATTGATCTGGTTAGAAAAATAATCCTTTCTATTATACAATGTCAACTTAATTGGAATATGAAACTAGTGACCTTTCAGCTCTTTGGCTCACAACCAAATTAAAAGGTACAATTCACAGGTGTCCCACTTGCTGTAGGTTGTGCTTTGTACCAACTCTGCGCCACTGAGGTAAACACACCCTCTCAGTATAATGTCATTAAGTGGATATGTTCTACTGGGGAATGTAAATGTGTTTGTATTTATATAGCGCCTTCTACCCAGAGGTCTTGTAGCGCTGTATTCATAGCTCTGTGGAATCCTTCCTGGCTTTCCTGTGAGATGTCCACTCCTGGGAACCCCCAAGGTGAAGCCAGGCATCCAAGCGCTGCTGGGGCCGTTGTGGAGATTAAGCAAGTTATTGCCCAGAGTCACAGAGTGGGGACCCATGATTAGACCAGGCACTGAGGCAAGAATTATCAGGTCCGGGGAGATTGAGTCCAAGAGCCGCCGAGGCGGGTATTGAACCCTAGTCCTGGGCCAGACCTCTGCATCAGGGTCTGCCTCTCTAACCATTGAGCCACGCTTCTCCACGCTTCTCTGGGGAAGGACAGAAGGAATGTAGGGCAGGATGTCCTTATACCTTTTGTAATTTTAATGAGCCAATCCGAAATTAAAATGAGTTACAAAACCTGAATGGCTCTCTGCTAAAGAAAGGGGGAGAACAGAGGTACAAGACTGAGGAGAGAGGGACAATAAATGTGAGAGGAGAGGGGTAAGAAGCGAGGAAAGGAAATGAGTGTGCACTTGCCATACTAAGCTTGTGATGTGCTGCTGCAACATAGCCATCCCCAAAGACATTATGCAATACAATAGGGGAAAACATTATCATGCTGGTTAGTATTTATGCTCATACATTTCAAGGTGGATTCAGAAACCAATACATGGATTGAAAATTAAAACAGAGTGCACCTACAGAGAAACCAGCAGGAATTTAACTTATCACTGCCAACTCAACTACAAAAGACTTGCTTTGGGATGTGTAATTGCAAAACGCAACATAGCACGGATGTGGGGGGCAAAGGCAGCGCCGAAATTAAGCTCCTGGAAGACCGATATAGACTGGTGCATGCTCCAGGAGAAAACAGTGTACATGGCACGTGGATGCCCACGGAAATGGACTGAAGTTTGGTCCAACTGGAACGAATATAGAGGCAACATATGCGAGCCCCCACAAACTGTCCTGATTGACGAGCCACTCGGATTGTGAATAGAACTGTGAAGTACTGCCGTATACACTGTAAAATGTAAACGCTCTGTACGATTTGTGCTCTCCCACGACGCACATGTGATTAAGATGTATTTGGAATGTGATGACCACTGTCTTTTCCTATGTTGTTAATAAAAACAGAATAACAAAAAAAAAGACTTCAGTCACTGAATTACAGATGCAGCTTATTCAGTCGGGAAAATATACTCTTACAGTATACCTGCCACTGCCTCAAAACTGTTCGAACGTGTCACAAAATGGCTAACACATTTCAAAATCAAGGGATATTAGTAGCAGTCTATTTTCACCCAAAAAGGATTTGCTGGTTTTGTGGAGTCTCAGGGTCGGAGAAACAGCAGGAATACATTTTTACAAAACGCAGAAATACCAGAAAACCTTAAGCTCTATTTTTAGATTTAGAAAATGTGCTGATAAATTGGGACCTAAAGTGTAAATGTGGGCCACCATAGCTTTATCTAGGTCACACTGCCCTTTTTTGGCAGAAAGTCAAATCCAGCTACATAAAAGGGAATCTGAAGCAGGCTTCTCCAACAGGTAGCTCGTGAGCTACTGGTAGATCTCCAGCTGCCTGTAAGCAGTTCTTGTGCGTGCAAACTACCCTAATAAATTAGAAGCTTTTGCTTGGTTCAATTAATATATGTGTACCAAGATGGAAAAAATTGTATTTGAGAAGAAAATGTTAATAGTTTCAGAACTCATAAGCTGATGTTTATAGAAAAAAGGTAGAATTACCAACATATATTTTAAGGTGACACTTGAGTAATAAATCATGCAGAGTTGAGGAGAATGAATACTAATAACTAGATACCAGGGAACTACAGCTATGCTGGTTATGTACTACCCATGTAAAGATACTCTACATTTGCAAAGCGTTTATATTATCGCTGGCAACCAAGCCTAATACACTGACAATATCATTGCTGGCAGTTGGGTTTATATTTGCCACCAATGTAATATTTTCTGATGTGGTTGTTGGTATAACTCTAATAATATCAGTTGTGCAGAATGATTTTCATTGTTATGTGGCTCTTACTGCAGAAAAGGTTGGAGACCCCTGATCTAAAGGCATTCAGGATTGTCTTGGCATGAAAGTCGAAACTGCAAAATGTAATTCATGGGATAAACATTACATACATGAAATGTGTGAGGACCGTATCTCCCATGAGTCCCGACATTATTAAATGTTTTTTCGTGATGTCATACACTGGAAGTTCTACTCCAACAACGATGGCTGCCCTCTGAGCTGTCGGAACAACACCCTGTGAAAGGAAGACAACAGAACATAGGCAACTGAGTCAACGTGGACTGATTAGGAATGGAAGCTGAGACAGCTGGGCCACATCATCTCACAATGCTATCACAGCGAAAGGCAAGGTGAAGAAAAGCATGGCAGCATGGAGATACTGGTTTATATGGTTGCACTGCTGTCATCATCAGATGGTCAGAATTTTTATTGCAAGTCTATATCCCGATATGGTAGGAGTAAATGAGCAAACTTGCAAGCAAGTGGACAGATCTGGAGGTTCTTGTTACCATTCCTCACCTTTACCCCAAGTCACACACAAACTAGACCTTTGGCTGGATTGCTGTTTCTTGCAGGTGACAGATACATAGCAGGTGTCTGAGGCACTGGGGGCAGCCCCAACACCCACTGACCACGCACGCAACCTGGGAATCATCCTCGACTCAATGTTCCCAATGACCAAGCAAGTCAACGCAGTCTCCTCCTCCTGCTTCAACACCCTCTGCATGCTCCACAAGATCTAAAGATGGATCCCGATAGATACAAGAAAGACAGTCACCCAGGTCCTCGTCAGCAGCAGACTCCACTACGGTAACGCCCTCTACGCGGGAGCCCCGACCAAACTCATCAAACGACTACAATGCATTCAAAACTCCTCGGCATGACTAATCCTCGATGTACCACGCCACGGCCACATCACCCCCCACCTGAGAAACCTGCACTGGCTCCCCGTCAAAAAGAGGATATCCTTCAAGCGCCTCACCCACGCACACAAGGCACTCCACAAGACCGGCCGAGTCTACCTCAACAGACGGCTGTCCTTCTACATCCCCAACCGCCAGCTACGCAGGTCGACCTCTCACTCGCCACCGTCCCTCGTATCCGAAGAACAACCACTGGTGGGAGATCCTTCTCCCACCTCGCCGCCAAGAAATGGAACACCCTCCCACTGAGCCTACGACAGACCCAAGACCTGCTGACCTTCAGGAGGATACTCAAGACCTGGCTGTTCGATCAATAGCGCCCTCCCAGCGCCTTGAGACCCTCGCAGGTATGTGGTGCGCTTTATAAATGATTGATTGATTGATTGCGGTTTCAGTTTGTAATTCTGATCTTAATGTCTTTTTTACTGACCGCACAACCCGTGGAATTATCTTGTTGGCTATTCCCAAGCAAAAGTTTATGCTTAATCCAAAAAAAGAAAAACACACATTGGGGTACATTTTGGTTGGTCACAAGTATATTTATAATGCACGTCTGCCTTTGGGGCATTTTTAATGCCTTTTTCACTCACCGCACAACCCGTGGAATTATCTTGTTGGCTAGTCCCAAGCAAAAGTTTTGGATTAATCCAAAAAAGAGAAAATACATTGGGGTACATTTTGGTTTGTCACTAGTATATTTATAATGCACGTCTGCCTTTGGGGGCAGCTTGTGGGCTGTCAAGGTGTGCGCTGCCATGCTGTTCTTAGACTATCTGTACTATACAGAAACAACACAATCTAGCATTATTCACAGTGTAGTGTTGCACAACTCAAGGAAGTCAATACTGCAGCAGATTAGCACAGCTGGTTCAAACCTGTGATGCTAGCCATGCAAAGCAGGCTATGGGGTGTACAAACACATGCAGGCGCTAGTACAGTGACACCGAAGAAGGCAGACCTAAGGTAGCAAGTTGTACAGGCATCGAGTTGAGAGTAAACATTGACAGTTGTTTAGCCTTCAGGGATGTGAAGGATATGTACAAGTAGGAAGAGAGGAAGGGAGGGGAGAAAGAATGCTTGGTGGACATGTACGGCAGACAGCAACAGCAGGGATAGAGCTAAGAGCTAAGAGATACAATATTCTTGGTCACTGAGGACGACAGAAAAACAACATAATAAGTAGTAGAGTTCATTGTGCTGTTGCAATCTGTCTTCTTCAGTCTCTTCCAGTCTCTCACCCTCCTTACATCACACCGTTTCTATTTTTCTTATTACGTTCTACCTAAAGTGATCACCAGAAACTTCTTTCCTTTCCTTACATTACATTGTCCTTCCCTTCCTCGCACTTTTGCAATGTCACCTATTACAATTCTCTCCTTATTCTCCACCTTATGAATGAGTCCTAAAGCAGTACCTCCAAAGAAATCTGGACTAAGTAGTGTCACTTAACCCAAGAAGTCATGCACCCTGCCTTGGCAAAGTACCCATCACTGAGTGCTTAAGATGTGAGGCAGTAATGTTTAGCAAACATATGTAAAGATGACCATGTGGCGGCTAACAGTAGTCAACCACCTGTGCACCTCTGGTGAGAGCAGTCCGATTCGCTACATGGTCTTCTTTACATATGTTTGCTAAACATGACTGACTACCAGCTTAAGCATTCAGTGAAGTGGAGTGGTGTGTGCAAGAATGGCAGCTGGAAAATATTTCTTGGACAGGGCATAGCAGAGTTTAATACAAAGGGTAATACAAGGGGGCATGGTATACTTAGCCCCTGCTATGTAGTTACTGGCACTGCAGAAACCTATAAAGTACTGATCCTCCACTCTGCACCCTCACGTGCAGTCTATGTAGAAGACCCTACACATCTGGAGTTCAGTCAATGCAGCCACGAGTCTTCCTTGGTGGGAGGACAGAGCAAAGATAAAAGAATCCTGGTAAAATTCAGATCCCACAGGATGGACGTATAAAAAAGAAGAACCTATTTATCAAAGTAAAAGACAGCCAATGGTGGTGCAATCGTAGATAACCGATCCTATGGGACAAAGTCATCATCGCTAAAGAGTTTTCAGTCAGAAGCAAAACCGAGTAACTGTGCAACAGCTCACACTGTGATGCCATAAGAAACGCTGGTCAAGTAAAGGGCTGGGCAATCAATGTGTTGCTGATAGATCAAATATTTCTTCATATATATTTCCAGAACTCAGGATGCAAACAATGTTTGCATTATGACATAAGCAACCTTTTTTCAGAGCCAAATATGAAAAACCATGAAATATGTGCATGGGTTTGCTTGTATTGTGACCACCAGTGCTTGTGACAGTATGAATCCTGTATGATCTGGGAAGTGAAACAAAAAATAAATGAAACTGCTCAATGTTTAAACTTAAGAGCGCAATTGTCTAATAATGTACAGTCAATTTTATTGGAATATAGCAAGGGATGAGATTCTGGTAGAACATCAGAGAGGTGTAACTGAAATGTTTTAAGACCTTCGGACTCTCACCAATGAATAAAACTTAAAAGGATTTAGCTCCCATAGTTAATGGACATAGCGGTCCAAAAGGCACAAGTGTTTTGCTGTTCGAAGGCAAGGCTGCCAGAAACTAGGAATTTTTGCCCCATAGAGCCTAGTCTATTAGAGTCTTGGTGTAGAGGAGACATTGCTAATGTGTTTGGTTTCAGTTGTGTGGAAGAAGCTGTTACCACAAGGCTCTCTGGGAAGGGGTGTGAAGAGAAGAATGAATGGCCTGTGTCGTCTAGCAAACTGTACACTGTTGGACCACAGAAGAATTTCTCTCAGACAGCCAGACAGGTTCCAACAGCTCCCTTTTGAAAGTCTGTGGAAAACGTTTAGAGGTTTTCTGTTGAAATGTCAGACTTTGCCTTAGTAGTGGGCAAAGTCAACTTTAGCCAATTTGTTGTTTTTCGTACCATTTTACAGAATGAAGACACTTCCTCTGAAGGAGGACCAGGAGGCTTGGGGAGGTCTCACTCAGGAGATGTACCCACGTCACTTGCGTTTTGTAAATCCTTGAAAAGGTTACCATCTCTGTTTTAAGAGAGAAAATGGTTTTCCACCTCTGAATCACCATTCTCTATTTGGCCATAATGTTTTTAAGGCAAGACTAGAGCATTGGAGTCAGACAAGAAGCGTCCATGATGTGAGCAAATGTCTGGTGCTTGAGAGATGTTTTGCCAAACGTTTATTATCAAATCAGAACAAAACATTTTCGGTAGCCACTCAGATAATGTCCATCAACTTCAAGGGTTTTAAAGTGGTGAAGAAATCTAAAACAGAGTTGATACTCTTCGGTAATTACATCTCTTTCTGGAATGATCCTCGGAGCCTTGTTAATCTAGGTCTGCTTCCATCCCCAGATGGGAAAATGACAAATCGAGGTCATGTTTGATAGTCAACTCGGTTTCCCTGAACAGATCAATCAAATTGCATCTTCATGTTTTTATCTTCTGAAGATCCTCAACAAAGTGCTCCCATTTATCCCATTAAACATGCAAAAAACGACAGTGGCTGCCTTAGGTTATCCAGGATAGATTATTGTAACTCTATATCTGGAAATTCACAACAGCCTTTCATCAAAGCTACAATCCGTGCAGAATTCTGCAGCCAGCCTGCTCCTAAAAATTCCCGAATTATTTTCATTTTAAAAAGCATTTGAGGTCTTCACTGGCAACCTGTTGGCGAAAGGGTCAAATGTAATGCCTTATGTATGGTGCACAAGGCGCTACGAGGAGTTGGCCCACTCTACTTTCAGAAAACCTTTTTATGGCATGTCCCACAACGTGTCCTAAGATCCTTTTTTGCTAAACTAGTAACTATTCCAAAAATAAAGAAGGCTAAAAGGGTGGCTGAAGCTTCTCCTATGTAGCTTGCAAGTTCTGGAACTCTATGCCACTCTCACTGAGATCTCAAATGAATAGGTCCCTCCTTAGAAAATCTCTCAAGACATGGCTTTTGTCTCCAGCCTTGAGTAGGTCTCCTTTTGGTCAGCTCAGTTTTAGAAAGTTAGCACCAAGACGCCTCCGCATTCTCACCCCCTATAAAACTTGAACTTACTTACTTTACATAGGCTTAATATGCTAGAATTTCTGCTGCTCTTCGTCAGTCCTTTATCCACAGCAATCACACTGATTACTTCGTCTTATAGAGTAACTTGCAAAATGTAGGTAGGCACATGCAAGGAAGGTGGCACAGATGAACAGGCATCTGCTTTGATCCCTAGGCATACTCCTCTTACCCAGTCCCTTTCTTGTTTCCAGTATTATTTTGATAACCCTACAATGGTAAAATTAGAGCTAGCTGGTCAGGTACAGATATTTGAAGGAATACCCATGTTTACCAGAATGTAGAAAGCAAGCAATGGCTATGCAAAATAGTTTGGTTAATTTGCCTTTTTTGGGGGAATTTACTTGTTAGAGATTCAGCTAAGCCAGGAGAATAAACAACTTAACTAAACGTAACGCAGATGTGATATCATTGCTTGACATTAAAACACAAACTTTTTATCTATCATTGTAGTATGCGGGGAACAACTTTATGGGAACCATTTTGCACGGTGAAAAAGAAACGGGCACATGCAGTGTTCAATACTTACCCTCCACAGACCACGGGTTCCTTCCTGCTGGTAGATATTTATGAAGTTGCAAATCATACCACCTTGCACTAAACTACCTTGAGCCTGCATTCGAATCTGTAAAAGAAAGTGATATTTGACAGAAAGTGCATGTACTTTGCAATTTGTCCTTTCAAAAATTGCGCTGAGTCAATGGAATATGTGATGGACATGCAAGGACAATGGCAGTGAAACAGGCCAGCACGAACTAAAAGGAATGGGGGGTGTACAATGTTGCTGATGACTACGTTTTTGGATGCAATCAATTATAACAGTTGTATTGTTTACGGTATATATTCTGTAGTTCACTAAATCAGAAAATAAAAATAAACGTATAAAAAAAAAAGAGAATTGTGCTGAGTCAGTGGTGACACTTTTCCTGCATCCTCCCACACAACATACTACTATTTTAATCAATTTTCTTTTTTATAATTACACTTTCTGCTTCCCTCTCCCAGGTGGTGTGTTTTAGATTCTCTACTACATATATACAATACTATAGCTTCGATCTGAAATCCAGTGGTTGTCTCAGATTCATAGTTTTTCCGACACAAAGCAAACCTCCAAATTTTCTTCATCTGCCAATTCTATGTGGATATGCCCTCTTAGCCCAGCTACTTATTTAGCCCCTTTCCTTTCAGCAGTTGCAGTTCCCACTTTTTCCATGTCCCCACTACCCCAAAGGTGTCCCTATCCTGTCACATAGAGCTCCTTCATGAGTAACCAATGTCCTCTTCTTCGATACTCAAGGACCTTGCACTGACCATCTGTTAGACCAGTGAGCCTTAGGGTAGTCATCCCCATCAGGTGTTTTGTTCGTTCAGAAAGTTAATGAGCAATAAAGATGCCATTAAATCTTGTTTTTATCTGATCACATTTATGGTCTGTTCATGGAAAGAGGTCAAATGTTGCCTTTTGCTAAATGCTGCTTGGAAAATTACCCTTGATTTTTTCTCCTCACCGTGAGAACGATTGGCTGGGAATCCGGACACCTCACCCGCCCAATTAGACTTCCCTTGCAGCTGCAATTTCTTCTCCGCCTGCCCCCTGATTCATTCTTCTCTACGCTGGGTAACGCCGCTCCAGCACCCAGGTACAGCCTGCTTCCTCAAATCCATTGAACACCTCCAGGATCTATTAACTACCTCATTCCCATGTCGGAGCGCAATCAGTAGCCCCTTTGCCAGATTCTCACGACCTTCACCTCTGCTTTCTGGATTACTGCAGCATTATCCTTGCAGCAAAATCCGTGATTTAGTAAACATGGTCCTGAAGATGCCCTGATATTGAACAGGTCGAAATGCCGTCGACTACTCAGCGCAAATCGCGGCTTCCATGGGGTCAATCAATTCTGTCTAAATGATAATACCTGACTTATGTTGATCTGTCCAGTATCATTGACCTCATAACTTCTTGTTTTTACTGTTTTTCCGCCGTTCACGCTGTTTTATCACCTTTGTTTCACTGCGCCTTTCACCAACACGTTCAGTACACACTAGGTCGTTATGGTTACTTTAAGTAAAATTGTATTGTAGTGCTGATATAACTACTAACAAATAACACCTTATATTCTAGAAAATCTGCTTGTGGTCTCCCTTTCTTTTCCTCCCTCAAGAGATTTATACAATTTTTTTAATTGCCTTTGCTAATGACTACCGGTTGAGACACTGTTGTTTTTGTTATATACTCCACCCGGTCTCAACTAGCTTAATGGGTTTACGCCTGTGCTTTGTATTCTTTTTGAAATTTGGCATTTTTCTTGTCCTAACAATTTGGTGCCTGGAGCCTGTATCCTGGATCAGGTGACTAGGTGCAGCTGGAAGTTGATTTCTGTGCAGTGCTCTCAAACAGTGAGAAAAGTGGGGAATATGTGTTGGCAGGATAGGCCTTCTCTGACTTGATATGGGAGCGGAGCTGCCACATACCCTACTTGAACATCACAAAGTCTCTGAGTCAGCTCCATCACAAAGGTTTTCACACTGTTCTTTTGTGTCCCAGACAAGCTGGAGCTAGGGCAGGGAGGTAGGAAATGTAAGACATCTCTGTAGGGGAAGGACTCTAGAAGCTTGTCCCACTTCCAAGTGGGAACCAGGTATACATAGTAGACCCTCAGACTAAATTCTTCAGTACATGGCTGTACCTGTGGAAGACTCAGAATCACTGCTGTCCTAATCTGTAGCAAGGACTGCTACTCCGCTGCCCTGCAACTCTGCTGCCTGAGTAAGAAGGACTAAATCTGCAGCTTGAAGCCAGGACCACCAGAGTCATCCCAAGAGCTAGTTAGCTGGTCGCCTGATCTGAGCCTCAGGGACAGAAAAGGCTCAGCCACCTGGAGTCCTGCACCTGGACTCGGCCTGCTGTGTATCTTGCCCCAAGAGTGGTGTTATCCCAGTCATGGACCCTTGGACATGGGCCTGAAGATGGTCGGCCAGCCCAGCTGTGGTCTTTTGGACAGAACCGATGCAGCTCAAAGCCTCTCCTCACAGTTGCGCATCAGAACCGCCTCTGCACAATGCATCCCCATTGTTAGACCCCCCCACAGTTCTTCGGAAGCCCTGCTGTGCCTCACACAGCCCCACAGCTCCTCAGAACCACCAAAGTGCGACGCGTTCTAAATCTAGGATATCACAGCGCTCCTCAATCAGGTTTTAAAGTACTTTGTTTTAAAGGTTTACAAGGTTTTAAAGTACTAGGCTTTGCAAGCCTAAATTGGCCCCTGTATCCGGGCAACGTGCATTGCGGTCAGCCTGAACTTCTGGCTTTGTCCAGGTCCGGCGCAACCGGATAACTGCAGTTGGCGCTTAGTTCTTTTAAGCACTACTTTTGCTCAAACCTATTAAATTGCTCATCTCTGGTTCTACTAATGAGAATATTGCCATTTTGGTTTCAACTCACTTATTACATTTTAGTCTATTTTCCTAAATTGGTTTGGGATTTTCTTGTGTTGTGTTTTCACTTTATTACTGTTTCTGTGCTTCATAAATACTAAACATATTGCCTAAGTTAAGCCTGACTGCTTTTATGCCAAGCTACCAGATGGTTGAGGACAAGTTAATTTAAGGTTAGCTGGTGTTTCACCCTGACAATAATTGTGGTTGCTGCTTAAGTAGAGTTTACCCCCTCAACCAGTAACCCAATATTCTACACCATCAATGTCTATTTGTATGGACCTGCAGCAGTTCATTGTATTTAACGTTTTGTCCAATGCCGACATCAGACAATAGAAAATAAGTAGTCATTATGACAGCCTTTACGTTGTGCCTTACTGTCTTTAAATGCTCCGCTCCCATGTTGCCAATTAAACCTTCATACAGTAACCATTTTATCCTTTTTATTCAAAAGACAGCTCTCATCTGAGCTGCTCATTTTTTTCATCTTACTCCAGGGATCGCGTTCCTGAACAGGTTTCTTAGGTTTTAATTCCTATTCCAGTTCCTGTGTCAATATTCTGATTTAGACTAGAACATCTGAAAATGTATCTTTTATTTTATTTATTATTCGTGTACATATTACTAAAGAACAGAAACATGACTTACCTTTAATACATCGGTTGGGTTAGCAATGGATGAGGATATCACTCCGGAAATCACACCACACATGACATTTAACAACATGGTCTCATCTGAAATAAGATAGACAATGATAGAGGAGATAAAGCTGGGCATTTCTAAAACAGTACCATCATTCAGTTGATGCCACATTAAGTAAATCACCCTTGTAGCATTGCCAGTGGCCTTCGTGATCGCTCTTCCTCACAGAGGGTCAGAAAGCAGACTTCAGGCAGGGATCAAGCCTACTCCCCAATCACAGCTCCCTGAATAGTTAGTTATAGTTAGTTTTTTCTTACTTTGTAATAAACAATGTAGCACAGAATTTGCTTGTGGGACTGGCAAGACAATTGTCTTAAGTGAGAAACACCAAGGACTAAGAGCAACAGATTAAGGAGTTTGTTCAGCCACCCACAAACCTTTGATCATTTGCCTGTAAAAGATTTCAAGTTTAAGATCAAAACGAATACATGGTCAACAATCTGGTATACAACGTTACAACTTAGCGCACGGGGACCAGCACAGGTTGAGTAACAATACTCTGAGAACCCCGAACAAGAGGCATTTACGGTACCCGGGAAGGGTGATTGGGGGTTGGGGGTGGTGGTTCGGGGGGACATGAAGAAGAATTACTTGATTATACTGCCTAACTTTCTACCAATACTGTTTAATGTTGACAATGTTAAATTTGTAGTGTATGAGATATTCCTGCCGATGTTTTGGCTGATTTTCCCAGAAATAAATAAACACAGTTTAAAAAATATATATAATAATCTAGTATACACACAGCATAGATATTCCTGGACAAAATAAAAATTTACATCTTGAAAAGAGGTATCCATGGAGTAAAGTTTATAATGTCACCAGCAGTAGCCAAAGGTGCATGCCCTACAGATGTAAAGGATCAGCAATATTCCTAGACTGGAGGCTAAATTGACTGGTATGAGAGGAGTAGGAGACCTATTAATACCAGGAACCAATCGGATTTGCTATCAGTGAGAAACATGGATGACAATCAAAAAATGTCTGCAGCTGCTTACCACATCAAAAATGAACAATGTCTTAGCAGCATTGTAAGCAGGAGAGCTAGATGGCATGTATTTTTTATTGTTAAAGTACAACCCCCAAGGCAGTGGGTTTTCCTGAAAAAAAAGTAATATTCCTTTGAAGCTGGGAGTTTTCTCCCAGAGCATCAGGACGTTTTGTGGTGGTGCATAAAAATCCTACCTAAAAGAGGCTTACTGAATGTAAACGAAACAGCATATTTGTGTATCACTAACAACATCATGGCTGTTGCAAAGCTATCCTGTGCCCTAGGCCAACCCCCAACTTTCTGCTGACTGATACTTGTGGTAATTAACTCTGACTGACCCTGGGCTCTGCCTAACCAGGCCCATGGCGAGGGCTATGCTGAAGACACACGTAGAATACAGTGACAACACCTAGATACACTAGGGTACACTATGGATTAGGGCACCCCTGTGATTGGCATGACCTCACCTATAAGGCCCTAGTACTTACAGGGTAGGGGGATTGAAACTACCTTTAAGTCCCTAGTA
Source organism: Lissotriton vulgaris (assembly GCF_964263255.1). NCBI lineage: Eukaryota > Metazoa > Chordata > Amphibia > Caudata > Salamandridae > Lissotriton > Lissotriton vulgaris. The sequence continues at coordinate 527,236,632 of NC_141691.1, read as the reverse complement.
TTGAATAGGGCAGGGCAGTTTAGAGGCCAGCAGCCTTTTCTACACGCACTTGCATGTGTGCGCCGCTGGAGCCTGAGGTCAGTTTAAAAGCAGCTGTGTGTTGCAGGGTTGCTTTTAAAATGCAAAATTTGCTCAAACTCGACTTTTGGGCTTGGGACACATAAAAATGAATAAACTACAATGTTTGGGAATGGTAGGTACCGCCAGGGTGTCCCCTAGGTGTTCAAGAGGTGGGGGGAAGCGGGGGGGGGGGTCGGGTCCTTATGAGGGGAATCCTTACAAAAAGATTTTTATATGCCCTGTGGTTATAGGGATTGCATATTTCATGCCCCACATTGTAGTAAACTGCTTTCCAAAATAGACTTGCGTGCTAGGAGCACTGTAAAATAAGGATCTGCAACATTTTGATATGTTCAGAACCCCTAAAGTCTTTCCTAGGTGTTCCAGGGGTTGAGGTCCTGGCAAGTTGAAGGTTGAACTTTGGCTTACAGACAAAAAAAGTCTTAACTTCTTGTCTGTACAATTTAGAAGGAATTCAACAATACCATATTGTTGGATTTATCATTACTCTTCTACTGAGTCCTTTAATCCTAGTTTTGGGGCTTTCTCTCTCCAGTTTCTAACTAATAACCTCTTCCAGTGTTAACCTATGGGCTGGGGACCTGCAAAGGAAAAATTAACTGGGCAATTCTCCAATACCAGGACCTATACAATATGTTTTTATAAGCAAGAACCTTATAAAAACACTGGAAGAGGTTATTAGTTAAAAACTGGAGAGAACAAGCCCCAAAACTATGATGATTAAAGGACTCAGTAGAAGGGTAATGATAAATCCAACAATATGGTATTGTTGAATTCCATCTAAAATGTACAGACAAGAAGTTAAGACTTTTTTGTCTGTAAGCCAAAGTTCAACCTTCTAGTGCTCTACACGGATTGGTCAGAGATAGGAGGATTAGCCTGGCTGCTTTGAAGAGGTGATAAATGACCCCTGGAGTAAGGAAGCCTTTCTGGGAGGAGAGGTTGTTGTGCATGGGTATGCCAGAGCCAGGGGGACGAGTAGTAAATAATGCTCTTTAAAGGAAAGAGGAGACCAGCTATAGAAACCAGTTTTCATTTACACCTCTTCTCTCTGCCTCGCAGCCAGATGGGGGATTAAGGAGGAATTCCCAGATGTAAGGGGAGAAGACCTATGCAGATGAAGCCATCCTGTGGGCTGGTTTAGTTAGTTTTACTCCCTCTGCTGAAAATTGTGAAATATTAAATTTTGGACGAATAGTGCATTCTGGGTTAGCATTGTGCCACACGTTGGAGGAAGTGGTCTTGCTCTGGTGTGTTGCCCTGCACCTCATTGGACAGGAGTGCCCTCCTGCTTGATCCCAGAGAACACTGAACAAGTGTCTGAGAGGGGCAGTGTGAGAAGTTAGCCTGGCATATGATGTCCACTAGTTCTAGTGGGCACCTTGCACCAGTCTAATCGACCCTTATTGATGGTGGTTGTAAAGTCAACCTTATAGAAAGCTATAGTAGGGGTAGCAGTGACGAGCAGTCTTCAGGCTAAGACTTCAGAGAGCGAATTAAGCGGGTTGTTTTACCAATTATAATCCCCGAGTACCAAATGAAAGCACACCACACAAGGTATATATCAAATATATATGTATTTATTCTAAACACAACCCCTGTGCATTCTTTATGAGGTCAGAGGTAAAAGTACAATACAAGTTACTTAATTGGCATACGATAAGTTGCACAGTATACGTTTTGCCCTAGGGCTCACAAACCATATACTAATATACTAAAAAAGTGGTATAAAACCACGTGAGGATTAGAAAGCAGGCCTGGGGCCTTTGGAATCGCTGGAGCTACTCTAAACAACAAAAGGTTAGGATGTAGGAGGCCCACGGAAGCCGCGTGCAGTGACTAAACACAGCCGTGGGTTACCATTGACTTTCTATGGGAAACAAACAAGTTAAAAATTTACAATTTAAGGACACTTCTAAATAAACTACGATGGAACCATTTTGGACTTAGACACTAGGATGGCCAATACCCTCGAGACTACCAGAGTACTCGTGTTACCTCACCCACAAAAGCCGGGTGCATAGGTCTTTTTTGGTGTCGGGTTTCGTCGTTGATTTCAATGGAGATCTACAAAGAAGTGCTGCAGGCGACCACAGGAGAAGTGTCCGGGTGGATCGAAGATCTGTGAACCTGAAAGCAGAAGGGGCAGAGTCTGGGTCACTTTCCAGTGACCATGGCGGCAATAGAAAGATGCCACCAGATGTGGGGTGATTTCAGGTGAAGAGGTGAAGCTTGTCTCTTCAGCCACGAGGACCAGGAGGCGTTGACGACGACCAGGAGCTGGATTCGAGCTGTCCCACGAAGGATCTAGTTGACTGTGGCGTCGGTATCCGGATTGGACTCAACAAGCCTTGGCAAATGCAACCCACGCAGGAAGTCGAGATTGGCTTCGGTGCAGACAAGCAAGGTCTGAGGAACTTCTCCTTTGCAGGGAAGTTGGAGCAAGCCTGGAGCAACCAGAAAAGCAAGTTAGATTCAAAGAAAAGTCTTTGGGTGGCTCACTAGCCAACGGGCAAGGAACCGCAAAGACGCGTCGAGCTGAAATGCAAAAGCGGGGCCCACGGGACACTCGTGGAGTGGGGGCCTCTGAGCTTCGGTGCAATTGATGCTCGGGTCTGAGGCTTCAAGAACCCCAATGCACAACTTCGAGATACCTGGTGAAGTGGGTGCAGCTTGCAAAATGCAGGATGTCCAGCAGTTCCGGTCCCACGTCTCTCGTGTCTGGTTCGGGTCTTAGCTTTGCTTTGAGCGAAGGTCGGGGTCAGAGATGTCTGGAAGTCTGTGTCCTGTGTCGCAGATTCTATAGGATCCGGCGGGAGCCTAAAAAATGCAGACCGGCAAAGTTGCTGTTGATGCCTATTTGAACACGGTGGCCACTCCTTGACCACAAGGGAGATATCTTCCGTCTTCCAGTCGAAATGGAATGTCGAAGGTCCAGGATATATGTTTCAGAGTTTCGTCCAGGGTAATCAAAAGTCTTAGGGACTGGGTTCCTATACTTATACTAAGTTTAGGAGCTGGACTACCTTTAAGGTCCCTCCTATGGGTGGACCTGGGAAGGGGGTGGTTACACCCCTTTCCCTTTGACCAGTTTCGCGCCAGAGCTGGGGCAGCGTGCCCTAGCAACCGGTTCGAACTGGGAAATGCATGGAGCACCTTGTGTGCCCCAGGCAGTGTCTGGAAAGCATTCACTGAATGCAGCCCTCCCTGCCCCAATACACTAAAGCCTGTCTGGGGAGGTGCCAGCACCTCCCTGGATGGGAAACCTATTGTCCAGGCCTCCCCTGCCGGAGTTTTGTCCAGCAGCAGGAGGGCAGACTTGTGTCTGTGGCAGCAGCATCCATTTTGTGATGCTGAGGCTCTGTTTAACTTTAACAAGGTAAACCAGTAACTACATGTCTTCTTCCTCTAGAAGGGTGGAACGCTAGCCCGACCCCCGCCAGAACTGGCAGGGGAGTAGTAGTCCAAAGTGTTTGATACCTTACACGACATGTTTTGATAAAGCCAAACCAAAAATAGCATTAACTGCGAGGATTATAATGCACTTAAAGAGTATATGGTATGGCTATATCATAGAACAGCTATAAGGAGATTGTTCCGAAAGCTGCAGAGGGGCTCAGCTCATGTTAGGGCACCCTCTCACATAAAACCAAGCACTCTGCCTCCAGGATTGTTAAGGCCTGCCATAGGAGTGACTTCTAGATAGATAGATAGATAGATAGATATATAGATAGATATATATATATATATAATATCTAAGTAAGCGGTGATTACACCACCTTACCCAGGCTGTGTGAACAGACCTGTGGTGTCAGTTTGGAAGGCAAACCAGGGGTGGCACAATACATGCTGCAGCCCCTGGTAGGCCTAGGGTGCACCTATGCCCTGGGTACCTATGGTACACTATACAGGGGCTCACAAGGGTGACCAAGTAACCAATCTGGCATGTACCTAAAGTACATGGTATCAATTTAGAGCGAAAACAGCTGGGCTGTGGGCCTGATCATCAGGTACACAGCCACACTAAAGTCGAAAAGCCATTGAATCACAGCAAAACGTAGGGGTAACCATAGGAAGCAGACCCTACTCTCCTACACAACCCCCCAAACGTAGGGACATTAAACTAACCTTGACCAGTTGAGTCTTCATATTCTCATTGGAAATATCTGGAGAGTCCATCTGCATTCGCATGGTTACTCCCAGGTCTATGTTCCACTGTAAAGTCCATCCCCTGTAGGGAAATGGACCACCTGAGCAGTTTGGGATTTTCACCCTTCATCTGTTTTAGCCAAAAGAGGGGCTTATGGTCTGTCTGAACTTTGAAGTGAGTACCAAACAAGTATGGCCTCAGCTTCTTCAGGGCCCAAACCACAGCAAAGGCCTCCCTCTCACTAGCTGACCAACGTTTCTCTCTAGGGGCCAGCCTTCTGCTAATAAAAGCTACTGGCTGGTCTGGACAATCTTTATTCAATTGTGATAGCACAGCCCCCACCCCCAACTCAGAAGCATCTGTTTGAACAATGAATTCTTTGGAGTAGTCTGGACTTTGCAGAATTGGTGCAGTGCACATGGCCTGCTTCAGGTCATCAAATGCCTTTTGACAGCTCACTGTCCACTGAACTTTTAGGCATTTTCTTGGAAGTTAAGTAATTAAGGGGTGTCACAATCGAACCATACCCCTTGACAAATTTCCTGTAATACCCAGTCAGGCCCAAGAAAGCTCTGACCTGAATCTGGGTGGTTGGAGCAGTCCAGTCCATTATGGTCTGGAGTTTGCTCTGCAAAGGTTGAACCTGGCCTCCACCTACAAGGTGGCCCAGGTATACAACCTGACTCTGCCCTATCTGGCACTTGGTAGCCTTGATAGTTAGGCCTGCCTTTTGCAGGGCCTCCAAAACATTTTTCAGGTGGATCAGGTGATTTTCCCAGGTGGAGCTAAAGACAGCAATATCATCTAGATAAGCTGCACAGTAGTCATCCAGGCCTGAGAGGACTAGATTCACCAACCTTTGAAATGTGGCAGGTGCATTTTTCAGACCAAAGGGCATTACCACAAATTGATAATGTCCACCAGGGGTTGAAAATGCTGTCTTTGGCTTTGCATCATCAGCTAGTCTGATCTGCCAGTAGCCAGTTGTCAGGTCAAATGTGCTCAGAAACTAGGCAGATGCCAACCTGTCTAGGGGCTCATCTGCCCTGGGTATTGAATGGGCATCTGTCCTGGTGACAGCATTGAGACCTCTGTAGTCCACACAAAACCTCATCTCTCTTACCACCCTGGGTGTGAGGGTTAGGCACAAGGACTACTGGACTGGTCCATGGACTCTCTGAGGGTTCAATGACTCCGAATTCCAACAACTTCTGGACTTCTGTCCTGATACAGTCCTTGACATGATCAGGTTGCCTGTAAATCTCACTTTTGACATGCAGACTGTCCCTAGTATCCACTTCATGAGTGCACCAGGTAGTCTGACTTGGAGTCAGTGAAAACATATGTCTGTAGGCCTGCAGAATTTGTCTGCAGTCATTCTGCTGTTGGTCAGTGAGGCTGCCTGCCAGGGCTACACCATCAACTGAACCATCATCAGCATTCTAAGAGAGCAGGTCTGGGAGAGGGTCACTCTTTTCCTCCTGTTCTTTATCAGTAGCCATGAGCAAGCCCATGTCTGCCCTGTCAACCTATGGTTTCAGTCTGTGGACATGAAACACCCTGTGGGGGCTCCTGGGAGTTCCAAGATCAACCAAATAGGTGACTTCTTCCTTCTGCTCAACAATAGTGTGGGGTCCACTCCACTTGTCCAAGAGAGCTGCTGGGGCCACAGGCTCCAACACCCACACTTTCTGTCCCGGCTGGTAAACAGTCAGTACAGCCTTTTGGTCATGCCAGGCCTTTTGCAATTCCTGACTTGCCTCAAGGTTTTTGGATGCCTTTTTCATGTACTCTGCCGGGAGCGGAGACTAAGTACATAGTCCACAATGTCTTGGTTGGGAAGCTTGAGAGGTAACTCCCATCCTTCCTTCACCAGACAAAGGGGTCCTCTTACAGGATGCCTGAACAGAAGTTCAAAAGGGCAGTAGCCAACCCCCTTCTATGGGACCTCTCTATAAGCAAACAAAAGGCAGGGTAGCAGGATATCCCATCTCCGCCTGAGCTTTTCTGGGAGACCCTTGATCATACCCTTTAAGGTCTTGTTGAATTTTTCAACTAGACCATTGCACTGTGGGTGATATGGTGTGGTGAACTTATAGTTCACTCCACACTCCTTCCACATTGCAGTCAAGTAACTAGACATGAAGTTTGCACCTCTATCTGATACCACCTCCTTAGGGAAACCCACTCTTGAGAAAACTCCCAAAAGGGCTCTTGCCACAACAGGTGCTGTAGTGGTCCTATGGGGAATAACTTCTGGGTATCTGGTGGCATGATCCACTACCACCAGAATAAACCTGTGCCCAGAGGCTGTTTGGGGATCCATTGGTCCAACAATGTCAATCCCTACTCTTTCAAAGGGAACCCCCACCACAGGTAGTGGTATAAGGGGGGCCTTTGTAGTGCCACCTGATTTGCCGCTGGCTTGGCAGGTGACACAGGAGCGACAGAATTCCTGGGTGTCTTCTGACATGTGGGGCCAGTGGAAGTGAGGGACAAGCCTGTCCCAAGTCTTGTTCTGGCCAAGATGTCCTGCAACTGGAAAATCATGGGCTAGTGTCGAAAGGAAGCCCCTGGATGCCAAAGGTATGACCAACCTCCTGGAAGCACCAGGCTTGGGGTCTCTAGCCTCTGAATACAGGAGCCCTTCATCCCAGTAAACCTTATGGGTTCCACTAGCATTCCCTGCAGTCTCAGCTGTAGCTTGCTGTCTGAGGGGCTCAAGAGAAGGGCAGTCCAACTGCGCCTGTCTCAGATCTGCCCTAGAAGGTCCCCATGTCCCAAGAAACACAGCCTGACCCGGCCCAAGCTCTTCTAGGACAGTTCCTTCTTTAGGCTCACAATCAGCTTCCTCAGAAGGCTGATCCTCATCCTGAGGCAGGGGGGAAGGCACAGCCTTAACCCTACTGCTCCTTTACCTGGAAGGCAACTGGTCCATTATTCCAGACTACAGTGCCTGTTCAGTGTTGCAATTTTTGACCTGTGACCTAGTCACAGCAAGCACATGTGCTGAGATGCCTAACATTTCTGCCTGTGTCCTATACTTCACTTCAGACCAGGCTGAAGTCTCTAGGTCATTGCCAAGCAAACATTCTACAGGGACGTCTGAGCTAACAACAACCTTCTTAAGGCCAGTTACCCCTCCCATGGAGAAATTAACAACTGCCATCTCGTGTGTTGTAGTGACATTGCTAGCATTGGTCACTATGTAATTTTCACCTAGTATGATCTGTCCAGGTTCCACAACGCTGGGTGTTACCATTGTGACACTAGCACGTGTCCCTGTAGGCCTGAGCCACTTTATCATTGATTAAAGGAGTTTGTCTGTACTTGCCCAAGTTATTGGGACTCACAGTAGAGGACATGGCTATGTCCCCATCACAGACCAAATCAGCTTGAGTTGGTACTCTGACTAGGCCAGAGTCCATCTCAGTTCCCATGGTGAACACTACTACACCCTTCTGTTGAGAACTACCACTTGGAGCTGAACTAGAGGAAATGTTGCCTTTGGGGCAATGGTGGCTGGAGCGGTCTCCTTTTTGGTGCACTCACTGGTCCAGTGAGAATTTACTTTACAAACTTTGCACCATGGTTTTCTAGGACCTTCTTTCTTTTTGGATTGTTGGGAACCCCCACCATTAGAAGCTTTTTGGGGACCTTGAAAAGACTTCTGGTCTTTTGCTTTCTCCCCACCCTTTTGGTCTTGCTTCTTCTGGTCACCACCTTGGTTCTGTACATTCTGCTTCACCCTGGTTCTGACCCATTTGTCTGTCTTCTTACCCAATTCTTGTGGCGAGGTCAAATCAGAGTCAACCAGGTGTTGATGCAATAACTGCTTCTGAAAGAATCTGTTCTCCCATTAGAAGGTTATAAAATCCTGGATAGTCTCTTACTTTACTGCCCAGTAACCAACCTTCCAGAGCCTTAGCAGCACAATCTACAAAATCTGTCCAGTCCGGAGTCTGTCTCTTCTGGGTGTCTCTGAACAGCAACATGTAATGCTCAGTGGTTAGGCCAAACCCATCTATCAGAGCACTCTTCAGGACAGTGCAGTTGTCAGCATCCTCTTCTTTAACAGGGAGGAGCGTGTCTCTTCCTTTGTCTGCAAAGGTGAGACACAAGATTGCTGCCCACTGACTTTGGGGTACCTGCTGTACTTTGCAGGCCCTCTCCAAAGCAGTTATCCACTTGTAGATGTCATCCCCAATCTGATAGGGAGGGACAATCTTGTTCAGGTTCTATGGTCAGGAGACCTTTCCCTACCACTAGGGTTGTTGCTGCCACCAGTGGGCTCTAGCCCACACAATTTTCTCTCTCTTTCAAGAGCCAGGGTCTCTTTGGCCAGGGCAATTTCTTGCCTCCTGATCCGAAGCTTGACTTCTTTCATTTTAGCTTTGTGTTCTCTTCTCTTAGGGGAAGTCATTCTCCTTTGAGCTGAGGCAGAGGATCCTACGGATGAGTTAGAATGTCCAGATTCATCTGAAAGAGATCTGTTGCTTTTGGGCGCATCATTAGGCCGACGTGGAGCGATAGAGGGAGGCCTTCCTAGGCCCTCTCCATCCTCAGGTAGTCGTGCATTTCCCAGGTCAGGTTCATCAACCTCATCCTGGGATTCATCCTCATCATCATTCTCCTGTGGGGAACCCCACTAGGATCCTCTTCTGATGAAGGATGGCCCCCTCTCTACTACCCTGATTATCTGGATCTGATGCTTTTTCTACAACATCTATCACCAAGATATCTACCAGGTGTTGAAAGGTTGGACTCTGTCCTTGCTTTTTACATTTCTTATGACACACAAGCTTCTCAGTTCTTAAAAAGTGAAGGAGTCATATTTAGAAGGCAACCATGGGATGTCTTCTAGCAGAGGCACACTAGGCCCTGCTTTTAAGGCCATGGCTAGTGAGGTGTGATGTGTGCACCTACCTACACTACTTGTTTTCCTACTAGAACCTCTCTAAGTTGTAGTCAGGGTGTGCTAAGCCCTCAACACCTACAACTGCTAAGTTCAGTAGAACTTATGCATTATAAGACTAGATTCATATGTACCCGCAGGTACCTTGATTTGATTTTTCAAATGATATTCTCAAGATTATTTGGTAAAACAATGCAAGCTCTTACCCCATCCGCTGCACAACAATGTGAGAAGTTAGCCTGGCATATGATGTCCTCTAGTTCTAGTGGGCACCTTGCACCAGTCTAATCGACCCTTATTGATGGTGGTTGTAAAGTCAACCTTATAGAAAGCTATCCTAGGGGTAGCAGTGACGAGCAGTCTTCAGGCTAAGACTTCAGAGAGCGCATTAAGCAAGTTGTTTTACCAATTATCCTCGAGTACCAAATGAAAACACACCACACAAGGTATATATCAAATATATATGCATTTATTCTAAACACAACCCCTCTGCACTCTTTATGAGGTCAGAGGTAAAAGTACAATACAAGTTACTTAATTGGCATACGATAAGTTTCACAGTATACGTTTTGCCCTAAGGGCCTCACAAACCATATACTAAAATAGTGGTATAAGAACCACGTGAGGATTAGAAAGCAGGCCTGGGGCCTGTGGAATCACTGGGGTTACTCTAAACAACCAAAGGTTAGGATGTAGGAGGCCCACAGGAGCCGCGTGCAGTGACTAAACACAGCCGCGGGTTATCATTGACTTTCAATGGGAAATGAACAAGTTACAAATTTACAATTTAAGGACACTTCTAAATAAATTAAGATGGAACCCTTTTGGACTTGGACACTAGGAGGGCCAATACCCTCGAGACTACCAGAGTACTCGCGTTACCTCACCCACTGAAGCCGGTTGCATAGGTCTCTTTTGGTGTCAGGTTTCGTCGTCGATGTCAATGGAGATCTGCAAAGAAGTGCTGCAGGCGACCAGAGGAAAAGTGTCCCGGTGGATCAAAGGGTGGATCGAAGATCTGTAGAACCTGAAAGCAGAAGGGACAGAGTCTGGGTCACTTGCCAGTGACCAGGGCGGCGATAGGAAGATGCCACCAGATGTCAGGTGATTTCAGGTGAGGAGGTGAAGCTTGTCTCTTCAGCCACGAGGGCCAGGAGGCGTCGACGACGATCAGGAGTTGGATAAGAGCTGTCCCACGAAAGATCTAGTTGACTGCGGCGTCGGTAACCAGATTAGACCCAACAAACCTTGGCAAACGCAACCCACGCAGGAAGTCGAGATGGGCTTCGGTGCAGACCAGCAAGGTCTGAGGAACTTCTCCTTTGCAGGGAAGTTGGAGCAAGCCTAGGGAAGCCAGGAAAGCAAGATAGATTCAAAGAAAAGTCTTCGGGGGGCTCACTAGCCAACGGGCAAGGAACCGCAAAGACGTGTCGAGCTGAAATGCAAAAGCGGGACCCACGGGACACTCGTGGAGTGGGGGCCTCTGAGCTTCGGTGCATTTGTGCCCGGGTCTGGGGCTTCAAGCACCCCAATGCACAACTTCGGGATACCTCGTGAAGTAGGTGCAGCTTGCAAAATGCAGGATGCAGGATGTCCAGGAGTTCCGGTCCCACGTCCCTCGTGTCTGCCACAGGTCTCATCTTTGCTGTGAGCGAAGGTCGGGGTCAGAGATGGCTGGAAGTCTGTGTCCTGGGTCGCAGATTCTTCGGGATCCGACGGGAGCCTCGAAAATGCAGACCGGGAAAGTTGCGGTTGTTGCCTATTTGAAAAGGGTGGTCACTTCTTGCCCACAAGGGAGATATCTTCCGTCTTCCAGTCGAAATGGATTGTCAAAAGGTCCAGGATATATGTTTCAGAGTTTCGTCCAGGGTAATCTAACGTCCTAGGGACTGGGTTCCTATACTTATACTAAGTTTAGGGGCTGGACTACCTTTAAGGTCCCTCCTATGGGTGGACCTGGGAAGGGGGTGGTTACATCCCTTTCCCTTTGTCCAGTTTCGCGCCCGAGCTGGGGCAGCGTACCCCAGCAACCGGTTCGAACTGGGAAATGCATGGAGCACCTTGTGTGCCCCAGGCAGTGTCTGAAAAGCATTCACTGAATGCTGCCCTCCCTGCCTGGGGGGTAGTATTCCAAAGTGTTTGACACTTTACACAACATGTCTTGATAAAGCCAAACCAAAGTTAGCATCAACCGAGAGTATATGGTATGGCTATATCATAGAACAGCTATAAGGAGATGGTTCCGAAAGCTGCAGAGAGTCTCAGCTCATGCTAGCGCACCCTCTCACATAAAACAAAGCACACTGCCTCCAGGATTGTTAAGGCCTGCCATAGGAGTGACTTATAGGTGTATATGTGTCTATATGTATATATAGCAAAATCGGAGACCAAATTTTTGAAAGACCTGATGGCTCTCCCGTTGAGTACTCCTACAGTACCCGCGCTACTGGACCTAGGCTGTAGATCAATTAAGGACCAAGTGCTACTCCGTCCCTTGCTCCTGTGGGCACGGCTGTAGCGGGTGCCCGAACTATCCTCTTATGCAGAAGGACTATTAGAGGTTATGACCATGGAAGGCTGGTCGAAGATTAAATGGTTGAGGGATGTAAAATGGCTACTAGAGGAATTAGGGCTGGGTGATGCGTGGGCTCAGAGAACTGCCCCACCCAAAGCCACGATCAAAAAATTGTATTGGAATTGGGTCTCTCTTAGACTAAATTCAGATCCACATTATTGTAGTTCCACTGTAGCCTTCATAAGGTTCAAGGATGTGGTAGCATATGAACCTTATCTAGATATGATTTCTATCCCTTTCGACCGAGCCTTGTATTTTAAATTCAGAGTGGGGACCCTACCAGTGGGCGAACTTGTTGCCCGCTGGAAATGTTGTTCTCAGCATTCCCCCTTTTGTGCAAGTTGTCCTACTCGAGTAGAGTCGGTAGCCCACATTCTTTTTGAAGGTCCGGACTATTGTACACCTAGGAGGCGTTGGCTCAAACCTCTATGCAGACTCTTAGGTACCCGCCTGCATAAAGTGGCGCTACCTATTTTAATGTCGGATACATCCACTTTGATTGTTTGTGCTGTATCAAAATTTTTAAAATGGTCATGGTTGATACGTGCAAGAAGGCTTTCCTTGTCGATTTAATTTGTTGTCTTAACATGTTTTTTTTAAAAAGTTTCCCCTCCCTTATTCACATTGTATATTTATGAAATGATGGTTTTTAATGCTGAATCTAATACTTGTTGTACAAGCTTTTATGATATTTTTATATCGAAATAAAGCCTATCAATCAATCAATCTATATGTATATATATTATAGGTATACTATATCTAAGTAAGGGGTGATTACACCACCTTACCCAGGGTGTGTGAACAGACCTGTGGTGTCAGTTTGGAAGGCAAACCAGGGGTGGCACAATACATGCTGCAGCCCCTGGTAGGCCTAGGGTGCACCTATGCCCTGGGTACCTATGGTACACTATACAGGGGCTCACAAGGGTGACCCAGTAACCAATCTGGCATGTACCTAAAGTACATGGTATCAATTTAGAGAAAGAGCAGCTGGGCTGTGGGCCTGATTAGCAGGTCCACAGCCACACTAAAGTTGAAAAAACAGAGAATCACAGCAAAAAGTGGGGTAACCATAGGAAGCAGACCCTACTCTCCTACAGGCAGTTCCTCTCTTGAAACCTAAGAGAATCAGAAGGGCCAACACCGAAGAGTTTGATGTGCATTCACCAGGCAATACACTCTGAAACTGCGCCTTTTGCACAATCTGACACTACAGCCCTGTGGATCAAACCCGCTTTAAAAGGGCCAAAGTGAGGACTCCCCACAAGCTACAGATTAACAGAACTCACCTGGATCAGCACTACCAAGAATCCTCAGCCTGGAGTACTACCAGTGGATTTGTAAGGGTTTTTTCCAAGTGGGTTCTGGGAATTGAAGTCACACACGTTCAAGGACCCTGTCGGAGATTCAATACCCTTAGATTGCGTGTTGGACACTTCGGACATGCAAGAAAAACTTCAGGAAAGAGTTCTAACTGGATCAAGCCTGCTGGAGGGCGCTGCACAAGTCTGGTGAGAGATCCTCCAGAACAATTGCTAAATGTTAATTTGTCCCGGTCATATGCAACCAAGTGTCCCAAAGTGGCACTGTTGGTTTCTAAGCACTAGAAAGTGACTAATCTTTAAAAATTCCTATATCTGGTTCCTGTCAGTGGAGCTTTTTAATTTTGGTATCAGTTTAAAGTTAAAAATATGTATTATTTTTATAACTTGGAATTGGATTTTTATTGTGTGTTGTGTCTTAATTATTTACTGAATTGGCATGTTTAAATGCTTTACATACCTATCTTTGAAGTTAAGCCTGCCTGCTCGCAGCCAAGCTACCAAAGGTTAACCATGGGAATGATTTTTTAAGACCTATACTGAGCCCTATATCGTGGCAGTGCGATTATTGCTAGTGGTAAATGCATATCTGCCACTACTAATAATCCACTTTCTAACATTGGCAAAGTAAATTGTAAGAGACAGAGGGTGCACGCAAGAGTAAGCCATATTCTAGCAAGTCTGTACATATTATTCTGCAATGTGTTCTACAAGTGCAATTATAGAAGGTTCGTATTTTATTACTGCACTAGGAGGACTACTGTCATGCCACGGGTCCAAAAAACCCACATAAGAAAGGGGCGTATGCTACTGGAGTTTTTTGTAAGATCCAACTGTTTTACAGATGCATGGCTAACACAAAGCAACCTTGCATGCATGCAGCATAGAAAATAGATTGGGAATGATATTTATTCTCTACACCTGGGGCCTCATGGTACAAATGAAATAAGGTGAGTTAAGAACCCCATTTAATTGACGCACGTTTTTTTTCCATTTTGTGAATTGTGTATGGAGAACAAATTACATTTGCTTGTTTGTAACATTTCAAAATATTGTGCGTCCAATTTGCATAGGCATCTTTGGCCTACATTTATGTCTGACATGTTGTAATGGCGTATTGGTATATTGCAAATGTAGTTAACACAAGTGCGAAGATGGTCCACCTGTGAGGTGCTAATTTTGCTGCCCTGCAATGTTTTTTAATCCTACCTCTACTTTTCTGCCACCGTCTATATACCTGTGTAGCTGCCATGGAGCTACACAAAAAATAATTTACGTGTCACTGCTTTTGCATTAGCTTTCATTTATGATTTGTTTTTTTAACTGGATAGTGATAGCAGTTGACATTTTACCTCCCCAAACTATTTTACGTAAAAATGTACTACAGTGTTGACTTTTGTATTTGACGTACGATTAAGGCACATTTTTAAGACAACCATTTTCAAATGTATAAAGGAGAGCTAAGAATCAATTCAATTCAATTCAAAAATATCTTTATTTCGGTAAAGTTTTACCATAAAAGACGTTTATAATATACATTTTAAAACTGGTTTTGATAAAATGATTTATACAGCAAATTGTAAAATTTTTAAAATCAACTTTTACAAAATCCCTATATGCAGAAAAGTCAGTTCAGAGAATCAAAACGTGGCCAAATAGGCAGAAAAAGAAAATGAGCACCAACTAACAATTAACATGTTGGGCCCAGACCACCTATGTCGCAATGGAAACGCTCTATTAACAACTGCTTAGGTTGCGTAAGAGAGTGCCCTCTTCAAATGAGGAAAAACGACATGCTGGCCGTATATTTGCAATTATTGGGACAGAGAAAAGGCACTCCTAATTGAAGTGCACTCTTATTAGGCCAAAGTGCATATTATCAGGCAACACAGGGCACTCCCAGTGAAAGGCAGCCAATGGCTAAAGAGTGGAGACCCACTGCCCCATTCTGCTGTTGGCGTTAACAAAAGCCTAACGACAGACCACGGATGAAGATGGCCAACCTAAATTCCCTCTATATATGTACATAGGCACTTTTTTTTAATTCACGGTTTCTTCTCATTAGGTTATGCTGGCAACATAGCTAACAGTCTCCAAGCCAGACCTTAAAAAGACACCTTAATGCCTACCTTCTAAGCGGTCAACAAACAGTCGCTTCAGGCTCTGGTAAATGCCAATTTTTATAGTCCCGTACGAGGCCTGCCTTAGTAACGCTGGAGCAATCCTGTAACAAGAGTACAATGAAAGAAATATGAAAAATATGAAAAAACTGCATCAGAGCAAACAAGAAATATGTGACAAAACTTGCATGTTGCAGTTAACTCCAGCTGAGGATAAAAATGGGAGCCGTTGCTTTGAAATAGACTTTCAAAATATTTTTAAGGAGAATATAACGTAGGAGAAATTATTCAAATGGACGTATCCATTGAGCAGGTAATGCAGACTGTGGCAATACCAGAGCGCTTAAGAGGAGTGTGGATCTATGGTGGTCCTCATCAATCCCGGTGCCACACGAGGCCCTAACCTAATGATCGCTGTGCTTGCGATTAGGCTCTATGTTCACATCTGTTTCACCATTTGTCCATCTGTGATGGCGAACTGTGCTGTAATCCACTGGAATAATGACACAAATTAAGCGTAGGCTTTCTTTGGACATCGCTATGGCCCTCATTACATCCTCCCTTGTCCAAAATGGCCCTAACTGGACTCCCTCATAAATCAATAATTTTCCAGACGACCCAAGCCAGGCGTACAGTTGTTCACGGTTATGTTAAGCAGATTTGAAGAGCGCACTAATCGCCCGGGAGGGTATCCCTGCACAGAGCAGGTGAGAGTACGACAAAATCTAGGGCCTAATTGAAAAGCCAGTTCTTGAGCTTCTTGTGGAATTAAAGAAGTGAGGAGGAGGCTCTTATATGTAGTAGTAGGTCAGTCAACGCTTTAGGACCTGCAAACAACAAATCCTGAGGCTCATGCTGCACAAACGTGTGGCCCCCTTCCAGAATGCTGCTCCCATTAGATAGCCCAGATAGTACTCATACTCAACTCTGTCACGCTCCAGCAATGCCTGCAGTGTACGTTTGACACAATGCACTTTCCTTTCACCGTTGCTCTGCGCCTGCCTCAGCATTCTTTTGGAGCTAACCCAAGGGCTATCCTACTTCTCTCGGTCACTCTCCATTGTCTTTGCCACCTTTCTTACTTTGGTACAGGCCAGCTCATCTCTGGTTCCTCTCCGGCCCCTGCTTTTTAAGTAGGTCATGTCACTACATTCTCTGCTCAATCTTGTATAATGTTTTATTAGATTATTATACATACTTTTGAGTGAATTCTGTATAGTTCTGATATAGCTCAGCATTGGGACATTACAAGGCAAACAAATTGCTACTGCATTTATTATTGGGTAATTCAATTGACCTGTCCCTACTGGGCAGACCAATCTCCTTAGACATTTCACTTCGGCTCCTAAAAAGTTTCTCTCAATGTCTACAAATCCCCCTTTGTCTACAGTTCTTATTAATATGAACTGCTGACACATATGGCTTTGTAGGCCTATACAAAAGGAATTATTTTATGAATGAGCTATTTTTGCCTTGAAACAAAGAAGGCATTGTGGAAGAACAGTCATTATGATGAGCTTTATATCATCATCATCATCATCATCATTAAATACTTTATTCAACTCTGACGAGCCATAAAAGTTTGAATCACATAAAATACAGATAAATAAAAAGCATTTAAAAGTCATAAAAAGCAACAATTCATAAAACAAATGGACTCAATATTTGTGCGGATCCGTAGTGCACTTAAAATAAAATTCAACACGGCATGAATAACACCTATGCTTCCTAGGCGATGAGGAAAGAGCCAACTCATGGGACCTAATCTTGTATGCTATTAAAACTGGATTGAGAACCTGCTTCCTCTGTGAGGTATAAAGAGTACAGAATAAGATAAAGTGCGTGTTGCTTTGATATGCAGAGCCATCACAGGGGCAAAAAGGGAGTGATGAAAACCAAGTGCCTTGAGTGGGAAAAGCCACCAGGAAGTGTATTGATTCAAGTAGGAACCTGGTCAGCAAAAATGTATGCCTCTCATTTAAGATGGTCTGTTGAAAAGGAGCGGGCTGTGAACTTGCATTTAAAAACGTTGGGGATGCTCTACCGCCCCAACATGTCGTTCCACCGTACCAGGAGATGGCGTATGTTTAGGTTAGAGAAATAGTCTGGAATACCCAACTTTGTAAAGCTTAGTTTAACAACCATAAGCCATGGAATATCTAGAGGAGTATCCAGGGTACGACAGTCAGTCAGAAGTGTACTACAGAAATTAGCCTCTGGATTCGTCCAAACTCTGAGCCATAGTAACAGGGGCTGTAATTTAATGCGGTCGTCTAAAAAAACATTCCCAACTTCTTCCCGGAAAATAGACATGGAGGCGGATTGCGGTACTGCCAGCAGTCGTCTCAGAAATCTATTTTCAATTGTTTGAAGGGAGTGGCTGTTGGCATAGCCCCAAACGCCAGCCCCACAGGAAGCAATAGATAGGCACTTACTCCTAAAGACAGTAATTGTTTCACTGGCATGTGCCCCACCCTTTTGGAAAATCTAAAAACAGCATCAATTGACCTTTAGAATTGTAAGGCTCTGGTTTACAATAACAAATTCCAATTAAAACCAACAACACCAGGCACACCTAGATAGGTGAAATGCAGGATGTTGGCGATTTCTACACCGCCAAGCACAAATTGTCTGGTTTTATTTATCACACAAGGGAGAGTAAAATTAGATACCATGACTAAAAATCATTTTCCAATCAGACAAGTCTTAAAATGTAGCTCGTATAAACTTTCAGCCTCCTCATACACCATCTCCCAGAAGTTTTTAGGACAGTGACTATAAGGTAGTGGGTATTACGACAAGCAATCTTATTAGTGTAAATCCTGTTTGGGTGTCTTACCACATGGTTACAAGGTGTGCTAAACGGTTGGCAATAATCTTCATTTATATCTGGTACTTATAAGGCTAATAGATTATAAGGGGCACATTTTGTTTATTTTCATCTTGTTTTGAAATATTATTTTTCTCTACTTTAAAGTAGGGGCTTCTGACTTAGAGTGCCAATAAATAGCTAATATAGTTTCTGGCTTAATAATTTCTCCAAAATATTCTACATTTTCCAGGAAGGTCATCTGATTCAGTCACTGTTCCATTTGGCATTGGCTTTATCCTTCCGAACATTTTAAACAGTGGGGTGCTGTGTCTCATGCTAAAATCTGATACAGTGCTGCAGCATCAAATTTTTTTATTCAATTCCCCCGTTTCCAGTGCCCCAGTTACTGGGTCAATAATCTCACAGAGTTTGGCTCAGGAGTCTTTTGCGTGTTATCTGCCAGACCAAAAACCAAAGTACCTTTTACTTTTTCTCGAAGCTTTTTGTGAAGACATGTGCTATGTTTCTGTGCGTCTTTATCCTGGAGTTTCTGCTGTAACTTCCTGGTCACCTGGCTCAGTTTCAAAATCTGCTCCAGTGATGGATAACTCAACTTCAGCTAACCAGGAAGCAAACTTTGAAAGAATCCCCTTTAATAAGTCCTGTTGAATTGCAATGATTTGATGCTCTGTCCCTCATAAGATCTAGTCCAAACTATTCAGAAAATCAGGTCAGGGATGGACAGGTCACGTGCCGCAAAAATTGGAACAATAGTCAAGTTACTTACCTTGGGTAAATAAATTTCGTGTGGATACTATATCTTTCTGTGGATTCCTCAGTTTATGAATAACTCCCAGGTGCCAGTATGAATCTAGAAAGCTTCCCCTCAGCAACTATTCTTTAGTACTGCTAGGTGGCATCAGCATCTCCTATCACAGCTGTCCGTCTGTCCGTCTGCCGGCCCGCCCGCCCGTCTAGGACAGGCTTCTCAAACAAGTAGCTTGTGAGCTACTGGTGCACCCCAGCCTACTAAAGTAGACTGTTTTGCTTGATTGTGTTAATATATGTATCACAAAATTGAAAAACATGTATTGGAGACGAAAATATGTGTATTTTCAGAACTCTGATGTTTGTAGACAAATTGAGGAATTTCCAAAATATATTTAAAGTTGATATTTGCTGGATAAATCATTTGGCATCGGGGAGACTTATTACTAAAATTGTAACCATGGTGCCAGGGCATTGCAACTTTGACTCGTGTATTAACCCTGTAGAAGGATTCCAAATTGATAAACCCATTTTCACGTTACTGCCGACTACCTTGCCTTATGTACCGAGGTAGTCACTGTTAGTAATCTTGCATGGCAGGTCTCTAGCATAACCTTGTCTCACGTGGTCACTATTACCACAATAATAATATTAGTAGCTCAATATGATTTACGTGGAACATAGGTAGCTCTTATAACAGAAAGGGTTGAAGGCCCCTGGTCTAGGATGTGAGCAGATAGGCCCTCACAGTGTGAAGTCTGGAGCACATTTTTTCGCACCCATCTAACACATGCAGGGAAAATCCAAGACACCTTTTCAACAGCAAATGATAACACCTGCAAAGTGGATCCCACTGGCCCCAGCGTACAACACGCCGAGTCCCACTACCATCCATTTGCTGTGCATGCACTGCTCATTCACACACACAATAGACTAACACAAAGAATGTCAACACAGGTAGGTCTTAGACCACACTTTCACCGTCAAAAAAGGTCTGGTCACACTATGAACTCACAAAACATGGCATGCTACCCCACCAGTTTAAGCGATGTACCCAGGGCAAGGACAGTAGTTCAGGATGAGGGCACGCTTTTGCTCCCTTCCAGCTCTTAGATTAAGTCCTGGAACTAGTGTTGTCAAAGACGTGTGGTAAATAAAATTACCGGAACTATTTTTCTATACATTAAATGACAATAAGGATAGCTCAATAAATGAGAGGCAGAGTCCGTGATATCTGAGTCATACGGGTTTTAATTTAGTGGCTCGAGTCACTGGACATCGGGTTCCATCACCACTAAGGTTCAGGAAGGGATATTCAACATTTTATTAACATCACACATTATATATAGTAAAACGGTATAATTGAAATGAATACAGTAGGCGTAACAAGTGAAAAAGAGAGATAGGAACACATGGGCGTAAAAGAAGGCGTGTAAAGAGGCGTACACGTAGGCGTGCACTTTGAAGAGTCAGAGAAGTGTCATAAGTGGGTGGATGCAAAGAGAAAGTTTGCAGGGTCAGCAGAAACCTTTACTCGACATGCGCGCGCAACTTTTAGTCATGACGTGTAAGTGACGTGTAACTGGGGAGAGCTGGGGGCTTGACTTTAGCACTAGTAGAGGAGTCTGGTGTCTGGGATGTCAGAACGACCTGCACCTATAGCATATCTGGTATCTTGTGTTTAGAGGATGTATTATCTGAAGTAAAAGGTCTCTCGGGCAGAGGCCGTTCAATACTGAATGCTAGTGCGTGCATATGGTTCCTCATGCAATGCGCGGGGCCATGGGCCTACTATGGCAACGGGTTCAGTAAATCACTTGCAAGGAGGCGGGAAGGCAGGGCCCTTTGCTCTGCAGCCGGGAATATGATTACCTATTTCACTAGACTGGAATGTATTTTCACGGAGGCTGAACAGATAACTGTAGGCAAAATATCGTCTTGGCAGACAGGCCAGGCCGAGCCGAGCACCGCTTGGCTGGGCAGGAAGTAAGGTAGAGGTCAGGGATGCATACCTAAACTGCAGCTTTCAGAGACAGAAGAGGCTCGGAGCCTCAATTAAGGGCCTGGCTCGACTGAGCCAGAAAAACGTGAAAAACGTGTGCTTTGCGATATTTAAAAGTGCACCATGTAAATGCATTGGAAACGTAGGCCTTAATGCGGAATCAGTACTTTATACATGGAGGGCTCACTAACTGACATGCTAACATTAGACGGAAATGCAGAGGCATTATCATGGCAGGCACGGGAAGGGAATTACATGACATACATGGGGCACGGGTGCATGGATGGGGTGCGAGTGGGGGACACATTGACCATACAAAAATGTCTATTTCCTCATTCCCTCCTTGGCCCCTACTGCGCCCTTTAGGATATATCTATCTTCATGAGACCATCTATTTGTTCGTATAACATCATTTGCTCATCTTTCTTCATTCGGGAACGGGAACGTGAACGTGGACGGGGAATACAAGCAGTGGCGCACAAGCCGCAAATCGCTGGCCCACATTGCAGACAGAGACAACAACTGAATAATATGAGCAGTATGATTCCTAGGAATGACAGTACTTTCCATCCCCAGGCTGATATCACACTCCAGAGCCAACCGGACCATGTCCAGGTGCCAGGATTCTGGTGTATCTGGTGAGCTATTTTATGAAGCCTTGTTATTGCTTTATACACTGATGGTGCGTTATTAGGAATAAACACACAACAACTGGATCCGATCACTCTACAAGCTCCACCCCTATCGGCCAGGATGACGTCAAGAACAAGGCGGTTTTGAAGAACAACAAGTCTCATAGCAGACTGCTCCTTCGGTCAAGTTGCATAGAGCAGAAGTAGTCTCATTCACTACTGCTTCCAAAGTTCTGGTTAATCTACGTATTAATTTACTATTTTGAATGGGGCCTATGAAGAAAAAGAATCCTTTATTGAAATCGGTATATTGCTCCAATGTTGTTTCAGTCTGATCGACAATCGGAGACTCGATCTCCCTTCTATGTCTTATATGTACAAGGTGGGAATTGCGATGATAATCGGATGGGGCTAGAAAAACAGGTGGTAATAGGAACGCAATGTAACACGTTCCATCCCAATCCAATGGCAGACGTACATAAGCTGTCTGACCACATATAAAATAGGAATGGCGGAAAGCTTTGAAAGTAGACTTTCCTTTATCACTGAATTCGACCACAGTAGTACAATCACTGTGTCCTAGATGTACTGACCCATTCTTTCTAACGCACAATTCACCTTTCACTGGTAAAACTGTTATAAACGGTAAGTCCGAATTAGTCTCGGACTGGACGTTCAGAATCATGAGGTTAAGGGAAAAATTTCCTAATCCATACACTTCATTTTCTAGATCGGTCCCTGTCCTTTGGGGAAGACCGTCCTTGTCTGGGAAACATGCTGGATTCATAACCGTATTCAGGTTCCCCCATATCCAATTGCCCTGGGAAACTTTGGACTTACTATCTAATGAGGACATTAAAGTAAACCATGCCCCGCACGAACCATTATGTGTAAACGGATAGGGAAAGAGGGGCAGAGCTCCCTTGTATTTCTGATAAGGTGGGAGTCGGCCGCATACCCAGCAATTTGTGGCATTGCTGGTCTGATGAGAATGGTGTAACATACGGATAAAAGTGTTGTTGCGCAGTGCTAGACGATAGGACAATTCGTGTGGTGGCAGGTCACTGAAAGTGTGCTCTATAGTGTCATTGAAAGAAGTATGTACATGTGAACCAAGAGGAGGAAAGAAAACATGTAACGTCCAGCTTATACATGATCGTAATACTCAGAAAAAACATAAAAAGCAATGTAACGATGCATCTACTACGTAGATTTTTACAGTATTTCATTTTCTTGACTTTCTGTCTATCTCTCTCACTATTTGGGTCTATCTCATACATGTCAGAAACCTGTCTAACCGCTTCACCCGAGGGGGACTTAAACAATTAAACGCTGTCTGACTTACTAGACCATAACTTTGCTTTATTCTCCTGTTGCAGAGTTTTCTCTAACAGAGGGAGTTTAGTGTCAGTATCAGAATCAGGGCAGTCCTTGGGAAATGTCTCTGGACACAGTCCATGAAATCTTTTTATGTGGCTGGAATGAAGCCAGCCTTTCCTTCCCTCGACTTTCACGGCGATCCTCGTGGTCATCAACACCAGCTTCGGCTCCCGCCACCTGGGCTCCAGAGGGCTTGAGCGGTCGAAGTTCCTTATACACACCAGATCACCCGGAACGATTTCATGCGGTTTAACTTGGGTGTTGTCCGGGAAAGCAGCCGCGACCTGTGAACGACAAGAGAGTAGTGCAGACATCAAGGAAGCCAGGTAATCTGTCAGCATATTACTATCAACATCGGTGATCTTGCGCGGCATAGGCGTACCCCACATATTTGGTGGTCTGCCGAAGACTGCCTCGTAAGGAGAGAGTCCGGTTCTGGAATGAGCTACCATACGCATTTAAAAGAGGGCAACCGGCAGGGCTACCATCCAATCTACACCTTTTTCTGCACAGACCTTTGCTAACCGTGTTTTCAGAGTCTGATTATGTCTCTCAACGAGACCAGCTGCTTCGGGGTGTCGTACGCAGTGGAATTTCCACTGGTACCCTAACAGGAGTGATACCTGTTTCATCAGTTCGGACGAGAATGGCTGTCCATTATCTGAGTACACGACACGGGGCAAGCCGTATCGCGGGAAGAATTCACGAACCAACTGCTTGGCAGTGGTTACAGCAGTGTAATCTGGAACTGGGTACGCTTCTGTCCATCTGGATAGGGCACACACAACTACGAGGACATACTTGAATCCTCGGCATCTGTCCATCTGGATATAATCCATCTGGAGGACTTCGAAAGGGTGGTCAGGAGGATGAAATCCACCTTGTTCCACGGGAATGCCTTTGCCTGGATTGAACTGACAACAGATCATGCAGGTACGCACTTTCTGTTTTGCTGCTGCACGTAAATGCTTGTTGAACCAAATATGATGGATACTGTCTAACATAGCTTTTTCTCCTAAGTGTGCTGGACTATGTGCTGTATTAATGATAACTTGAACCATAGAGTCGGGGAGAAACCATGTGGCTTTTCCCTTTGTCATCCATCCCTGATCTGTCTGGACCCCTCCTTGTTCAGTCCATTTCTTGATTTCGTCCGGAGTGGCACGTGTCTGAATGTCGAGTACATCTTGTGTGGGATCCCTGACTGCCATGCAATGCGTCAGTGGAGTTACTTCAGTCTTTGTCGTGTCAGTCGGAATGTCTGTTTGAGCCTGAGCTGTAAGTTTAGCTGTTCAATCTGCCAGGTCGTTACCCTGGGAAATGGTGTCAGTAACTTTCGTATGTGCTTTGCACTTCATGATGGCAATGGCTGTAGGTAAGTGTATTGCATCTAACAGAGCTTGAATGAGGGGACCATGCTGGATTTTTGCTCCATGGGAGGTCAGAAAACCTCTCTCTTGCCAGAGAACACCGAAGTCGTGAACGACTCCGAATGCGTACTGTGAATCTGTGTATATGTTTACTTTCAGATGCTTGGCTCGTATACAAGCTTGGGTCAGAGCGATGAGCTCTGCTGCTTGGGCAGACAATGTGTCAATACGATGTGTTTCTATGACTTCATTTTCAGTGGTCACTGCATATGCGGCCACTAACACTCCAGTGCTTGTTCTCATACATGAACCATCCACGTAAAGTGTCAGGTCTGGGTCGGGTAAGGCAATATCTGTCAAGTCTTGTCTTGGTTTCGTCATTGTGTTAATGACTTCCACACAGTCATGTGGTGTAGGGTCTGCTGTAATTGAGGGTAACAGTGTAGCAGGGTTTAATATGTTGCAACGTCTGATCTCGATGTGTGGCTGAAACAGTGTCAGTTCATATCCTGTCAATCGTGCTATGGTCAGGTGCTGAGTCTGTGTCCTGTTTAAGAGAACTTCCACGGAGAGCGGAACCTGTACTGTCAGGGGATGTCCTAATACTATGGAGTCGCTTTGTCTGATTGCTAGAGCTGTTGCTGCAACTGATTTTAGGCACGCAGGCAGAGCCTGGGCTACTGGATCCAATGTACTAGAAAAATAAGCACAAGGCTTGTGTTTTCCTGCTTGATCTTGTGTGAGAACAGATAATGCTGTGCCATCGCGTTCAGTGACAAAAAGTGTAAAAGGTTTGCTGTAACATGGTGTCGCTAAAACAGGTGCTTGACATAAGGCTTTCTTCAGTTCATCAAAAGCATGTGTATGTTCCTGAGTCCAAGGGAGGACAGTCGAAGTCGCTGCCTCCTGGGTTGTCAACTGTATGAGTGGTTTGGCTAGATATGCGTACTGGGGAATCCATTGTCTGCAGTAAGAAGTGAGGCCAATGAAGGCCCGTACTTCCTTTTGTGTCTTGGGCTGTGGAAGATGTGCAATTAACTGGATGCGGTCAGGTGTCAACTGTCTACCCCTCTTGGACAGCAAGTGTCCAAGGTAAACCACTTGCTGGGCACAGAATTGTAGCTTCGAAGGGGACACTTTATGCCCCTTTTCGGACAGAAAATACTAGACTGTCCGTGATGCACGTTCACAGTCACGTTCTGTCCGTGCTGTAATCAATAGATCGTCAACATACTGGAGTAGGGCAGTGTCGGTAGGCATGTGAATACTGTCTAGTTGTCGTTTCAGTGCTTGACTATAAATACTAGGGCTTTCGGTGAACCCTTGAGGAGCACGTGCAAATTTGAAGCTTCGACCATTTAAACAGAATCCGAAAAGATACTGGCTTTCCGGATGAATGGGGACACTAAAGAAGGCGTTCT
Source organism: Lissotriton vulgaris (assembly GCF_964263255.1). Classification (NCBI taxonomy): domain Eukaryota; kingdom Metazoa; phylum Chordata; class Amphibia; order Caudata; family Salamandridae; genus Lissotriton; species Lissotriton vulgaris. The sequence goes on along the minus strand of NC_141691.1, from coordinate 527,211,084 downwards.
TGAGATCTATTACAGTGAAGAACGCAGCTTCGGAATCAATGGCAGTCAATAAGGAAGAAATGTCTGGGACCACTGGGTACTGGGGTATTATGCATTTGTTTAATTCTCAAAGGTCAATCACCAGTCTGTAGACCGGTGGTGCATTAGGGTCAGTTAGTTTAAGAATCGGGATGATTGGAGAATTACACACATTGGAGTCAGTTTCTACAACCACTCCTTGTGCAATGAGTTCGTCAACAATTTTCAGTAAGGCAACTACAGCATCAGGTGGTAATTTATATTGTCGGATTCGTGGCAGTACAACTCCTTGCTTGAGTGTAACACGATATGGTGTAATGTGCATGTAACCTACATCAGTCGAACCTTGTGCCCATAAACGCTGTGGAACATTCTGAAGTCTGGGATCAAAATCTCTCAACACATAATGTCCTTTAAAATCACGTAAAAACAATCTCACTCCTTCCGGAGAACAACAAATCACTGCTCCCAGCGCTTTCAACGTTTTTATACCAAGCAAGTTTTCTGGACATGATTTCGTAAGTAACAAGTCTGTAGTGCGAGACAATGGACCAACTTCTAGGGAAACTGGCTTTGACACTTCGTTAACAATAGGCTTTCCTGAAAATCCCAGGGAAATATTCTGTGAGCCTGAGAGGGGTGCCCCTGGAACCTCGTCATGACTGATGGTAGTTCTGCTCGCCCCTGTGTCAATCAAAAATTTTCTGTCTTTCCCTAATACTTGACTATGTACATAGGGACCCTCTTGATCTACAGGAACCTCGATAAGGGGCAAGCCAACCTCCCTCTCTAGGCTGTTTCATGAGTACTGCTGATCATCTGGGTAGTCTGACTGTGCATACTGGTACATTTGTTGTGTAACATGTTGTGTGGCAGCAATGGGTTGGGGTTGGGGTACAGCTACTGTCTGTTGTGCGTTCTGCGGAGGTTGCGTGTTCTGCGGAATATTCTGTGGAACATGTTCTTGTCTAGGTGGACGCGGTCTTTCTTTCGTCTTGCCTGTAGCGATATTGTGTCTCAGAACGGCACATTCGTTTATATAGTGACCTGGCTGTTTACAGTAATTGCAGTTCCCTTTAACAGGAGCTGCAGAATGACCGGACGGCGCCGTACCCCTCTTCTGACCATCAGCTGGGACGGACTGAGCAACTAGTACTTTCATTTTCGTGTCTTTTATACGTCTCTGTTCGTGTTCTTCTCTAATTCGGTTCTGGTGGTACTGTAACATTTGTAACATTTGGGAAGGGCTATTTGCTTGCCATGTACTCTCAACTTTCAGTACTCTATTTTTAACTTGTGGTAAGGAATTCTCTACTAATTTGGTCACAAAAAGATGTGGATACGATTCACTACTTGTTTTCAGGCCACTATTAATAATGAAACATTTCTCGAATCTGGAATAAAAATCACTAGTGTCTTCGTCTTGTTTTTGTTTGCAGGCTGAGATAGCATCCCAATCTTCCTTTTTAGTAGCTAGTAATCTTGGCAAAACCTGTATTAATAACTCGGGCAATGCTCTGGCTTTTTCTCCAAAACCAGTACCAGGGATTCGTGTATTATCTTCGTTTTCTAATTCTGCCCAGTCAATCTTTTTCTCTCCCACTTCCCATTCTTTTTCTTTGAGTTTTTCGTAAATACCTGCAGGCAACAGAACTTTCAACATTTTAATGATATCGGGATACGTATACTCCCCCATGCGGAGCATGTCTTTTAATTCACGGTGAAACCCTGCTGGATCTTTATCGTGACAGGGCACTAATTTTTTCATTTCCAATAATTCTATTTTCGTTAAGGGGTGTAAACAAATACTCGTTCAAGCTCACCACCTGTTGTCCGGACGGGATGAACTTCTCGTAAGGGATTCTGTCTGTCTATGTAAAATGTTTTCCTTACTGGGGGTGGAACGGAAACAAAATGTGGAGTCAGGAAAGTCCTGTATTTGTGTCGCTGTTCTAGAATGACATTAATTAAATCGGTACCTAGGCCTCTCCATCTACCTAGGAGTAACTCTTCCAATATATTATATAGGGGACCTGGATCAGAATGCTGACTTTCGTACAATGTAATGAGATGTTGAATCATGTACATACCAGCTAATCGCCGTTCGTCTGGGGACACATTCAAAAATGTTTTCGCCACTATGTCATCTTTATATACGCTAGTATTGCCAGCCCATTGTACTGCTGACCGGGCTAGTTCCTGTTCATGCATGGTACTAAGTTCACTGTAACCTATTCGTTGTTTCAGTACTTTATCAGTGGCTTGGAATAGATGTTCAAGAGAACATTGTTCTGGTATGGGAGAAAGAAAACGTTTCTTGCATTCTGGGCGTATGGGTTTGTCAAAAGGTCTCGCCCTACCTACGTACGCTATTCTATTTGGGTTCTCAGTTTCTATATCATCGTATTCTGAGACTTCATCCTCTTTCTCAGTTTCGTTCTCGTCGGCCTGTGCCAAGGCCCTTTCTTTCTCACGTATGTCTAGAATTTCCTTACGGATTTTCCTGTACATTGACTCTACACTAGTTTGTTTATCATGCTTTCCGGCCGCTATGTTATCACTCCAATTTAACATACGTTTAGTTACTTCTCTGTGTGGTTGGTCTTGTTCCCTGATCAAACAATTTATCAAGAACTGTAAAATCATACGTTGAGTTTCCACCTTTCTGTGTGTCATGGCCTCCTGTATACTTTCTGGTCCCTCCCCCGTTCTAATGAAGTGATATATCTTGTCTAATTTCTCTCTCATGCATGGTAAAGTGATCAAATAATCTGCAACGCGCCTTAATCGTAGTGAGTGTAAGACCAATGAGTCATCACCCGGTACTGGATCATATATGCAATCAGTAAGGTTCTTTCTAAGATTTGCGTATGTTGCCTTGGGCGTTTGTTCCAGTGCTAAGTCTCGTAATGATATTCCTTTTACTTGAGGAGGGGTGGAGAAACCTCCTGCCGCGGCTCCTAGATGTGAGCCACTGGGGCTGGCATGTTGTACTGGCACTGGTAATATTGGTGCTGGTAAAGTAGGTGTAGGTAATGTAGGTTGGTCCTGGGTTGCAGGTGGATTAAAAGGATTGCCAGGACCAGTGGCAGGAGAAACGGTGGGGGGAATCGTGTCATTACCCGGGTTGTGAGAATGGATATTTGGAGGAGGATTTGTATTTACATACTCTGGGACAGTGTCATCTAAGTAGGAAGAAAGGAAAATTTCCGCTGCGGTCTGTTTATGACGAAGTTTAGTGGGGACCAATGGTGACGGCAAATTACTGGGTACTTCCGGGGTCGCCTTAGGCAGGCCCTCGGCAAGAACGGGATACATGCCTTTAATAAGGGCATTTCTTTGTCTGTCTAATTGTTCAGCTTTAACTCGTTCACCTTCTTCTAGTAGTTCTCTTTCTTGGGCCCTTTCGGATTCTTCTCTACTTCTCTCTGCTTTCTTGATTTCTTTCTCTGTTCTTCTATGCGCTTCTTTACGCCATAATTCTATGGCATCTTTCTGGGATTGTCTGACTTTCTTTTTCCAAAGTGCTTCCTCTACTCTCATGATGCATTCAGCATCCCATGTCCCTGAAACAGGCCATCTATGTTTCTCTTCCAGATCCTTGGTGTAGTCAACCCATAAGTCTAAGTACAGTATGGCATCTAAGCCATGTTTATGGTACATAAAATGACCGGGAGTGTCGTTAGGCGGGACGGGAACTGCTTCTTCGAGTATCCCTTTCCTGGTTCCTATCTGACGTAATTTCGAGAACAGCGGCATGTTTGAACTCACTTGAACGTGAACACAATAAACACAGTAATGAATTGCAAACAATCATTCATACCACGACATTAAACACATTAAAACATTTCGGCCAGATACTACCTGGTACATAGAAAAACACAAGTCTGAAAATCTCGAAGGACAATACTAGAATACTGAATTACTGGATGCACTGCTAAAACAGTACAGACATACCGGTCCCATAAAGAGACACGTCATACCGTATCCACCTAAGTGAACACGTCTGGACCGGATCTGTGTACCCAGACCCGTCTTGACCGGGCACAAATCAATGAACCCGTCTATATGCGTTCCCAACAACGGTACTCACCGGGAAGCAGAACTGAAGGCCTCGGAAACTCGATACTGGACTGGACTGGACTGCTACGGCGTCTGGCTGCTACTACGCATGCGCTTCGGAACAGGTGGGCCTCCGGATACCTCGGACCTTGCTCTCTCGGCTTGGGCTCTGGTCGGGACTCTCCGCATTCCTCACCGCCTCGTCTGGATGCCGGGTCGCAGTCTCCGTCTCCTCCGTGGGCCTGAGGGAATTAGCAGGAAAACCCGCAGGTGTGCACAGGAGTCCGTCACGGCTGTAGAAGGGGTCAGGGGCCTGCGTTACATCGCCGGCGCGTGGGGAAGGGGAGGGGTTCCTGTTCGGGCGCCAGATTATGTGGTAAATAAAATTACCGGAACTATTTTTCTATACATTAAATGACAATAAGGATAGCTCAATAAATGAGAGGCAGAGTCCGTGATATCTGAGTCATACGGGTTTTAATTTAGTGGCTCGAGTCACTGGACATCGGGTTCCATCACCACTAAGGTTCAGGAAGGGATATTCAACATTTTATTACCATCACACGTTATATATAGTAAAACGGTATAATTGAAATGAATACAGTAGGCGTAACAAGTGAAAAAGAGAGATAGGAACACATGGGCGTAAAAGAAGGCGTGTAAAGAGGCGTACACGTAGGCGTGCACTTTGAAGAGACAGAGAAGTGTCATAAGTGGGTGGATGCAAAGAGAAAGTTTGCAGGGTCAGCAGAAACCTTTACTCGACATGCGCGCGCAACTTTTAGTCATGACGTGTAACTGGGGAGAGCTGGGGGCTTGACTTTAGCACTAGTAGAGGAGTCTGGTGTCTGGGATGTCAGAACGACCTGCACCTCTAGCATATCTGGTATCTTATGTTTAGAGGATGTATTATCTAAAGTAAAAGGTCTCTCGGGCAGAGGCCGTTCAATACTGAATGCTAGTGCGTGCATATGGTTCCTCATGCAATGCGCGGGGCCATGGGCCTACTATGGCAACGGGTTCAGTAAATCACTTGCAAGGAGGCGGGAAGGCAGGGCCCTTTGCTCTGCAGCCGGGAATATGTTTACCTATTTCACTAGACTGGAATGTGTTTTCACGGAGGCTGAACAGATAACTGTAGGCAAAATATCGTCTTGGCAGACAGGCCAGGCCGAGCCGAGCACCGCTTGGCTGGGCAGGAAGTAAGGTAGAGGTCAGGGATGCATACCTAAACTGCAGCTTTCAGAGACAGAAGAGGCTCGGAGCCTCAATTAAGGGCCTGGCTCGACTGAGCCAGAAAAACGTGAAAAACGTGTGCTTTGCGATATTTAAAAGTGCACCATGTAAATGCATTGGAAACGTAGGCCTTAATGCGGAATCAGTACTTTATACATGGAGGGCTCACTAACTGACATGCTAACATTAGACGGAAACGCAGAGGCATTATCATGGCAGGCACGGGAAGGGAATTACATGACATACATGGGGCACGGGTGCATGGATGGGGTGCGAGTGGGGGACACATTGACCATACAAAAATTTCTATTTCCTCAGACGGCGTAGGCACCTGCGCCCACAATACATTAGCATGATGCCAGGGCCAACACAAAAAACATACCAAAATAAAACGAATCAAGATACCGCTTTCAGATGCATTAAAGCAGGGATACATGCCTGCTTACTGTGCAGGGTACATCGCAGTCCCAACATTCTTGCTTGAGTGCGGAGAAGTCAGTAATAAAGGGAATTAGCATATTATACTCAGCTCCTTGTCTTGTTGCTTCAGAAGTTCCCATTAAAAGTATGACAAAAGAGAACTAATGGTTAGTGAATGACAGTAGGGAGGAGAGTATCAACTAAGAAAAAAACGCAGTCAGGTCTACACAGGTAGGAGAAACGCCCAAAATGGTTTTTAAATAAACCTTCTAAGAACCTGCTTGGAGGTGACAAGAAAAGTTCAGAACTCAAAAAGAAAAAAGGTTTGGCAAATGGCTTCCCTGTTCTGCTGCTAGTGCCAGCATGTATACCTAGACAATAGAGCAGCCACTTCCACCTGTGCTTATTACTAGCCCTTTAATGGTGGCTTTCCCTTTGAAGCTCGCCTTTTGGGTCAATACCCAGTCTGATTTCCTGCCTGGAGAAGGTAATACCTCCTCCAGTGGCAGGCTTCTATTGTTATTTTTCGTGGGAGTCGATCACGCATCTATGCAGGAAGGCAAAAGCTGTCTCCGGGCCAGACCTTGTGTGCAACCGTAAATGGGCACTAGAAATCTTGGGTAACCTAAGTGACAACTTCAAAAGTTGCGCTTTGCCCACCAGTGACATTAAATTAGATTTAACGATTAAACCGGATTTAATGCACCGATTGTTATGATCCCTTACAGTACCAGCTTTACTAGTCCCTTTCAGAAGTTAGCAGGGTTGAGATGTCAGCCTGTAACTCTGTACCGAACAATGGGGTTACCAGCCCTTCCACAGTAAAATCAACAATTTAGGGATTTACTGCTGAAACATAAAAGCAAATGTTCCACCTTTTATATACAACACCCTTCCTTAGGGCTTGACAGGTCTAGCTTAGGTGTGAATTACAGATATTAAACAAACATTGGCATAGCCAATAGGTCTTGCCTTCGGGATCTTTTAAGTTTTAGTCATGTTTTATATTATTGTATGTGAAAGTTCTAATAAATGTGTTAAAACTTTCACATACAATAATATAAAACATAACTAAAAAGTGAGAGCCGGGGGTCACAGAGAGTAGAGGCAGGGTGCTGTGGCATAGAGCTAAGCAGGCAGAATGTACTGGAAACACGGGGTGCGAGTGCGGGGGGAAGCGGGGCAGAGAGTAGAGACAGGGAGCAGGGTGCAGTGCTATAGAGCCGGAAAGGCAGAGGGCACCAGAAGCACATGGTGAGAGCAGGAGCGGGGGGCAGAGAGTAGAGACAGGGAGCAAGCAGGTGTGAGAAAGTGGCTCTATATATACTGGACCAAAGTAAGGTAGAGTGTGTATAGAGACCACAAACCCCAGAGGTATAACAGAGGTTAAAGTCAGGGCTGACCTTACCCTCAAAAGTGGTAGCTTGGTCGAGCAGTAAGGCAGTACCAGAGGACAGTGTAAAGCATTTGTTGTACACAGTCAGCAAAAGGTTTCACACACTCAATGACTGAACTCCAGGCCAATTGTTTTTATATCAAAAGATATAGTATACTTTTCTCAATTATGGGTGATCTCAGGTAATTACTTTGCAGAAAGGTAATAACTGGGCAAACACAATAGGTACAGGGGTCGCAGTAAGCAACACAATTCTTAACACAATTTAACATTGAGCTCAATGGGTTTTTCTACAAAAATGCAGTTAATTGCTTTGTAGATTACTTTTGTAATTCCAGGACTGGATCCTAGATTCAGTCTTGGGGTGTAAGCTGAAAACAGTTTAGTAAAAACGTTGTGGTTATTGCAATGCTTTTTAAGGAATATAAAGGTATTTCAAAAGTTCACACTAAGAAACTTTTCAGTGAAAATCTAGCAATGTTATCCAATGGGAGAAAATTCAGGTTACAGGTAAAGTACGTTCTGATTACTTATATAATCCAGTACTGGGCTGGTATGTTTCAGTAGTGGATACGATTTTTAATGAATATTTCAAGTTTTCAAAAGTAGACAGAAGAAATTTCATAGACAAGCACACAATGGATTCCTATGGAGAAAATTCAGGTTACTAGTAAACCTGGTTAGGATTACTTTTGCGGTTCAGTACTGGGCTAGAAGGTACAGTACTGGCTTCTCTCCTAATCACAGGTGAGTACTTCGGAATTCGGTATTCAGCTGATTTTATAGGAATATTTTAGAGTTTCAAAACTTCACACTTCAAACCAGCCAATGTTATCCTATGGCAGGAAAGTGAGTTATCGGTTTCCAGGTGAGGACTCTACCAGTGAAGTTAGGGTTCTGGGCATAGACTCAGGGGTCTCCCAGGGTCAGGTAGGTACTGTTGGTACACCCTCAGCGGCACAGGGGCAACCGGGTGCAGAGGTAGTTAGGCCCAATGTTATCCAATGAGAGGCAGGGGGCCTAGGGTTGGTGGCGGCTGGCTAGCGGGCCACACGGCTGTGGGAGCTGGGCTCCTGGAGACTTGCTCAGGGCAAATGGGGAAGTAGGTTAGGAAACAGGGTGCACGGCCGGAGGCACTCGGGCGGCTGGGTGCAGGGCGCTTTTGAGCTGTCGAGCGCTCAATGTTACTCAATGGGAAAGGTAAAAAGGGAACAAAGGCTGCAGACTCGGGGACGGTGATTCTTCAGGTGCGACCACCACTTCGAGAGGTAAGTTGGGGTCCTGGAGAAGAGGTAGGTACCCCAAAGGGAGGCACTGGGGGTGGCAGGGCGCAGGGTGCAGGGGTGTCTTTGGGCGTCAGGAAATCTTACCCTCAGCTGGTCGCGGTTGGAGGGCTCCCTAGTTCTGAGGCTGCAGGCGTCGTCTGGTTTGTCGAGGAGGGCCTTTTGGGCACTGGACTTCGGGTTCCAGTTGCCAGGGGAATGTCCTCGTGGTCTTAGATCACTCGGGCATGGGCCGGGCTCGGCGGGTGCAGAGTGGGTTGGTCTTGTGCTTCCTGGCTGGTAACAGGGGCATGGTTGCAGAGCCTCTGCTTATGGGAGTCCCAGTCTTTAAGAGGGTCAAGGCAAGCAGGTCCTCCGGGGGTCCCAAGGTTGCTGTCCGCAGGAGTCGCCGGGATTTGGCAGGAGCAGGTTCCAGGATCGACAGGCCGGTAGGGTTAGGGCCAAGTCAGTTGGTGTTGTCCTGTTGTTAGCAGCTGCACTGCAGGTCTTCTTCTTGATCTTCTTTTCTTATCGGGATCTGAGGAGGGAAGGTTCAGTGTGCCCCTAAATACTGAATTTAGGGGCGTTACAGGTAGGGCAAGGGCAGGGACCAATGGGTCCCTGTCCTGGGGTGGGTACACCCCCTAGTCTGCTCCTCTTCTGTGGGAGGGGGGCAGGAGTCTAGCTGTGATTGGCAGGGCTCCCCAGCTTCAAGATGGCCGGAGCCCGGGGTCGTGCTTCACCTTGCCTCTCCCACCTGAGGGGTGGGGTTGGCACAGGCTGGCACCCCCCCCCCTTCCTGACATAGGGTTTTCCCGCCAGTCTTCCCACCAGAGTGGGGGTCAGACCCGGTGGGGGCCAGTTGCTGGGTACAGCAAATGGTCTGGAGAAGCTCACAGAGACGGCAGGCCTTTGAAGCTTCCCCCTGCCCATGCTGGGGAGGAGAACTAGCACCTCGCCCAGGATGTGCATTGTTGCAGACCCAGGAGAGCGGGGGGCTCTCCACCCAGGGGTCCAGCAACATGTCTGCTGTGGGGCAGATCAGTTGACTGGGGTGAGTGTTTGATTTGCTCAAACACTCCGTTCATCATCCCCTTTTGTATCGCTTTGTTCGCCCTAAGTTGGCAGTGTATGCTCAGACGTGAGTCCCTTGCTCACTTTGCCACTGGATTCAAGCTAGCCCGGCTGATGACGGCTGAAATGCCAGAAACCGGTCCCAGGATGCTTGTTTCCGGTCCAGGGAAGACATGGCTTAGGCAGTTCGGGCTGGACTGTTCCCATGACGCACAGGGTCAGACTGATTTGAATATGGCCATGTCTCAACTGGGGTGGTGGAGTGAGCTAAAGAATGGTGATGGATTAAACCCAGATCAGTTGACTGGGGGTGAGTGTTTGATTTGCTCAAACGCTCCGTCCATTATCCCCTTTTGTATCGCTTTGTTCGCCCTAAGTTGGCAGGGTATGCTCAGACGTGAGTCCCTTGCTCACTTTGCCACTGGATTCAGCTAGCCTGGCTGATGCTGGTTGAAATGCCAGAAACCTGTCCCAGGATGCTTGTTTCCGGTCGAGGGAAGACATGGCTTTGGCAGTTCGGGCTGGACTGTTCCCATGAGGCACAGGGTCAGACTGATTTGCATATGGCCATGTCTGAACTGGGGTGGCGGGGTGAGCTAAATAATGGTGATGGATTAAACTCAGATCAGTTTACCTGGTGGGGGGGGTGTTTGATTTGCTCAAACGCTCCGTCCATCATCCCCTTTCATAACATGGGGCAGCCTAGGCAGCTTCTCAGTCCAGACGTGGAGTGTAGGTTAGGTTTCAGGGGGCATTTCTAAGATGCCCTCTGGTGCATTTTACATTAAA